>NC_136269.1:135473650-136086150 GCF_964187855.1 Myxine glutinosa
AAAAACATGAACATCACAAGGGGTGGTGCAACAAAAGTCACCGCACCGCAACACAAAGGCACGCACCTGAATACAGTCAAAACAAAATGACACAGGAATGGACACAGCACTCCTAACAGTCAAGGACAGAATGACAACAGTCCTCAATATAGTGTGTGTCCTCCCTGAGCTGTGATGCAGGCTGTACACCTCTGACGCATGCTCTGTACCAGGCGAATAATGCGGTCCTGGGGAAGTCTGTCCCACTCCTCCTGCAAGCCTTGATTGAGCATTTGCCGATTCACAGCCGTTGATTGCAGGCTGTGAGCAACCAAGACGTTGGGCAATTGTTCGCTGGCTTACACCAGCCTGAAGCATCCCAATTGCCCTTAAACGTTGTTCAGATGTCAGACATGGCATCTGAATTTTCTTGTTGTTTTCCCTGTCAGAAGCATCTCGAGTGACTATAGACAGCAGTAAATGAATGTCTAACCACGAGAACTGAAGGATTTCATTATGAGGGTCATTATTTAAAGGGAAAGATCCCAATACAGAACAACTCAAGCATGCCATTGTTGATCAACCAGGTGATTGAAGTGAAGTTCCCTTTACATAATCAGTTATTACAATTATTGAAGAAACGTGTTTGTAAAGCTGCACATTTCAAAAAATTGAAAGTGATGTTTCTTTTGATGTTCAGTATTTATATATATATATATACACACACACCCACACACATACACACATACACACATATATACATATATACAAATATATACATATACATATATATTTATTTCTAATTTTTAAATGAACAAATATTGTTTAAAACAACATAAATTAAAATCTATATATTTTTAAATACCATATATATTTGTTCATGTACAGTGTAATATGTATATATATATTGTTACTGAACCCAACGTCGGCCTTCTTCCCCTTAAGAAG
Source organism: Myxine glutinosa (assembly GCF_964187855.1). Taxonomy (NCBI): domain Eukaryota; kingdom Metazoa; phylum Chordata; class Myxini; order Myxiniformes; family Myxinidae; genus Myxine; species Myxine glutinosa. The sequence continues at coordinate 135,474,578 of NC_136269.1, forward strand.
GGGGGATTAGTCCCCTTGTTCGTGACTGACCGACGTGAGTCCTGACGCTGTACAGCTCCCTCCGGAGAGGCAGGAGCGCAACCCCGTTCGCGACCGCGGACAGATGGTAATTGCCGAGCGGTTTAGCAACCGCGGCACGAACTATTAACAAGGACTGACCCGATCCTTAACGTTGGCCAAATCGTGCCACAGGTATTCAATGAGGGAAATCACTAAAGCAACCGGACGAGCATGAAGAAGAAGACAAAGGTAGGAAATACAAATATGATTTATTTACTAATTATTTACACAATTAAAGAAACCAAGGAGAAGGAAGGATAATAAAATAATTGACAGGAGGAAGAACCAGAATACACAGTGCAACACTAGCTTATCTAAACAGGCTTAACTTATACCCAGGGACAAAACAGACAGAACGAACTCACTCACACGAATAGGGGTAGATAGATGCCAGGGATCGATGGTTGGGAAGGCAGAGAAAGGGCCAGGCAGATGGTAGGCGTCGAGGTCCGGCTCCCAGCGTGCGCTCCGGTCCACGCTTTTTGGGGTCGAGGCGAAAATCCCGGGACACAGCTCCGTTCCGGGCTGGCAACGAGGAGCCGGCAGCTCCATGTATTCGGCTTCACACCGGCAGCTTGCTTTATCCGTCCTCCGCCTCCTGCATCTCTGAAGTTCGCTGTACACTCCACAGAATCTGCTTCTCGCCCAGCGCACCCCCCTCGGAACACTCTCTCTCTTCTGGCCCCTTACGCATCTCTCTCTGACGCAACTCCCGGTGTGGGCTGATGCAATGGGTTTTATAACCCCACCCTCTTGAGTCATACCCACTCATCCTTGTTTGGTCGGCAAGGGCTGGCTCACTCCTCCTTCCGATGACGAGGGGCGGAGACACGCCTTTCTTCTCCGAGATTACCTCGTGGCTCATGGAGTCTTGCGGCGAAGAACACAACCCCAAAGCAGCAGCGGCGAACGCCGCCTTGCTGGCAGGTTTTCGGAGGCCATGGGGATATTTCAGGGGATTCTACCTTATTTGAATTCGGTGCAATGGAGTGTCAACTAATGGGCAACAGAGCCTTAAACTCACATAGAATAAAGAAATAACTATTTAAAAGGGTATATGATTGGCTACGTGTATGTATATGGAGTAACTAAGGAGGACAACCTTTGACCTTTACACACCAAACGGAGATATTTACAAGAATTCATTACACTTACAACAATACAAAAAAAACACAACAATTCTCAAATCCACAATATATATATATATATGAAATGTATATATGTATATTTTCCTTTTTCTGTGCATGCACACAGCATCGGTTTGGCAAAGCCTCGAAGCTGATTTTCAAACGGGCTGCACAGTAGCATTCAGAACATTCCTCACTCTCCTTACCTCATGGGAAAACAGGGAAGGAAGGAGGGGGAGGGCAAGCCCAAAATGCTTTCATTTTCTGAACAACGTGCCAGGTACTTATGGGATAACCATCTTGTGGTGAACCTCTGGAAGCTCAATCCCAAGGTTTTGAGTCCATATAATCCAGAGGAAAATATTAACAAGGAAGCCGTAAACTGCTTGTTCCGTAAGACTGCAAAGCAACGCAAATATTGATGGGAATATAATGACCATTTAAATGAAAGCAACACTTGATATTTGATATTCCTTACTTTGTCACAACAGCTAGTTTTATGTTTACTTCCTGCTAGATATGTGGAGATGCAGATTCTTTACTTCCTGCTTTCCAAAGAAGCCCTGCCTCCCAACTCCTCTGACTCCCATTCGGGTGTGTAAATAGGTCAGACTTGACATATACCTCTGCCAGCATTAGATGGTGGTCGATAAAGATCCCACGGTGTCCTTCGTGAAGAGTAGACGAGCTATCGCTAGTACCCTGAACAAATTCCTCCCCTAACTAGCAGAGGGCATTGCATCAGGAGCAAGGCCACACCCTCTGCCAATGATGCTACCCCGCAGCTTTGCGCTGCCTACGAATGAAGAAGTAGAAGAAGAAGATCCGTCACCTGGTCTATGGTAACAGACCACGTGAAGTGTACATTCCATTAAAATTTAAATGTTATCTCAATAATAGATTAAATTAAAAGGAGAAACCTTCATTTAAGGGAAGCAAGAGATGTCTCAGTTGGGCGAGCGAGTCTGGGTTTCATTCCTGACGGTGTCTGCATCAGATGGGAATTACAGTTCTTCGTTGCAGACACCATTTCAGAACACAGTGGGTGTCCCTCGCCATCCAGTCTGTCTGCATTCAGGTTGCCGAAGTAAAAATTCCAATGAAATCCCGCATTAGCTGGGAATGCGTAGTGACCCAGGTATGATGGGAAAATCGCCTTTACTTGTGCCAATGTTTCCCTGTCTTACCTACTTTCCAAAAACACAAAGTGGTCTTACCTTGGAGGTTAATTTCTTTTTCTTTACCATCAGCTTTTTATCGTATTTTTATCGTACCTTTCAGTTTTTTTTAAAATTGTTTTCACAAGCTTTGTTTTATTTCGAGTCAGGTAAAGGTAGACAGATGGAAATAATAATGAAGTTTCCCAGTTGAAGTGCCTTTGCCTAATACCTGCGTTTAATGGGTTTAATGCCTAATATTACCTCTCCCACTCCCCATTCCCATGCCCCCTCCCCCCAAGCCCTCTCCCTCCCACAGATCTCCCGATGTCCCTGCTCCCCATCTTGTCTCCCGCTCCCTTTATTTTATGTTTTATGTGTCGGTTTGTCTTTTTGTGATCAAAGTTAGTTCTTACACGAGCCTCCATCTTGTATACAAATAATAAATAAATAAAAGACACCGGCTGCACGTAGTCTCGCTTTGGGCCGAGCAAGCGATATCGAGATGTACTGGAGGCGCCTTTTTCACACCATGCTGTGCACTGGAATCCAGTTATAATTCGTGGAAGCGGCGCCGAAAAGCCCGTCCGGTGCACTCGAGTCCATATAATGCACACGCAAGCCACTGGAGGAGCCCCTGCCTTCGGCTCTCACCGAGTCCCTCTTGGCTCAGAGCTCCAGCTGCTGTGGCCAGATGTTGTAAACTCCACCCCAGTGGCCAGATTTTATTGCCGTTTTCTTCGTTTTATATGGATGTGAGGATACAATGACGTCATGATATTTCAACACTGCTCACAAGGCAAACCATCAACCTTGAGACCCAAATGCAAGTTCTTCTGGCTCCGCGGTCGAGGACTACGGTCGTCCAGGGTTTGCTGTAGCCGTGATAGCAAAGGCATGTTCCCGATGCAACCTGCTGGTGAACGAGAGGTTCTTCGACTCTTGTCTATGATAGTCCCTCATCGTAGGCCAATTAAGGTCTACGAGCAACGGTAACGGCCCTAGGGGCGGGGCTTCTATTGGGAGGTCCAGATGAAAAGGCAAAATATCAGAAATTGAAGGTTTTTTTATTACTCCCACCAGGGAATAATGCATTCGATCGTGTCCGTGTGTGTGTGTGTGTGTGTGTGTGTGTGTGTGTGTGTGTGTGTGTGTGTGTGTGTGTGTGTGTGTGTGTGTGTGTGTGTGTGTGTGTGTGTGTGTGTGTGTGTTGTGAACAAGATATCTGGAAAAGTTCTGAACGGATTTGGATGAAAGTTGTTGGGATGATTGCGCTTGGGATAAGGAAGAATTTTGACGTTTGGGCCAGTTTTACATGTTGTATCCCTAAGGAATGAAACGAACGTTTTTCTGGCTTACAATTTTATTTGAAGTCCCGCATGCCTCAGAATACACTCACTTACATAGAATTGAACGCTGAATCCGAAAATGTAAGTGAAATTGCCTCTTTTTTTTTTTTACATTATCTTCTATATATTCTAAATATATATCTGTGCAGTGTTTGTCTTGTGTTGTCTTGTCTTGTGTTGTCACTGAACTACTCCCTCAAACTTTTGTGAAATCGTACTATTCCAACTTGACCCACGGCGGGAGTATGCGCTCGACTGAGTGGCGTTCTTGTTTTATTTTAAACTATTTATACAAACATCCGTTAAATCATATCACACGCAAATCATCAAAATCTAAACAGTGTTTGTAGAATTTCAATAAAAGCCACATCACTGTTCATATCGGTAAATATTATTCCATCGTGTTTGGAAAAATTGGGAAATTGGAAAAATTGAAAAAAAATTGGAAAAACAATATCGTCTATTTTACTCCAGGAGGTCCCAGGATTACCCACCCAAAATTTCGTTGCGATCGGTCGAGCCGTTTTTGCGGTACCTGGGAACAGACAGACAGACAGACAGACATTTGGTGAATTATAGTAAGATTATTGGTTCGTGAAAGACTGACTTGACTCGCCGGGCATCCATCTTCATTTTAAATTCTAACAGCGCCGCTGCATGCGACCGCCTGGCACTTCTACCTCCAAAAGATCTCAGCCATGCACGAGTTGTGAACGTTCACCGCCCCATGGCCAACGATGTTTATCAGCATTTGTAAGATTTAAAACTTGCGATTCCATTCGCTGTGTTAGTGCAAACAGCAATGGTTTTTAAAGCAGATGTATATATATAGAGTTTTCTCACTTCCTATCCCAACCCACCCCTCTATGCATTTCCCAAAGTTAGACTTGTGGTTGTGCTGATGCCAATGTCCTGCTGTTTTATTGATGTATATTTGTTTTTATAGCTGTTTGTATGGGAAATGATCAACTAGATACTAGAGGATGCATTTTGCTCCCAAATGGAGAAGAGATCAGGACCTTGCTATTGGATGTTTTGCGACCAGATAGAGGAAATGTCTATCAGATGGGTTAAACCAACAGCTTGAAACACGTGTTCAAGTAAAAGTTACCCTTTTACTTTGTGTTTATTAGTTAGATTTGTGTGACGTTGTTTCATCCGAATCTTCACTTTTCCATGGTCGTTCTCATTTTTAACTGGTATCCAAATCCATATTCAGATCTTCATCAAAATCGAATCAATTCTTCCTTGTCACACACCCAACCTGTCCACCAGGTTTTGTCCTAATCCGGCCATAACGTTTTGAGATATCCTGCTCACAGACAGACAGACAGAGTTGAAAAAACATAACCCCTGCTCACCTTCGGTAGTGGACGTAATAAGACAAAGCAGTGGTTGTCCTGCAAACAATATCGATGTTCATTATATGTAGTCTTTTTTTTTGCTTGTTTATTTGTATACAAGATCGAGGCTCATGAAAGAGCTAACATTAATCACAAAAAACAAACGGACACATCAAGCATATAATAAAGGGAGTGGGAGACAAGATGGGGAGAGAGAGGGAACCACACAAGTACAACAGCAGAGAACAGAGACATCGGGAGATCTGTGGGAGGGAGAGGGTTTGGTGGGGTGGAGGCATGGGAATGGGGGGTGGGGGGTTGACGGAAAAACACATGGACACTGCTAGGATGTCCAGGAAAGAATTCGGTATTTTAAAAAAAGTGGATGTGGGGTGAAGTAACGGGGGTAGAAGAGATTAAAGGTTTGGGTGGGGGAAGATAAGAGATGGTGGTGAACAGCTGTTTTAAAGACCTGGAGGGAGGAGTGTGATTGAAGAGAGTGAGGGAGTTTGTTCCAGAGGCGGGAGAAAAGAGGAATGAAAGAGTGAAGGTGAGCAGAGAGTCTTGATTTTGGCAGTTTCACCAGAAGAGGGTTGCTTGTGCGACCTGTAGGAACATTTGGGGGACAAAGCAGAGACAGAGCTGGGGGAGCTAGGCTGGAGAGGAGTCGGTAGAAGACAGAAAGACCACCAACCTGCCTGCGGTGAGTGAGTGAAAGGCCCTTGGAGTTAGCTTCATCGCGGGAGATTCCAATGATTCTGAACGCTTTGGTTTCAACCGTGTGAAGCCGAGCTAAGTGTGAGGCAGGAGCACCAGCCCAGAGGGGAGAGCAGTACTCCATTGAGCTGCGGATGAAAGCCTTGTATGTGGTGAGGAGCTCAGGTGTGCCAAGGAAGGACTTCGCACGACGGAGGATGCCCAGTCAGGGACTGGCTTTGGAGGCCAGCTTTGAAATGTGGTTTTCCAAGGAAAGATCATGGCAGATAGTGAGACCCAAAAGCTTGAGGGACAGAACTTCTTGGATTGGATTGTTGAGAAAGTACATGGGAGAGAGAAAGAAAGTTGAGAAAGTTTTCAGAGAGACATAGTGAGAGTGTGAGATTTGTCAGGATTGAAAGACATGTTCCACTTGTTTGACCAGTCTGTGATTTTGTCCAGGTCTGCAGAGAGTGAGGAGGCTGCAGACTGCCGATCTGAGGGATGAGGAATGGAGCGGCAGAGAGTGGAGTCATCAGCAAAGAGATAGAGAGGATTTTCCAGAGAGTCAGAGAGATCATTGATGAAGACCAGAAATAGTACAGGGCCCAGAACACTGCCTTGGGGAACTCCAGCCTGAACAGGAAGAGGAGATGAGACAAATCCATTCAGGGCCACACACTGACTACGACCAGAGAGGAAGTCCGCAAGCCATACGTGGAGATTTCCATGGATACCATCGGAGGAGAGTTTGGTGAGCAGAGCCAGACCGTATCGAAGGCACGTGATATGTTAAGGGAGACAGCTCTAATTTCCTGTTTGGCATTGAGGACCTCCATCCATTGTTGAGACATCAAAAGCAGCATGTCCAGAGTAGAATGACCTGGTCTGAATCCAAATTGATGATCAGAGATCAATCCATTGGAGAAGAGGAAGAATTTTATATCCGAAGCAAGGATGGATTCCATGAATTTGCTGATAATTGGAAGCAGGCTGATTGGTCTGTAGTTGCTAGGATCTGTTTTTGCTCCTTTTTTGTGTAAAGTGGAAATGTTGGCCTGATGACAGATTTCCAAGCTGATGGAAGATGACCTTGAGCAAAAGAGAGGGTGAAGAGAACAGAGAGAGTGTGTGAAAAAGTGGCAGAGCAGGATTTTAGGACCAGTGGGCTGATTTGGATAATTAGGGATCAAATCTTTCCAGGATGGATACCTATTGTTTTGTTTATTATTGTTATTCTTCCGTATGGCTTTTTGCGGGTTTATTCGCTTTTGAATTCATTTCATCGGCAACCGTTGGTCCAAATGACACAAAACTTGAACCATAGTATGCATTTACTCATATAGATTTTTTTTAATGGTAATTATGAAGTCGAAGGTCCCGTTGTGCGGGTACCATCTTGGAAAACCCGAAAAACTTTGGACCTCTATATCTCCGAAACTATTCGATGGGAAAAAAATTGAAACATAACTCATTGTAAATCACTCTGCATGGGGAATAACTGTTGTTAACCATGACGTCATCGGTCCCTTCATTATGACGTCACAGTTCGACATGTACGCTTTATCTGATCAGTTTGAAATTTTTGAGCGTGATCGACGCAACACTTACCTTGGAGAATGAAAATTAATGATGTCATAGGTCTCGTGGTTCAGCAGCGATATCGGATTGAACATAATAACTTTCAAAACTCTTCTTCTCCAAAATTGCTGAAAAGATTGAAGTGAACCTTTCCAGGAATGATCGCCTATCCATGACGAACAAAAAGTTCCTTAGCTATGGCATCATAGGTCACATGGTTTGGCATCTATGATTTTTGAAGAATAAACCTTTAAACATCAACTCCTCCAGAACGGCTGGACAGATAGAGTGGAAACTTCACATACATGTTCTCCATGCCTTGGGGATACCATGGTGTTCACAAATAATTCCTAAGTCATATGGCCTGGCCATATTGGATTGAACAAAAATCTTAAACTTAATTCTCTTGAATCGCTCCATCGATCGACATGAAACTTCAAAATTATGATATAGTCATCAAGTTGATATAGTCATTGATATAGTCATTCACAAATGATATAGTCATTCACCAAACATCTACTATTTGTCTGACGTTGTAACCCCCACACCCCCCCCCCCCCCAAAACAAACAAAAAAAAAAACAAAAAAAAACTTTTATTTCCCTTTCTCCTCGTGTGCTTTTGCCTCTGCCAACGTGTGCTGTCTCGCCCCGCCCCCATTTTCCCCTTGCCTTCCACCTTTTGCCCTGTTCAAGTGACTCGTGGTCGTCGCTCTAGGCTTCCTCTTCCCATTGGTAATTTTGTGAATATAAGATTGTTCTTCACAGTTCTGTTTAAATATGTTTCAACTATCCCCTTCAGTGTTTTATTCAGTGGTTTATAACAACACGCTGTTTTTCTTCTTATTTAAAAGGCTCCTTTCAATTTCCTCTTCAACTCATTCCATTTCAAAAAAATATTCAATCTCTTATGATTCCAAATCACTCCATGCTCTAAATTCTCATTCATTCCATCCCTCCTCCATCGTTCTTAAACGAATCGCTAACTTGAAAATCACAACAAACCCAATTTGTTATATATGTTCATCTTTCATTAATCATCCACTTTCTAAACTCCCCCCTTGCCCCTCCCCTTCAAATCTCCCCCCCAACCATCCCTCCCAAATTCTCCCTCCTCCCACCTCCTTCTCAAAGCTGCCTCCTCCCCACTTCGTCTCCCTTCTATGTCATACCTCCACCTCCCCCAACCTTCTACTTTCCTCTGCCCCCCCTCAAACAAACTCTCACTGTGCCTCATTCCATCACCATCAAACCTTTCGTCCTCCTCATCCTTCCCTTTCTTGTAACTCTTCTGTAATCTCTGACACACTATCAACTGCTCTTCCTACATCCCCCTCTCACCCTTCATCTGACCCTACCCCTCCCCTCCCCTGTCCTGCACCCGATGCTCCCCCTCTCTCCTCATTAACGGTATGGACCTCAAACATCCGGGGCCTTCGCTCAAACCTGATTGATCTCTCCATTCAGGTTGCTTCTGAAAATCCAGACTTGATCTGCTTAACAGAAACTTTCCTCCTTCAAGATGTCTCTGATTCCTTAATATCTCTTCCTGGTTACTCCCTCCTCCGGTACGATATACCTGAGCCTCGTCCTGGTGGTGGGGTGGCTATCTTTATCAAAAACTCTCTTCCTCACTCTCCCTGCACTGCCCTTAATCCCACCCCACCCACAGGAGTACCTCTGGCTACGGCTTCCTCTCCGCTCCCACCTTTTGTTCATATGTGTTCTGTACCATCCTCCAAACAGTGATGACTCCATTTACATTTCTCTGTCAGACAACATGGACCAACTTCTATCAACTCATCCAAACTCTCTCTTCCTCATATGTGGTGACTTCAACTGTCATCATGCCAGCTGGCTGGGTGTGGGTTCATCTCTCACCAGCCATGGCACCTCAGCAAAGGACTTCTGCGACTCATTGGGACTGACACAATCTGTCAATTTCCCGACCCGGATCTCAGTCAATGGAGTATCTTCTCTTCTGGAATTGGTTATGACTAACTTCCCTGCAAATGTCTGCTGCTCTTCTTCTGCTCCAATCGGTTCTTCTGATCATGTGCTTGTTAAAGTGGAAATCTCACTGGCCATTCTCAGAGAGCCTCCTCAGCGCCGACGAGTCTGGCATTTCACTCAGGCCGACTGGCACGGTCTGCAAGCAGCCATCAATCAACTGGACTGGTCTCCCATCTCTAATGCCTCTGACATCAATTCTTCCTGGGAATTCTTCCAAAGCAAACTGCTCTCTCTCATGCACAGAGTTATCCCATCTCGTCTTCAGTTGTCTTACCCTTCCTCCCGTCCATGGTACACTGAATCTTGTGGTGAGGCAGTTGCCCTGAAACAACTTGCCTTTGCGTCTTGGAAGGCAAATCCAACTGAAGGCAATCTCAGTTCCTTCCACCAAGCTCGAAACTAGTGTGTTTCTACCCTCAGGAGTGCCAGGAAGCACTATCTCTCCACACTCAAGATTGAACTATCAAACCTGTCTCCTTCCTCCAAATCCTGGTGGCGTCTGGTCAAATCCGTTTCTGGTGTTTGTTCCCCCTCCATCCCCTCCCTTACCTCAAATGGCTACACAGTTGACACCGCACGTGACAAAGCCGAATGCCTCAACTCTGTGTTTGCCTCAAAATCTTGTGTCCCAAACCCATCTCTCTCTGTTCCCACCTTTCCCAGTCGAACCCAACTGCTCCTGGACTCTGTGTCCTTCTCTCCTGACAAGGTGGAGAAGTTTTTTATCAAACCTCGACTCTGATTCTGCAACTGGACCAGATGGCATCAGCCCTCGGGTCCTAAAATCCTGCTCTGCTGCTCTATCTCACCCTCTCTCTGTTCTTTTCACCCTCTCTTTTGCTCAAGGTCATCTGCCAGCATCTTGGAAATCAGCAAACATTACCGCTTTACACAAAAAGGTGCAAAAACAGATCCTTGCAACTACAGACCAATCAGCCTGCTCCCAATTATCAGCAAAGTCATGGAATCCATCATTGCTTCGGATATCAAATCCTTCCTCTTCTCCAATGGCTTGATCTCTGATCATCAATTTGGATTCAGACCAGGACATTATACTCTGGACATGTTGCTTCTGCTGTCTCAACAATGGATGGAGGTCCTCAATGCCAAACAGGAAATCAGAGCTGTCTCACTTGACATATCACGTGCCTTCGATACGGTCTGGCACCCAGCTCTGCTCACCAAACTCACCTCCTATGGTATTCAGGGAAATCTCCACTCATGGCTTGCGGATTTCCTCTCTGGTCGTAGGCAACGTGTGGCCCTGAATGGATTTCTCTCATCTTCCCTGCCTGTTCTGGCTGGAGTTCCCCAAGGTAGTGTTCTGGGCCCTGTGCTATTTCTGGTCTTCATCAATGATCTCTCCGACTCTCTGGAAAATCCTCTCTATCTCTTTGCTGATGACTCCACTATCTGCCGCTCCATTCCTCATCCCTCAGATCGGCAGGCTGCAGCCTCCTCACTCTCTGCAGACCGGGACAAAATCACAGACTGGTCAAACAAGTGGAACATGTCTTTCAATCGTGACAAATCTCACACTCTTACAATGTCTCTCTGAAAGGACCGACTGGAAAACCCTCCCATCTACTTTCTCAACAATCCTCTCCAAGAAGTTCTGTCGCTCAAGCTTTTGGGTCTCACTATCTGCCATGATCTTTCTTGGGAAAACCACATTTCCAAGCTGGCCTCCAAAGCCAGTCGCCGACTGGGCATCCTCCGTCGTGCGAAGTCCTTCCTTGGCACACCTGAGCTCCTCAGCACATACAAGGCTTTCATCCGCAGCTCAATGGAATACTGTTCTCCCCTCTGGGCTGGTGCTCCTGCCTCACACCTTGCTCGGCTTCACGCTGTTGAGGCGAAAGCTTTCAGAATCATTGGAATCTCCTGCGATGTAGTCAACTCCGAGGGCCTTTCACTCACTCACCGCAGGCAGGTTGGTGGTCTTTCTGTCTTCTACCGACTCCTCTCCGGCCTTGCTCCCCCAGCTCTCTCTGTGCTCTGTCCCCCCAATATTCCTTCAGGTCGCACAAGATCTGCCTGCAACCCTCTTATGGTTAAACTGCCAAAGTCTAGGCTCTCTGCTCACCTTCACTCTTTCATTCCCCTTTTCTCCCGCCTCTGGAACAAACTCCCCCACTCCCTTCAATCCCACTCCTCCCTCCAGGTCTTTAAAACAGTTGTTCACCACCATCTCTTATCTTCCCCCATCGAAAACCTTGATCTTTTCTACCCCCGGTAATTCACCCCAGAGTCCTTGCAGTGTTCATATGTTTTATTCCTCTCCCACCTCCCCCCAAGTCCTCCCGATGTCCCTGCTCTCAAATGTTGTGTTTGTGTCCTTCCCCCTCTCTCCCCATCTTGTCTGCCGCTCCCCTTGTTTTTTGTGTTTTGTGTGTCGGTTTGTCTTTTTGTGTGATTAATGTTAGCTCTTTCATGAGCCTCGATCTTGTATACAAAAAAAAAAAAAAAAAAAAAAAGTTGAATGCTTGGTTAAATTTTACCATCATCGGTTGCAGGATCTGGCAGCTAGAATTTTTTTTATTGTTTGAAGAAGAAACAATAAATTTTAACTTCTCCAGCTGTGTGACTTTATATCTATTAATTACGTACTGCTTCAACTCAGTGGCTATTAATTACGTACATCTATTAATTATGTACTTTTGGAATGTACCGTTTGACCCTTTAAACTGCTGAGACCCCTTGGACCTTTGAAGATCCCTTAAGATCCCCAAATAACTTTAAGACAACCAAGACCCCAAAAGACCCCGAGGCCACAAATGACTGCAAGGACCCAAAAGACACTTAAAGAACCGAGGACCCAAAAGACCCTGTGGATCCTTCATATATATATTTAAACATTTCAAATCCAATTCTGAATTAAATTTTATAAAAAGAATGTCATGGGTCACGTGTCCAATCAAAGCTGGGTAGATTGGATCCTGGTCATAACTGCCCGCAGGTATAAAGTGGCCCATCGTAGGTGGCCTGTCTAATTTCGATTAAAATTGGTGCCATATGTAATACTTGTGGAAATATATTTTTGACTTGTAGTATTGGCTAATAAAAATCTGAATTTGTGATTTCATCAAAGTTGTGTTATTTCATCAAAATCATCTGATCACTTGTCTCGTGACACTGGGATCTCCAATTCGCATCCCAGCTGTGTATATTTGTATTTTGTCTCTCAAGTCCTTGTTAGCCCGTCCCGTCCCCCACTCAGTGCGACACGGGGTTTTGCAATCACGTGTGTGTGTGTGTGTGTGTGTGTGTGTGTGTGTGTGTGTGTGTGTGTGTGTGTGTGTGTGTGTGTGTGTGTGTACATGCTTGTGTGTGTTTGTTGTTGATTGTTATCTCCATAATTTGGATTTTAGAAGGTGGAATGGAGTCCTCCCAGGACTCAAAGTATCCACCCCCGCTTCGGTTAAGGATTGCGATTCATGGGCCAAATTGGGAAGTTGTGTTGTTCTCAGAGTTTTGTTCCAAAGGCTCTTTTCAGGATCGTCACTGAGGCCCATACAGCCTCCAACCGTAGTTTGTTTGTGGTAATGTTCCCAGGGATGTTTTTAAAGATTTCTGTAAGGTTCTTCTTTATCATTCCCGTTGCTCCAATTATCACTGGTACAATTTTGATGCTCTTCAGCTTCCAGGATCTTTTCACTTCATTCTTGAGGTCTTGGTATTTGGTTATTTTCTTGATTTCTGCATTATTTAAGCCAAAATCGCTGGGTACTGATATCTCAATCAACAATGCTGACTTTTCCTTTTTGTTCCTAAGTACTATGACCAGTTGAAATGCTTTGATTTCTATGTTTATGATGGATGGGATCATCAGGTCATACGTGAGCATTATGTCCTTGTTTTCAATGATGGCTTTTGGTTCATGTTTCCACGAGTTTTGTGGAACTGGGATATTGAAATGTCTGCAGATGTGCCAGTGGATTACTCTACATGCCTTGTTGTGTCTTTGGGTGTACAGCTGCTCTGACATGAGTTTTTTTTTACATACCGATAGGAGGTGACTTGTGCTTTCTCTTTTACCTTGCAGAACCTACACTTGTCCGATTGACTCAGTCCTGCCATCTTTTTTAATCCATTGGTGTAGTGTCCTTGGTCTTAGACATTAATAATGATTCGTTCTCCGCCCCAGTTGAGCTGACCTCTTCTTAGCCATTCCAGTGATCCTTCTTTGTCTATCCCCAATCTGTCCAACACTTTAAAAAATATATTTCCATACTCTTTTATCTTTCTCCCAGTTGTTACTATATATCTGCTGGTATTTCATCTTTTGTTTTGCTTTTGTCTTTTTTGCATCATTGGGGCTGTTTCTATATTCGTTATTGTTTCAGTTTGGTGAGTGACATCTTCTAATAGCACCTGTTTTTGGAAATTTTTTGCAAGGTGAGTGAGAGATACCTTTTCTTGTTTGTTGTGTTCATGCTTGTACACAACTTGTATTTGGTAGTCTGTTGAGCTTTTCACGTACTCTACTAATCATACGGTCATCGGTCTGTGCACTTGAATGAGTTCCATCAGGCTGCCACCTCCTTCTTTCCTCGGCAGGTACATTATTGGGATGCACTGATTTTTGTAGAACATTTTGTGGATAGTGAGGAGTTTCCTTGTTTTGATGTCTGTTTTTCTGATGTCCACTTGTGGCCAGTTTACTATTCCGCAACTGTACTGGAAGAGTGGTACTGCCAGTTGGTTTATGGCTTTGATTTTGTTGATCGTGTGTGTGTGTGTGTGTGTGTGTGTGTGTGTGTGTGTGTGTGTGTGTGTGTGTGTGTGTGTGTGTGTGTGTGTGTGTGTGTGTGTGTATGTGTGTGTGTGTCCGTGTCCGTAACGTTTTTACCATTTGAGCTAAGATAATACGGAGAAGGCAAATAAATAATTTTGTCAAAAGGTTAAAGGTCAGCGTCACCTAAAATCATCAATTTTCTTCCGATTGACTTGAAATTAAAATTTACCATTTGAGTTTTGTCATCAAATTTTCAACATAGCTTTATTATGAGAATATGAACAAGGGAAATTAATAATTTGGTTAAAAGGTTAACGGTCAGCATCACGTGAAATCGTCATTTTTCATCTAATTGATCTGAATTTTAAAGGATTTTGCAAATATATTGGACCATTGAATTGGTTCACCAATCAAAAGGTGGGAGCCCAATGTTTTGTTTTGTTTTAACCTTGAAAGGTCAAAGATCAAGGCTGCATGAAATCATCAATTTTCATTTTGTATTTAAAAAAAACTCTTTTCGTCATGTTTGGCATGGCGAGGAAGAAGATGTCTGAATACAAACGGACGCGGACGGACTTTGCATTTTCAGATGCTTTTTAGTATTCAGTATTAGATTATAATAATACTAATAATTAATTAATAATGCATGTTCCCTAGGGTGGTCCAAAAATGCAAAAAAATCACTTTTTTATCTGGATTTTGATGCTCTATTGGATTATTGTTAGAAATGGTCTCAATCATTCACCCAAAAAATATTTTGCATCTGCGTCATCTATAAACTCATACACACTCAACATATAAATTTGTCATTTTGGTCAATTTTAATGACTTACAAAGACCTTAGAAATATTTTTTTTCCTAAATAATGTCATTGATGGTACATACCCCTGTGAAGTCCTCATGGTCGAAACATGAGTCAGACATGTATGAACATGTTTCAAACATGTTTCAAGCATTGTCAAACATGTTTCGACCATGATGATTTCACACTCACAGGCGCAAGCGCATGCAAAAAGTCATGAACCACAAAATGGCTTAGTACAATAGTGCATGTACTTTTTCCACCCAGGTTGCTATTGGATTGTTCTCATTTAGCCAAATATGAAAAACGCCATATTTCAATTGAAGTGTGTATGAGTTTCTAGATGGAATTGAGCGAAAATATTTGGTGGGTGAATGTTTCAGACCATTTCTAACAATAATCCAGTAGAGCATAAAAATCGGAGAGATCGATGTTTTTTGGACCACCCTAATGTTCCCTTTTTTTTTTTTTTTTTTTTTTTGTATACAAGATCGAGGCTCGTGAAAGAGCGAACATTAATCACACAGAAAGACAAACCGACACATAAAACATATAACATCGGGAGCGGTAGACAAGATGGGGAGAGAGGGGGAAGGACACAAACACAACATTTGAGAGCAGGGACCGAGAGACATGGAGACATCGAGAGATCTGAGAGAGGGCGAGGGCTTTGGGGAGGGGGGGGGCATGGGAAGGGGGCGGTGGGAGAGGTATAAAACAGATGGACACTGCCAGGACTTCCAGGAAAGAAGTTGGAATTTCAAACAAGGTGGATCTGGGGTGAATTAGCGGGGGTAGAAAAGATCAAGGTTTTGGATGGGGGAAGATAAGAGATGGTGGTGAACAGCTGTTTTAAAGACCTGGAGGGAGGAGTGGGATTGAAGGGAGTGAGGGAGTTTGTTCCAGAGGCGGGAGAAAAGAGGAATGAAAGAGTGAAGGTGAGCAGAGAGCCGAGATTTCGGCAGTTTAACCATCAGAGGGTTGCTGGCAGATCTTGTGCGACCTGTAGGAATATTTGGGGGACAGAGCACAGAGAGAGCTGGGGGTGCAAGGCCGGAGAGGAGTCGGTAGAAGACAGAAAGACCACCTACCTGCCTGCGGTGAGTGAGTGAAAGGCCCTCAGAGATAGCTTCATCGCGGGAGATTCCAATAATTCTGAAAGCTTTGGTTTCAACAGCGTGAAGCCGAGCTAGGTGTGAGGCAGGAGCACCGGCCCATAGGGGAGAACAGTATTCCATTGAGCTGCGGATGAAAGCCTTGTATGTGGTGAGGAGCTCAGGTGTGCCGAGGAAGGACTTCGCACGACGGAGGATGCCCAGTCGGCGACTGGCTTTGGAGGCCAGCTTGGAAATGTGGTTTTCCCAAGAAAGATCATGGCAGATAGTGAGACCCAAAATCTTGAGCGACAGAACTTCTTGGAGAGGATTGTTGAGAAAGTAGATGGGAGGGTTGTCCAGTCGATCTTTTCGGAGAGACATAGTAAGAGTGTGAGATTTGTCAGGATTGAAAGACATGTTCCACTTGTTTGACCAGTCTGTGATTTTGTCCAGGTCTTCAGAGAGTGAGGAGGCAGCAGACTGCCGATCTGAGGGAAGAGGAATGGAGCGGCAGAGAGTGGAGTCATCAGCAAAGAGATAGAGAGGATTTTCGAGAGAGTCAGAGAGATCATTGATGAAGACCAGAAAAAGCACGGGGCCCAGAACACTGCCTTGGGGAACTCCAGCCTGAACAGGAAGAGGAGATGAGAGAAACCCATTCAGGGCCACACGTTGACGACGACTAGAGAGGAAGTCCGCCAGCCATGCGTGGAGATTTCCATGGATACCAAAGGAGGAGACTTTGGTGAGCAGAGCGGGGTGCCAGACCGTGTCGAAGGCACGTGATATGTCGAGGGAGACAGCTCTAATTTCCTGTTTGGCATTGAGGACCTCCATCCATTATTGACACAGCAGAAGCAGCATGTCCAGAGTAGAGTGACCTGGTCTGAAACCAAATTGATGATCAGAGATCAAGCCATTGGAGAAGAGGAAAGATTTCATATCCGAAGCAATGATGGATTCCATGACTTTGCTGATAATTGGGAGAAGGCTGATTGGTCTGTAGTTGCTAGGATCTGTTTTTGCACCTTTTTTGTGCAAAGCGGTGATGTTGGCTGATTTCCAAGCAGATGGCAGTTGACCTTGAGCAAAAGAGAGGGCGAAGAGAACAGAGAGAGGGTGAGATAGAGCAGCAGAGCAGGATTTTAGGACCCGTGGGCTGATGCCATCGGGTCCAGTTGCAGAATCAGAGTCGAGGGTTGACAGAAACTTTTCCACCTTGTCAGGAGGAAAGGACACGGAGTCCAGGAGCAGCAGGGTACGACTGGGTATGGTGGGTACAGAGAGGGATGGGTTTGGGACACAAGATTTAGAGGCAAACACAGAGTTGAGGCATTCAGCTTTTTCACGTGCGGAGTCAGCTGTGTAGCCGTTTGAGGTAAGGGAGGGGATGGAGGGGGAACAAACACCAGAAACGGATTTGACCAGACGCCACCAGGATTTGGAAGAGGGAGACAGATAAGAGAGTTCGGTCTTGAGAACGGAGAGATATTGTTTCCTGGCTCTCCTGAGGGTGGACACACACTTGTTTCGGGCTTTGTGAAAGGAAATGAGATTTCCTTCCGTTGGATTTGCTTTCCAGGAGACGAAGGCAAGTTGTTTCTGGGCAACAGCCTCACCACAAGATTCCGTGTACCATGGACGGGAGGAAGGGTATGACAACTGAAGACGAGATGGGATAAATCTGTGCATGAGAGAGAGCAATTTACTTTGGAAGAATTCCCAGGATGAGTTGATGTCAGAGGTGGTAGAGATGGGAGACCAGTCCAGATGATTGATGGCTGCTTGAAGACCGTGCCAGTTGGCCTGAGTGAAATGCCAGACTCGTCGACGCTGAGCAGGCTCCCTGAGGATGGTCAGAGAGATGTCCACTTTAACAAGGACATGATCAGATGATCCGATCGGAGCAGAAGAAGAGCAGCAGACATTTTCAGGGAAGTTTGTCATAACCAAATCCAGAAGAGAAGATGCTCCGTTGACTGAGATCCGGGTCGGGAAATTGACAGATTGTGTCAATCCCAGTGAGTCGCAGAAGTCCTTTGCTGAAGAGCCATGGCTGGTGAGAGAGGTACCCACACCCAGCCAACTGGCATGGTGACAATTGAAATCACCACATATGAGGAAGAGAGAGTTGGGATGAGTAGATAGAAGTTGGTCCATATCATCAGACAGCGAGATGTAGATGGAGTCATCACTGTTTGGTGGACGATACAACACACATATGAACAAGAGGTGGGAGCGAAGGGGAAGCCGTAGCCAGACGTATTCCTGGGGGTGAGGTGGAGAGAGTGCAGTGCAGGGCGAGTGAGGAAGAGAGTTTTTGATAAATGCAGGAGGTGGAACCTTACAAGGAACTGCAATGCAGGAGGTGGCCATTAGGCCCATCAAAGCCTGTGCAATGGTCACCAACCTATAGTTGTTTGTCCGTGCTCTCTCCTTTTAAATGCTGGGCATCAAGCAAGGAAGCAGCACGTAACGTTTTTAAATGTTGGTGTTTATGTATGTTGTAGTACAATATATCTTGATGTCCTTGTCAATGTCCAAAAACGCAGCCAGCATGACCTCAGCTTGTACAAACAAAGCAATAAGCCAATCAAATATTGTCGGAAAATTAAACATTTACCTAAACATCATTCCTTAATGTTGCTTTTTCTTCAATCTAATTAATGGTGCCATCATCCCTTT
Organism: Myxine glutinosa; assembly: GCF_964187855.1. NCBI lineage: Eukaryota > Metazoa > Chordata > Myxini > Myxiniformes > Myxinidae > Myxine > Myxine glutinosa. Next base: position 135,493,224 of record NC_136269.1, read on the forward strand.
ATTGCCTCTTCCCCCCCCCCCCCCCCATTTATAGCTTGAATTTTTTTGGCCAAGATGAGATGGTTCATGTGGTGGATTTTAATAAGCAGCAACACAGACCCTTTATGGCTGTGTATTTCACTGAGATCAGTCTAGCCGCAGGATAGTTATGGAAATGTCCAGAAATGTACAAATGAAGGGTTTACTCGGCGATGGTGTAAGGAGTGAGTTAAAGGTGTGGTTGTTTGTCCTGATTGGTATCATAGCTATTACAGGTAAAAATGAGAATGTGGATTAGCGAGTTATTTTACATAATTGTGAGACACAATTAATACAATAGGCGTCTGGAGATTGTGGAATTTTTTATAAAGAGTGATTAGCAAGGATATCAAGTCATTGGGTGCATTGTGGACAATTTTGGGCAATTCGGATAGCCTCGCATTGCCCTCTGCCGTTACCTCTAGGCTATTGTTTTCGAACACCACGAAAGCACACATGTGGCACACACAGTTCATTTAGAAACGACAAACGAACACATTGTTTTCACGATTAAGTCATTAAGCGAGTAATATGTTTGAGAATGGTATTTCTTACTGTTCTGCAATGACTTGCAATTTTAATGATACAGTGGTGGCCAAAAATATTGGCATCCTTGCACTTTTTTCAAATCACTCACAATTTTCTCGAAAAATATGTAGAAATTGACAAAAGTATTTGGTCTCCACAATTCTTTATTTCACTGTTAATATTACAAAACCTTTGTTTTTGATTCAGAACTTAATATATCCTTTTAAATCAGAAAATAAAAAGAAATGGCTAAGACAAAATTATTGACACCCGACACTTAATATTTGGTAGTACAGACTTTGGACAAAATAACTGCAGTCAAGCGCTTCCTATAGCCATGGATGAGCTCCCTACACCTCTCTACTGGTAGTTTGGACCACTCTTCTTGTACAAACTGCTCCAGTTCTCCCAGATTTGAAGGGTGCCTTCTCCCAACTGCTGTTTTCAGATCTCCCTCCCCACAGGTGTTCAATGGGATTTCGATCTGGACTCATTGCTGGCCACTTCAGAACAGTCCAGCGTTTTGTCTTGAACCATTCCTGGATGCTTTTTGAAGTGTGTTTGGGGTCATTGTCCTGCTGCAAGACCCTGGCCTTCCATGGAGACCCAGCTTTCTGCCACTGGGTTGAACATTGCTCTCCATAATGCCTTGGTAATCTCCTGATTTCCTGATGCCATCCACACATTCAAGGCACCCAGTGCCAGATGCAGCACAGCAACCCCAAAACATCACTGAACCTCCTCCATGTTTGACTGTAGAGAAGGTGTTCTTTTCTTTGAAGGCTTCATTTTGTTTTCTGTAAACATAGAGATGATGTGCTTTATCAAAAAGCTCTATTTTGCTCTCATCTGTCCACAGGACATTCTCCCAGAAGGAGTTTGGCTTGTTCGGGTGTGTTTTGGCAAAATCCAGTAGGGCTCTCTTGTGTCTCTCTCTCAGCAGTGGAGTCCTCCTGGGTCTCATACCATAGAACCCCCTTTCATTGAGTTGGCGACGGATAGTGTGAAATGAAACTGTCGTACCTTGTGTCTGAAGGTCAACTTGAATCTGTTTGGCAGTTGATCGAGGTGCTTTCTCCACCATTCGAACAATCCTTCGCTGCAATCTTCAATCAAGTTTTCTCTTGTGGCCATGTCCAGGAAGGTTGGCTGCAGTGCCATGGGCCTTAAACTTCCTGATAACATTGCGTACGATGGACACAGGAACATCAAGGTCTCTGGAGATGGACTTGTAGCCTTGAGATCGTCCATGCTTGGCTACAATCTTGTGTCTGACCTCCTCAGACAATTCACTGGTTTTCTTTCTTTTCTCCATGCTCATTGCGGTACACACAGTGATACAAAACAGCAGAATGACTCCTTTTCTCTATTAAAACTGGTTGCTTGAGTGATTTTTATATTGCACGCACCTGCAACTCTCCATCGGTGAGTTCAATTCCAAAGTAAAGGAAAATCACCTGCTTGAAATCTAGTTATTTCTAACAAATTCTAAAAGATGCCCATAATATTGTCCGGGCCATTTTAGGACATTACTAACATGTGAGGACATTACTAACATGGAAGGTTAACACACCATATTTAACAAGTCCAAGATTATCAACCTCATTGTGACAGGCTGCTTATATTGTATTTGGGACAAACAGTACAGGGGCGGATCCAGGAATTTCAAGAAGGGGGGGGGTGCATGAAACTATAGCGCTGGGGGGGGGGATAAAGGGGGGTTTGGGGGTCCTCCCCCAGGAAGTTTTAAAAAATTCATCGTCAGAAACGGCATTTCGTGCGTTCTTAGAAGTTTCTGCAGTTCCTTGCATTCTTCCCTGGTCCAACAGTTCAGCAGATTCGCACTGCCTGCACGCTCATCCTGGATCAAATGGGGGGGGGTGCGCACCCCCTGCACCCCCCCCCCCTGGATCCGCCCCTGCAGTAACTCCAACGAGCCTGTCGCCTGTGATGCGTTCTCAGTTTGAAAGGACGGGTGAAGATATCCGACGAACCTCCGCATTTGTACCCTCCTAGTGAAAGGTTTTGGCGCAAATTTAGAATATCCACGGATTTACTGACACCGTCGTTATTTGTCCTAAATACCAGACCACACACCAAACCAACACTTCAATGGTGAAAATGGTCTGACAGGATGGCCTGTACGTACTCTCGGCTCTAAACTGTCTAGCCTGGGTGAGAATCCAGACCCAGCTATAAACTGTCATCCTGGAGTTTCACAGACACGGTGATTCATCGATGCATGTTCCGTCCCTCGGATGGACATTATACGAGCGTCCTGTCTGCAAACATTCGTTGGTGGACGTTAAAGATCCCACGGCGTCCTTCATGAAATGGAGGCAAGCCATCGCCGGGACCTTGAACCAATTACTAATTCCTGCCCGAAACTTTGGATTTGTGCTACAACACTCTTTGACAGTGACCGATCTTTTCACACAGAAACCGAACACTAATGCTATACATTTATCATGATCATTCTGAAATACGCAATTTGGTCTCTGTATGTTTGTCTATCTGTGTGTATTTTTGACCGCAATAGATTCAGTCGTTACTTATCCAATCTCCACCAAATTGACAGGAGGACTCAGGGTCACATGATGGAGATTGTAGCGACTTTACTTGCTCTCGCCTAAGGGGGTTTTCCACCTTGGGTGAAACCCATATTGAGGTGTATATTTGTGTTATGATAGCTAATCGTGGCATTTTTCCAAGGCCGCTTCTAATAACAAAAGTAAATAGAATGTATCTGAAAATGCAAAGGCTGTCCGCGTCCGTTTGTATTCAGACATCTTCTTCTTCTTCGGTATGCTCAAAATTACAAAATCATTTTTTTAAATACAAAATAAAAATAGATATGATTTTATGCGTTCTTTGAGCTTTGTATCAAAAAATAATAATAATCAGCTTCTAGCTTTTGATTGGTGAACCAATTCTGTCACCCACTATGCAAATTCTTAAATTTTCAGGTCAATCAGGTGAAAATTGGTGATTTTCAGCAACCTTGACCTTTGATCTAAAAAAAAAAAATCAGCTTCTAGCTTCTGATTGGTGAACCAATTCATTGACACAATATGCAAACTCTCTAAATTTCAGGTCAATCAGATGAATATTTACGTTTTTATGTGATGCTGACCTTTGACCTTTTGATAAATTATTGATTTGTCTTCTCCTTATTCTCTTAATAAAGCTTTGATGAAAAATAGCACGTGAAATAGCCTTTGCTTAATATGGAAAACATCACAACTCTGTGTACAAAATGAAAACTACACAGAGACAGATACTCGAGGCCTTGAGTGGACCTCACTCTATCTTCCAGCACAATTGGATGATTGAAAGAAATTATAATACAGTCACGTGAAAAAGTAAGGACACCCCATGTAAAGTTTTGACTTTTTCAACATATTTCAACATACAGCTATTTGATCTTCATTTCAACAATATTGATAGATAAAGGTGAAATAATATAACAAATATCATGAAACATTTACATTTTGTAGTCCATTGTATAATTTAAATAAACATAAATGCAAATTTCGCATGTGGAAAAAGTAAGTACACCCGTGGCTCTTATAGGTGGTATTGCCCCCTTTGGCAGAAACAACCTCAAGTAGGCGTTTCTTATAACTGTCTACCAGTCTCTGACATTGACTGGGAGACATTTTTGCCCACTCCTCCATGCAGAATTCTTTCAGCTGTGCGATGTTTGAGGGGTTTCTTGCATGCACAGCTCGTTTCAAATCCCCCCACAACATCTCGATGGGATTTAGATCCGGGCTTTGACTTGGCCATTCCAGAACCCTCCATTTCTTTCTTTTCAGCCATTCCTTGGTGGATTTACTGGTATGTTTAGGGTCATTGTCATGTTGCAAGGTCCACCTTCGGTTGAGCTTCAACTTTCCGACAGATGGCCTCTCATTATCCTCAAGCACCCTCTGGTACAATGAAGAATTCATAGTGGATTCTATTATGGTGAGCTGACCAGGCCCTGATGCAGCAAAGCTGCCCCAAACCATAATATTTCCACTACCATGCGTTACAGTTGGTATCAGGTTCTTGTGGTCAAATGCTGTCTTTGGTTTTCGCCAAACATGTCTTCTGGTACTGTGGCCAAATAGCTCCACCTTTGACTCATCTGTCCAGAGCACATTGTTCCAGAAGTGCTGGTCTTTGCCTAGGTGTTCATTGGTAAACTTTAGTCTTGCCCTGTGTTCTTTCTGGACAGCAAATGTTTCCTCCTGGCACACCTCCCATGTAGATCAAATTTGTGCAGCCTCTTTCTCAAGGTAGACTCATGCACTTTGACATCAACAGTGGCAAGAGCTACCTGTCGGTCCTGTGATGACATTATGGGGTTCTTAGAGACTTCTTTCAGCATCTTGTGGTCTGCTCTCGGGCTGAACTTGCTGGGGCGGCCTGGCCTGAACAAGTTGGCAGTTGTATGGAATCTTCTCCACTTGTAGATGATCTTCCGGACAGTCAAATGATTGATTTCAAATTGTTTGGAGATCTTTTTAAATCCCTTCCCAGACTAGTAGGCATCTATAACCTTCTTTCTGAAGGCCTCGGAGAGCTCTTTTGATCTAGGCATGGTGATGCCGCACACTTCAACAACAAAGAGCAAACCAAACGAAATGTCTGATGTTTAAATAAGACGGGTTCCTCCAAGATCCTTTCTAACGATGTTCTAATCATTTGCACCTGAGCTGGTGCACCTGATTCTAATTTTAGGTATTTGAAGTAGTGATAAATGTAGGGGTGTACTTATTTTTTCCACATGCGAAATTTGCATTTATGTTTATTTAAATTATACAATGGACTACAAAATGTAAATGTTTCATGATATTTGTTATATTATATCACCTTTATCTATCAATATTGTTGAAATGAAGATCAAATAGCTGTATGTTGAAATATGTTGAAAAAGTCCAAACTTTACATGGGGTGTACTTACTTTTTCACGTGACTGTACTAAAAGATGTACTGTTTGTTCAAATGAAACGACTCCCAAAAGTAGTTGAGAATTGACTGAAGATTGTGGTGTTCAGTCTGCTTGAAAGCTTATACAAATGGCTGTCTGATATTGCACATATTAGCAAGGAAAATGATAGAGAATGGAAAACAGTATTGAGGAGCAAATTTGAGTGGAGTGATTAGCCCATGGGGAGATAGGGAAATGTGTCGGTTATTGAGGAGTGTGTGTGACCTCAGCAAAAGGTCAAGTTGTGATTCCAAGTCGTTGTCCTGTGGGAAGCCAGAAGATAAATGAAACGACGTCAAGCGGGTGATATATACGAGTATATCAAGCTATCGCCATCAGCAATGCCAAATTCCAGATTCCTGTCCAAACTACTGCTGGGAAGACGACGGCAAACCATTCAGCATAATCCTTGCCAAGAAACTGCCTTGGAAGTGAGGGACTTGCCTTCGGGCAGTACACTAGAATACGAATATATGTGTATATGTATTGTATTGTATATGTTCAGGGTGTTTCATAAAAAATGGACTATTTGAGCAGCCTGATATTCTGTCCTAGGTAATGCTATACCCTTCTCTCTTGCAGGTTATGGTAGTGGTGGTGGTGGTATGCCATTTCGAACAAGTAGTCAGTAGGACTCTACCTCAACTATGGTGTTCACAATGGAACAAAAAGTGAAAATCGTTACTTTGTAGTTTGAGACAACATCCTATGTGCAGGTGTGCCGACGATACTGTCAGTATTACAATGCTCACACCTGTAATGTACCTTCCAATGGGAGCGTTTAGCCATTTGTGGAGCACTTCCAAGCACATGGAAGCGTGAAAAATCAAAATAAAGGCAACAGTGGCCGCCCACCAAGTGTTACTAAGGACCAAAGGAACATTGATCTTGTGAGAGATTCTGCTATTGAAAGTCCTAAGACATCCCACCATTGGTGTTCCCAAGAACTGGTGATCTCAGTCTCAACTGTGTGGCTCATTCTCACTGATGAACTCAAGCTCTACCCCTACATCATTTCTGTAAGGCATAAAGTAACTCTGAATGACATGGCAAGAGGAGTAACAATGTGTGATTGGTTCAGTGACCGAATGGAAAGGTATCCAAATTGGATCAACACCTTGTGGTTCAGTGATGAAGCACACTTCCATTTGAATGGGGCCATCACAAATCACAACAACATCTTCTGGGGGTGCTGAGCCTCCTGAGGAGGTGTCTGAGATGTCTCTCAAGGGCCTGCCAAGTCCACTTGCTTCCGTGCATTGAATGTTTGGACTGTATTCGTTCGAGTCACTGAGCTCTTCCGTACGACCCATTCTACTCCCAATGTTTGGCTATGGAGATTGCGTGGCTGTGTGCTTGATTATATGTCACCAATACCTGTCACCAATGGCTGTGGCTGAAACAGCCGAATCCACTAATTAGAAGGGGTGTCTGCATACTTTTGGCAATGTAGTGTGTATTTATATATACTAGGGCATGCCCGTACTATATATATATCTAAAATTATATCCCCCCCCTCTATTTACATGAAATGGTTTGGTCCAAAGCGAACGGCTTGCGAGTACGGTGACAATCCCCCCCCCTCTATTTACATGAAATGGTTTGGTCCAAAGCGAACGGCTTGCGAGTACGGTGACAATCCCCCCCCTCTATTTACATGAAATGGTTTGGTCCAAAGCGAACGGCTTGCGGAGTTTGGTAAAGAAATCGCCATAGCGTGCACAAACGCGCAGGAAAGCGAAAGAATCGCAAATTAGTTTTAATTAGTTTTAAAACATAGTTTAACGCCAACATAGTTTGCCAACGTGAAATAAATGAATACGCTCTCAAATGTGCCGTCCGAGGCAGAGTCTGTTCGCCACGTTCGGCACACGTGATAACTCGCTGCTCTCTGATTGGTTGAATCGTTTTTTGGACATAGCTCGGTAACTACTTGTCCGATTAATATGAAACCTTGAAAAGGCACATCCTCGGGTCCCCAGCAATATACCTGGCAAGTTTCAAGTATATCGGACCCGTGGTTGTCGAGAAACAGCGGTCACAGACAAACATACATACATACATACATACACACAGAGATTACTGGAATTATAGATACGAGGGCATGCCCGTACTATATATATATCTAAAATTATATCCCCCCCCCTATTTACATGAAATGGTTTGGTCCAAAGCGAACGGCTTGCGAGTGGTGACAATCCCCCCCCCCTCTATTTACATGCAATGGTTCGGTCCAAAGCGAACGGCTTCCGGAGTTTGGTAAAGAAATCGCCATCGCGTACACAAACGCGCAGGAAAGCGAATGAATCGCAAATTCGTTTTTATTAGTTGTAAAACATAATGCCCAATTATTCAATTAGCGCCAACGTATTTTGGCTGTTTGCAATTTAATCGCAAGGCAAAGTAGAAAGAGAAGAGGGAAAAAAAGAAAAGCCTTGCCTTGCTGCAAACAGCTGCTGCAAACAACAACAACATGGAAGGCTGCACTGTCCGGAAGTTGGCATATCGCAGTTACGATTATTTTAGTGTTAATGGCCAATTATTCAATTAGCGCCAACGTATTTTGGCTGTTTGCAATTTAATCGCAAGGAAAAGTAGAAAGAGAAGAGGGAAAAAAAGAAAAGCCTTGCATTAACGCATTAACGCTTGCATTGCATTAACGGTTCGGCACACGTGATAGCTCGCTGCTCTCTGATTGGTTGAAGCGTTTTTTGGACATAGCTCGGTAGGTACTTGTCCGATTAATTACAAACCTTGAAAAGGCACATCCTCGGGTCCCCAGCAATATACCTGGCAAGTTTCAAGTATATCGGACCCGTGGTTGTCGAGAAACAGCGGTCACAGACAAACACACAGACACACAGACACACAGACACACAGACACACAGACACACAGACACACAGAGATTGCTGGAATTATAGATAGATATATATATATATATATATATATATACACATATATCTATCTATAATTCCAGCAATCTCTGTGTGTCTGTGTGTCTGTGTGTCTGTGTGTCTGTGTGTCTGTGTGTCTGTGTGTCTGTGTGTTTGTCTGTGACCGCTGTTTCTCGACAACCACGGGTCCGATATACTTGAAACTTGCCAGGTATATTGCTGGGGACCCGAGGATGTGCCTTTTCAAGGTTTGTAATTAATCGGACAAGTACCTACCGAGCTATGTCCAAAAAACGCTTCAACCAATCAGAGAGCAGCGAGCTATCACGTGTGCCGAACCGTTAATGCAATGCAAGCGTTAATGCGTTAATGCAAGGCTTTTCTTTTTTTCCCTCTTCTCTTTCTACTTTTCCTTGCGATTAAATTGCAAACAGCCAAAATACGTTGGCGCTAATTGAATAATTGGCCATTAACACTAAAATAATCGTAACTGCGATATGCCAACTTCCGGACAGTGCAGCCTTCCATGTTGTTGTTGTTTGCAGCAGCTGTTTGCAGCAAGGCAAGGCTTTTCTTTTTTTCCCTCTTCTCTTTCTACTTTGCCTTGCGATTAAATTGCAAACAGCCAAAATACGTTGGCGCTAATTGAATAATTGGGCATTATGTTTTACAACTAATAAAAACGAATTTGCGATTCATTCGCTTTCCTGCGCGTTTGTGTACGCGATGGCGATTTCTTTACCAAACTCCGGAAGCCGTTCGCTTTGGACCGAACCATTGCATGTAAATAGAGGGGGGGGATTGTCACCACTCGCAAGCCGTTCGCTTTGGACCAAACCATTTCATGTAAATAGGGGGGGGGATATAATTTTAGATATATATATAGTACGGGCATGCCCTAGTATAAATAAACTGAACATCAAAATAAACTTATCACTTTCATTTTTTAAAATATGCAGCTTTACAAACAGGTTTCTTCAATTGTAATGGCTGATTATGTAACGGGAACTTCAAATCAATCACCTGGTTGATCAACAATGGCATGCTTAAGTGGTTATGTATAGAGATCTTTCCCTTTAAATAATGACCCTCATAATGAAATCCTTCAGTTCTCGTGGTTAGACATTCATTTACTGCTGTCTGTAGTCACTCTAGAGGCTTCTGACAAGGAAAACAACAAGGAAATTCAGATGCCATGCCTGACATCTGAACAACGTTTAAGGGAAATTGGGATGCTTGAGGCTGGTGTAAGCCAGCGAACAATTGCCCAATGTCTTAGTTGCTCACAGCCTGCAATTTCCAACGTGGCCAGGCGTTACGGTGAAACTGGAACTGTGAATAATGGTCCACAAAAAGGAACACCACGGGTAACCACCCCAAACCAAGACCGCTGGATTGTGCTGCAGCATCGTCGTGATCGTTTCCGCCCTGCAACGCAAACAGCTGCAGTGACAGAATATCGCCACAACAACCGCACCAGTGTCTCTACTATGCAGAGGCACTTGAGAAGTCGGGCAAGACATCCTTGTGGAGGTCCAGTGTTGAACGCAGTGCATCAGCAGAACAGACTAAGATGGTGTCTGTAGCATCACCGCTGGACACAGCAGCAGTGGAGTGCAGTCTTGTTCAGCGATGAGTCCAGATTTTGCATCCATGCTGCTGATGGACGTTAACGGGTATGGTGCAGAGGTGGGGAGAGGTATGCATCATGCTGTATTCACCAGATCAATCGTTGGGGAGGATCCAGTGTGATGGTATGGGCCGGCATTTCCACCCGTTTCAGGACACCTCTGGTCGTCATCGAAGGCAATCTCACTGGTCAGCGTTATGTCAATGAAGTTTTGAGACCTCATCTGCTGCCATTTCTCCAGGCTCATGCTAACATCGCAGTTTTCCAGCAGGACAATCCTCGATCCCATGCTGCTCGACTGACCACCAACTTCCTCCAGGAACAGGGTGTTGAAGTGATGCCTTGGATGCCGTATTCCCCTGACCTCAATCCCATTCAGCATTTATGGGATGAGCTTGGTCGATGTCTTGCATCGAGGAGATCAATGGCTGTCAATCGGCAAATGCTCAGTCAAGGCTTGCAGGAGGAGTAGGACAGACTTCCCCAGGACCGCATCAGACGCCTGGGACAGAGCATGCGTCGGAGGTGTACAGCCTGCATCACAGCTCAGGGAGGACACCCACGTTATTGAGGACTGCTGTCATTCTGTCCTTGACTGTTAGGAGTGTTGTGTCCATTCCTGTGTCATTTTGTTTTGACTGTATTCAGGTGCGTGCCTTTGTGTTGCAGTGCTGTGACTTTTGTTGCACCACCCCTTGTGATGTTCATGCTTTTAGCTTTTTCGTGATTGAGGCAACCTCTTGTTTATTGACATGTGTTTAGTAAACATAGCTGAACTTTACCTCTGTGTTCAAATATTTTTCATTTTTGCGTGGAGGATTTCAATGAGTGTCCTAAAGATTTGATAAGTTTCTTTTGATGTTGAGTTTATATATACATATTCTATATATATATAAGAAAGTTTTTGTTTGTTTGTTTGTTTGTCTGCACGCGCTAATCTCCTGAACGGTGAAATATAGGAGGAAACCTCTAAAACAAAAAATGTCCGGACGGGCCCCGGGAAGGTTTTAGGCTAGGTGGCGAGGCCGGTCGAGGCCGCTTTGGCCAGCCTGGGCCCATTTCGCAATAAATCTTCTTCTTCTTTCAAAATTCTCTTGAAGTACAACTTATGCACTTAATAGGAATATCTGACCGATTGCAACACATGCTTTCAAAATTCTCTCTCGCGGGGCCCGACAGAAGAAAGAACAAGGATCGTTGAGCACTAACTGATACTGGGCTCGCGTCAGACCGATGTACAGAAGATTAAATTCATTCAAAAAGAACCCGGGCAACGCCGGGTGCATTCAGGTAGGGTGCATTCAGCTAGTCTATCATATAAAACATAGTGTGTGTGTGTGTGTGTGTGTGTGTGTGTGTGTGTGTGTGTGTGTGTGTGTGTGTGTGTGTGTGTGTGTGTGTGTGTGTGTGTGTGTGTGTGTGTGTGTGTGTCTGTCCCCCTTCATAAGGATAGGTTTTAAAGGCTTTGAGTAGTGCTTTAGGAGGGTTTGGAGTGGGGGGTGGGGGGGGGGGGTTTAATGGGCAATCTTTGAACACGACTGTGTGTCTGTCCACCGGTTAATAGACCTAAAAGACTCTGAGGACCCAATAGTCCCAATGCACCCCAAACACCCAAAATACCTGAAGACCCAAAATACCCTGTAGACTGTCAAAGACACAAAATACCATGAAGACCCAGAAGACCACAAGAAGACCCCAAAGACTCTGAAGACCCAATGGACCCAAAAGACCGAAAAAACCCTAAAGACTCAAAAGACCCTGAGAATCCAAAAGACCCAAACAACCCCAATGACCCAAACGACAGAGGACCCAAAAGACCACAAGGACTCAGAAGACCCAAAAGACCGAAAAGACCCTGACGACGCAATGGACCCCAAACAATCAAAATACCACAAAACTTGAAGACCGTTAAAGACCCAAAATACCCCAAAAGGCCACAAGGACCCATAAGACCTAAACGACCCAGGGGACCCAAAATACCCCAAGGACCCAGAAGACCCCAAGGACTTTGAAGACCCCAAAGACCCAAAATACCAAATGGTCCCTAAATACCCAAAATACCCCAACGACCTAAAAGACCCTGAAGACCGTTAAAGATCCAGACGACCCCAAAGACCCAAAATACCATGAAGACTGTTAAAGACCTAAAATACCCCAACAAACCAAAATATCCCAAGCCCCATAAAGACCCAAAATACCATAAAAACGCAAAAGACTCTGATGATTCAAAATTCCCCAAAGACCCATAAAGACCCCAAAGACAGAGAATATCCCAAGACCCATAAAGACCCAAAAGACCCTAAAAGACCCAAAAGACCCAAAATATCCCAAAGACCCTTAAAGATCCCAAAGACCCCCAAAAAAATTCAAGACTGAAAAGATTGAAAAGACCAAGAAAACCAAAAATAGCCAAAAGACCCAAATATCCCAATGACCTTTAAAGACGCCGAAGACCCCAATATGGAATATTTTTTTTGTGGGGGTGAACTTACTTTTCAAGATGTCTTAGAACCAAAAGTTCATTGGAATTATGTTGAAATTATTCTAGATTTAGTTAATGTGACCTTTAAAAGAAACAAAAACCACATTTGACATTTCGAAACAAATAAATTGATCCTTGAAAGTGATGTAAACTGATATCGAACTCAATTCATGGACAGTACTGTGTTAACCTTCTGTACGTTTTCCAGAAGTATCTCTTTATTTTGCACATTAGCCAAAAATTTTTTATAACAAAAACAAAAGTTAAATTACGACTGGGATTACGGACAGTAAAATTACAGTTCAGTACTTCGTGTAACCCCCACGAGCATTCAGGAGAGCACGTACACATTGAGGCATGCTGTTCACGAGATTTGCCAAGGTTTGGACAGGAATTGCTTGCCATGCAGTGACAATAGCCTGCTGCAATTCACGCACAGAGGTCGGCCGCTGGTCCAAATGGTCGATTTGATGCGTTAATTCTGCCCACAAGTTCTCTATCGGATTCGTATCCGGGGACATGGCAGGCCACTCCATATGCTCTACACCATGGTCAGCAAGAAAGTGTTGGATCATGCGAGCACGATGAGGCCGTGCATTGTCATCTTGGAAGACAAAGTTTCCTCGAAAGGCTGCATGAGCAAATGGAAGCAATGTTTCTTCCAGAATGGCCCTGTACTTGAACTGGTTCAGGTTTCCATTCAGAACAACCAGGTCAGTTTTGCCCCCTGCATGAAAAGCAGCCCAAACGGTCACCCCACCACCTCCAGCTTGGACTCTTGGCACTATACAATCTTTGTTGTAGGCTTCATGCACTTGTCTGCACACTCGGACGCGACCATCTTGACGATAGACCAGAAATCTAGACTCGTCACTGAAGATCACGTGATTCCAGTGTCCTGGCTGCCATTGACGGTGCTCTCTGGCCCACTGCAATCGGCGCTGGCGGTGTTGTCTGGTCAGGCGTGGCTTTCTCAGGGGATGCCTGGCACGATAGCCTGCTTGAACCAGTCGTTGGTTGACTAGCCTTCTGGATACAGGCACATTTGTCAGTTGCTGCCACTCAGCCCTTAGCCGATTAGCTGACTTGGTACGGCCATTGCGGACTAACCGGTGCAACTGGTGATCATCCATCCTAGTGGTTCTGCGGGGACATCCTGGCCTCCGTATTGGAGTAGGGACACCCCTCTGAGCATTTCGTTTCAGGATCTTTGACACCTGACCTTGAGTGATGCCATACTGCCGAGCAATAGCACGCTGTTTCATGCCGTAACTTCGTAAAGCCACCACTCCATGACACACAGCATTGTCGAGTTGACGGACCATCTCCAGAGGAAGCGGCAATAACTTTTGGAGACGTGCAGCAGTTGTTTTCCACTAATACAGAACGCAACAACCCTTATATACCCGACTGTGAAGCCAATCATCAAATGCACCTGTCCGTACATTTTGCCACGCCACCTGTGATATAATCCTGTTGTTGACTTCTTGCAGCCGAACGACAATCAGTTACATGGTTCTTTTAACAAATAAATCACCAAAGTGTAAAAGAAACTCACTAGATTGATATACTGAGTTAAGAAAGTAAACCCAAGTCAAGAAAAAAAAAATTCCATATTAAATGCCAAGTCTGTATATATATATATATATATATATATATATATATATATATATATATATATATATATATATATATATATATATATATATATATATACGTATATATATATATATATATATATATATATATATATATATATATATATATATATATATATATATATAAAACAGGCTAATGCTGTTTGTCTGCCCCTCCTGAAATGCAGAAATGCTGCTCGGTGAGAGATTTTTTTCGTAAAACTTCCTTCAAATTAATCAAAACCTACAGGAAAGTAATATTCAAAACAAAGTTATGCACAAGAGATTGTATCTTCACACATATAAAATGCAGATAGAGCATGATTTGGAGTTGAGATTTACCCAATCAAATGTTGTGAATAAATCAATAAATTGTTACTCATTTTACTCTTATTTTATTTCTGCGTCAAGTGCATACAATTACTACTCAACCAGCTCTCATTCATGGTGAGTGTTGTGCAGAGAGGAAAGAGGCTGCTGCATGCCTATCTGAAGGATGACAGATGTCATGGCAGAGAGTGGGGTCATCAGCAAAGATATGAAGAGGATTTTTCAAAGAGTCAGAGAGATCATTTATGAAGAGCAGGAGTAGGACTGGGCCCAGACCACTGCCTTGGGGCACTCCAGCCTTGACAGGGACAGAAGATGAGAGGATCCCGTTGAAAGCCACACATTGGCTGCGAGAGTCGAGGAAGTCAATAAGCTACTGTATTTGTGGAGGTGGCCCTGGATGCCATAGGCAGAGAGTTTGGAGAGCTTGCCAGACTGTATCGAGTGCTCAAGATATGTCTAGAGAGATAGACAGCCCTGATATAATGTCTGAGATTGAGGGCCTCCATCCATTGTTGGATCAATTATAGATCAGCAGAGTGATGCAGTTGTTTTGGGCCTGTTGGTGGGATGGGGCACTGTACAGCACAATGTCGAGTTATTTGCACAAACGAAGATAGGGTTTCCAGAGCATCAGAGAGGTAGTTCATATGAGTATGTATTAGGAACAAGACTGGACCCAAAATACTGCTTTTGGGCACTTCAGCCTCCACTAGGAAATGGAGAGGATTCCATTGATAGCAACGCATGCACTGTGCGGCTGATAAAGCCAGGTATGAAGGCAACCTTGTATACTCAAGGCAGCAGCTTGGTGTGAAATTCCTCAGACATGTCCACGGAGCCATTGCTGACCTCATGTTTTTGATTTTGTCACTTGAATGGGAAGATCAGGGGCTTTAGAATGGAGACCATGAGTATTAGTGGTCCAAATGTTATGGATGGAGAAGGAATAGGAGTTGAGGAGGCTGGAACATTGAGGGCAGGAGGTGGCAGAAGGCATGATGTTGGGGTGCAGACATGCAGCTATGTGCAGATGTTGCGGTGCAGACATGGAATGGCCGAGAGACCACACTCGTTGCAAGCCACATTTCTTTTCTGGGCCCCAAGTTAACCCAATCAAAGACAGACATTGCGACCAGGGTGAGGAGAAGGGTGCTTAAAACCACAAAGAAAAGTTGCACTGCATTATTTAAATGAGACACGGAGTGTAAATTTGTGAGTGCGCCAGGAAGGAAACAGAGAGTAGGCAAGTTACAGCTCACAGATCGAAGTCTAAGTTTCGACAGCCAAATCACAGCACTGTCTGTTCGATGGATTTTCCTAAATCCTTCATCAAATTACCGTAGGTGACACTCATTCACAATGCGCTGAATAATCCGATGTACCATTGAAATTACATGTGTGTAGGTGGTGTGATAGCCTTGCATGGAGAGTACGGATTGCATTGAGCGCATTCCACTGTTTCCAGGGGAGGATGAAACCTCGAAGCTCTTCTGTTGGATCAATCACCAGCTCTTTGTTGTTGTTGTTGTCTGTCCAGAGATTGCGCCACTTGTCCTTTGTATTAAACCCCCCAGAAGGAAAATGACAGGTAATAAATAGAGAAGAATATGTGAGGGGGTTCATTGGGGTCTTTTTGTTTTTTGAGAAAAATTGGAGTTTATAAAAGGATGATGCGGAATTGTAGGAAGCCAATTTTTTGAAGGATGTTATTGGCAATCTCTTTGTGTATTGGAGTGATAGTGGAAGTCTGTTTTGAGAAAAATCAGCTAAGATAACATATGGTCAGTTGCAATTTTGAAAGCAATGTTTTGGAATTAGTTATTTCAATGGTTGTGGAAATAAAATCGTAAGCAATGTTATAACAATAAATCTACAATAAAGAATTTCACTTGGAATCCCTGATCTGCATTCCATGTATGCTCCGATCCCAAAAGTATCATTATGCCAAAAGAGCACATGGTTCACACAACATCCACCTCTCTTGTAATAATGTTTGGGCTTCACTGAAAACAAAATAAATGTGAAACCCAGGAATTGTCCCACATTCTCAAATATAATATATAAAGCTCTTTCTAACCATTCACTCATGCACTCATTCACTGATTGACTCATTCGTATTAAGTTTTGACTCATTCGTATTAAGTTTTAGTACTTTCTAGGTGGGTGAGAAAGCTGAAATTGTGCAAACTGATGTAACTTGAAGCGAATGTGCCAGGAAAAATCACAAAGCTGTCTGCAAATGAAAATATCCCTAATAGTCTGGCATCCAGATCCAGGACTCTGGGATGGACTCAAGTATACTTTGGGATGGGCTCACACCACTTCCTATACTTTTCAGGTCTCAAATTTATTTTAGTTTGAGGATTGGAAAGGTGGTTGGGGAAGAGCATGTCACCAAACAGCACAAACCTGTGGTGCATGTTATACACATGAAGAAAAGGGGGGAAGTTAAGAGCAGGGATTTGAAGATGATTAGGGAAGGAAGTGCAAGGATGGGAAGTGCAAGGACAACATTGTCACGCACCCCTTCACTTAAATCTCCCCTCACCCCCCAGATTATCAATGGGATTCAAGTCCAGGTTTTGGCTGGGCCACTCAATGACTGGTCACGTTCTTGTTCTGAAGCCATTCCAGTGTTGCTTTGGCTGGATGCTCGGGGTCATTGTCCTGTTGGAATGTAAATCTTTGCCGTAGTCCAAGATATTTTGCCCTCTCAAGCAAGTTCTCCTCAAGGATTTGCCTGTATTTGGCTCCATTCATAGCTTCCTCTATCCTTACAAATCTCCCCTCACCCCCCAGATTATCAATGGGATTCAAGTCCGGATTTTGGCTGGGCCACTCAAGGACTGGTCACGTTCTTGTTCTGAAGCCATTCCAGTGTTGCTTTGGCTGGATGCTCGGGGTCATTGTCCTGTTGGAATGTAAATCTTCGCCGTAGTCCAAGATATTTTGCCCTCTCAAGCAAGTTCTCCTCAAGGATTTGCCTGTATTTGGCTCCATTCATTGCTTCCTCTGTCCTTACAAATCTCCCAGTCCCTGTCTTGTGGTGTTACATGGATGATGAGCTGTGCTCAGTTTTATCCAGACGTAGCGCTTTGTATGCAGGCCAAAGAGTTAAATTTTAATCTCATCAGACCACTGAATATTTTGCCTCATCCTCTCAGTCTTTCACGTGCCTTTTTGCAAACTCCCAGCGTGCTGTCATTTGTCTTTTTTCTCAGGAGTGGCTTCCGTCTGGTCACTCTCCCATAACGCCTAGATTTGTGAAGTGCTGCGCAGACTGTTATCCTTCTGGCGGGTTCTCCCATCTCAGCCAAAGAACTCTGTAGTACCGTGACAGTGGTCACTGGGTTCTTGGTCACCTCCCTGACCAAGGTCTGTCTTGCTCGGTTGCTCAGTTTGGTTGGACAGCCAGCTCGAGGAGGAGACTAGTCATTCCATATTCTTTCCATTTCCTAATGATGGAGCCCACTGTGCTCTTGGGAACTTTAAACACCCTCAAAATTGTTTTATACCCTTCCCCAGATCTATACCTCCTCAGAATTCTACTGTATCTCGGAGCTCTACGGACAGTTCTTTGGACTTCATTGTAGAGTTTCTGCTCTGACACGCACTGCCAATGGTGGTACCTTGTATAGAAAGGCGTCTTTCTTTCTAAATAATGTCCAATCAATTGAATTGGCCACAGGTGGAGTCCAATCAAGTTTTAGAGACATCTCAAGGATGATAAAAGGAAATTGGATGCACCTGAGCTCAATTTGGAATGTTATAGCAAAGGCGTTGAATACTTATTGACTCAAGACATTTAAGCTTTTCATTTTTAAGTATTTTGTAAAAATGTCTAAAAAATAAAATTTCACTTTGATATTATGGGGATACTTATTATGTGTAGATCAGTGACAAAGATCTCAATTTATTCCATTTTAAATTCAGGCTGTAACACAACAAAATGTGAAAACAGTCAAGGGGTGTGAATCCTTTCTGAAAGCACTGTATCTGTGCAGTGTCTGTGTTGTCACTGAACTATCCCCTAAAACTTTTGTGAATTCGTAACAAACTTCAGGTCTGCACCTTCCCCATCCCGTGTGTATGTTGTAAGGGTTTTATTTGAAATGTATTGATTTTTTTTTTTTGAAAGTTTTTGAAAAAAAAAAATTCAACTTAAATTGCTTATAAAAATGTAATATCACGAATATTACAAATTGATTTGTGAAAATAAATGTTTGTATTATGATTGGCTTAATCATGACAACACAGCAACTCAGATAGTCATTATCCTCAGTCTGTGCCCCAACAGCAACGTGTGGCGAAGCGAACGTAGCAAGCTGATCCACGCTAATATATTGTTGCGGATTCGGGGGTCGGCGCTCCCCTTTATCAAGGGGGGGTTAATACCCTTGTCTTTTAAGCTGGCCGTCCCCCAATCCTGGAAGCGATGACGTCACTTCCGGTCGGTGGTAGGTAGGGTTGTAAGCCCAATTAGTCTTAGTACCTAAGTACTACCACCGGCCGTAAAGCGAGGAGATAACTTCCACCCGAGCCGCAGCGTTAATGGATACGCCGAGCGAAGCGAGCCGCGACTCGGGCCGTTAACAAAGACTAAACCCGATCCTGAGTGGTTCCGAAATCGTGCCACAGGTACTCAATGGGGAAAAGATGCAAACGATCGAATAAGAGGAAACCAGAGTAAGGGAAGAACAAAGAAAGGTTTATTAATTATGTACAAAACCAAAAGAAGAGGAAACGAATGGAATATACAAGAAGAAGAAGAGCAAAAGGACACAGGGCAAGCTTATCTATACAGTCTTACTTACAACCCCGGACAAACAGACAGACTCACACGGGATGGTAGTGGTAGGGGAAGAAGGTCCAGGCAGATGGGTCCAGGCAGGTCGACTCCGTCCAGGCTCTGTGTCCACAGGCGAATAACGGCAGGCAGCTTCGCGTGTCATTGGCATTGACCGCGAGCGGACCTTACATATGCAAGGGGCTGGAATGCTGCGCACGTATAGCGTGCCAAACGCTCTCTCTCTCCCGATCAATCAAGGTCCATATCAAACGGCAGTTCGTATCAAACGATGGTTCCCTGCGCAGTTCGTTGAAACAAGCGCGCCTCCGCGCTGTCCTCTGGATAACGTTACAATCAGACGTCTCCGCGCAGTTCCTTCAATAGCAACGGTCACCTGCGCAGTTCTGATATTCGAGCTCTCCCCGCGCAGTCCGTGATAGGGCTTGGTGCGTGCGCTTATATAGTGGGCTTATAGATCAATCCACGCCACGCCCGCCAGCGAGCTCACCTCTGCCCTGGTTGGTTAGCGAGGGCTCACCGGCTCCGCCCTTGATGGCTCGTTGACAGGGCCACGCCTCGTTCTTGGCGCTCCGCCCCCTTATTCTCCAAGCTTGACCGCGTGCGTAATGGCGTATGGAGCGAGGCAGCGAACGCTGCTGGGCGAGCAGAGGCACGTAACACAATTTGGAGAGAGAGACTGGTAAAATAGACGGAATGGGGCCTATCTTATTTAATTGACACAACGCAGATTCAACTATTGGAAACACGGCCTTATCTAAAACACATACTAATGAAATAACTGAAGTCCTATGGTGGCCTACGTGTTGCTTGTGGACTAACAAGGGGTGCTACCTTTAACCATTTAATAATGTCATATTTACACAAGTGTGGGTTCTAAAACCGCAACAATATATATATATATATATATGTATTTATATATATATATATATATATATATATATATATATATATATATATATATATATATATATATATATATATATATATATATATATATATATATATATATATATATATATATATATATATATATATATATATATATATATATATATATATATATATATATATCTATATATATATATATATATATATATATATATATATATATATATATATATATATATATATATATATATATATATATATATATATATATATATATATATATATATATATATATATATATATATATACATATATATAATCGGGAGATTGAATAAGACGCGGACGTAGCTTCAGGGCTTCGATCTTTAATTCGACAAGCTTTCGACCAACAAAGGTCTTCTTCTGAGTCGGCCCCAAGTTCAACGGAAGGTGCTACCAGAACTTGGGGCAGACTTCCGTTGAACTTGGGGCCGACTCAGAAGAAGACCTTTGTTGGTCGAAAGCTTGTCGAATTAAAGATCGAAGCCCTGAAGCTACGTCCGCGTCTTATTCAATCTCCCGATTATTTATTCAATGCAAATGAGACGCCCTGCTCGTACTGTGGAGTTTCTACTATTTCTCACAGTTATATACATATATATATATATATATTCGCGGAGCCTACCCGTCGCTTCGCTGACAGTCCAATTAGTCGTCCTGTTTGCCAAAATAAATTTACCCGTGCGAAGAGTGCTTCAACCTCAGCTTTGCCCAGGTAAAACAGGGAATTGTAATACCCCCTGCACCACCACCAGGTAGTACATTTAGAATATATCCCCCCCCCCCCCCCCCACACACCACCACCGCCTATGTTATCCCCCCACACAAAGTTGTATTTATACCCTGAGTTTGGTGTTTGTAACTTAAAATATGTGTCCGTGCAGAGAACACATACAAACGACAGACTTTTGAGGTCCTTTTATTACAAAAATATAAAAGTGTGTATGCACAATTTACAAATCCCCAAAAATCCCCCAAAAAACAGGAGAGAATAAAAAGCAAGGAAACAACAAGTATAACAATTAATCATTTAATTTTTACAAAAACATAAAATAAAGCAATACTACCAAAAATATATAAAGACTTGATTATTTAAGAAAGAGATAATACCAACTCATTTTGGCGAACTTCACAAACATTTTCTTAACACCATTTTTCTATAAACACATCAAGTTCAGCCATGGTCTTGGAAAAATAAAATTCAAGTTTTACCCTTGCAGAAACAAGCGCAGTGAAAAACGTCATGATGTTGCATTGGTGAAGCGGTTTACCATTACGCTTATCCTTTCTTGACAAGTATGTTGCAAGTTTTGCTGTTGCTACAAAACAACAGTTCATCTTTTTTGTCTTGTGTGCATTTCTTTTTGAACCCAAAAATAAAGGAGCGAAAAGTAAATCTGAAATTCAATTTGTGTGACACAAAGTTCAACCAGTTAAATAATGGAAAGAGTCTTTCACAGTCAATGAAAAAAGGAAATACATCCTCATTTACAGAGCAAAAGGGGCAGCATGCAGATATTGGAGCAAAATTCCTCACATATGTGTTGCATGGGATGATCCAGTGGGCAATGCGCCACTGGAGATCCCCTGTTCTTTTGGTGATTTGCTTACAATACATCGCTTACCATACAGGTTCAGTGGGGGGCCCGGCAGGGAGTAGTCTCTTCCAGCGTGCTACTCCATTTAATGGAGAAACACCGAGAATTAGGGACACGCAAAACCTATACAGGCTCTTGCTGCTTGCAGCTTGCAACTGATTTGTCCCTGTGCTAACAGGTGGAAGTTCTCTGGCGGAGCAGTCAAACATCAGTTTAGGGAAGTATGACTAATCAGGATGTCCATGTGTATTCTGAGTCCCTAATACCCCTAGCTGATGACCTTTTTGTACGACTTTCCTCAATATTAAGCCGATTGTCCTCTTGGACGGAATTCCTGTTGTATTTGATATTTCCTCCACAGTCTTCCACCCGACACCAGAGTCTGGCCGTAGGTGCCATACTTTGTTCATGCCTGCATCAATGAAGCGTTGGCACAAATCACAGCTCTTGACTACATCAGGGAAGAGAGGGTTGAAAAACAGTGGTTCAACTTCGAACATCCCTGGGGAGTATGTGTCCTCTTTGCGACTCACTGTAAGACCTTTCCAGACATTGAGAAGGCTCTAGCAGAATATAGGGAGTGTTTTGATGTATCCACATACTTGAGGTGGGTCAGGAATACTTCACGACCATAGCCGAGTCTGCCCGCCTGTTGCAAAATATGGCAGGCCAATGGGTAGTTTGGCAGGTGCTCAACATATAGAAGGCGCTGAATGGAGCACAAGCGAAAGGCCATGAGGCGGGATTTCACGTGAACAAGGCCTTGGCCTCCTTCAGATGAAGTATGGCATATTACATTTGGCCGCAGCCAATGATGGCCTCCCCCAAAAAAGTCCACAAGTTTGGCCTGGATCATTCTAAGCAGCACTTCCGGCGGTTGTAGGCAAATAAATCGATGCCATAAAGTTGCAGCAACCAAGTTATTGGCAACTAAGACACGGCCCTTAAATGAAAGGTGCGGTAGGGCTCTTTTCCACAGGTTCAGTCTCCTCGCCATTTCTCCAATCAAGCCTTCCCAATTATTTTCCATAAATTGTGTGGAACCAAGGGACACACCAAGGTAGTCGATACCATCTGCCTTCCATTCTAGGTTTTCCGGAAGAGGAGGTAGATGTGTCGAGACAGAGAGGCAACTGTTAAGGTATGGCACCCAAAGAGCTTTGCTTTTCCTCCAATTAACTTTCAGGGAAGAAGCCTGGAAAAAGATTCTCAAGGATTTAACAAGAGCATCAATATCCTGTTTGCTTCTGATTATGATGCACACATCATACACTGATATAGTCAGTGGTGGACTCATTGGGAAACACGTCAGGCCAGAGATATTCTCCCTGAGCGTACAAAGTAATGGTTCCATTGCTAATGCAAAAAGCAATCCTGAGACTGGGCAACCCTGCCGTACCCCTCTCTGAACCTGTATGGGGGCAACGAGTTCATTGTTTACCTTAATTACACTAGAGATGTCAGTGTACAATAGAGATATGAAGGCTCTGAAATTAACCCCACAGCCACATGCTTCCAGAGCACGCCACAAAAAACATGATCAATACTGTCAAAGGCTTTTTCAAGGTCTAGAAACATTATCCCAAAATAATTTTGCTCGTGGTAAGTGCCAATTAAATCCCGAACTAAAAAAAATGTTGTCATAAATGGATCGACTGGGGATGCAGAAAGTCTGATCGGGTAGGACCAGGTCACCAATGACTTTCTTCAGACGATTTGCCATCGCTTTTGAAAACAGTTTGTAGTCGGTGCACAATACTGAAACTGGTCTCCAATTCTCCATCCGCCGGAGATCTCCTGAATTTGGGAGGAGACTCACCACTGCTCTCCTTAGGCTTAATGGTATTGCACCAGTTCGCAGGGATTCTTGGATTATATTTAAGAATTCTGGACCTAAAAGGTCTCAAATTCCAAGTAAAACTCAGCTGGTAGGCCATCAATTCCTGGAGCTTTTCCAGATTCCATTTCGAGCACATTCTAATTCAGGAAGGGTTAACGGCACATCCAGCTCCAGCCGTTGAGTTTTAGTCAGGGATGGGAGATGGGAGGTAAAGAGTTTCATCTTATCCTCACAAACATCTTTTTTTTGCAAACAGTTCTGAATAGTACTTTCTAATGGTATTTTTTACTAAAGATTTTTACCCCATCAGAATTTGCAATTTCATTTTTACTGGAGTCCATAACTGTTCAAATAACCCGAGCTGGCTTCGTTTCGGATTCGAGGTGAAAAAGGATTTGCTCGGGCTATCTGATACTTTAATATTTTTTATTCTTAATCGAACTAATAATGCTGCAGCTCTCTCCTGCAATAGTTCTCTAAGTTGGGTCTTTCTTTCAAGGAGTAACTTATAGTTTGCCTCATTCACTTGTTTCGCCAGTTTGTTCTCCAGTTTTAGAATTTCAGTTTCTAACCGAGCCAATGTGACTCGACTTTCATGGGTGACATATGAATTAAACTGTTGACAAAACAGCCTTATATGGGTTTTCATATTGTCCCACCAAAGGCTAATAGAAGCAAAACGGGGCTTTTTTCCAACTACTGCTTTCCATAGATTGCGAAAGGCTTCCTTAAAAAAGGCATCATCCAAAATCCTCGTGTTAAATTTCCAATAGGCACTAGTATGCTTAAACTGAGGAAAGGATAGGCCCATAGTGACCATGTGGTGGTCGGAGAAGATAGACGGGACAATATTTGAGAAGGTTATCATATTCCTAAAACGTTGGGTGATGTACCATCTGTCAAGCCTCACTAAGGACACTTGACCATTGGAACATCGACACCATGTGTACTGTTGGTCATTTGGGTGTATCAAGCGCCATACATCAAGAAAACCCATGACGGAAAGGAAATGGGAGAGGTCACCATGGGCTTCGGGATGTGGTTCTGGTGATTTCTGTCCAATTTGGGCTCAAACGTGCAATTAAAATCACCCCCCATGCATATGCACTGATTGAAGTCAAACAATTTTAAATGGTTTACCACGACAGTAAAGAAAGTTTTACGGTCAGTACTTTCACTTGGTGCATATACATTAAAAAATAACACATTTTAGGTTATTAATCACCAGTTCCAGGGAAGCAAACCGGCCCTTTATCACCTCCTGAAAGAGGCAAGAGTCAGGTAGAAGCCATGCTTTTAACAAGAACCCAACTCCAGCAGATACAGACGACATGTTACTGAAGAAGCATTTACCTTTAAAAATGCTGCTCCAGTCATGTTCAACCTTGATATGAGATTCCTGCAGTAAGATCACATCAACCTGTTTCCGTTTGAATAAACTATTCACTTGGATCTGGCGGATGTTATTCGCCCCACTGAAGGAACTGCGCTCCAACGCGAGTCGAAAGAATTGACGGGACCAAAGACGGAATTCGTCCGAGTTGCTTTATTGAAACAAAACAGCTCAGGTATTCTAACAAGCCCGTTTATCGGGCAGCAATATATATACACATTTATGTCGGGAAGTTTGCCCGGCAAAAGCTATACCGGGCATGCCCGGGTGTCAAGGGCGAGCCTTGGAAAGGCGAGTCTGGACCTGCCCGGGCGTGTTTGGCTGCGGCCTGGCAAGTCGAGGCTGGGCGTGCCCGGGCGCTCTGGACGAGCCCTGGAAAGGCGATAGCGGGCATGCCCGGACGCTCTGGGCGAGCCCTGGAAAGGCGATAGCGGGCATGCCCGGACGCTCTGGGCGAGCCCTGAAAAGGCGATAGCGGGCATGCCCGGATGCTCTGGGCGAGCCCTGGAAAGGCGATAGCGGGCATGCCCGGACGCTCTGGGCGAGCCCTGAAAAGGCGATAGCGGGCATGCCCGGACGCTCTGGGCGAGCCCTGGAAAGGCGAGAGCGGGCATGCCCGGGAAAGACGAGACCGGGCGTGCCTGGGAGGTTCGGGCGTGCCCGGGAACAGTGAGTCCAGGCATGCCCGGGAGAGGCGCGTCTGGCCGTGTTCTGGCCGGTGCAAGGCGATTGTGTGCATCCAGCGGTAACCGCTACACCACCACCATTTATTTTAAGAGTTGCAAGAGTGAGCGTCTTCATATTTGTTTGTGAATCTTGTCTGACGCTGAGAATACTCAAACTTTGCCTTTGTTATTATTTTCTTTCGTCGATGAAACTGTGATTTTGTTTGGTTTAGTTCCTCAGATTTCTTTAGGACCAGTTATGCAGCCTGAATAAAGGAAGGCAAGTCGGGGAAATGATCAAAAATGACAACATTCCGTTGTCTGTAAGTTTCATTGAGAAACAAGAGAACAAGATGAGGAGGGACTTGGGGCTGATCTACCAATGATTGTGATACAACCGTCACATCCATCTCCTCCTCTGATTCTGATAAGTCAGACCTTGCCCCCAAAAGGGTCTGGGTCAATACCCTCAGCCATTCCTGTTTTATGAACAAGTCTGGGGGTCCCTAGAGTGAGGGGTTTGGGAAACATCGGCAGACTGACTACGACTTTCCTCAAATGGAGTCAAATCTTTGTTTCCACACTCCTGTGGATTTGCGTTTACACCCTCATTTGCTAAATGGGCATAATTATGTTGGACCATAGTTTGATCACCTTCATATGGTCGGATCAATGATCTATCATTCACCGACTCACTGTCAGCCATATTTACCTCATCACCCTCGTCCTTGCGGGAAATGGAAGCACTTTGTTGTACCGTTTGATTCCCGTTACACTTCTCCAGGTGTTCCGTTTCATTTATTTGGTCCACGTTTTGCACTGAGATTTCAGGAGTATCCTGAAGAGTTTCTGCACAGAAGGTCTGCACATCGAGCACAACCTTTTTAACAGCACCTGGTGTTAACGACTCATCAGGTGCTCTTCGTTTACTAGTCACCAATTTAGACTCGGTATCCAGAGCAAAGCTTTGCCGAGGAGCAATAATATTGGAGGTTGAGCCGCTGGTTTCACCCTCATTGGAAACAATAAGCCGTGGATTAACGTTTACCTCCTCCTCGTTGGGAATGTTAATTTGAGTACCGGTACCGGTAACCTCCTCCTCGTTGGGAATGTTGATTTGAGTACCGGTACCGGTAACCTCCTCCTCATTGGGAATGTTGATTTGAGTACCGGTACCGGTAACCTCCTCCTCGTTGGGAATGTTGATTTGAGTACCGGTAACCTCCTCCTCATTGGGAATGTTGATTTGAGTACCGGTAACCTCCTCCTCATTGGGAATGTTGATTTAAGTACCGGTAACCTCCTCCTCATTGGGAATGTTGATTTGAGTACCGGTAACCTCCTCCTCATTGGGAATGTTGATTTGAGTACCGGTACCGGTAACCTCCTCCTCATTGAGAATGTTGATTTGAGTACCAGTACCGGTAACCTCCTCATTGGGAATGTTGATTTAAGTACCGGTAACCTACTCCTCGTTGGGAATGTTGATTTGAGTACCGGTAACCTCCTCCTCGTTGGGAATGTTGATTTGAGTACCGGTCACCTCCTCCTCATTGGGAATGTTGATTTAAGTACCGGTAACTTCCTCCTCATTGGGAATGTTGATTTGAGTACCGGTCACCTCCTCCTCATTGGGAATGTTGATTTAAGTACCGGTAACCTCCTCCTCATTGGGAATGTTGATTTGAGTACCGGTAACCTCCTCCTCATTGGGAATGTTGATTTAAGTACCAGTAACCTCCTCCTCATTGGGAATGTTGATTTGAGTACTGGTAACCTCCTCCTCATTGGGAATGTTGATTTAAGTACCGGTCACCTCCTCCTCATTGGGAATGTTGATTTGAGTACCGGTAACCTCCTCCTTGTTGGGAATGTTAATTTGTGTAGTCACGTTAACCTCCTTCCCAATAGGAATGTTAATTCATGGAGTCAAGGTAACCTCCTCCTTACACACCGCATCAGTGTGAGCTTTTTTCCCCACACCTGACACACGAGGCTTTGGGACGAAAGCGTTTTAAATGTCCGTACCGGTAACCTCCTCCTCATTGGGAATGTTGATTTGAGTACCTGTAACCTCCTCCTCGTTGGGAATGTTGATTTGAGTACCGCTAACCTCCTCCTCGTTGGGAATGTTGATTTGAGTACCTGTAACATCCTCCTCGTTGGGAATGTTGATTTGAGTACCGGTAACCTCCTCCTCGTTGGGAATGTTGATTTGAGTACCGGTAACCTCCTCCTCATTGGGAATGTTGATTTAAGTACCAGTAACCTCCTCCTCATTGGGAATGTTGATTTCAGTACCGGTAACCTCCTCCTCATTGGGAATGTTGATTTGAGTACCGGTAACCTCCTCCTCATTGGGAATGTTGATTTGAGTACCGGTGACCTCCTCCTCATTGGGAATGTTGATTTAAGTACCGGTAACCTCCTCCTCTTTGGGAATGTTGATTTGAGTACCGGTATCCTCCTCCTCATTGGTAATGTTGATTTAAGTACCGGTAACCTCCTCCTCATTGGGAATGTTGATTTGAGTACCGGTAACCTCCTCCTCATTGGGAATGTTGATTTGAGTACCGGTAACCTCCTCCTCATTGGGAATGTTGATTTAAGTACCAGTAACCTCCTCCTCATTGGGAATGTTGATTTGAGTACCGGTATCCTCCTCCTCATTGGGAATGTTGATTTAAGTACCGGTAACCTCCTCCTCATTGGGAATGTTGATTTAAGTACCGGTAACCTCCTCCTCTTTGGGAATGTTGATTTGAGTACCGGTAACCTCCTCCTCATTGGGAATGTTGATTTAAGTACCGGTAACCTCCTCCTCATTGGGAATGTTGATTTAAGTACCGGTAACCTCCTCCTCATTGGGAATGTTGATTTGAGTACCGGTAACCTCCTCCTTGTTGGGAATGTTAATTTGTGTAGTCACGTTAACCTCCTTCCCAATAGGAATGTTAATTCATGGAGTCAAGGTAACCTCCTCCTTACACACCGCATCAGTGTGAGCTTTTTTCCCCACACCTGACACACGAGGCTTTGGGACGAAAGCGTTTTAAATGTCCGAACGCTCCGCACTGAAAACACCTTAAGGTGGCGGATGATGCATACAGCTGGTAGTTCCTGTCATCGAAATTTATATTGAACGAGATATTCAGGCCTGTATCGTCCCCACGGTCTGGTAGGACCATGTAAACCTGCCTTCGGAAATTCATGACGTTGTAGCGGTTACCGCTAGATGCACACAATCGCCTTGCACCGGCCAGAACACGGCCAGACCGCCTCTCCCGGGCATGCCCGGACTCACTGTTCCCGGGCACGCCCGGGCACGCCCGGTCTCGTCTTTCCCGGGCATGCCCGCTCTCGCCTTTCCAGGGCTCGCCCAGAGCGTCCGGGCATGCCCGCTATCGCCTTTCCAGGGCTCGCCCAGAGTGCCCGGGCATGCCTGCTATCGCCTTTCCAGTGCTCGTCCAGAGCGCCCGGGCACGTCCAGCCTCGACTTGCCAGGCCGCAGCCAAACACGCCCGGGCAGGTCCAGACTCGCCTTTCCAAGGCTCGCCCTTGACACCCGGGCATGCCCGGTATAGCTTTTGCCGGGCAAACTTCCCGACATAAATGTGTATATATATTGCTGCCCGATAAACGGGCTTGTCAGAATACCTGAGCTGTTTTGTTTCAATAAAGCAACTCGGACGAATTCCGTCTTTGGTCGCGTCAATTCTTTCGACTCGCGTTGGAGCGCAGTTCCTTCATTGGTGACCTACCGACATGGATACGGCAGTGACGCTTAAACTGCCTACCTTCTGGGAGGCTCACGCGGCTGTTTGGTTCGCTCAGGCGGACTCTCAGTTCGCCCTGCGAGGCATCACCGCGGACGACACCCGCTTCCATCATGTTGTGGCGGCGCTCGGTTCCGCCACCGCGGCCCGCGCCTTGAGCCTCCTCGAGCACCCGCCGGCTGCTGACAAATACGACGCGCTGAAGACACTCCTCCTCGACGCTTTCGCCCTCTCACCGGCAGCACGCGCACGGCGCCTGCTCGCTCTGCCCGAGCTCGGCGACACGCGCCCGTCCGAGCGCATGGACTATATGCTCTCGTTGCTCGGTGAGCACTCTCCGGATTTTCTGTTCCGCGAGCTGTTCCTTCGCCAGCTGCCTCACCCGGTACGCCTCGCCCTGGCTGGCACGTTGATCACGGATTCCCGCGCCCTCGCCAGGGAAGCCGATAAGATCTCCTCGGCGGGCCAGCACATCGGCGCGGTTACCTGGAGCCCGACGCCGTCCGAGGCGATGCCCACGACACCCGAGCACCCTGCGCGGTTGGAGGCCGAACTGCCGGTGCAACTGGCGGCTGCCATGCCGCACCGCCCGCTTCCGACACGACGGCCGGGGCCTCCACCTGACCGGGCGTGGTGTTATTACCACGCCAGGTTCGGACACAAGGCTCGGACGTGCCGGCCCCCGTGCACTTTCGGCAGGTCGGGAAACGGCCGGGCCGGCGTTCATTCCCAGCCATGAGCGCCGGCCACTCGGGCAACTTGCTGTTTATTCGGGACAAAGCGTCTGGGCGGCGTTTCCTGTGTGACACCGGCGCCCAACTGAGCGTCATACCCGCCTCCGAGCAGGACAGGCGGGACGCCGTTTGCGGCCCCTCTTTGGTCGCTGCTAATGGCTCGGCCATACGCACTTTCGGCCCACGCGTCGTCACCCTCTGCTTCGGCAGCCA
Source organism: Myxine glutinosa (assembly GCF_964187855.1). NCBI lineage: Eukaryota > Metazoa > Chordata > Myxini > Myxiniformes > Myxinidae > Myxine > Myxine glutinosa. Next base: position 135,523,681 of record NC_136269.1, read on the forward strand.
GCGTTTTCAATGGACTTTTGTGACCACCTGCGTCCCCATGGCTTTGCTGGGCGCCAACTTCCTCTGCGCGCACGGGCTGCTGGTCGACGCCAAACGTCGTCGCCTTGTCAACGCCGAGACCTTCAGCTCCCTGGCGTGCACGATGAGCAGCTCCGCGCCGACCGAACTGGCGTGCGCCCATCCGGCAGTGAACGAGTTCGCTCGCCTGCTCGCGGAATTCCCGGCCCTCACGCGGCCGACGTTTTCGGCCGTCGCGGTGCGGCACGGGATCGAGCACCACATACCCACTACGGGCCCGCCGGTCTACGCCAGGGCCCACCGCCTCGACCCGGCCAAGCTCGCCGTGGCGAAGGCCGAGTTCGACGTGTTGGAGCACCTCGGCATCGTGCGGCGCTCCGATAGTGCGTGGGCCTCGCCACTGCACATCGTGCCAAAGCCGGGGGGTGGATGGCGCCCGTGTGGCGACTACCGCCGTCTCAACGACGCTACCACCCCCGACAGGTACCCGATCCCGCATATTCAGGACTTTTCCGCCAGTTTGGCGGGACGGGTCATCTTTTCGAAAATTGACCTGATACGGGGCTACCACCAGGTACCTGTCCGGGCGGCCGACGTCCCGAAGACGGCCGTCATCACGCCTTTCGGCCTGTTCGAATTTTTGCGGATGCCGTTTGGCCTCAAGAACGCGGCCCAGGCGTTCCAGCGCTTGATGGACGGCGTGCTGCGCGACCTGCCGTTTCTTTTCGTCTATCTGGACGATATCCTCGTCGCCAGCACGTCCCGCGCCGAGCACCTCCTCCACCTCCGAACACTGTTCGGTCGCCTCAGCGAGCACGGCTTAATTGTCAACCCGGTCAAATGCCACTTCGGCGCGACGACCGTTGACTTTTTGGGCCACCGCATCACCAAGACCGGGGCCGTGCCGCTGCCGACCAAGGTCGAGGCCATCACCACGTTCCCGCGTCCCCGTTCCATCAAGGCCCTCCAAGAGTTCCTCGGCATGGTGAATTTTTATCACCGATTCGTGCCCTGCGCTGCTCAGCTCATGCGGCCCCTTTACGAGGCCCTCCGGGGCAAGCCGGCCAAGCATGACATTGTTTGGTCCGCGGCCATGGACGCGGCCTTCGCCAGCGCCAAACGGGCCCTCGCCGACGCAACGCTGCTGGCTCACCCGGTGCTCAACGCGCCCATCACCCTCACTACGGACGCCTCCAACTATGCGGTGGGCGCCGTCCATGAGCAATGGGTGGACGGGGTTTGGCAGCCACTCGCTTTTTTCAGCCGGCAACTCCGGCCGAACGAGTTAAACTACAGCACGTTCGACCGCGAGCTGCTCGGGCTATTCCTGGCCGTTCGCCATTTCCGACACCTCCTGGAGGGCCGCCCGTTCACGGCTTTCGTCGACCACAAGCCGTTGGTCTACGCAATGGCTAAGGTCACGGAGCCGTGGTCGGCCCGCCAGCAGCGCCACCTCTCCGCCGTGTCGGAGTTCACCACGGACATCCGGCACGTCGCCGGCAAAGACAACGCCGTGGCCGACTGTCTTTCTCGGGCCAGCGCGAACGTGGTCCACCTCGGCGTGGACTTCGCGCTCATGGCGGCCGACCAGACCACCGACGCCTCGGTGCAGGCACTCCGTGCGGCAGACACGGGCCTCCGCCTGGCCGACATTCCCTTCGCGGGCACCGTCCTGCTCTGCGACGTCTCCCAGGGCCAGCCTCGCCCCATCGTGCCCGTTTCCTGGTAGCGCCGCATCTTCGCCTCCATCCACGGCCTTTCTCACCCGGGCCGGAAAGCTTCTCAGAAGCTGGTGTCGGCGCGTTTCGTCTGGCACGGCCTTCGACGAAACATCCGCGACTGGGCCAACGCCTGCACGGCCTGCCAGCGGGTCAAGGTCCACCGCCACACCCAGGCCCCGCTGGCACCTTTCGCCGTGCCTGAACGGCGTTTTGACCACGTCCACGTGGACCTGGTGGGTCCCATGCCCCCCTCGCGGGGGTTCACCCACCTGCTCACCATGGTGGACAGGACCACCAGGTGGCCGGAGGCCGTGCCCCTCGCCTCCACCACCACCACCGACGTGGCGCAGGCGTTCATCGCCACCTGGGTCGCGCGCTTCGGCGCACCAGCGGACATCTCGTCCGACCGCGGCCCACAGTTCACGTCTGAGCTTTGGGGCGCGGTCGCCCGTTCGTTGGGGGTCACGCTGCACCGCACCACGGCCTACCACCCCCAAGCCAACGGGTTGTGCGAGCGGTTTCACCGCTCCATGAAGGCCGCACTCATGGCCGGCCTTCAGGACGACGGTTCGGCCGACCGGCTGCCGTGGGTCCTTTTGGGCCTTCGCACGGCCCCCAAGGAAGACCTCCAGGCGTCCGCCGCTGAGCTCGTCTACGGCCAGCCGCTCCGCGTCCCGGGCGAATTCGTGCCCGACGCTACCAGTCCCTGGTCTGCCGCTCGCCAGCGCTCGGACCTCCAGGAGGCCGCCCGACGATTTGCCCCCGTGCCGACGTCCCGCCATGGTGGCCCCCAGTCCTACGTCCCCCCGGCGCTTCGCACAGCGGAGTACGTCTTTGTGCGTCATGACGCGCACCGGGGGCCACTCCGGCCGCCGTACGACGGGCCCTTCCGGGTCCTGCGACGGGGCGACAAGTCTTTCATCGTCGACTTCGGCGGCCGGCCGGACCGGATTTCTGTGGACCGCCTCAAACCGGCGCACATGGACGTCGACCGACCACCACGGTTGGCCCTTCCTCCGTGGCGAGGCCGCCCCCCGTCCACAGTTCCCCCCGCTCGACCACCCACCACCACGTCGGACCCCTCCCCACGACCCTCCAGGGGTTGCTTCGGCCGGGTCATCCGGACCCCCCTTAAATTGACCCTGCCAGTGCAGGTCGATTCTGGAGGGGCGTGTGTAGCGGTTACCGCTAGATGCACACAATCGCCTTGCACCGGCCAGAACACGGCCAGACGTGCCTCTCCCGGGCATGCCCGGACTCACTGTTCCCGGGCACGCCCGAACCTCCCGGGCACGCCCGGTCTCGTCTTTCCCGGGCATGCCCGCTCTCGCCTTTCCAGGGCTCGCCCAGAGCGTCCGGGCATGCCCGCTATCGCCTTTTCAGGGCTCGCCCAGAGCGTCCGGGCATGCCCGCTATCGCCTTTCCAGGGCTCGCCCAGAGCGCCCGGGCACGCCCGCTATCGCCTTTCCAGGGCTCGCCCAGAGCGTCCGGGCATGCCCGCTATCACCTTTCCAGGGCTCGTCCAGAGCGCCCGGGCACGCCCAGCCTCGACTTGCCAGGCCGCAGCCAAACACGCCCGGGCAGGTCCAGGCTCGCCTTTCCAAGGCTCGCCCTTGACACCCGGGCATGCCCGGTATAGCTTTTGCCGGGCAAACTTCCCGACATAAATGTGTATATATATTGCTGCCCGATAAACGGGCTTGTCAGAATACCTGAGCTGTTTTGTTTCAATAAAGCAACTCGGACGAATTCCGTCTTTGGTCGCGTCAATTCTTTCGACTCGCGTTGGAGCGCAGTTCCTTCAACGTGTTTAACAGTAACACGTTCATTCTGACAACCAAGAGGATTTGTCGAGATCCTGGACACCATTTTACCATAACGCGATAACACGGTCATAATCCTGTCATTAGAAATAAACGGGGGTACGTTCGATATAACGACTTTCGTCGCGAGAGTCAACTTCGGCGACGCCATCACAAAATGACCACTTTCTGTGCTTATTCCGGCACTTGCAACGTCATGGACGAGTTCATCGTCTGAAACGAAATCAACTACCTTCTGATTCATGACGCAGCACGTATATTTTCATCACCAATAATATTCCTAACTGTGAGAACAATGTCCACTACAGGAACTCCGTCAGGAGGAATGCACACGAACGCATGCTTCCGGGTTAAACCCTCGGACCCCTCACATCGAGAGCGTACATTCGCCATGTCGGCAATATTATCATGCCCTTCTTGTCCGAACCGGACAAGAAGGTATCAAACAGAAATAAATCAAGCTAAAATGGAAAACCAAAAACGCATTATAAGCATAACCAAGCTTACATTATAAGCTTACAAGGCGTCGTCAAAATCGGGTAGGCCACACCCAAAATAGGCCCGCTCTCAATCTCTCTCTCGAACACAAAGGAGTCGAAAACCGGAGAACAAAACGCCAGAGGCACATGGGATGTAGAAGGAAAGGAGAGAAGGGATGGGGGGGTGTGGGGGCTGTAGGGACAAAACCAATACACTGATGGCTCACCACAGCACGGAGCAGCTGCATATGGCGGCCATGACGCCACACCCAAATCACAACAGCCAGCAGGGGGCAAGAGAGAGAAAGAGAGAGAGAGATAGAGCTTCTGCCTTTTATCGGTATAGATGGGGTTTCTGCATATAAATAAAAAAAAACACCTTTAGAGGCCATTTTTTCCCCGCAAGCAGGGGTTGGCCTTTTTTGGGGACCGTGGTTGTTGTTGTTTTTTGGTCCCCTTTTTGAAGCAATGTTTTGCGGCCATATGCCCTTCCTGCCACCAACCCTTTTTGTCGCCTTTTTACGACAAACAGGGAATTACCAGTGAACTGGTACTCAATTTGCCGACCTCGGAAGGATGACAGGCTGAGTCAACCCCCCTGGCGTTAATTCAGCGATTGACCGGGATTCAAACCCAGATTCCTCAGATCCTAAGCTGGCACCGTAGCCGCTAGCCCAACACCAGGCTCTGCATATAGATGTACCTAAAATGGGGGGACTGAACATAAAAGGTTCTATTGTTCTTCAATGTTAAGACATTATGTGCATATAAATACCAAGAAATAAAAAGCTGACCTTCTGTACTCTTGTCTCATATTCATCTTTTGGTCTCAAATCCAAATTTCTTGAGTATATAGCAATAATAACAATAAATATATATTGAGCTCATGCTAACCACTGACTGACTCACTGAATGATATTAATGTTCGGAACCTTCCGGGTGTCGTAAAAGGCTGAAATTTGGCATGCCGACGGACATCAACACCAGTACATCGGGAAAATCACAGAACCATCGGAAGGCATCTGTAAATTAAAATTTCCGTAAAAAAACATAAATGCATCAGTAAAAAAATTGAATAAAATGTATACAGTGAGCAAGCATGCCTTGGTGAACTTTATTACCTCCACCACCGAAGGTGGACGGATGTTATGCTTTCATCCCTGTCTGTTTGTCTGGCTGTGGACAGTATATGTCAATAAGTTATGGACGGATTCTGACGAAATTTGGTGGACGTGTACACCGGGACACCGGGAAAATTGTGATTTTTGTGAAAATTGTGAAATTGAAAATTGTGAAAATTGTGAGCAGGACGAAATGTTTCGATTTTGGTGAAGATCTGAATCCAGATAATGTAATTTTTCAGTAATTCTTCACCGTTGAGTGATTGGGCCAAAACGATAGTGATTGGGTCATTGATGATTGGGCATGACATTTCAAAAAATATGGATGGATTATAACAAAATTAAGAGGATGAGTTGGTTAGGTGACAAGAACGAGCCGATTCGATTTTGGTTCAGGTCCGGATTCAGATCCGGCCTATCAGTGGGATACAAAACATTAAATGTTCAGCTTGGTGGAGGAATGCGCTCTACCTTGTGCCGTTTTGGTTTTACCTGCCATACCTGAAACTTGATGTACGTCAAATTTCCAATAACCTGAAAGTATCATCCCTTCATACTGACACAATCACACTCTTTCCTTCCTTTAAACTCTCGATATCTTTATCACCTTCTTCACGAAGCTATCTTATTTTCCCAATTTAGCCCGGTTGCTTCACTTTGCACCCTTTACGTTTTCTAAAGTATTTTGCGCCTGCGACTGCGAGTGTGGCCCAATGGAATCTTTAAGGCCCACCAACTAGTGTTCACAGATGGGACGTCCAGTTTAATATGCACCTGAAGGAGGGCATATACATTGATGCTTCACACTGCCTGGAAACACCATGGTGACAGTTTATCGAGAATCAAACCCACGTTAGACAGCTTAGAGGTGAGTGTGTATACCTCTATGTCTAGGGCCTAGGTTATTCCGTCAGCCCCACTAATTAGTAGTGGTATCTTAAATTTTAAATATGGATCTTCCCAACTGCAACTATTTTTTGTTTCAGTCCCTGGAGCTTTGTGGAAATCCAAAATGCAAAGGGCTTGACTTTTATTGCATTATTTCAATAAAAGGTAGGTGGGATGGCTTTGAAGGCCTTTTATATCTGTTCCCTGGTCGCCCTCTGGTGGATGGCTGCCTTCATTGGAAACTTGATGATGGCTGGAAACGCTTGGCATAACTCTGAATGTACAGTATATATGTTGAAGTTTCACAAATACAAGAATCAGAACAAGGATCGTATTATCTTCCCTGTTATTACAGCCCCTCATCTCCAGCCTTAATAGGTCCATAGTGATTTCTCAATCGCTTGCACTAGCCATGCAACCAGTCTTATCAACTGCATTTCAACTCCCTGATCAGCTTTCCCACAACCAGTCCAAGTTGTTAATAAACCAAGATTCTTCCTGCTTTTGGAAGTACCACACACACAGTGCCAACCAGTAAACAAACAGGCAGCGGTTTTGGTGCGGTTTTCCCTGGGTTTTTACACCACTCCTATGATTGCTGGAATGGAACCTAAACGGGAAGTTTGTTCATAAATCTATTTCCATTGATTAAAAAAAAAATTATATATATATATACATATATATACAGTGTGTGTATATAAATTGTTTATATATATATTGTTGCGAATATGGAATTTGGCCTCCATATCCGCTTGTAAATATTCCCCTATTTTCCCCAATACTCCCCAACTATCCCCAATCCCCCATTCCCTAGTCCCATTGTCTGTAAACAACAATCAGTAGAGCCGACCTTCCCCTTATTCCCCCATTAAATGTCGTGCCCAGGTCCACCGCACCACACGTAGACAACTTTCGGACATCTTGCTAGTTATTCTTAATCTATGTCAGTTAAGGCCTCGTTTCCATTAATTATGACTCTTCGTTGCACCAGAATGTGATTATATGGCATCAGTAGTGAGTTTAGGACCTTTCCCATACCTCCTTCCATCTTCCATACCTCCTTCCATCTTCTTCCCCAACAATTACAACAACAACAGAGGAGATGGCGGCGGCGCGGGGGAGGATGCGTCCTCACACCGGCTCGATTAGCGCCATTGACCACGCGCTCCACGGGGTTACCACGGAGGGGCTGGCTTTCAGCTCCTCCTCAAGGGCGGAGCCTGGTAACCCCCCGCACCCAATCAGAAGGGCGGACCGATTCCATCTGGGGCGGCGCTAGCGAGCCGAGGGCGTGTCACTCCCCGCCGGATATACGTGGCGACTGACCGGAAGTGAGAAGAGATGCGCCCCCAGCTGGAGAGAGAGGTACCTGCGAGCGCTGAGTCAGATGCGCCCCGCCTGAGAAAGAACGTTGCCTGCGATCGCTGAGAGAGAAAGACCCGCCTGAGAAAGAACGTCCCCTCCGAGCGCTGTGACCTCCCCGCATCTTTGGACCGGACTGTACCCTGCTTTGAGCCAAGAGTGCACCTTGAGCCATCGATACCCGCTTTCCTGCCATCAACCCCCGTGTGAGTCAGCCTTGTCCCGTTTACCTGTCGTCTGTCCGGGGTTAAGATAAGCCTGTGTCTAAGTGCCCATCTTTTCTGTGCTTTACCTCTAGCCCCTGTAATCTAACCTTTTCCGTACGAATATAATTGAGAATCGAAACATTGGTGTCTGTCATTATAATCCAGCCGTGTGTCTTCTATTTCCTTATTGATCCAGCGTAGCGCGGCTCCGTCAACGTTCGAGTATAATCGGGTAATTTGTGCGGACACGACGGCCATTCCGCTCGGCCCACCTTAACATCAAAGTCGTGTCTGTAACTATTGGTGTCGAGGAGTGAGATTCGGACCCGGGACTAAATTAGTTAGGCCCAAATTTTGGGAGGGAAAATCGATTCGGAGCGCGTACTGCGCTCGACAAAATCGATCCGGAGCGCGGTCCCGCGGTTACTGCGCTCGACGAAATTATAACAGCAAAATTTGGATTTGTGTTACGAAACTCGAATTTTGAAAGTCGCGCTATGGCGGATCAAGACGGCTGGGGTCCGGTAGGGGAGAGTGAAGCAGGGTCGGTCCAGGACCAAATTGAGACACGTGAGGAGAGCGAAACAGCGGGGGTAGCAGACGCGCGAAATGGCGCCTCGCACATAGCTACGGCGGCCGCACCCGCTGCACAAGTGGGAGGGATGGCCCAGATGCAGGTCCTCATGGAGCAATTTATGGCGCAAATGCAGGCGTCCCTCAAACTGCAGAGTAACCAAATGGGGGTAATGAGGGACGAAGCGAGGGCTCAGAGTGAGCAATTGGGGGTAATGAGGGACGAAGCGAGGGGTACCGGTGAGGGGTTAGACAACGGGATAAAAGAAGTGAAAAATGGGTTAATGGGGGTAGAAAACAGAATGGCCGCTCAAGAGAATCAGATAGAGGGAGTGAAACATGGGTTAACGGGGGTAGAAAACAGAATGGCCGCTCAAGAGAATCAAATGGAAGGGATGCAAAAAGGGTTAGAGGGGTTAGAAAACACCATGGAAGGCAAATTGAGGGACATGAGGGACCAAGCGGAAAGGGAAGTTAACCAAATGGGGCAGCAGATAGAGGGGGTCAGAATGGGGGTAGAAACCAAACTGGATGCTCACAGGGAGGAAATGGAGCAGATGAGGGTGGCATCTGGGCAGGAGATGCAAGTGATGGGAGAGGAGATCAGAAGAGGAGTGAGTGAGGAGGTCGGAGGAGTGCGCGAGGAGGTGAGGCACTGTGAGGAGCACATGGAGAAGGAGGTGAGAAAGGGGACTGTAAAGTTACAAGGGGGCATAGAGGACCTGACGCAGGAGGTGGAGCAGCTGACGGTGGGACAGACGGAGTTAGTGGAGCAGGTTCAAAGGAACACTGCGGTATTAGGAGGTTTAAAGGCGACACAGAAAGAACTAAAAGATGACTTGGTAGCGACGAAGAGGGAATGTCAGATGGTACGTGAGGGACTGACAACGAGGTTGGACGAGGTGATAGAGGTAATGGAGACGAAGGACCGGCAGGTGAGGACGCACATGGAAACGGTCAAGGTAGCCTTGGAGGACGAGCTTGAGGAGACGTACCGGGGAATAAAAGAGGTGAGGCACAAATTAGAAGAAGTGGAAGAAGGGGTGAGCGAAATTAAGAAGCGACGGAGAGGGGATAACAAAGAGATAAAAGAGGAGATAAAAGAATTGGTCCAAAGTCTGTGTTTGGATCGTGATGTGCTCATTAACCGAATGAGGGATTCGCAGGTGATGGAGGAGAAGCGAAGAGGAAGAGGACCCGGTGTAAGTGGTGACCAATATGGTCGTGCGTATGATGCGCCAGGGGATTTAAGGAGCTTGGGGGTCAAGATAGACCCGGGGGTTCGTGAGAGGCCGTTGGTGAAGTGTGCGACAGGTCTGGTGTGCGAAAAAGGAGGTGTGCAAGAAAGTCCGACTCTGGGGTGTGTGAGGAAAAAGTGCGTGCCAAGGAGTGAGTGTGCTGGCGAGAGTGAGTCGGTCGTAGCGCGTGTGCGAGGGAGCACATGGAAGCGCGGTGTGGTGAGTGTTACAGAGGGTGTAACGGGAGAGTGTGCGCGAGAAAGGTGTGTGACGGGCAGGTGCATGGGGAAAGAGTGCGCTGTCAAAGGCAAGGAAGAATGCACACCTGTGGTGAGTGTTACCGAGGGTGTGACGGGAGAGTGTGCGCGAGAAAGGTGTGTGACGGACAGGTGCATGAGGAAAGAGTGCGCTGTCAGAAGTAAGGAAGAGTGTCCACCTGTGGTGAGTGTTACAGAGGGTGTAACGGGAGAGTGTGCGCGAGAAAGGTGTGTGATGGACAGGTACATGAGGAAAGAGTGCGCTGTCAAGAGGAAGGGTGAGTGCGCTGTCAGGAATGGAGGTGAAAGTAGTGAGAGTGACATGGAGCGTGAGTTAGTTGTGACAGGTGAGCGAGGATGTACACCTGGGATGGAAGGATGCACACCTGGAATGGTAGAGCGTGAGTGGGAATGCACGCTGGAGTTGGTGGTGAGGCACGTGGTTGGGTGTGCGAATGAGGGCACACCTGTGATTGTCACAGAGGAGGTGACCGAGGAGGGGGCGCGAAGCGGTGTATTGGTGAGGTGTGCGACCAACGAATGTGTGCCAAAGTGTTCGGTGGTCAGGTGTGTGACCAAGGCTGTGAGTGGAATGGGTGTACCTGGGTGTGTAAGGAAAGGTACGAGGAGCATGGGCACGGCTGGATGTGTGAGCAAGGAACGGGCTGCGGGGTGTAAGCGTCCAGGTGAAGCATCGACGTTAGACGGGGTAGAGTTTAGAACGACTTATAGCCGAATCGGGCCCTCGGTGCGTGCTGGGCCTCGCTTTGAACGGCCGCGTCCGTGCTCCACTAGGCGGAGCTGGCAGCCCGATAGGAAGGGTCGTTATGGCGACCACGTTTTGTTGAGACGTGCCGGCAGGTCGAGATCGGGACATTGGATGGCTCCACGCCGAGGTGATGCGTGGGATCTCGGCCCGGGTAAGCCCCCGTCCCTGCACCGAGTGCCGGACGCATCCAGCCGCTGGCACAAAACAACCAGCATCCATTGCTTGGCTTTACGAAGCCGGGCTTTGGACAGGGATTGGCGCACCGAGAGGTATTAGTGAGTCGACTGGGTGATGAGGTTAGTGTTTTGGCCCCAAAATTAGAGAAAAACAAAATTTGATGATTGGCAAGGGATTGGCAGTAGTGATTGGCAGATGATGGGCAGTGATTGGCAAATTTTTAATTTGTTGAAATTTGATGTGCAAAATTGGTAGTGAGAGACCCCCGATGTGGTGGGATGGCAAATCCACCATCCCTCACAGGTGGGGGGCAAAGGAGCAATAGATTATGGGGTGTATGGCAGTGAAAACTAGCCCAGGTGGGTTAGGTTATATTGATAGGGCCCTAGAAGATGACATTAGGTAACGTTAAGTTTAGTTAGCGACTGATACCTGTAGTGGGGACGCAGGTAGATTAGTGTGGATGATAATGACGAGGGAGCGCAATAGTTTAAAGGGACGACTGGGAAGCGCAAGTTTCAGAGGGGAGTAGTTAGATGAGATGATGCTGTGTGAGAATTGAACAGGAGTGATTGCACAGGTGTGCAACTGGACAGGTGTGTGGAGCAGTGTATGAGTAGTGAGTGTTGTGGATCAGCGCGAATGCGCTTGGGGAGAGAAGGGTGCAGGTGGCACCAGGTGTGAGAGCACAGGTGTGCAAGTACAGGTGTGTGGAGAGAGTTGGAGTAAGTGGTACGGAGTGGTGTGCATGGTGTGAAGGTGTGAATGGGGGAAGAGTGGACCCCCATCACGGATACCCGGGGCGGGTAGTGTAAGTGTTAGGTAGAGGGTACAGGTAAATTGTGGTTGGATATTGGCACTTGTGGTGCGGTTGCAGAATGGTGTTGTGAATGGGTGCATTAGTGTTGTGGAAATGGCTGTGCGTGTAGCCTGTTAGTGCGTGTAGTTGGTTGGGCACTCCACCACTGTGAGGATGTCGGCCAGGTGAGGCCGCAGGTGGGCTCTGGGAGCCGGTAGAGTTGTGGATGGGGCCCGAGGATCCGGAGGATGGACCCGGGTAGCCCAGTGCCAGAGAGGGCACCGAGTGGGGAGAGTGCCAGAGGGCCTTCCCCTGGTAGTTAGGTTAGGGTAAGGAGCAGGTAAGCTCGGAGGCAACTGCAGTGGTGGAGGTGTGCAGGTGGGTAGACCCACTGGGAGAGGTACACGTCGCAGCCCAGAAATTGTACGAGGGCACCGGGAGATGAATCGGGGGAGTGAGACCCCAAATTGAAGAGCACCACAGTTTGGCCAATGGGAATTGGTTTTTAGAACCCATAGTGTAAGAGGGCCAATGGTTTGGCCGGAGAAAGACCCCGGGTAGTGTAAAGTTGTTAAAGTCATTTAGGAAATAGTTAGGATTGATGAACCTGTCGCACCATACGCAGCCACTTACCTGTGGTGATGATGATGACTCCACACCTGTGTTTTCTTTGTTTTGTTGCAGGAAATGAAATTGCTGTGTGGATTGTGAGACGCATCACGACGTGGATGAGACATTGGGGTGATTCCATCTCTCCCTCCCTAGGAGGGACTGATGATGAATTGGTAATGGCAAATTTTGATGTTGAGTTGAAAATGGCAAATTTTGATGAGAGTTGAAAATGGCAAATTTGATTGGCTAGGAGGGAGAGAAGACGAATTTGGTTTATGGGAGGAACGGGGAAGACAGTAGGGATGTTTGTTGATTTGTAAAGTAGATGTTTATGGGTAGTGTTGTGTTTTGTGGATGCAGTAAGGGGTAAGGGAGGGGCCATGTAGGTTACCTGGTGGGGGGGGGGGGGGGCGTACGATAGGAACGTACCTGTCTCACCTGGTTCCCATGTGCCCCCAGTGTGCATCATCTTGTATTGCGTGCACTTTTGCGCCCTTACCACCTTACTCACTTGTCTGCTTCTTTTGTCTCCCACCTCCGAGGATCTGGCTTTGGGGTAGAGAGAGAGGAGAGAGAGGTGCTGGCTACGCAGTTGTGGGCCTGCACTTTCGCTGCTTGCTGCTTGGATCGATACACCATATGGACCGCAATGTTTGTGGCCACCCACAATGGACCGCAGTTCGTTTGCGGCCAAGCACCACCCGTTGATGGACCTATGGGTCAACGTGGCACCTATGCCATACAAGGTGAACCACTGTTAGTTGGCACCACATGAAGAGCAAGAGACACCTGCAGGGTTAGGGGTTGTTGAAGTTATTTTTATTCATTGAACCATGGTGACTGCACTGATTGGTGCTGGGGTGGTGCTTTTGATGCTCGGGAAGGGTGCTCTGCACGTTATTAAAGGCCGTCGGCCACAGAGCACTCGTGGGTTGGTGTATCGATGTTGGCATGCGCGCTCTCTCTATGCATAACATCTGCATGTGTTCCTCCAAAAACAGGTCCTGGATCGTAGTGTAAATAGCAGCGTAGTCTTGTAAATAATGCTCCCTACCGGCTGTATGTGTAGTTTGAGAATTCTTTCCGGATTCGGTTATCCTGTGGGTGTGTTTCTGTGAGGAGAAGGGTGCAACGTCGCAGGGGGACATATTTACTCATTTGTGAATATCTGTAAAACTGTCGCACTCAGGGTAGAGTTAATAGTAGAGGGAACTACATTGCGTGCCACACTAAAGTAGGTAAAAATTTATCGGGTCGGGACGCCCCGAGGGTAGAGAAGGGTGCAATGTTGCGAATATGGAATTTGGCCTCCATATCCGCTTGTAAATATTCCCCTATTTTCCCCAATACTCCCCAACTATCCCCAAACCCCATTCCCTAGTCCCATTGTCTGTAAACAACAATCAGTAGAGCCGACCTTCCCCTTATTCCCCCATTAAATGTCGTGCCCAGGTCCACCGCACCACACGTAGACAACTTTCGGACATCTTGCTAGTTATTCTTAATCTATGTCAGTTAAGGCCTCGTTTCCATTAATTATGACTCTTCGTTGCACCAGAATGTGATTATATGGCATCAGTAGTGAGTTTAGGACCTTTCCCATACCTCCTTCCATCTTCCATACCTCCTTCCATCTTCTTCCCCAACAATTACAACAACAACAGAGGAGATGGCGGCGGCGCGGGGGAGGATGCGTCCTCACACCGGCTCGATTAGCGCCATTGACCACGCGCTCCACGGGGTTACCACGGAGGGGCTGGCTGTCAGCTCCTCCTCAAGGGCGGAGCCTGGTAACCCCCCGCACCCAATCAGAAGGGCGGACCGATTCCATCTGGGGCGGCGCTAGCGAGCCGAGGGCGTGTCACTCCCCGCCGGATATACGTGGCGACTGACCGGAAGTGAGAAGAGATGCGCCCCCAGCTGGAGAGAGAGGTACCTGCGAGCGCTGAGTCAGATGCGCCCCGCCTGAGAAAGAACGTTGCCTGCGATCGCTGAGAGAGAAAGACCCGCCTGAGAAAGAACGTCCCCTCCGAGCGCTGTGACCTCCCCGCATCTTTGGACCGGACTGTACCCTGCTTTGAGCCAAGAGTGCACCTTGAGCCATCGATACCCGCTTTCCTGCCATCAACCCCCGTGTGAGTCAGCCTTGTCCCGTTTACCTGTCGTCTGTCCGGGGTTAAGATAAGCCTGTGTCTAAGTGCCCATCTTTTCTGTGCTTTACCTCTAGCCCCTGTAATCTAACCTTTTCCGTACGAATATAATTGAGAATCGAAACATTGGTGTCTGTCATTATAATCCAGCCGTGTGTCTTCTATTTCCTTATTGATCCAGCGTAGCGCGGCTCCGTCAACGTTCGAGTATAATCGGGTAATTTGTGCGGACACGACGGCCATTCCGCTCGGCCCACCTTAACATCAAAGTCGTGTCTGTAACAATATTGTTACGGTTTTTAGAACCTTCACTTTGTAAATTTAGTATTCAATTTCCTGTGTACATTTCCCCTTTTAATTGGCTGTTAATTGAAATGAGTGCGCCGTAGCTAGTCCATATACAAGCACGTAGGCCACCATAGAACCTCTCTATAGTTATTTCTTATTCTATGTTAGTTTAAGGCTCTGTTTCCCATTAATTGACACTGCATTGCACCAGATGAAATAAGATAGATCCCCTTTCAATTGCCCAAAACCTCCATTGCCGATTGTATTGCCAACCGCATTGCCAACCGCATTACCAACTGCATTCGTCCTTCATTACGCATGCGGTCAGCTCGGAGAAGAAAGGCGTGTCTCCACCTCGTCATGAGAAGGAGGAGTGAGCCAGCCCCCGATCAACCAACCAAGCATGAGGGGTTTGGCCTGAGAGGGCGGAGGAAAGAAACTTCGGGGAGGTTCAAGAAGATTCTAGGGCGTGGTTATATAACCCGTCATGCGGAGCCCCCACCTCAGTCCAGTTGAGGAGGAGCTGAGAGGCGTAAGAGAGAGATGAGCAAGGGAGGGCGCACAAAAATATATACGTGCTGGAGGTGCTTGGAAGTGGAGAGATTCTGTGGGGAGGTGAGCTTGCGATTCTGCTGGGAGAGATGCTGTTTCAGCGGCCCAGCAGCGTGAAGCCCTGACGTGCTGTTTTTCGAGCAGCCTTGCTGTGTGAACCAGATTGCGGTGGCATCGGTGGCCGTCGTTTCCAGCCCGACGTCCCGTGCGGGATCAAGCTCCAGCCAGCATCCCACTGACCCTTCCTCCCCGTCCAGCCATTCATTCCCCGTGTAAGTCTGAATGTCGTCTGTTTGTCTGTGTTGTCCCTGGGGTTTAAGTAAGACTGAATAGATAAGCTAGAAATTGCTCTGTGTCCTTCTGCTCCTTCCTTTTCCCTGTAAATTACATTTCTTTTCTTCTCTGCTTTGGTTGTGTGTAAATAAATAATAAATCCTGTTATTTCCTACCTTTGTTCTTCTTCTTCTTCCTCGTCTGTCGTCTTTGTGATTTCCCCATTGAACACCTGTGGCACGATTTGGCCAACGTTTAGGATCGGGTTTAGTACTGCTAATGGTTCGAGCCGCGGGCTGCTAATCTGCTCGGCAAATAACATCTTGTCCGCGGTCTCGAGCGAAGTTGCTCACCTGCCTCGTGGAGGGAGCTGGGCAGCTTCAGGAGCGGGGAGACGGCCAGTGCAAATAAAAGGGGGATTAACCCCCCCTCCCACTAAGGGGGAGCGCTGTACTCCGTTTCCGCAACAATTGGTGTCAGGAGTGGGATTCGGACCCGAAGTGTGCTTAACGCACTCGAAATTGCGAGTGGCCAAAATTTTATTTTATATCCTAAATTTTAAAATCGTGCCATGGATAATCAAGGCGACCGGATGCCGGTGGGGGAGATAGAAGAAGGGGTAGAATCGACCCAGGACCCCGGGGAGGATTTGGGAGTAATAGAGGAGCGCAATACGCATTGGGTTGCAGGGGTATCAGGTGCACAAGATGGCGACGCCGCGCACGAGGTTGGAGGCGCACAAAATGGCGGCTCGCACGTGGTTGCGGCAGCTGGGCCCACGCCACCAATGAATTTGGACCTGTTTATGAAGCAGATGATAGCCTTTATGGTAAAGACAGATGATAATTTCAGGGGAATGGGGCAGCAAATGGGCGACCAAATGGGAGCAATAAGGGACGAAGCAAGGGGTACTAGTGCCCAAATTGGGAAGTTAGACAGCAAATTGGAGGGTTTAGACAATAAATTTGAGGGTTTAGACAATAAATTTGGGGGATTAGAAAACCAAATCGGGGAATTGAGAAATGATATGGGAAGCCAAATCGGGGGGCTCGAAGGTAAATTGGGGGGCTAACTGGAGGACATGGGTAATCAAATTGGGGAAATGAAGGAGGGGTTAACGGGGTTGGAAAATAGAATGGCTGCCCAGGAGAACCAGATGGAAGGGGTGAAGAATGGGTTAGGGGGGTTAGAAAACACCATGGAAGGCAAATTGAGGGAAATAGGGGAGCAATCCGCCCGGGAAATTAAACAAATGGGAGATCAGATAGAGGAGGCGAAAATCGGGTTGGAAACTAAATTGGATGCCCAGAGGAATGATTTGGAACAGATGAGGGGAGCATCAACCAAAGAGATGGGAGAAATGGGGGAGGAGATCAGACGAGGTGTGGGCGAAGAGGTCGCAGGGGTACGCGAGGAGGTAAAGCGGGGTGAGGAGCGTATGGAGAAAGAGGTGAGAAATAGTACAGCTAGGTTACAGGGGGGCATAGAAGATCTGACGAGGGGAGTAGAGCAGCTGACAGTGGGACAAAAGGAATTGGGGGAGCAAGTGGAGAAGAACACTGCGGTAATCGGGGGGTTGAAGGCGACACAGAAAGAGATAAAAAAAGGAACTTATAGCGACAAAGAGGGAATGTCAGATGGTACATGAGGGGTTGACAAAGAGGTTGGACGAGGTGACAGAGGCAATGGAGACGAAAGAACGGGAAGTCAGGACGCACATAGAAATGACCAAGGTGGCATTAGAGGAAGAAATTGAGGGGGCACACCGGGAAATAAAAGAGGTGAAACAAAAATTAGAGGAAGTGGAAGAGGGGGTGAGTGAAATTAAGAAGAGACGGAGGGAAACTAAGAGAGAGATAAAGGAGGAGGTGATGGAATTGGTGCAAGGTCTGTGCTCAAATCGTGATGATGTGCTTACTGACCAAATAAAAAGTTTGCAGGTGGCGGGGGAGGAGCGAAGACGAGGTGCCGAGGTGAGTGGCGATATACTCGGAAATGTATATGGTGCGAGGGGAGATTCAGTGGGCTTGGGTGTTGGTGTAGACCCGGGCGTTCGTGAGAGGCCGCTGATGAGGTGTGCGACAGGTACAGAGTGTGTGGAAAGAGGAGGTGTGCAGGGATGTCCGACTTTGGGGAATGCGGAAGGTATTTGTGAGCCAGCGTGTGCGGCTGTGATCGGGTGTGTGCAAGGATGCACCCCCATGGGTGGTACGGAGTATGTACCGGGAGAGAGTGCGCAAGAAGGTGCGCGAGAAAGGTGTGGAACAGAGGTGTGTGTGAGGAAAGAGCGCGTGCCGAGGAGTGAGTGTGCTGTCGAGAGCAGGGTGAACGCACGGCAGAGTGTGGTAGTGAGAGTGATACGGAGCACGCGTTGGTTGTGGCAGGTGAGAGAGAATGTACACCTGGAATGAAAGGATGCACACCTGGAATGGTCGAGTGCGTGTGGGAATGCACACTTGAGTTGGTAGTGAAGCACGTGATTGGGTGTGTAGAAGAGTGCACACCCGTGGTTGTCACAGAGGATGTGACCGAGGAGTGGGCGCGAAGAGGTGTGTTGATGAGGTGTTCGAACGACGAGTGTGTGCTAAGGTGTGCGGTGGTCAGGTGTGTAGCGAAGTCTGTGAGCGGAATGAGTGTACCTGGGTGGTGTATAAGAGAAGGTGCAATGACGGAGTGTATGGAGACACTGGGATGTGCGAATAAGGAACGGAAAGCGGGGTGTGAACGTGCAAGTGAAGCATCGACGTTAACCGGGTTAGCAGTTAGACCGATGGTTAGCCGAAGCGAGCCCTCGGTTCGTGCTGGGCTTTGGGTGCAGCGGGAACCAACGGGGATCGTAACCACGGCGGTTTCAAAAGAACCGCCGTGCGCGATCCACGCCGGGCCTCGCTCTGAACGGTCGCGGTCGTGCTCCGCTAAGCGGAGCGGGCGGGCCGGTTCGAGGACAGGTGGGAAGGGTCGGCACGGCGACCCCTTGTGGTTGCGGCGTTCCAGCCGGCCGAGATTGGGGCATCGACCGGTTCCGTGCCGAGATGGTGCGTGGAATCTCAGCCCGAGTAAGCCTCCTTCCCTGCACCGAATGCCGGACGGACCCAACCGCCGGCAACGAACGACCCGCATTCATTGCTCGGCTTCGTGGAGCCGGGCTTTGAGAATGAATTGATGCACCGAGAGGCTCAAGTGAGTAGACGTGTGAGGGTGATAGCAGTAGTGAATTTGAAAAGCAAAATTGATGATTGGTAAACTGATTGGCAGTGATTGGCAAATTTTGATTGGCTGAAAATTTGATGGCCAAATTGATAGTGGAAGATGCCCAATGTGGTGGGATGGCAAATCCACCATCCCTCGCACCCAGGGGCACATGAGCTATAGTTTTATGGGGTTTATGGTAGTGTAAGCTCGCCGAGGGAGGGTTTGGATGATATTTAGGGACCTAGAGATGACCATAGGTAATGGTAGAGGTAAGTAGTGACATTGGACAGGTAGTCGGGGACATAGAGAGGTTAGAATGGATGATAACGACGTGGTATGTGCTTAGTTTAAAGGGAAGATAGGGAGCACCAAGTTAGAAGGAAACCAGGTAGATCAGATGATGCCGTGTGTTTGAGAATCGAAAGTGTATGGAGCAGCGTATGAGTGAGTAATGGTGATTGTGTGTTGTGTTGAGCAAATGGTCCTGGAGGAAGGAGGGTGCAGGAAGCACCAGGTGTGATGGCACAGGTGTGCCAATACAGGTGAGCATGGTTGAATGAAATGTATGGTCTGGAATATATGGAGTATGGAATGGATGGTGTGGAGTGAGTATGGTGGAAACTGTGGAGTGGAGTGGATGGTGCGAAGGTGTGTATGGGGAGGATGGACCCCATCACGAATACGCGGGGAGGGTAGTGTAAGAGTTAGGTAGAGGGAGTAGGTAAATTGTGGTTGGATATTGGCATCTGTGGTGCGTGGTGGAAGAATGGTGTTTGGATGGGTGCGTTGGTGTCGTGGAAATGGCTGGGCGTGTGGCCTGTTAGTGTGTGTAGTTAAATGGGCACTCCGCCACTGTTAGGATGTCGGCCAGGTGAGGCCACAGGTGGGCTCTGGGAGCCGGTAGAGTTGTGGATGGGGCCCGAGGATCCAGAGGACGGACCCGGGTAGCCCAGTGCCAGAGAGGGCACCGAGTGGGGAGAGCGCCAGAGGGCCTTCCCCAGGTAGATAGGTTAGGGTAAAGAGCAGGTAAGCTCGGAGGCAACTGCAGTGGTGGAGGTGTGCAGGTGGGTAGACCTGCTGGTAGAGCCACACGACCCAGCTCCGAAATTATGCAAAGGCACAGTAGTGAAAACTTGGGGGAGTGAGACCCCATATTGATGAGCACCACAGTTTGGTCAATGGGAATTTGGTTCTTAAAACCGCATGGAGTAAGATGGCCAATGGATTGGCAGGGAAAGACCCCGGGTAGGGTAAAGTGTATTAATGTCATTTAGGAAGTAGTTAGGATTGAAATCTCCTCGCACCATCTCCATCCACTCACCTGAGGTGACAGAACGCCACACCATGCCATGTTTTTATTATTTTTGTGCAAATGTTTGGAATGTGAGACGCATCATGACGTGGGTGTGACATTGTGCTGATGTTCCATCTCTTCCTCCTTATGAGGAATTGATGAGAAATTTGAATATATGGCAAATTTGGTTAGAGGGATTGTGATGACGAATTTGGTATAGGGGAGATATGGGGAAGACGTGACGGTAGCGACGAATTGGTAAGGGTGTAGATTTTTTGTGTACATATGGGTAAGGGCAAGGGTAGAGTAGGTAACAGGGGGGGTGACGTACGGTAGGGACGAGCTTTTCTCCGCTCAGTCTCCAGACGCACCTCACTCCGCATTGCCTTCGTTGATCTGTACCCTTGTGACCTTACCCCTCACTCACCTGTCTTCTCTGTCTTCCTTCCCCAACCCGAGGATCGTGCTCTCTGGGCACTGAGGGGAGCGTGCGGGGGGGCCGCGTCGGTGTGCCCGAATCCTCGCAACCAGCTGCCTGCATCCACGCACCACTTATGGACCACATGTCTGTGGCTGAGCACCACTCATGGACCCCACGGGTTGGGGCATGGCCCCTCTGCTGGGACTGGCCACGATGGCCCAAGATCTTGCTTGCGGACCCGGTGAGGTGGCACCAAGCCCACAGGTGAGCCACCCATAGTCGGCCCCTGTGGGCCATAAATAAAAACAGTGGACACGGTTGTGCTTTTGTTTTAGTATCCACCAAATAGGCCGCAACCAAGAAGAACATGAAGAATGACAACATCTGGAAGAACAGCGGCCAGCAGAGGGAGCCGGAGAGCAAGACCACCAACAGTGTGTTTTTTTTAATGGAACTATGGTGACTGTGCACTCCGGTGCATTTTGATGCTTTATGGTGTTTTTAATGATTATATTGGTGCTGGTGCGTCGATGCAGTGCATGCTGTCCCCCCCCCCCCCCCCAAAGGAAAATCACAGGTCCTGGGTTAGTTTTGTAAATAATCAAAGTAACGTCACTTGTAAATAATGCTCCCCACCGTTCATGTGTAGTTTGAGAACAATTCCGCAATTCGGTTATCCTGTGTGCGTGAATCTGCTAGGCAGGGTGCAATGCAGCAGAGGGACATACTTATTTGTGTTTTTAAACTGTCACACTCAGGGTCAGGTTAATTGTAGAGGGAACTACACCTACGTGCCACACTAAGTTAAAGTTTTATCGGCCCGAGCCGTGCCGTGAGGAATGAGGGTGCTGTGTTACGGTTTTTTGAACCTTCACTTTGTAAATTTAGTATTAAATTTCCTGTGTACATTTCCCCTTTTAATTGGCTGTTAATTGAAATGAGTGCGCCGTAGCTAGTCCATATACAAGCACGTAGGCCACCATAGAACCTCTCTATAGTTATTTCTTATTCTATGTTAGTTTAAGGCTCTGTTTCCCATTAATTGACACTGCATTGCACCAGACGAAATAAGATAGATCCCCTTTCAATTGCCCAAAACCTACATTGCCGATTGTATTGCCAACCGCATTGCCAACCGCATTACCAACTGCATTCGTCCTCCATTACGCACGCGGTCAGCTCGGAGAAGAAAGGCGTGTCTCCACCTCGTCATGAGAAGGAGGAGTGAGCCAGCCCCCGATCAACCAACCAAGCATGAGGGGTTTGGCCTGAGAGGGCGGAGGAAAGAAACTTCGGGGAGGTTCAAGAAGATTCTAGGGCGTGGTTATATAACCCGTCATGCGGAGCCCCCACCTCAGTCCAGTTGAGGAGGAGCTGAGAGGCGTAAGAGAGAGATGAGCAAGGGAGGGCGCACAAAAATATATACGTGTTGGAGGTGCTTGGAAGTGGAGAGATTCTGTGGGGAGGTGAGCTTGCGATTCTGCTGGGAGAGATGCTGTTTCAGCGGCCCAGCAGCGTGAAGCCCTGACGTGCTGTTTTTCGAGCAGCCTTGCTGTGTGAACCAGATTGCGGTGGCATCGGTGGCCGTCGTTTCCAGCCCGACGTCCGGTGCGGGATCAAGCTCCAGCCAGCATCCCGCTGACCCTTCCTCCCCGTCCAGCCATTCATTCCCCGTGTAAGTCTGAATGTCGTCTGTTTGTCTGTGTTGTCCCTGGGGTTTAAGTAAGACTGAATAGATAAGCTAGAAATTGCTCTGTGTCCTTCTGCTCCTTCCATTTCCCTGTAAATTACATTTCTTTTCTTCTCTGCTTTGGTTGTGTGTAAATAAATAATAAATCCTGTTATTTCCTACCTTTGTTCTTCTTCTTCTTCCTCGTCCGTCGTCTTTGTGATTTCCCCATTGAACACCTGTGGCACGATTTGGCCAACGTTTAGGATCGGGTTTAGTACTGCTAATGGTTCGAGCCGCGGGCTGCTAATCCGCTCGGCAAATAACATCTTGTCCGCGGTCTCGAGCGAACCCTAACCCTAACCCTAACCCCCACACCCTCCCCTCCCCCCTTCCCCCTCCCCCCCCCCTTCCCCCCTCCCCCTCCCCCAGTTCCCCTCCCCTCCTCTTCCCCCTCCCCTCCTCCTCCCCCCCATTCCCCTCCCCCTCTCCCCTCCCCCCCTCCCCCTCCCCCCTCCCCCCTCCCCCCTCCCCCCCTCCCCCCCCCTCCCCCCTCCCCCTCCCACCTCCCCCTCCCCCTCCCCCCCCCCTCCCCCCCATTCCCCTCCCCTCCTCTTCCCCCTCCCCACCTCCTCCCCCGCCCGGCAATGCCGGGTACTTCTGCTAGTACTGTATACTGTATATTGATGTGTTGACTATATACTTTTTTTTTTTTTTTTTTTTTTTCTTAAATATATATATATATAATATTCGAGTATTATGTGGGAAGTGCCATGGTATGTGTATATATATATATATATATATATATATATATATATATATACATATATATATATATTGTTGCGGTTTCGGGGGTCGGCTCTCCCCTTATCAAGGGGGGTTAATCCCCTTGTCTTTTAAGCTGGCCATCCCCCAATCCTGGAAGCTATGACGCTCCTTCCGGTCGGAATTAGCTAGGGTGACTGGTCAATGAAGTCCCAAATACCTACTTACTAACCCAACCGTAAAGCAGGGAAATAACTCCCGCTCGAACCACGGATAAGATGGAAATTGCCGAGCGGTTAGCAATCCGCGGCCCGAGCCATTAACAAAGACTAACCCGATCCTGAGCGGTTTCCAAATCGTGCCACAGGTACTCAATTGAAAGAAAGGACGGAGGCGATCGGATAAGAGGAAACCAGAGTGTAGGAAGAACAAATAAGGGTTTATTTATTATGTACAAAAACCCAAAGAGGAAACGAAAGGAATATACAGGAGGAAGAAGAAACAAAAGGACACAGGGCAGGCTTACCTATACAGTCTTAACTTATTACAACCCAGGACAAACAGACAGACTCACACGGAATTGTAGTGGTAGGGGAGGAAGGTCCAGGCAGATGATCAGGCGATGGGATCCGGCTCCGGTCCACTCCAGTCCAGGCTCCGGTTCTGCAGGCGAAATCCGGCAGGCAGCTTCGCGCGTATCGTCGGACGCGAGCGGACCTTACGTATCTCGGGGTTACATATATCGGGGGGACTGGGATGCGGCGCACGTAATACGTAGCTCGTGCCAGCTCTCTCTCTCTCTCTCTCTCTCTCTCTCTCTCTCTCTCTCTCTCTCTCTCTCTCTCTCTCTCTCCCTCTCTCTCTCTCTCTCTCTCTCCCGATCAATGGCTCATATCACAGGCAGTTCATGCAATCAGCGTCTCTGCGCAGTCCTTTGAAACAAGCGCGCCTCCCGATCAATAAGTTCATAAAGCGCCTTTCCCAACGAGTCCGTGAAAGGGCTTTGCACTCGCACTTATATAATGCGCTTTGAGATCAATGCGCGCACCTCGAAACCACGCCCGCCAGCGAGCTCACCTCAGCCCTGGTTGGCTGGCGAGGGCTCACCGGCTCCGCCCTTGACGGCGAGTTGACAGGGCCATGCCTCGTTCCCGGCGCTCCGCCCCCTTCTTCCTCGAGCTTGACCGCGTGGTTAATGGCGTTTGTTTGAGCAAACTTCAGCTCAACGCAGCGAACGCTGCTGGCAAGCGAAGGCGCATTATAGAATTGGGAGAGAGAGGTTGGAAAGGAAGCGAATGGGGCCTATCTTATTTGATTAATGCAACACAGATTCAACTATTGGGAACACAGCCTTATCTGAAACACATACTAAGGAAATAACTGAAAGTCTTATGGTGTCCTACGTGTTGCATATGGACTAACTATGGGTGTAAATGATGGAATATTATTTACAAGTATTTACAAGTGAGGGTTCGAAAAACCGCAACACTGCACCCTCCTTCCCTCTTTGGCCGTCCCGGGCTGAAACAACTTTAACTTCGTGTGACACTCAGGTGTGGTTACCCTCTACTTTTAACCTCACCCTGAGTGCGACAGTTTAACACTAAATATGTCCCGCCTGCTACGTTGCAGTCTACCTAACAGACTCATACCCACAGACTAACCGAATTGCGGAATTATTTTCAAAACTACACATTTAGCCGGTGGGGAGCATTATTTACAAAAACACTAATTATTTACAAACTGTCACCCAGGACCTGTCTTTTGTGGGAAGAGAAACAGAACTTTTGAAAAGAGGAAATCATTGCCATGCACTGCACCGATGCACCATACCATATGCACCCATAAAATAAAATGCATGGAAAAGCACCAAAAAGCACCATCAAGAAAAGGCACAAAACTCATTTCAACAGATAATAAATGGTGTCTTCTTTCTTCTCTGCTCTGCTGGGCCGCTGGTCCTGGTTGATTTTCAGCTTGATGTTATTTATTAAAAGGGCACACACCGCGTCCGCTTTTTATTACTCAGGGCCAGCAGGGCCAACTCCGGTGGTCCACCTGCATGGCATGGAGGCCACTTTGAAAACAGTGGTCCACAACCAGATACCGCGGGCAACCATGGTCGGTCCCAGCAGAGACACCAGGCCACAGAACGTGTGGTCCATGAGTGGTGCTCGGCCACAGAAGTGTGGTCCATATGGTGCATCAGTGCAGGCCGGAGGAAGCAAGGGTGCGGGCGCACAACTGTGGTCACCTGCACACTCCCCCCCCCCCCCCGACCCCCCCCCCCCCCAGGCACAAAAGAACAAGGCCGTGAGTGGAGAAGGAAGGACAAGCAGATCAGCGGGCAGGGGCGCAAGGGTACACATCAAAACAAGATAATGCAGACATGAAGGGCGCGGGAGAGCGAGCTAAGAAAGCTCGTCCCGATCCGTTCGTCACCCCCCATGTCACCTAACCTACCCTTGCCCCTACCCCGTATTTACACAATTTACAAATCCGTCGCTATCGTCTTGTCCCCCATTCCCTCTAATGCCAAATTCATCCCCAATCCCTCCTAAGGAGGAAGGGATGGAATATTAAACAATGTCACACTCCGTCATGATGCGTCTCACATTCTCCAAACATTTGCAAAAAATGTGGTGTGGAGTTTTATCACCCAGGTGAGTGGATGCGGATGGTGCAAAAAGACTTTCATCCTATCTATCCTTCTAAATGACATTAACACTTTTTACTCTACCCGGGGTCTTGCCCTGCCAATCCATTGGCCATCCTCACACGATGTGGTTCTAAAAACAAATTCCCATTGCGCATACTGTGGCGCTCTCCAATTTGGGGTCTCACTCCCCCGATTTTTCTACCTGTGCCCTTGCACAATTTCAGGGCTGGATCGTGTGGCTCACCAGCAGGTCCGCTCACATGCACACCTCCGCCACTGTACATCGCGACCCGAGCTTACCTGCTCCTCACCCAAACCTGGGGAAGGCCCTCTGGCTCTCTCACCCCGCTACCGCCCTCTCTGGTGTCGGGCTACCCGGGTCCTTCTCTGGATGCTCGGGCCCCATTGGACTCTAACTGACTCCCAGAGCCTACCTGCAGCCTCACCTGGCCGACAGACTACCAGTGGCGGAGTGCCCATTCAACCATTCTTACTAACAGGCCACACGCCCAGCCATTTCACTCTACTCATGCACCCATCCAAGCAGTACTCTGCTACTTTCGCACCACAGATGTCAATATCCTACCACAATTTACCTACTCCCTCTACCTACTTTTAGACTACCCTGCCTGGGTACTCGTGAAGGGGTCCATCCTTCCCCCATCCACTCCTTCGCACCATACACTCCACTCCACGTATTGCACAATACTCACTCCACACCGTTCATTCCACACCATTTACTCCAGACCATCTATTCCATCCAACCATTCTCCCTTGCCACCATGCAAGCCAATCACTCAGTGCACAATCACACACATCCTCGATACTCTGCTCAATACACTTTCTACACACACACACAGCATTCACGAGCAATTCCTCTCAATTCTTCATTTCATCCAAAACTTAAAGCTCATACACACAGCATCATCTGGCTAACTATTGCCCTTCTAAGACTCGTGCTTCCCAGTCATCCCTTTATACTACTGCACATCCCACGTCATTATCATCCAACTCATCTGACTACGTCCCCACTACATGTACAAAGTCACTACTTAACTTTTAAGTCACCTATGGTCATCTTTCTAGATTCCTATCCATTATCCTAACCCTCCCGGGCTAGTTTTCACCGCCACCCCATAAACCTATAGCTCATGTGCCCAAATACAGTGGTGATGTGAGGGACATCGGGCATCTCCCCCTATCACCCCCCAGTCCTCTCGCACTATGAGCCCCCGTCATGTGAGGTACTGCGTCCACCTTGGCATCTAAAGCCAAGGCGATCCACGAGGGCGCCTGCTCGCCGGTGTAGGGTCTTATCCGTTCGGCATGGACGATCCGAGGGAGGACTCGTGGCCCATTTTGATCTTAACGACCACGTCACAGACTTGCGACAGGACGACCCCGGGCCTTGCCAGGGAGAGTGAGTTTGGGGCACCTACCCTTCCGCCTCCGGGGAGTGAAGAACCAAATCTTCATCCCCGGAGCGTACTGACTCCCCTGGCTCCGGTGGTCGTACCTGCGCTTCATCTTGGCCCCTGCCAGCTGGAGCTGGCGGCGGGCGAAGGCATGGACCCTCTCCATGCCTTTCTCTAGGTGACGTGCATAGCCCTCCCTCGGCGGGATATCAGTGGTCTCTGGCACGGGACCGCATAGCAAGTCGGCGGGAGCCCGCAACTCCCGCCCATACATAAGCAACGCTGGACTGCATGCGGTGGCCCCGTGCTGGCTAGTTCGGTAGGCCATTAACGAATACGGGAGATGTTCGTCCCAGTCATCCTGACGGGTGGTGGTGAACAATGCTAGTTGTTGAACCAATGTTCGGTTGAACCTTTCCACCATCCCGTCAGATTGTGGCTACAAGGGCGTTGTCGTGTCTTTCTAATTGACAGAAGTCTGCACACATCTTTTAGCAATTGACTCAAAATTTCGACCCTGGTCGGTGTGCAGCTCCTGTGGAATCCAATGCCGACATAAAAATCCTTCTAGTCTAGTAGGAAGACTAGGTCCCCCTGCACCCCCCGGAGATATACTTCTAATCAGTGTTTCTAGATTGGAAAAAATGTGTAGAAAATGACTAGCTATGGCCCCAAGCTGAAAAAATGTCCCACATACCATTTTTATGCAAATTACTGCTGCAAATTTTATGCAAAATTATGCAAATTTTATGCAAATTTTTGATGAGGAGTAGAGTTGAGGGTCTTTGAGGGCTTCATCGAGGTGCTCTCGGTTGCAAGACTGGGTCATTCTGAGAAGCACAGCAGGGTCAGAGATCATGATGTTCTCCTCCTCAGTGAATCTCTCCATCAACAGCCTCTCCATTGCCTCACACACTGTTTTGAGGCAAAAGAGGGACTTTGCGTAGGCCTTTCCACTGAGAACACCTTTGAGAGATCCACTTGTTACTAGTTGTGCCTCAAAGAGAATCTCTGCATATCCAGAACCACGCATCTTGTGTCCAGTGAGCATCCCGATGTAGTTCATGGATGTGTGGAAGGGTCCAATCGTTACTACATGACTAGCAAATTCATTTGGCCAGCGCCAGATGATGGGAAGGGCTTTCATGCAGACACCCAGATCAAATGTATTCAGGACCCATCTCTGACCCACCTCAGCAGTTGCTGCCTCGGAACGCTTCAGTAGCTCACGAACAACTGCGTTGTCTGTGATCGGTCTGTGCCTGGTGCCTGCATGGCATGGCAATGGCCTGCAGCCTGTGCCTGGGCTAGGGGGTTTCACCTCTGCAACTGGTTCTCCCCCACCCAGCAAATCAACAGTCGACTACTGCACGCCTATCCACCAACCGATCACAGACAACGCAGTTGTTCGTGAGCTACTGAAGCGTTCCGAGGCAGCAACTGCTGAGGTGGGTCAGAGATGGGTCCTGAATACATTTGATCTGGGTGTCTGCATGAAAGCCCTTCCCATCATCTGGCGCTGGCCAAATGAATTTGCTAGTCATGTAGTAACGATTGGACCCTTCCACACATCCATGAACTACATCGGGATGCTCACTGGACACAAGATGCGTGGTTCTGGATATGCAGAGATTCTCTTTGAGGCACAACTAGTAACAAGTGGATCTCTCAAAGGTGTTCTCAGTGGAAAGGCCTACGCAAAGTCCCTCTTTTGCCTCAAAACAGTGTGTGAGGCAATGGAGAGGCTGTTGATGGAGAGATTCACTGAGGAGGAGACATCATGATCTCTGACCCTGCTGTGCTTCTCAGAATGACCCAGTCTTGCAACCGAGAGCACCTCGATGAAGCCTCAAAGACCCTCAACTCTACTCCTCATCAAAAATTTGCATAAAATTTGCATAATTTTGCATAAAATTTGCAGCAGTAATTTGCATAAAATGGTATGTGGACATTTGTCAGCTTGGGGCCATAGCTAGTCATTTTCTACACATTTTTTTCCAATCTAGAAACACTGATTAGAAGTATATCTCCGGGGGGTGCAGGGGACCTAGTCTTCTACTAGACTATTCCACGAAGGCCTGTGCTACCACCCCGGCTTCTTGGTTGGGGAGGGCATAGGCCTCCGGCCACTTGGTAAAATAGTCCATTACAACAAGGATGTACTTATTACCTTGGCGGGTGCGGGGTAGTGGTCCTAGAATATCCATAGCCACCCGCTCAAGGGGGGCCCACCCTGGTCTAATTGAAGGGGGGCCCTCATCCTCCGTGCTGGTCCCTTTTTAGCAGTACAGGCATCGCATCTCCGACACCAGTCTGTATATCGCGCCCCATATTTACCCAATAGAACCTCCGGCGGACCTGAGATGTTGTCTTTGTCCTGCCCAAATGGCCGCCGGAGCGGGTACCATGCACCTGCTCTAATATTGTGTTCTTAAATTGGTCTGGGACTATTACCAGCCAGGAAGTTCTCTCAGAGGGAACCTCCACGCACTTGCGATATAAGATGTTGCCTTTCAATTCCAGGGTTTGCCACTGATCCAATATGCCTTTGTTGGCGCCCATGGGGGGTGACCTCTTCCCCATTAGGTCTTTTCCCTAATCGAACCCATTCGTACACCGGTCCCAGTACGGGATCCTCCCGCTGGGCCGTGCTCCAAGCCAAACTTCCAAATTCCTCATCGGCGGTTAGTGGCAAGATTGGCCCTCTCACCCAAGTTGCACGGACTACGAGGGTAGGGGGTGGAGTCTGCCAATTGCTCCCTCTCCTCGTGTCTCACACAAAATTTACAATTTTCCCCCAAACAAGGACGTCGAGAGAGTGCATCGGCATTCCCATGGGCCTTTCCGGCCCTATGGGTCACTCTGAAATCGTACTGCTGCAACTTTTCCAACCACCTTGCAATTTGGCCCTCCGGTTCCTTGAACCGGAGGGACCATTGCAGGGAGGAATGGTCAGTTCGAACCAGAAATTTCCGCCCGTACAAGTACGAGTGGAAATGGCTCATGGCTGCCAGCATAGCCAATAACTCTTTACGAGTGACGCAATAATTTCGCTCGGGCCTACTAATGGCCTGACTATAATACGCGATCACTCTCTCCACGCCCCCCTGTGTCTGGGACAAAACCGTGCCCAATCCTTCCTGGCTTGCATCCGTGTCCAGGGTAAATGTCCCGTCACTAGTGGGGTAAGCTAGAATGGGTGCGGATGTCAAACACCCCTTCAATACTCGAAAGGCCTCTTGGCACTCCCTTGTCCAATTAAATCTCGTCCCCTTCTCCGTAAGCCGGTGAAGGGGCCGGGCCAACTGTGCAAATTTTGCCACAAAACGCCGGTAGTAGGACCAGAGTCCCAAAAATCCCCGGAACCTCCTTGATGGTACGTGGTGCGGGCCACTCCTCTACCACTGTAATTTTGCCTGGGTCTGTTTTTACCCCCTCGCGACCAATGACGTGACCTAGATAGGCCACCTCTTTAGCAAACAAAGTGCACTTACTCGGGCTCAACTTCAACCCTGCCTGTCTGAGGCACCCAAACACCTGGTCCAAATTAGCTATGGCTTGGGGAAATGTTTTAGCATGCACCAGGACGTCATCCAGGTACACCAGGCATGACTGCCATGGCATGCCACCCAGTACATGCTCCATCAATCTTTCAAAGGTGGCGGGGGCGTTACACAAACCAAACGGCATCACAGTGAACTGATACAGCCCCTTACCTGTGGAAAATGCAGTTTTCTCCTTCCCTGCCCTGTCCATCTCCACCTGCCAATACCCACTCTTGAGGTCCAAGGTTGAGAACGAAATTGAGCCCGCAATGGCATCGAGGGTATCGTCAATTCTTGGCAGGGGATATGAGTCTTTGAGTGTCACGTTGTTTAGCTGGCGATAGTCCACACAGAAACGCGTGGTCCCATCTTTCTTTTTCACCAACACAACTGGTGACATCCAAGGACTTCCCAAGGACTCAATGATACCTACATTGAGCATCTTTTCTACCTGTTCATCAGCTTTCTCCCTCTTGCTCCAAGGGAGCCGTCGGGCGGGCTGACGAATAGGCCAGGCCTCACCGGTGTGGATCTGATGTTTCACCAGGCCCGTACGTCCAATATCCTCGGAGGACAAGGAGAAGATATCCAAATGTGTCTCAATTAATTTGTGTAAGGCCTCACGCTGGGTCTCTTCCAACTCTACACTACTCCTGTTTACCATCTCACAAATGGGATCGGGCCAATTCCTACTACTTGCTAAAGACTCCCTCCGGGACCGGTTCGGCTGGACGTTCTCGTCCCTCACTGCAGCGACTTCATTAACTGGGGTGCAGCCGGCTATCTTCGTGCCCCGTCCTATAGTGCCTGGTTCTGTACTTACATTAATTACCCGGACGGCCACCACCGGCCTGTCCGTTTTTACGAGGGTGCGGCCCACGACTAAACCTGGGATGGACTGCGCTGCCACCGGTTCGACTAGGCCGCAGGACTCCTGCCAGGTTGGGCGAGCTAGCCATCGGGCCGGCACTATGGCCTCGGCCCTTGGGGGAATGGTCACGGCCTCAGAAGCCTCCAGCTCCGTCCTCTCGGCCGTGCTCACCCCATCCAATGGCAGCTCATCTATTCCCACTTGCAGGGTCCCATGGCACAAATCGATTTTACAACCGCTGGCAGTCAACAAATCCAACCCGATTAGGCATGGGTCGGATTGGGTCGCACACCTCCGCCACCCAAACTTCTATCTCCCTCTTTACCGACCCTAACTTGAGGGTTACAAACCCACGCCCTATGATGGGGGCCGTTACCCCGGTAGTCAACTGCAAACTATAATTTTCCAGACGCTGGATTTTATCCCAGCCGTCTGCACTCGAATCAAGGATCACAGGGCAGATGATCGTGGCACGAGCTCCTGTGTCCACTACGGCGTCTACCACAACGCCGGCAATTTTGCACCGAATTGTCAAACTACCTGTACCAATTTGGCCACAATAGATGACCTGTCGTGTCAATGAGGGCTCTTCTCCATCCCCTACTGCCGAACGCGGCCCTGCATGCTCGGCACATATTAGTTTCCCGGGCCCTGGTGGGGGGGGGGGGGTGTCTGGGGTCGGCTGGTCCGACCCGTTCGAGGCGGAGTTGATGGTCCCGACTGCTGGGGTCCGTCCCAGCGCGGAGCTCGACACTCCCACGCACAGTGACCCACCCGGTTACAATTAAAGCACCTCACCTGGTAAGGTGTTTGCCTCCGGAATTCCAAATTGCCCCCCCCTGTAGTTCCGAATTGGGGAACTTGATCGTGGCCTACCCTGTGCCACCTCCGGAGCCGCCTGCCATGGTCCAGATCCTGCTAGGCGCTGGTCCACCAGCCTTCGGACCATGTTTTCCAGGTCAGGGCCCCTATCGGGGGCGGACCCTCTCGGGGGCCCGCCACCAGCCACGGGCCCTACCTGTCTCACCGCCACTGCATGGCGCTCGCTCCCCCGGGCCAGGGGCCTTGCTGCCTCCCAACGGGCCGCAGCGTCGGCCACCTGGCTCAAGGTCCGCGGGTGCCACATGGCGAGCTGTTGCCGAAGCTCGGGGTCCGGGAAGGCCTGAATGAAATTGTCCAGCGCCAAGCTTTCCTGGGAGGTCGCGGCCATGTCCGTATGCGCTATCCCCACTGCGCGGCGAATGTCATAAACTAATTCCCCGATGGTCTCCTGTGGTTTCCTCTTTCGCACTGCGAGCTGAGCTTTAACAAGCTCGCTCTGCTGTTCAACGCCGAAACGATTAATTAAGGCTGCACGGAGTTCTGGCAGGGTGAGAGCACCCGGTGGTATGGCCATCAGAACCTCCGTGCAGGGCTGCCATTAGGTGTACCCCACCTTCGTCCGGGTTCCAACCGTTACCCCTACACACATGGTCGAATTGCGCCAGATACGCCCTCAAATCGCTCTTGCCGTCATACGGCGCGAGCGGGGCCTTTTGGCCGCCCGATGGTCGGACCCCATGCCCCGCTCTCTGCGGG
The DNA here is from genome assembly GCF_964187855.1 of Myxine glutinosa. Taxonomy (NCBI): domain Eukaryota; kingdom Metazoa; phylum Chordata; class Myxini; order Myxiniformes; family Myxinidae; genus Myxine; species Myxine glutinosa. The sequence continues at coordinate 135,556,396 of NC_136269.1, forward strand.
GTTAACGCGGGGCTGAACCATCGGGCCCCCATAGTACACTATTCCCCGGGGGCTCGCGTGCGTTACTCGTCCCACTAAAAACTACTCCGGTCGGTGTCGATGCCTGGGCCGGGCCGCCTCCTCGCAACCCGCTACCCATTCCATACCCGCACACCCTGGCTCACAAACACCTTTCGCACACCCCATGGGCGGACACCCAAGCGCACACTCTCTCTCCGCGCCCTCTGTGGCGGTCACACACCTTACATTCGGCCTTCCACGAACGCCCAGGTCTATTCCAAACCCCAAGCTCATGGGTTTCATTACCCCCGCTAATTTCGGTCCCCTTGTGTTTTATACCTCTCCCCCCCCCCCCATCCCCCCCCCTCTTCCCACGCCTCCTCCCCCCAAGCCCTCTCCCTCCCACACTTCTCCCTGCTCTCAAATGTTGTGGTTGTGTGTTGTGGTGTGCCCCATTCTCTCCCCATCTTGTCTTCCGCTCCCTCTTTTTGTATATTTTGTTTGTCTGGTTGATTTGTTTGTGAAATAAATGTTATCTCTTTCACGAGCCTCGATTCAGTATACAAAAAAAATAAAAATAATAATAATAATAAGCTCGTCGAACCTCCCATCGCACCATACACATTTCCGCCCATATCGCCACTCACCTCGGCGCTTCTTCTTCCTCGCTTCTCCTCCGCCACCTGCAAACTCTTTATTTGGTTAGCAAGCACGTCATCACGATGTGAACACAGACCTTGCACATATTCCAACACCTCCTCCTTTATTTCTTTCTTAGTCTCCCCCGTCTCTTTTTAATTTCACTCATCCCTTCTTCTACTTCCTCCAACTTTTGTTTCACCCCCTCTATCTCCCTGTGCGCACCCGCAATTTCTCCTTCTAAGACCACCTTGGTCGTCTCTATATGTGTCCTAACCTCTCGTTCCCTCGTCCCCAACGTCTCTACCACGTCATCTATCCTCTTTGTCAGCCCCTCGTGTACCATCTGACATTCTTTCTTCGTCGCTATTAGTTCTTTCTTAATTTCCCTTTGTGCTGCTTTCAGCCCCCCTATTACGTCGGTGTTCTTACCCACTCCCTTAACTCCTGCTGTCCCACTGTCAGCTTCTCTACCTCCTGCGTCAATTCCTCTAAACCCCCTTGTAATCTGGCCGTACTCTTCCTCAACACCCTCTCCACGTGCTCCTCGCACTGCTTCACCTCGTCGCGTACCAATGCGACTTTGCCGCTCAACCTGCGCCTTATGTCCTCCCCCATTTCTTTTATTTCTTTCTTCGATGCCACCCTCATCTTTTCCATTTCACCACCCATTTTGTTTTCCAACCCCTTTTTCATTTCTTTCAATTCCCGGGTGGATTTGTCCCCCATTTCTTTCAGTTCCCGGGTGGATTTGTCACTTTGGGTGTCCATCTTACCATTTATTTTATTTATGTCATTCTGTTGGGCGCCCATCATTTCTTTCATTTCCTGGGTTTCTTTGGTGGATTTGTTGCCCTAGGCGTCCATCATTTCTTTTATTTCTTTCATGAATTGCGCCATGACGAATTGCATATACCCTGGCACCGCGGGCTCGGCTCTCGCCGCCACGTGCGAGGCGCCGCCATTTTCTACCCCTACTGCCGGCCCCTCATCAATTGCCTCTTCTTCCCCCAATTGTTCCTGTGGGTCCTGGGTTATTGATTCTTCCTCTCCTACCTCATTTTCTACCCCCACCGGCATTCGACCGTCTTGGCTAGCCATGGCACGAATTTCAATTTGGTTCTTAAAAACTAAATTTCGGTCGCTCGTAATTTTGGAGTGCGTTAAGTGCACTTCGGCTCTTATTCCAAACTCCTGACACCAATTGTTATGGATCTGTCACCGGCCTTCTCCCCTTATCAAGGGGGGGATTAATCCCCTTGTCTTTACTGACCTGGCGTGACCCGAGACCTATTACGTCCCTTCCGGACAGCGCAAAATAGGGTTTCGGGACCAAATTCTCGCTCGTACCTAAGTACTCGCGCTGTCCTGGAAGCGAGGAAACAAGCCTCACACGAACCACGTGTGGTTGGAATACGCCGAGCGGTTTGCGTACACGTGATCCGCGCCGTTATAGATAGTGGAACCTGATTGGAGCGATCTTATTCGTGCCACGCTTAGTCAATGGAGAAATCATGGGAACAATCGAATTCAGAAGAAAAGGAAGAACAAATAGATTTGATGATTATGGCACGTATTTACAGTTCAGGATGAAGAGACACAGGGAAATCCTTATACAGTCTTATTCTTAATACCCAAAGACAACGGGCCCGTCTGACACACTCACACGGGGATTGCAGATGGGCAGGATGATGTTCAGGCCAAACGAGCCGGCTTGGTCGTCCAGGAATGGCCCCGTCCGGCTCTCCTCGGTCACAGCATGTCCCGCGATGATGGCAAGCAGGCGGTGGAAGGATCCTCGGAGCGCGTCCTTCGAACAAAGGCAGATGATGAGGCAGGAAGGAAACGTACGCGTCTCTCAGCACGGCTGGCGGTTCCGCAGCGCGTTCAGCAACCAGCGCGCTATCACTCGCGTAACCCAATGCACTATATCGGCCCGGCTTCAAGCTCCCCGAGCGTCACTTTAATATGAGCGCATATATTGGCTCATGCGCATCTTTCTCCGAATGCCAACTGCTCGACCCTCCTCGTGAGTCCCTGGTGGCTCAATTGCTCTTATGGGCTGATAACTTGTTCAAGCGCCTCTCCCCTCAAAACTGTTCAAGCGCCTCTCCTTTCTCATAACCAAGGTGGGGGGCTTCGCGCAATCGGTTTTATTGCCAACCCTGTTAGCCCGATCGAATGTTCCAACCACACCCTGTGACACAGTGCTGCAGCCACATGCTGTGAGCCCTGATTGGTGGCTTATGCTTACCGTCATCGCCTCTGACGCTCTGTCTCGACTCTGCCCCGACCTTAACACCGGCCCCTCCTTCCTAGGCCTACCTCGTGTTAACTCGACTAGTGAGCGAGCAAAGGGCAGCAAAATGGATCGCGCCTGTAGAGGTGGAATGGTTTGCCAAAGTAGGACCTATTCTCCTGTCTTTACACAACGCAGGATTAACACTGGAAGGGGCCTGCTCTCACACATACTAAGACATAACTATACTACAAATTAGGCTACATGTTGCTTGTGTGACTATCTATGGGGGGCAAACCTTTAACCTTTATTAAGCTCACTGTACAAATCTCAAAACAGTAGCAATATATATATATATATATACTGTATATATTGATGTATTGACTGTATATGCATATATACTGTATATATTGACTGTGTGTTTATATATATATATATATATATATATCATTGTACTGTTGTTATAATCGGCCCTTTGGTTTAGAATACCCAACTTTATCTTCTTATCTCGCTGTGTTCCCTCAAAACCTCCACCTACATGTATATAGGGTGGATATGTTCCTTCTGATGTCGTATGCAAATGAACGCGGGTTTATGAATATGCAAATGATGCTAGAAATATCTACGTTTCCTGGAAATCTGCAATTAACTTCACACTGAAGCATCGCCCTTTCCTTGGTAATCCGACCCCTTCTACAGGCAACCGGTCGCTGTGCATTTCTGCTGTTATCATCACTGAACGCTTACGCTTTCTGCACCCTTCCTAATCTCTCCAATCCAGCTGGGCAATCATCAGAGTAAAATGTGTACACATGAACATCACAGTGAGTAACACACACACACACACACACACACACACACACACACACACACACACTCTCTCCCCCACTCTCCAGGTGAAATGAATGCTTTTAGCAATAAATAATTGTGTCCACTCCACTAAAGTACAATAGACAGGGCAATACTCCTCAAAAGTCTTGTTTGTTTTGCAGAGTGACGGTGGTGAGGTGACAACTCACGGTTATCGTCATACAACGTCCTCAGCAGCATCCCAACAACTCTGGGCACGACCTTCACTTAACCGCACAAGCGTTAAATCTTAAAGACTACGTTGTTCAACCTGCTTCAGGCCGTGTTGTGGCTTGGGCCCCGACGTGGTGGTAAGTATTTGGGTATTTAGTGGCTACATCTGCCAAGAATGAGGAAAATGTTCCTACCAACCGATGTTCCTGCTAACAAAGTCCTCTATGTAATCTCTCTTGGTACAAAGAGTTCCTGACTTTGTCACACAGGGAGATGCCCACAAAGCCCAAATTGTAATTGGCGAAGTAATATGGCCAACTGATTGTTGCAAAAAAATAAGATTTTAAAAGGAATATCTTTTTGTTTGTCAATGTGTTTTTATTTTTCCTCCAAAAGTGAAGAATCCGTTGTTGAATACAGTGATGTCACAATGGCGTGGTGTCTAAATGCTGATCAAACTAGAACGCCACTCAGTGGAGCGCATACTCCCGCCGTGGGTCAAGTTGGAATAGTACGATTTCACAAAGGTTTGAGGGAGTAGTTCAGTGACAACACCAGACAGACACTGCACAGATATATATATATATAGAATATATAGAAGATAATGTTTAAAAAAAAACAAGGCAATTTCACTTACATTTTCGGATTCAGCGTTCAATTCTATATAAGTGAGTGTATTTTGAGGCATGTGTGAGTTCAAATAAAATTGTAAGCCAGGAAAACGTTCGTTTAATTCCTTAGGGATACAACATGTAAAACTGGCCCAAACGCCAAAACAAAACTCGCTCATTTTAAATCGTACAAGCTAATGCGACCACTCATTCTTCTGGGAAGAATCCCGTGCACATGCTGGTCATAATTATAACCCACCTAAGTCTTTATAACTTCATCAAATACTGACACCGCGATTGACATTCGCTGAGGTAAATGTTGATATCTCTTCTGAGGTAAAAAATAAAAAATAAAATAAAAAAATTACAGTTTTTAAGGATTATACGTATCAAACGATACATTTTATGAAACGGGGAAACCGAATACACACTTTGGTGGTTTTAAAATGACAGAATATGTCTTTATTAGAAAAAAAAGAAAAGAACCTTGAAGACGCTGCTGCTAACAAAATACACCGCTCTAACGCATAACCACCAGTTTAAACTACATTTACAACAAATATGAAAACTATTTTCATATCACATTGTTAAATATAGAATATATAGAAGATAATGTTAAAAAAAATGAGCCTTATCTTCCAATGGTAAAAAATCCTTCAAAAAATTCCTGGATCCGGAATAATATCCTGAGCTTCACCAAAAACGAATCAATTCTTCCTTATCCCAAGGGCAATCATCCCACCAACTTTCATCCAAATCCGTTCAGAACGTTTCCAGATATCTTGTTCACAAACACACGAACACACACACACAAGGACACGATCGAATGCATTACTCCCTGGCGGGAGTAACAACTACACAGTGTTGTTTTTATTTTGTTGACACTATTCAGATCTACCACCACAGACAAATATACACAAAACGAAGACATTGCAAACCATGACACGTACAGAACACAAACATAAACAACAGGAAGCAACCACATGCAGATGCATGGAAATTAAATTTAAAAAATGGATTTTTGATTATTAAGAGCGTAAATAAAAGCGCTTGCATAAAGTTAAGAGGTTAAAACGTGTCACTTTATATTTTGAGACAAATTGAGGCTCATGGAAGAGAAAGATAACGGGGGACGGCAGTAAAGCACGGAGTGTAGGTCATTGGGTAACACACACAGATGGGATGAACGAACAAACAGGATCAGACAAAAATAGAAAGAAGTCTTGATGGAGGTGGTTGAGGAAGGACAATTGGGATGAGGGGTCAGGGTAGAAAAGGACTTTACTGGAGATGGAAGGTGACACAAGATAGTGATGGGGGAACGCAATGGGGGAATGTACAGATATATAGTATTTGAAAATTGTAATTTCTCTCACTGTAAACTGTGAAAATTAAAATCTCAATTAAAATTTACGTTAAAAACCGTAAACACATCACGAACATTAAAAAAAAAATCAACCTAAATTGATATCTAGCAAGAGGTTGGCGATGCTTACCTATAATCATGTCTTCTATTTATTATGTACTGTACCTAGATATGAAGCATGGTTCATTATTGCTTTCAATGAGTAAGCATATCCCACGAGTGTATGTAGATACACGTATATATATATATATATACGTATACATACAGTGCCTATAGAAAGTCCAAACCCCCTTTCAAAACTTTCACCTTTTGTTGTCTTATAGCCTGGAATTGAATTGCATTAAATCAGCCTTTTTCCACCTGTATTTACACATTGTAACCCACAACTTCCAAGTGAAAAAGAAATGTTACAAATTTCAGAAAATTAATCAAAAATACAAAGCTAGAATATCTTGGTTGAATAAGGGTCCACTCTACTAGTTGATACTTGTTTGGAAGCACCTTTGACGGCTATTACAGCTGAGTCTGTTGGGATAGGTCTCTACCAACTTTTCACACCTTGATTGGGTAATATTTACCCATTCTTCTGTACAAAACTGGTCAAGCTCAGCCAAGTTGTGGGGGAGCGTTGATGGACAGCAATCTTCAAATAATGCCACAGATTTTCGATTGGATTTAGGTCGGGGCCATGACTGGGCCACTCAAGGACATTTATCTTTTTGTTCCTTAGTCAGTAGTCACTCCAGTGTGGCTTTGACTGTGTGCGTTGGGTCGTTGTCATGCTGAAAGGTGAACATCCGTCCCAATTTCAGCTTTCTTGCAGAGGGCAGCAGGTTTTCTTTTGGAATTTTTCTGCATTTTGCTGTATCCATTTCCCTTCTATCCTGGCAAGTGCCCCAGTCCCTGCTGATGAGAAACATCCCCATAACATGATGCTGACATCACCATGCTTCATAGCAGGGATGGTGTTCTTTGGGTTATGTGTTTTGTTGGGCATGTGCCAAATGTAACGTTTTTGTATTTAGGCCAAAAACTTCCATCTTAGTTTCGTCAGACTACAAAACCTATTGCCACATGGCTTCAGAATCTCCAGAGTGGTTTTTTGCATACCTCAAACGGGACTCAATGTGAGCTTTTTTTGAGTAATGGCTTCCTTCTTGCCACCCTACCATACAGGACAGACTTTGTACTGCGTTTAGTATATTGTTGTCACATGCACACAATGACCAGTCCTTGCCATAAAGGCCTGTAGCTTTGGGAAAGTGTGCCATTGGCCTCTTGGTGGCCTCTCTGATCAGTCTCCTCCTTGCTTGGTCATCCAGTTTGGAGGGACGGCCTGATCAAGGCAGGGTCTTGGTGGTACCACACGCCTTCCAGTTCATAAAGATTGTCTAGACTGTGCTTCAAGGAATATTCATGGCCTTTGAAATATTTTCATACCCATCCCCTCATCTATCCCTTTCCAAAAGTTTATCCCGGAGGTCTTTTGAAAGCTCCTTGGTGCTCACGGTTGGGTCTTTGCTGTGAAATGCACCTACCCAGCAGAGGAAACCTATAGGCACAGCTGATTTTATTCTGAAATGATGATAATCACAACCGTTTAACACAGGTGGAGGCCAATTAACTTGGTGTGTGATTTTGAAGGTGATTGGTTGCACCTGAGCTAATTTACAATTGCTATTATAAGGGGGTGGACACTTATCCAACCAAGATATTCTTTGGATCATATGCAGTTGCTTCCTTTCTTCACACTTTCACCTGTCCATCCCTTTGGTGAAGGTTTGTCTTGGTCTCATCTGTCCATAAAACTTTGTTCCAGAACTCACTGGCTCACCTCTGTACCTCTTGCCAAATTCTAATCTCGGCTTTCTATTTTTGGTGCTGATGAGAGGTTTGAATCTTGCGGTGTAGCCTTTGTAATTCAGCTGCCGAAGTCTTCTGTGAACGGTAGATTGTGAAACGTTCGTTCACTCCTGCACTCTGGAGCTTGTTGGTGATGTCACGACCAGTTGTTTTCGGGTTTTTCTTCACAGTTCTGATGATTTTTCTGTCATCAACTGCAGTTGTCTTCCTTGGCCAACCTGGCCGTTTTATATTGCGAAGTACATGAGTGGTTTATTTCTTTTTCAAGATATTCCAAATTGGTGTATTTGCGATGCACAATCTTTGTGCTATTGTTCTAACTGAATTCCTCTGTTCTTTCAGCTGCCAAATTGCTTGCTTTTCTTTCATAGACAGTTCGCTGGTCTTCATGTTGGTTTATGCCTACTGACTCCAAATGCAGACTCCCAAGGCAAAACCAAAGGCTAAAACCAGGATTAGACATTCACAGCTCTTTATGCGTGAGCGACCGATGCAAAAAGAATCAACTGTCAATCATTTGCTCCAATACTTATGCTTATCTAAAATGGGGAGATCTGTTAGATCTTCAAATTGACCAGTTTTATGACAGTTTCAAAAGATTCGATGGTTTTAAATGACCCTTTCACAAGAACAGAATGGGAATTTTTAGTTAAATCCGATTCCATCGGGAATTGAATCCAGGAATACTACCAAACGAGCTATCTTGCTATCTCCATTTTAAGCAGCATTTGAATTTCTGTTTAACTAGATTTGTATACGGTACCTCCTTTATGACGGAGCACTGACTGTATCGTGAACATGGCGTTGGTAATAAGTGAAGCTGCAATCTGCGTAATACATTGGCCTTGGAGCCTGAAAGACAAAACGAATGGAAAAGGGATGAAATCTAAACGAGCCCAAAGTAAAATAAATAATAAGACTTAATAAAGAAACCATAGATATTACGATGTTCTGACAATGAAACATCTTTTAGCACTATTGAATTTTAATTAACGGTTGGTGACTCATAAGTAAAGTCTCATAAGTAAAGTAAAGGTTGGTGCCGAGAAAGGTTCAGAGTTCAGCTGTAAGGCAGCTCTAATTATTTTGGAAATCTTACTTATCAACATGTGAAAGCCCCTTCAACACAACATTGCTTATCTATTGCTTTTGTCTGAAATCTATCTATCTATAATTCCAGTAATCTCTGTACGTTTGTCTGTGACCGCTGTTTCTCGACAACCACGGGTCCGATATACTTTTAACTTGCCAGGTATATTGCTGGGGACCCGAGGATGTGCCTTTTCAAGGTTTGAAATTAATCGGACAAGTACTTACCGAGCTATGTCCAAAAAACGCTTCAACCAATCAGAGAGCAGCGAGCTATCACGTGTGCCGAACGTGGCGATCAGACTCTACCTCGGACGGCACATTTGACAGCGTATTCATTTATTTCACGTTGGAAAACTATGTTGCCGTTAAACTATGTTTTAAAACGAATTCAAACTGCGATTAAATTAAAACGATTCATCGTAACTGCGACGATTTGCGAACTTCCGGCAGCCAATCACAGAACGCTTTGTTGCGTAGGCGTGGCCGATGTGAGACGAGCGGAGCTGAGCGCGTTACGAGCTGACCGCCATTACGGTACGTAATTCGATTTCTTATGCGCATTATTTCTCCCAATTCAGTCAGAGCGAAGGGCGGAAGCGAAGAGCGTTGTTTTTTTTGTTTACGGGCGTACGGGCGGGGTAGAGCGTACGGGTAGCGTTTTTTTTTTTTTTGGCAAGGAACGGGCACCCACGTACGGGCAATGCCCTAGTATATATAAAACACAGTTTGTGTGTGTGTGTGTGTGTGTGTAATGTTACCGATAGACTCCTAAACGGAGAGGCTTACGTGCTTGATATTTGGCATAGACATGGCCATTGAGCATGGGACGAACATGGCCGAACTCAAAATATTTGACGATCCATATTTTTTATTCATATTTACCTCAGCGCATTTCAGCGCACGGAATCAACGGAATCAGGGCAGGTGGGCGCTGATTCGCTCAGAGCGATCACGTGATGACGCTATGACGCTATGACGCTATGACGCTATGAAAAAAAAAATCGCTATGACGCTATGAAACGCTATGAACGCTATGACGCTATGACAAAAAAAATCGCTATGACGCTATGAAACGCTATGAACGCTATGAACGATATGACGCTATGACAAAAAAAATCGCTATGACGCTATGAAACGCTGTGACGCTATGAAAAAAAAAATCGCTCGCTTTGCCAAGGGGCTCACTCCCCCCCCCGTTCCCCTCCCCTCCCCTTCCCCCTCCCCCTCCCTTTCCCCCGCCCGGCAATGCCGGGTACTTCTGCTAGTCAATTAATATTCATTGGGGAGATGAGGTTAGCAGGCATTTTTTCCTTTCTCCCCTAAAGTTGATTTCTGTGAATTATAAATAATGCAGTGTGATCAGGTTACACAAGTGTCATGAGCAGGTGTGTAAATATCAGTAATGCATTTGAAAACGAGAACGTCCCTCAGGTGGAGCGCATACCTCCGCCAGGCTGAACAGTTTACGTTTTGTATCCCACTGATAGTCTGGACCTGAACCAAAATCGAATTGGTTTGTTCTTGTCACATAACTAACTCAAATCCACCTTGTATATTATCTATATATACATACTGTTACGTGGTCCCCTCGGTGAATACCTGGTCTCGGTGACCCCCGGACCGTGAGAGGAACTCCGCCAGCAAGCTGTATTATATATGCGCTTTCGCCACGCAATCCATATGAATTTCACCCAGGAGACAACTGATGTTCAAGGATATATTTTCAATGGTAATGATACCATACAATTTCAATGACACAACCACGGAGATTTTCCCCGAGCAATCAACAATACACAACCATCAACAATTCCCAATTCACAAACACTTCCCTATGAGTAAGATGGCCATCTTATATATGTGTGTCCCGGTGAGTACTCACAACCCCCTTTTGGTCTCTGCTCCTCACAATGTCTCTGGGCCCCTCCTGACCAAGATACTGGTCGGCGTCTCCGCACTCGGGCGGTTGAACGAACCCCGGGTGGACGTTTCTCCACCGGGCAGGTATCGTACCAGGCACCGTGGCTGCAGCCCCTCGTGGCCACGCAAAGCGGGTACGGTAGAGCAAGCCAAACCCCACGCCGCTCGCAAGGCGCGTTAGGCCCCAACGTGCGACCCGCACGCGTCTGTTTAGACGGTGCCGCGAACGATACCAGACGCGGGGTCGATGCACGGCCCCACGTCAACTTGACGTCTCCACCGGGCAGGTACACGTCCCGGTGATTCCTCTCGCCAGACAGGCTTCGGAACGCCGCTTTTCCACGCAGCGCAAGGTCGATCCAACCTTTGGTCGGAGCGGGGCGAGGAAGAATAATCCTCGTCCTTTTTTCCTCGTGTCTTTTTCCTTCCCTTTTGGTCACTTCCGTTTCCGGCCACTTGTTCAGAAGGGCTCCTGACCCTCCAATCACAACAACCCTTAATATACTACACACGGATAAGCAAAGACCTGAATGGTAATCCACATACCTTCACATAAATATGTAACACTCCCCCCCTTCAAGAAAGAAAGTTTGAACCCAGCGAAAACTTTCTTTGCCGGCCAATTTGGAGAAACAAACCAGATAACTCAACCCCCCACATTATCAGTTCCCCCCGGGCACAGTTATCACTTAAAAATAAAGCAACCAAAATTTCACCCCAACCCCTCCAGATTACTCACTCTGGACTAAGCACCAGCAACGACATTGTCCCTGCCAAATCAAACTCCATCTCATGACCCTCTGACTTTGACCGTCCGTTTCTTGTGAATGAAGGTTAAGGGGTTGATCAAAGATCCAAAGTTACGCCACTCGATAGCCCTTTTTCCGGGAGGCCAAGCCGAGTATTCACTACATGGATGCCTTTAGGAACGTGGAGTTCACGGTTAGTCCGTGCAGGAAAGTTCTCTACATGGGCGCCTTGAGGAACGTGGAGTTCACGGTTAGTCCGTGCATGAAAGTTCACTACCTGGACGCCTTTAGGAACGGCGTTCACGGTTAATTCGTGTAGGAATCTTGGCTCGGTGGCTCCGCCGCATTCAGTGCTTCAACTTCTCAGAACTTCCCTAATACTTAGGGTGGGACCACTTGTCCCTGTAGTCCCATGAATAGCGGTCTCCTTCTCGGCCACTACTTTGCCAATCCTTCCTTCGGGAGCGGCCGTAACTCAGGGAACCTCCATAATAATATTGATTGCGGCCACCACCAAAACTACCGCCCAGTTGTCCTCTCCTGTAGACCTCTCGACGCCTACGAAATGCCTTCCCTACTGTTATGGTCCGACCCTCCAAATCCTTGCCATTCCAATTCTTCTCTGCCTCTCTGGCGTCTTTTGTGCTGGCAAACGTGACAAAGCCGAACCCTCTTGACTGTTGCGTTTCCCAGTCTCTTACCAACCGCACTTCCACCAGCGGCCCATATCTGTTGAAGACAGAGGTCAGAACTTCTTCCTCTGTTTTGAAGTTCAGTCCCCCTACAAATAACTTGGCACTTTTGTCGCCATCCCGAGCTGGTGTGGCGTTAATTTCCCTGCTGGGCTCTTTACCAACCCTCAGGTTACCATAAACTTGACCCCCGGCCAAATCATTCCCGATAACCACAGATACACCCTCTACAGGAAGCGTGGCTTGTAAACCGACGGTGACCGGTCCTGACACCAAATCGGACTCCAAATGGATGACATGAAGGGGCGCACTAACACCGCCCCCGATCCCCTGTAAACGAACACTATCCCCCGTTGCCGTCTCCTCGGACCATGGCAAAATGCCTTCAAGCATTAAAGATTGATGTGCCCCTGTGTCCCTCAATATCCTAACCGGTTTCCGGTTAGTCGAGGCTCCATCCCGTGACACAAACCCCTCTGAAATAAATGGTTGGTAACCCTTTTGATGGCGATTTCTCACAATGGCCATTGCGTTTGGAGTCGTAGTAGTCGGACTCCGCTCTGGGTCTTCGCTTTTCATGCGGTAACAACTGGACATCAAGTGTCCAGGTTTCTTGCAAAAAGCGCAAGTAGGCCCGGAGAAAAAACTCGTGGTCTGCCTCGGGCCCCCCGAACTATAAGTTTGTCTTGGGCCCGCATCCCTCCGATTTCGAACAGGTGGGGTATCATAGTTGTCCTCATAATCATCTCGAGGCCGCCGCCATGTATGGTCGTTCTCCGCACCTGCTGTTCCCCACCTCCCCTGCGGAGATCTAGGCGAGGAGTTAGGTTCGTGGACCCCTATTCGGTGGGTTAAGGCATAATCATCTGCCATGGTGGCTGCGTCCCACAACTTTGGTACTTTCTTTTCCTGCAGGTACACTTTGATGTCCTCGTGGACACACTGCTGGAATTCCTCCACCAGGATCAAGTCCCGCAATGTCTCGAAGTCTTTCCCGACTCCTTTTGACTCACACCACCGATCAAACATGTTTTCTTTCACTCTGGCAAACTCCACATGGGTCTCACTCTCCCTCTTCCTGGCATTCCTGAATTTTTGCCTGTAAGCTTCCGGAACCAACTCATAGGCCTTGAGGATGTGCTTCTTCAGTACCTCATAATCTGCACATTGGTCCATTGGTAGCGCCGAATAAATTTCCTGAGCTTTCCCCACCAGCACACTTTGCACGAGTATGGTCCAGGCCTCCTCCGGCCAGTTTAATTGTCGAGCCACTTTCTCAAAGTGTGGGAAAAATTTCGCGACTTCTTTTTCACTGAACGGTGGAACCAGCCTCACATGTCTGCCCACATCCCAGGTTTTCTGGTTAGGTGTCGACCCCGTCAGCAAGGGTGGTGCCTCTCCCCGTTCTCTCATTAACTCCAGCTCCTTGAATTTGATTTCTTGCTGAAGCTCCATGTCACGTTCCTTTAATTCCCTTTCCGCTTTTCTCTCCTCTGCTTCGAGGTCCCTTGCAGCTCTCCTTTCCTCTGCTTGTTCCTTTTCTCTTCTTTCCTGGAGTTCTCTTTCCACTCTCCTTTCCTCGGTTCTTTCTTGTGCTGTTTTCTCTTCCAACCTTTCCTGGAGTTATCGTTCCACTCTCCTTTCCTCTGCTTTTTTGTCTTCTAACCTTTCCTGGAGTTCTCGTTCCACTCTCCTTTCCTCTGCTTGTTTCTCTTCTCTCCTCGCTTCTGCTTTCCTTTCTTCTTCTGCTCTTTCCTTTTCTGCTTTCCTTTCTTCTTCTGCTCTTTCCTTTTCTGCTTTCCTTTCTTCTTCTGCTCTTTCCTTTTCTGCTTTCCTTTCTTCTTCTTTAATCCGTTCCTGGCTCCGTAATTGCAACTCCAGTTTCCGGAGCTCAACGTCTTCTGGTTCTTCGGGTAGCCACTCCCAGGCTAACTCGTCCCATGTTCCTAATCCCACCATAGATTGTATCACCGTGGCCTGCAACTCTGCCTTCCTCAAATTAGTTCGGACCTCCAAGTTAAAATGTTTGGCCAATTTCAAGAGGTCCGACATTAGCAACGCTCGGAACTGTGCCTCACTCGGGGTTACCCCAAAGTTCTGTGCCACAAACGCCATGGTGCCTATCGTTAACACCTGTTAACCTTCACCCAAGACTTTACCCCAATTTCTCAAAAAAAAATTACCAATTAATAATTAATTAATAAATTTTAATTAATAAAAAAATTATTATTTTATTATTTTATACAATTTTAAATCCCGGACGTAGACCCAATTGCGAAACCGCAAATCGTAATTTGGACGAGCCCCCAATTCTGTTACGTGGTCCCCTCGGTGAATACCTGGTCTCGGTGACCCCCGGACCGTGAGAGGAACTCCGCCAGCAAGCTGTATTATATATGCGCTTTCGCCACGCAATCCATATGAATTTCACCCAGGAGACAACTGATGTTCAAGGATATATTTTCAATGGTAATGATACCATACAATTTCAATGACACAACCACGGAGATTTTCCCCGAGCAATCAACAATACACAACCATCAACAATTCCCAATTCACAAACACTTCCCTATGAGTAAGATGGCCATCTTATATATGTGTGTCCCGGTGAGTACTCACAACCCCCTTTTGGTCTCTGCTCCTCACAATGTCTCTGGGCCCCTCCTGACCAAGATACTGGTCGGCGTCTCCGCACTCGGGCGGTTGAACGAACCCCGGGTGGACGTTTCTCCACCGGGCAGGTATCGTACCAGGCACCGTGGCTGCAGCCCCTCGTGGCCACGCAAAGCGGGTACGGTAGAGCAAGCCAAACCCCACGCCGCTCGCAAGGCGCGTTAGGCCCCAACGTGCGACCCGCACGCGTCTGTTTAGACGGTGCCGCGAACGATACCAGACGCGGGGTCGATGCACGGCCCCACGTCAACTTGACGTCTCCACCGGGCAGGTACACGTCCCGGTGATTCCTCTCGCCAGACAGGCTTCGGAACGCCGCTTTTCCACGCAGCGCAAGGTCGATCCAACCTTTGGTCGGAGCGGGGCGAGGAAGAATAATCATCGTCCTTTTTTCCTCGTGTCTTTTTCCTTCCCTTTTGGTCACTTCCGTTTCCGGCCACTTGTTCAGAAGGGCTCCTGACCCTCCAATCACAACAACCCTTAATATACTACACACGGATAAGCAAAGACCTGAATGGTAATCCACATACCTTCACATAAATATGTAACAATACATATATACATGTACATATATATATATATATATATATGTATACAGTGCATTGAGAAAGTATTCAGACCCCTTCACTTTTTTCACATTTTGTTATGTTGCAGCCTTATGTTGATATCGTTTAAATTCATTTTTTCCCTCATCAATCTACACTCAATACCCCATAAGGACAAAGAGAAAACAGGATTTTAGAAAGTTTTGCAAATTTATTAAAAAGAAAAAACTGAAATATCACATTTACATAAGTATTCAGACCCTTTGCTATGACACTTGAAATTTAGCTCAGGTGCCTCCCATTTCTCTTGCTCATCTTTGAGATGTTTCTACACCTTGATTGGAGTCCACCTGTGGTAAATTCAATTGATTGGACATGATTTGGAAAGGCACACACCTGTCTATATAAGGTCTCACAGCTGACGATGCATACCAGAGCAAAAACCAAGCCATGAGGTCCTTCGTTCTGAGGTCCATGAGGTCCAAGCCAAACACAACCTTCGTTCACCTTTCGTGGTGGATGTAATTACTCCATTGCGATCTTGGGGTTGGGGCTGCATTTTATTTCCACTGTACCTTTTGTCCCCATCTCCATGATGTATCTTATTGGGGTGAAACTCCCAGGTCGTATTTGTCGCTTGCTTTTTGTCTAATTTTTGTGACAAATTTCCACTGCCCGGTGTCATCAGCGACCTCCATAGTACGTTGTTGTAATGTGTACCCATACAACTAAAATAGATAAACACATAATTTTAGCTATTTATTTTACACTACAGTGATATATGCTTTGTTTGGAGGGAAATGGAGAGCGAGTGATTTTGGATGCTTTCACCAGGGGGCAATGAGACCATGAAAGTATCCCCAAATGTGGTGCATATAATATGTCGATGACTCATTGAGTTATAATGTTGCTGCAGTCATGCATCTTCCACAATGGTCACGGTCGTGTCTTCAGCGGGTATGGGTCGAGAAGGTTCCAGGTGTCTGCCTGTTAATTTGGCCACAAATCAGTGTCCCAGACCACAACCGTGGCAAATCTGTCAACAGGAATAGCCGAGCGAGCTTTGTCGGCGATCCGCTCATGGCGACGCTTAATGCGCGAACCCAGATTGCCCATTTAACGGGTTATTATGTCAAATCACTATGTGCTCCAGATGACCATACAAGAGTTCATCAAAACAGGAATTTACTAACAAAGAGGAAAGGGGAGGAAGCAGAACACGACCACAAAGCGGTGATCAAAGTTGAAACAAGAAAGAGCAAGCAAGATTGCAGACCCTCGCCAGGACTTGTTTGTTTGTGTAGTATATTTTGTGTCAAATTAATGGAAGGGTGTACGAAATGAAAGGTCATTGATTGCAAATGAAAAGGATAAATGGTCTCGTTGTAAAGGTGTAAAGGTCAAAGGTCTTGAAAGTTGTAAAGGTGTAAACGGTAGAAAGGAGTCTGAGGGTCTTTTTTTTTTTTTTTTTTTTTTTTTTTTGTATACTGAATCGAGGCTCGTGAAAGAGCTAACATTTATTTCACATAACAAATCAACCAGACAAACAAAATATATAAAAAGAGGGAGCGGAAGACAAGATGGGGAGAGAAGGGGAAGCACACAAACACAACATTTGAGAGCAGGGAGAAGTGTGGGAGGGAGAGGGCTTGGGGGGAGGAGGCGTGGGAAGGGGGGGTGTGGGGGGGGGGGGTATAAAACACAAGGGGACCGAAATTAGCAGGGGTAGAAAAGATCAAGGTTTTGGATGGGGGAGGATAAGAGATGGTGGTGAACATCTGTTTTAAAGACCTGGAGGGTGGAGTGGGATTGAAGAGAGTGAGGGAGTTTGTTCCAGAGGTGGGAGAAAAGAGGAATGAAGGAGTGAAGGTGAGCAGAAAGTCTTGATTTTGGCAGTTTAACCATAAGAGGGTTGCAGGCAGATCTTGTGTGACCTGTAGGAATATTTGGGGGACAGAGCCCAGAGAGAGCTGGGGGGGGGGGGCAAGGCCAGAGAGGAGTCGGTAGAAGACGGAAAGACCACCAACCTGCCTGCGGTGAGTGAGTGAAAGGCCCTTGGAGTTAGCTTCATCGCGGGAGATTCCAATGATTCTGAACGCTTTGGTTTCAACAGCGTGAAGACGAGCGAGGTGTGAGGCAGGAGCACCAGACCAGAGGGGAGAGCAGTATTCCATAGAGCTGCGGATGAAAGCCTTGTAAGTGGTGAGGAGCTCAGGTGTACCAAGGAAGGACTTCGCACGACGGAGGATGCCCAGTCGGCGACTGGCTTTGGAGGCCAGATTTGAAATGTGGTTTTCCCAGGAAAGATCATGGCAGATGGTGAGACCCAAAAGATTGAGTGACAGAACTTCTTGGAGAGGATTATTCAGAAAGTGGATGGGAGGGTTGTCCAGTCGGTCTTTTCGGAGAGACATCGTAAGAGTGTGAGATTTGTCAGGATTGAAAGACATGTTCCATTTGTTTGCCCAGTCTGTGATTTTGTCCAGGTCTGCAGAGAGTGAGGAGGCTACAGACTGCCGATCTGAGGGATGAGGAATGGAGCGACAGAGAGTAGAGTCGTCAGCAAAGAGATAGAGAGGATTTTCAAGACAGTCAGAGAGATCATTGATGAACTCCAGCCTGAACAGGAAGAGGAGATGAGAGAAACCCATTCAGGGCCACACGTTGACTACGACCAGAGAGGAAGTCCGCCAGCCATGCGTGGAGATTTCCATGGATACCAAAGGAGGAGAGTTTTTGTGAGCAGAGCGGGGTGCCAGACCGTATCGAAGGCACGTGATATGTCAAGGGAGACAGCTCTAATTTCCTGTTTGGCATTGAGGACCTCCATCCATTGTTGAGAAAGCAGAAGCAGCATGTCCAGAGTCGAGTGACCTGGTCTGAAACCAAATTGATGGTCAGAGATCAAGCCATTGGAGAAGAGGAAAGATTTCATATCTGAAGCAATGATGGATTCCATGACTTTGCTGATAATTGGGAGAAGGCTGATTGGTCTGTAGTTGCTAGGATCTGTTTTTGCACCTTTTTGGTGCAAAGCGGTGATGTTGTCTTAGGGGTTCTAAAGAGTCTAAGAGGATCTAAATGGTCTATAGGGTGTAATGGGTTCTACGAGGTCTACAGGATTTTCTGGTTCTAAAGGGTCTTACATGTTCTTAGGTTTCTGAAGGGTCTTAAAGGGTCTGAGGGATCTTAAAGGTCTTAGGGGTCTAAAGGGTCTTAAGGAGTGTTAGGGGTCTAAAGGGTATTGGTGTTCTATATGCTCTTTGAGGTCTATATCGTCTTAGGGGACTATAGGGTCTACAGGATATTTTGGGTTTGTAGGGTCTTAGGGGTCTATAGAGTTTTAAAGGTCTAAAAGGGTCTTTAAGGGTGTTGGGGTCTTATGGTTATCAATGGGTGATAGGGTTTGAAAGGGTCTTAAAGGCTATTGGGCGTATTAGGGGTCTATAGGAAAATAAAGGGTCTTAATGGTATTTGGGGTCTAAAGATATTTGGGGTCTAAAGGGTTTTAGGGGTCTAAATGATCTTAGGGGCCTTCTGGGTCTTAAGGTTCTAGGTGGTCTTAGGGGTTTTAAAGGGTCTTAAATATTCTTCGAGTTATAAAAGGTCTTATGGGTTTTGGGAGGTATCAAAGGGTCTTAGGATTCTAAAGGCTATGACGGGTTTTGGGGGTCTTTGTGATCTTAATCGGTCTTCGGGTTGTAAAGGGTCTAATGTAATTTATACATACTCACGTTCTGTGCGGACAAACAGACAAACAAAAAACGAGAATGACACCCAGTAGCGAGCATACCTCCGCCAGGCTCAACAGTTTACGTTGACAGGCCACATCTGGATTTAGACCTGAACCAAAATCAAATCGCTTGTTTTTGTCGCCAAATCAACTCATTCACCAAGTTTCGTCCAAATCCGTCCATAACGTTTTGAGATATCATACTATATATCGGTTTTAGCCCTATAACTTAATGGTGAAGAGTCACTTTAAAAAATTCTCTGATCTGGATCCAGATTTGAATCTTCACCAAAATGTAATCAATTCTTCCTTGTCACACATCCGACCTATCCACAAGGTTTCGTCCGATCTGTCCACAACGTTTTGAGATATCTTGTTCACAAACAGGACAGACAGGGGTGAAAACATAACCTCCATCCACCTTTGGTGGTGGAGATAACAAACAGACCCAAATGCAATACCCTCTCCTCTGGAGAGGGCAACAAATATACACGAAATAATACAGTGTGTCCCAACAACCACGTCGGCTTACACAAATATCCTAATCCACTCACTCTGGAACATGATACATAGAGAAAAGACTAGACAGAAAAAAACCTACTCCTCACGACACTGTCCAAGCACACAGGTAGGTACCGTGTGCACCCTGCTTCCTCCCACTGCCTCCTCCCCCTTTTGGACCCCCACCCCACCCATCCCTCCTCCCACCACCACCCTCTGGATTGCCAATCCACCCCTTCCCCTCCCTCATCCAACCCTAATCCCTACCTCCTCCCAATCCTAACTCCCATCCTACCCCTTCCCTTCCTCACAACTCCCTCCACCACCCCCCTGCCCCCTCTGGACTTCAATCCCTAACCCTCCCTCCTGTTTGAAAATTAAAATGACTGTTTAAAACCCCTAGTAAGATGCATCGTGGTAAAAAATATGATCCAATAAAGTTTTGTCGCGATTAACCTTGGGAACTCAGAGGAGTAGCATCACAAACAAACAAACAAGAAGACGTCATGCATAGCACGATACTTGCAAAATCCGCCCCCACCCCCCAAAGTTTTCCAATGATAACAGCAAATTGTCCATTTCATCAAGATTAAAATTGACGATCTTGATCAACGCTTGGGTCAACAGGATGAAAAGTGACGATTTTTCAGATGAAAAATGATGATTTTGGAAGGTTGACCTTTGACCTTTTGACCTCAAAAATAGTTAGTTTCCCTATTTAGTGACAATGTGCAAATGGTGTTCAATTTTCAAGTCAATCGGATGAAAATTGAGGATTTTTGAAACTTGGCCAATGTTGACCTGAAAAATAGCTGGTGGTTGAATTCAGTGACCATATATGCAAATGCTCTTAGAATTTCAAGTCAATTGGATGAAAATTTATGATTTTAGAAATTTGGCCTATGTTAACCTTTTGGCCTATGTTCACCTCAAAAAATACTTGGTGGTTGAATTCAGTGACCAGATATTATGCAAATGCTCTACAAATTTCCAGTCAATCGGATGAAAATTGAGGATTTTAGAAATCTGGCCTATGTTGACCTTATAGCCGATGTTGACCTCAAAAAATATTTGATGGTTGAATTCAGTGACCAGATATGCAAGTCCTGTTCAAATTTCAAGTCAATTGGATGTAAATTGAGGATTTTAGAAATTCGGCAAAGTTGGTGACTTTGGCCTATGTTGACCTCTTGACCTTTTGACCCCCAAAACAATAGGCTTCTTGCTTATGACCAACTCTACCATTTGGTGAAGTTTCGTGACGATCAGCTTGGAATTGTGACCTGTATTATATATATATATATATATCACAAGCAGACAGACAAACAGAACCACAAACGCAACCGACCAGTACACTTCAAAAATCTTCGATTTTGCATGTAATGAAAAATCACTCATTGGGCGACACTTGGCAAAAGAGAACAAAGCAGAATGGTACTCAGTAGAACATCCTTTTGACCTCACAAATAATTGGTGGTTGAATTCAGTGAACTGACATGAAAATCCCATTCAAATTTCAAGTCAATCGGATGAAAATTGAGGCTTTTAGAGATTTGAAAAGGGGTTGACCTTTGGCCTATGTTGACCTTTTGGCCTATGCTGATCTCAAAAATAGTTGTTGGTTGAATTCAGTTAGCTGATATGTAAATCCCATTCAAATTTCAAGTCAATCGGATGAAAATTTAGGATTTTAGAGATTTGAAAAAGGGGTTGACCTTTGGCCGATGTTGACCTTTTGGCCTATGCTGATCTCAAAAATAGTTGTTGGTTGAATTCAGTTAACTGATATGTAAATCCCATTCAAATTTCAAGTGAATCGGATGAAAATTAAGGATTTTAGAAATTTGAAAAAGTGGTTGACCTTTGGCTTATGTTGACCTTTTGGCCTATGTTGATCTCAAAAATAGTTGGTGGTTGAATTCAATTCGCTGATATGAAAATCCCATTCAAATTCCATGTCAATTGTATGAAAATTGAGGATTTTAGAAATTTGAAATTGTTGTTGACCTTTGGCCTATGTTGACCATTTAGTCTATGCTGATCTCAGAAATAGTTTGTGGTTGAATTCAGTTAGCCGACATGTTAATCCTCTTCAAATTTCAAGTCAATCGGATGAAAATTGAGGATTTTAGAAATTTGAAATTGTTGTTGACCTTTGGCCTATGTTGACCTTTTAGTCTATGCTGATCTCAGAAATAGTTTGTCGTTGAATTCAGTTAGCCGACATGTTAATCCTCTTCAAATTTCAAGTCAATCGGATGAAAATTGAGGATTTTAGAAATTTGAAATTGTTGTTGACCTTTAGCCTATGTTGACCTTTTGACCTTTTGACCTCAAAAATATATAGGATTTGGTCGGACCACGAACTCTACCATTTGGTGTAGTGTCGTGAAGATTGGTTTAAAATTGTGACTTGTAGGCAAGTATAAGTGAGCGGACAAACACACACACACACACACACACACACACACACACACACACACACACACACACACACACACACACACACACACACACACAACATACTTGCAAAAAATAATAATTTTTTTTGCCAAGTAACAAACAGACAAACAGACGGAACCACAAACGCAACCGACCAGTATACTTGAAAAATCTTCCATTTTGCAAGTAATAACTTGTTCGCTTTTATATATAAGACAACATCACTTCAAGCTCCTAATGAAATGAAAATAACATCCTACATAAAATTGATCACACAAAAAGGTGAAACAATTCGAACCCATGCTAGACAGCTTAGAGCGAGTATGCATACCTGTCGGCCATCCTGCCATGGTGTTGGGATTCATTGCTTTGTAGGCAATGAAAACATTTTTCAATTCTCTCTTGAACTTGTAGTTCACTTGGCCTGTTGCTTTACTCAAACAGGTGGTTTAACACACATTTGGATAACTGCAATCCCTCGCTATTTGTTACAATGCAACATCCTCTCTATGGTACACATTCAAACCAGACAATCCTTAAGCTACTGTACATGCCCCTGCTTATTACATCAAGATGGACTAACTACTTGTACAAGGACCATACTACTCTATACACTACTATCTGTTCAAATGAAACCAGTCGATCAGAATCAGAGGATAACCACATTATTGGTTTCACCACTTCTTCGCCTCGAGTCTTACCCTTAAATTGTTTTCTTAAAAGATTAACAATGTGCTGAGGTCTGGAGTCGAGATGTAAAAGTTTCGGTGAAGTTTTATAAGTTGTTTTTATTATACCCTGTTATTTGGTATTTTGTCAAAAAAACGTAAAATTCTTTATAAAAGAAAATTCATTTTAGTCAGAATATTTTCCGTTAAAGTTTCCGGTACCTATAACTCCCTGTACTGTCCTACACTTTAAAACACAAACAACCAGTTGATGTAAGGTTCATTGTGTGCTCATGAGTCCATGAAATCCTTTAAGGAAAGTCTTCTCAATATTGAATGAAGAATGGGTACCTTTTGTGAGCAGTGGGCGAATGACCGTCCCTCAAATGAAATGCTCGTTATCATGTCGAAACCTGTCAGGATCATGTGATTTTGCGCAATGTTTCTAACATTTATTCGGGGTTTTGCAGGTTCTCTCCTGCCAGTACCTGTGATGAATGGAGACGACCAATGTGCAATTTCATGTGGTCGAGATGCCCTGATGGACTGAAAGGAGGTGTGCCCATATTCAAAAAGGCTCTCACATAAGAGGCAAGTTACATATCCATTAAACTCATTTACACAGAACATCATTTTGCATTTTCTACAGTACAGCGCATTTCTATTGTAAGTTTATTTATTTCAAGCAGCAAGACAAGTATAACTGATGTAACAAAGACAAAATGTTCCATTTGAACCTATTGACTTGTTTGTAAGAGCGTCATTGGCTTCAGCACTCCAATAACTACACTTTATAACTTCTGCCAGGCTGAACAGTTCACATTTTGTATTCCATGACAGGCCATATCTAGATCCGGATCTTCACCAAAATCGAATCAATTCCTCCTTTTCACACACCCAACCTGTCCACCAAGTTTCATCCTAATCTGTTCACAACTTTTTGAGACATCCCACTCACAGACAGACAGACAGGCAGAGACAGGGGTGGAAGCTGGCCACTTTCAGTGGTGGACGTAACAAATACGTATTATTTCATTATGGTGTGTGTGTGTGTGTGTGTGTGTGTGTGTGTGTGTGTGTGTGTGTGTGTGTGTGTGTGTGTGTGTGTGTGTGTGTGTGTGTTATACGATAGCGAGTAAACCATTATATCAAGTCAGTGACTTTACTCAATGGTGTATACAATCACATTCTGATAAGGGGTGCTCTTCTAAATGTTGCTTGGTCAACGCGATTAACATCCTTTTCTATTATTCTGTCCAGAATTTCCCATTGTAAAGAAAGACTGTAAGCTCAATAAAAGTAATTAAAGCAAACCAAGAGAAATATAAGAGATGGAGGCCAAAATACTCTTCAACAAAGAAAATACGAAACAATCATTTTGTTGAATTCAGGTTACCCTGTTCATGTTCCCATAGGAACGGATTACTCCTGATGGGTGGAACCCAGGTTAAAATTCCATGTATTAAAAGTATTGGTACGTTGTACATTACCACCACTGAAGGTGGATGGAGGTTATGGTTATGGTTATGGTTACCACCGAAGGTGAATGTATATAATATATATATATATACACTACCGGTCAAAATTTTTAGAACACCTCACTTTTTCCAGTTTTTATTGAAATTTACGCAGTTTAATGTCTCAATCTACTCTGAAATGAACCATAGAACAAATAAACAATTGGAGATAAAAAAGAAATCATAGAATCATTTTGATTCACAAAATTTAATTTAAATTTTTGACTCAGCAAAGTAGCCTTTTGCAGGTGTACCCGCCGAACACACTCGTGGCATTCCTTCTACAATGGAAATCAAATATTGTTTGGGAAGTTCTTCCCAACACTGTTGCAGAAGTTCCCACAAATGTGTTGCACTTGGAGGTTGCTTTGCTTTTACCCTTCTGTCCAGTTCATCCCAAACCAGCTCGATGGGGTTTAAGTCTGGAGACTGTGCTGGCCATTCCATGATTTGAAGCCTACTGTCTTGTTCTTTTCCTCGAAGGTAGTTTTGACATAGACTTGAGGTGTGTTTCGGGTCATTATCTTGCTGTAGATGAACCCTTGACGAACTAGGCGTATACCAGAGGGTATTGCATGGCGCTGCAAAATGCTGTGGTAGCCCTTTTGGTTCAGGGTGCCAGTCACTCTGTGCAAGTCGCCGACTCTGGATCCAGCAAAAGAGCCCTAGACCATCACGCTTACTCCTCCATGTTTGACAGTTGGTGTCACACACTGAGGAACCATCCTTTCGCCTACTCGACGGCGTACAAAAACCCTGCGTGATGAACCAAAGATTTCAAATTTTGATTCATCGGTCCATAAGACCTTCTTCCAGTCTTCAGTAGTCCACTGGCGGTGCTTCATGGCCCATGCAAGCCTCTTTTTCTTATTTTGCCATCTTAGCAATGGCTTTCTTACTGCCACTCGACCTGTCAAACCTGCAGCTCGAAGTCTTCTCTTCACGGTTGAAACTGAGACTTGGTTACTTCGACCAGTGTTAAGCTGTGCTTGAAGCTGTTGTCCTGTGAGCTGCCTATCAAGCAAGCTGTTGACATTCAGAAACTTGTCTTCTGATTCTGTTGTGGCTTTGGGTCTGCCAGACCTCTTCCTGTCAGAGTTTCCTCCAGTTTCCAATATACTACTTGCTGCAGTGCAATATTGTCCAAATAATGCTTCAGAGGGTGTAATAACAGTCTGTTCCAATACTGCTTTTATACAGACAGGGGGTTTGTAATCAAGTAATCAGCAGAGGTTGGGACACCTGTAGGAATTGTTTGCATCAACTTTTAAGGCTTAATTTATTTACTTTGCTGCAGAACAGCTGTAAGTTGTTAACCCATTACTTGTTCCCTGAAGAAGGCCTTTTTCACAATATAACTATGCAATTTACATTATTTTCCCGTTTTTGCTAACCTAAACTTTTTTTTTTTTTTTACCTCGAGCAGTTTACTGCGTACCTTTGTACGATTTCAAGTTATTCACTGGACATTAAACTGCGTAAATTTCAATAAAAACTGGAAAAATTGAGGTGTTCTAAAACTTTTGACCAGTTGTTGTATCTATATATATATACATATATATATATACATATATATATATATATATATATATATATATATATATATATACATATATATATATATATATATATATATATATATATATACACACACAGTCACGTGAAAAAGTAAGGACACCCCATGTAAAGTTTTGACTTTTTCAACATATTTCAACATACAGCTATTTGATCTTCATTTCAACAATATTGACAGATAAAGGTGATATAATATAACAAATATCATGAAACATTTACATTTTGTAGTCTATTGTATAATTTAAATAAACATAAATGCAAATTTCGCATGTGGAAAAAGTAAGTACACCCTTGGCTCTAATAGGTGGTATTGCCCCCTTTGGCAGAAACAACCTCAAGCAGGCGTTTCTTATAACTGTCTACCAGTCTCTGACATCGACTGGGAGAAATTTTTGCCCACTCCTACATGCAGAATTCTTTCAGCTGTGCGATGTTTGAGGGGTTTCTTGCATGCACAGCTCGTTTCAAATCCCCCCACAACATCTCGATGGGATTTAGATCCAGGCTTTGACTTGTCCATTCCAGAACCCTCCAGTTCTTTCCTTTCAGCCATTCCTTGGTGGATTTACTGGTATGTTTAGGGTCATTGTCATGTTGCAAGGTCCACCTTCGGTTGAGCTTCAACTTTCCGACAGATGGCCTCTCATTATCCTCAAGCACCCTCTGGTACAATGAAGAATTCATAGTGGATTCTATTATGGTGAGCTGACCAGGCCCTGATGCAGCAAAGCTGCCCCAAACCATAATATTTCCACTACCATGCTTTACAGTTGGTATCAGGTTCTTGTGGTCAAATGCTGTCTTTGGTTGTTGCCAAACATGTCTTCTGGTACTGTGACCAAATAGCTCTACCTTTGACTCATCTGTCCAGAGCACATTGTACCAGAAGTGCTGGTCTTTGCCTCGGTGTTCATTGGCAAACTTTAGTCTTGCCCTGATGTTCTTTCTGGACAGTGGACAGCAAAGGTTTCCTCCCGGCACACCTCCCATGCAGATCAAATTTGTGCAGCCTCTTTCTATTGGTGGACTCGTGCACTTTGACATCCACAGTGGCAAGAGCTACCTGTAGGTTCCATGATGACATTCTGGGGTTCTTAGAGACTTCTTTCAGCATCTTGCGGTCTGCTCTCGGGCTGAACCTGCTGGGGCAGCCTGGCCTGAATAAGTTGGCAGTTGTTTGGAATCTTCTCCACTTGTAGATGATCTACAAGTTCGAAGTCGGGACAGTCGAATGATTGATTTCAAATTGTTTGGAGATCTTTTTAAATCCCTTCCCAAACTCGTAGGCATCTATAATCTTCTTTCTGAAGGCCTCAGAGAGCTCTTTTGATCTAGGCATGGTGATGCTGCACACTTCAACAACAAAGAGCAAACCAAACTAAATGTCTGAGGTTTAAATAAGACAGGTTCCTCCAAGATCCTCTCTAACGATGTTCTAATCATTTGCACCTGAGCTGGTGCACCTGATTCTAATTTTAGGTATTTGAAGTAGTGATAAATGTAGGGGTGTACTTACTTTTTCCACATGCGAAATTTGCATTTATGTTTATTTAAATTATACAATAGACTACAAAATGTAAATGTTTCATGATATTTGTTATATTGTATCACCTTTATCTGTCAATATTGTTGAAATGAAGATCAAATAGCTGTATGGTGAAATATGTTGAAAAAGTCCAACTTTACATGGGGTGTACTTACTTTTTCACGTGACTGTATATATATACATATATACATATTGTCGCGTGACTACCCTTTGGTGAACACCGCAGGGTGACACAGATGACCAAACGAGCCTTAACTCCGAGGCATTTAATTCAATGGTGGACCTTCGTTACACGTGAGGAAAGCAAGTGGGGGAGAAGCCGTAAGCGCTTACCTTCACGGATCCCACCGGCAGTCTTCAAACCTGCAATAATTAATTCAACCGACACAGGATTTACAATGTACAACAAAATTCCAGCTTTATTAACCAAAATGCCGTAAACAAAGAAAATGCACGATAAACTAAATTCCTAATTGTTGCGCTCCCACACAGACCCGAATACAGGCAAAGGATAAAATAACTGAAAAATAAATAGGTGTAGTTTGTGGCACTTAGCTCGAATCGGCTCTTGAATCTCGTCAGGAATAGTCAAAATCCCCTCGCGTCCATGGCGGGAAACTGCGCTCGTTGGCGAGAACTAGGCTTCGCTGCGCGTCCGCTCACTCCTGGCTTCGTCGAGAGCTCAGTGAACAGGCCGCACCCGTCACTCGTCGTTCTTTCTTGGGAAACCGCAGTTCTCGGTCCGCAGTTCTTCCGCCTCACGATCACTATGAAGATGTCGGAACACGACCGTTCGTGATGAATCTTCCTTGCGCAAGAGCAATGGCGACCATTCGCGATGGGATCCAGAACGAGATACACAAAATGTTGGCACACGACCGTTAACCACCAGACCCAGAACCTGAAAGACAAAATGTCTGCCGCACAAATTGTTTTGTACGCGAGGCTCTGACGTCATCCCACGACGTTTCCGTGTCCGCTCCTATCAGCGATATATAACCATAGGAGCACCAACGGCCTGCTCATGAGGGGGTCTTCCCCCAATGGGGTGTGGGGGGGAGGGAGAAATCCATGTCCACTATAACAAACACCACTGGGGGCGTAGAAGCACAATTAAATAAATGAAAAGGATTATAACTAATTCATTGACATATGTGGGAAAATTATATTTTACACGAATTACACGAAAAGAGTGCCCGGGAAACAGTGATGGAAAGATAGTGGCAAATATATGTGTGGGAAAATTGCATGCTTAGTCAAGGTCACACAGGTAGCTCAGATGGTAGAGCACTGGTATGGTTCACCAGAGGACCTGGGTTCGATTCCTGGTCTGGGCATGTAACTTTCCCACATATGTCAATTAAACTTACCTTATGCAATCTTGAGAAACAAGGTCAAGGCGTGGGGTCTGCGGGCGGCAAATTTGATTGGTCGTGTTGATGTAATATTTTGTCCCAAATACTGCCAAATGGAAGGTGTTTGAAAGTGCCAAGAAGGCAATTTGTGTTCTTCAGTGTTCAATTATATAATTCAAGGAAAATAAAATAAAGACTTTAAAGGTCGTAGAAAACAAATTCAGAAGTTTACCACCGTTGATGCAGTGTCTTGTCTTTTACACCACCCCATCTAACACATTACATTAATTATTTTTGCCTGTTGTTTGTGGCCTTGATGACGTCGCTATTTAACAGTAAGTTTCCTGATTGGAATGATTTACAATCTTCTTTGACTGCCAGATCGGCAGACAGAGTAAAATAATTATCTCAATCCACTCAGCTCTCTGCACATGTGCGATCAGGACATATTCAGAGCAAAATTACTGCTGAACTACAGCTTCATTTTCCGATACATGTTCTGATTTGTGTTCATGATATAACATTGTTCATTATATATAATATAACATTAAAATATAACATATGAAATCAAGTTGTTCCTTGATCATAGACTGCCGTTTTTATTCAGGTAAGACAGTCAAAATGATCCAATTGCTTAACCACATTCTTCGCTTCACGTGCGGAATGTGCGGATAACGCACATAATGTGCGGATAACTTCGCTTCACGTGCGGAAGGTAAAAAAGCTTTGATATCGTTATTTTGAAAAGAAAAAAAAAGTCAATCTGAAAAGTTTCTAATTGATATTAATATTTACTTAAACAACTTAATTTACTGTCACTTGCATTTGAAAGCAGTGTCTACTTTTGCTTGCTAATCCATTGATTAGAGACGCAAGGAATTAATCTCTAAACTATGGATCACAGGGACATAAGCTTCACGTGCTTTCACCGGCCTCTTCCTGTCTGGCTCTCTTGGACGCGTTAGCACATGATGTCTGCAACCAAAATCTAACTTGTTGTTCGCGACATTGGCCGTTGACGGGGAGCGTTTTGAGGAAACTAGTCGCTGGTGCGTGCTGTGGTGCTTTTCCCGATAGACATTGTCAACAATTGAAAACTTCCGGAGCGTTAAGGGATATCGAAGATATTGATTTGTGACATCATCTGGATAGGACAAAATGAACAGCTCATGTGTGTGAGAATATGAAAATCAAACTACTGTAGTTGTGTGAGGATATGAAAATCAAAATACTGTAGTTGTGTGAGAATATGAAAATCAAACTACTGTAGTTGTATGAGAATATGAAAATCAAACTACTGTAGTTGTGTGAGAATATGAAAATCAAACTACTGTAGTTGTGTGAGAATATGAAAATCAAACTACTGTAGTTGTATGAGAATATGACAATCAAACTACTGTCGTTGTGAGAATATGAAAATCAAGCTACTGTAGTTGTGTGAGAATATGGAAATCAAACTACTGTAGTTGTGTGAGAATATGAAAATCAAACTACTGTAGTTGTGTGAGAATATGAAAATCAAACTACTGTAGTTGTGTGAGAATATGAAAATCAAACTACTGTAGTTGTGTGAGAATATGAAAATCAAACTACTGTAGTTGTGTGAGAATATGAAAATCAAACTACTGTAGTTGTGTGAGAATATGAAAATCAAACTACTGTAGTTGTGTAAGAATATGAAAATCAAAATACCAGTTGTGTGAGAATATGAAAATCAAACTACTGTAGTTGTGTGAGAATATGAAAATCAAACTACTGTAGTTGTGTGAGAATATGGAAATCAAACTACTGTAGTTGTGTGAGAATATGAAAATCAAACTACTGTAGTTGTGTGAGAATATGAAAATCAAACTACTGTAGTTGTGTAAGAATATGAAAATCAAACTACCAGTTGTGTGAGAATATGAAAATCAAACTACTGTAGTTGTGTGAGAATATGAAAATCAAACTACTGTAGTTGTGTGAGAATATGAAAATCAAACTACTGTAGTTGTGTGAGAATATGAAAATCAAACTACTGTAGTTGTGTAAGAATATGAAAATCAAACTACCAGTTGTGTGAGAATATGGAAATCAAACTACTGTAGTTGTGTGAGAATATGAAAATCAAACTACTGTAGTTGTGTGAGAATATGAAAATCAAACTACTGTAGTTGTGTGAGAATATGAAAATCAAACTACTGTAGTTGTGTAAGAATATGAAAATCAAACTACCAGTTGTGTGAGAATATGAAAATCAAACTACTGTAGTTGTGTGAGAATATGAAAATCAAACTACTGTAGTTGTGTGAGAATATGAAAATCAAACTACTGTAGTTGTGTGAGAATATGAAAATCAAACTACTGTAGTTGTGAGAATATGAAAATCAAACTACTGTAGTTGTGAGAATATGAAAATCAAACTACTGTAGTTGTGTGAGAATGTGAAAATCTAAATACTGTAGTTGTGTAAGAATGTGGAAATCAAAATACTGTAGTTGTGTGAGAATGTGGAAATCAAAATACTGTAGTTGTGTGAGAATGTGGAAATCAAACTACTGTAGTTGTGTGAGAATATGAAAATCAAACCACTGTAGTTGTGTAAGAATATGAAAATCAAACTACCAGTTGTGTGAGAATATGAAAATCAAACTACCAGTTGTGTGAGAATATGAAAATCAAACTACTGTAGTTGTGTGAGAATATGAAAATCAAACTACTGTAGTTGTGTGAAAATATGAAAATCAAACTAATGTAGTTGTGTGAGAATATGAAAATCAAACTACTGTAGTTGTGAGAATATGAAAATCAAACTACTGTAGTTGTGTGAGAATGTGGAAATCAAACTACTGTAGTTGTGTGAGAATGTGGAAATCAAACTACTGTAGTTGTGAGAATATGAAAATCAAACTACTGTAGTTGTGTGAGAATGTGGAAATCAAACTACTGTAGTTGTGTGAGAATATGAAAATCAAACTACTGTAGTTGTGTGAGAATATGAAAATCGAACTACTGTAGTTGTGTGAGAATGTAGTTATCAAATTACTGTAGTTGTGTGAGATTATGAAAATCAAACCACTGTTGTTGTGTGAGAATATGAAAATCAAACTACTGTAGTTGTGTGAGAATATGAAAATCAAACTACTGTAGTTGTGTAAGATTATGAAAATCAAACTACTGTAGTTGTGAGAATATGAAAATCAAACTACCAGTTGTGTGAGAATATGAAAATCAAACTACTGTAGTTGTGTGAAAATATGAAAATCAATCTAATGTAGTTGTGTGAGAAGCTGAAAATCAAACTACGGTAGTTGTGAGAATATGAAAATCAAACTACTGTAGTTGTGTGAGAATGTGGAAATCAAACTACTGTAGTTGTGAGAATATGAAAATCAAACTACTGTAGTTGTGTGAGAATGTGGAAATCAAACTACTGTAGTTGTGTGAGAATATGAAAATCAAACTACTGTCGTTGTGTGAGAATATGAAAATCAAACTACTGTAGTTGTGTGAGAATATGAAAATCAAACTAATGTAGTTGTGTGAGAATATGAAAATCAAACTACTGTAGTTGTGTGAGAATGTAGATATCAAATTACTGTAGTTGTGTGAGATTATGAAAATCAAACCACTGTTGTTGTGTGAGAATATGAAAATCAAACTACTGTAGTTGTGTGAGAATATGAAAATCAAACTACTGTAGTTGTGTGAGAATATGTAAATCAAACTACTGTAGTTGTGTGAGAATATGTAAATCAAACTACTGTAGTTGTGTAAGAATATGTAAATCAAACTACTGTAGTTGTGTGAGAATATGAAAATCAAACTACTGTAGTTGTGTGAGAATATGTAAATCAAACTACTGTAGTTGTGTGAGAATATGAAAATCAAACTACTGTAGTTGTGTGAAAATATGAAAATCAAACTAATGTAGTTGTGTGAGAAGCTGAAAATCAAACTACTGTAGTTGTGAGAATATGAAAATCAAACTACTGTAGTTGTGTGAGAATGTGGAAATCAAACTACTGTAGTTGTGTGAGAATGTGGAAATCAAACTACTGTAGTTGTGTGAGAATATGAAAATCAAACTACTGTAGTTGTGTGAGAATATGAAAATCAAACTACTGTAGTTGTGTGAGAATATGAAAATCAAACTAATGTAGTTGTGTGAGAATATGAAAATCAAACTACTGTAGTTGTGTGAGAATGTAGATATCAAATTACTGTAGTTGTGTGAGATTATGAAAATCAAACCACTGTAGTTGTGTGAGAATATGAAAATCAAACTACTGTAGTTGTGTGAGAATATGAAAATCAAACTACTGTAGTTGTGTAAGATTATGAAAATCAAACTACTGTAGTAGTGTGAGAATATGAAAATCAAACTACTGTAGTTGTGTGAGAATGTGGAAATCAAACTACTGTAGTTGTGAGAATATGAAAATCAAACTACTGTAGTTGTGTGAGAATGTGGAAATCAAACTACTGTAGTTGTGTAAGAATATGTAAATCAAACTACTGTAGTTGTGTGAGATATGAAAATCAAACTACTGTAGTTGTGAGAATATGAAAATCAAACTAATGTAGTTGTGTGAGAATATGAAAATCAAACTACTGTAGTTGTGTGAGATATGAAAATCAAACTACTGTAGTTGTGAGAATATGAAAATCAAACTAATGTAGTTGTGTGAGAATATGAAAATCAAACTACTGTAGTTGTGTGAGAATATGAAAATCAAACTAATGTAGTTGTGTGAGAATATGAAAATCAAACTACTGTAGTTGTGTGAGAATATGAAAATCAAACTACTGTAGTTGTGTAAGAATATGAAAATCAAACTACTGTAGTTGTGTAAGAATATGAAAATCGAACTACTGTAGTTGTGTGAGAATATGAAAATCAAACTACAGTAGTTGTATGAGAATATGAAAATCAAACTACTGTAGTTGTGTGAGAATATGAAAATCAAACTACTGTCGTTGTGAGAATATGACAATCAAACTACTGTCGTTGTGAGAATATGACAATCAAACTACTGTCGTTGTGAGAATATGACAATCAAACTACTGTCGTTGTGAGAATATGAAAATCAAACTAATGTAGTTGTGTGAGAATATGAAAATCAAACTACTGTAGTTGTTTGAGAATGTGGAAATCAAACTAATGTAGTTGTGTGAGAATATGAAAAGCAAACTACTGTAGTTGTGTGAGAATGTGAAAATCAAACTACTGTAGTTGTGTGAGAATGTGGAAATCAAACCACTGTAGTTGTGTGAGAATATGAAAATCAAACTACTGTAGTTGTGTGAGAATATGAAAATCAAACTACTGTAGTTGTGTGAGAATATGTAAATCAAACTACTGTAGTTGTGTGAGAATATGAAAATCAAACTACTGTAGTTGTGTGAGAATATGAAAATCAAACTACTGTAGTTGTGTGAGAATATGAAAATCAAACTACTGTAATTGTGTGAGAATATGAAAATCAAACTACTGTAGTTGTGTGAGATTATGAAAATCAAACTACTGTAGTTGTGTGAGAATACGAAAATCAAACTACTGTAGTTGTGTGAGAATATGAAAATCAAACTACTGTAGTTGTGTGAGAATATGTAAATCAAACTACTGTAGTTGTGTAAGAATATGAAAATCAAACCACTGTAGTTGTGAGAATATGAAAATCAAACTACTGTAGTTGTGTGAGAATATGAAAATCAAACTACTGTAGTTGTGTGAGAATATGTAAATCAAACTACTGTAGTTGTCAAACTACTGTAGTTGTGTGAGAATATGTAAATCAAACTACTGTAGTTGTGTAAGAATATGAAAATCAAACCACTGTAGTTGTGAGAATATGAAAATCAAACTACTGTAGTTGTGTGAGAATATGAAAATCAAACTACTGTAGTTGTGTGAGAATATGTAAATCAAACTACTGTAGTTGCGTGAGAATATGTAAATCAAACTACTGTAGTTGTGTGAGAATATGTAAATCAAACTACTGTAGTTGTGTGAGAATATGAAAATCAAAATACTGTTGTTGTGTGAGAATATGAAAATCAAACTACTGTAGTTGTGTGAGAATATCTAAATCAAACTACTGTAGTTGTGTGAGAATATGAAAATCAAACTACTGTAGTTGTGTGAGAATATGTAAATCAAACTACTGTAGTTGTGTGAGAATATGTAAATCAAACTACTGTAGTTGTGTGAGAATATGAAAATCAAACTACTGTAGTTGTGTGAGAATATGAAAATCAAAATACTGTAGTTGTGTGAGAATATGAAAATCAAACTACTGTAGTTGTGTGAGAATATGTAAATCAAACTACTGTAGTTGTGTGAGAATATGTAAATCAAACTACTGTAGTTGTGTGAGAATATGTAAATCAAACTACTGTAGTTGTGTGAGAATATGAAAATCAAACTACTGTAGTTGTGAGAGAATATGTAAATCAAACTACTGTAGTTGTGTGAGAATATGAAAATCAAACTACTGTAGTTGTGTAAGAATATGTAAATCAAACTACTGTAGTTGTGTGAGAATATGTAAATCAAACTACTGTAGTTGTGTGAGAATATGAAAATCAAAATACTGTTGTTGTGTGAGAATATGAAAATCAAACTACTGTAG
Organism: Myxine glutinosa; assembly: GCF_964187855.1. Lineage (NCBI taxonomy): Eukaryota > Metazoa > Chordata > Myxini > Myxiniformes > Myxinidae > Myxine > Myxine glutinosa. The sequence continues at coordinate 135,591,756 of NC_136269.1, forward strand.
TTGTGTGAGATTATGAAAATCAAACTACTGTAGTTGTGTAAGAATATGAAAATCAAACTACTGTAGTTGTGTGAGAATATGAAAATCAAAATATTGTTGTTGTGTGAGAATATGAAAATCAAAATACTGTTGTTGTGTAAGAATATGAAAATCAAACTTCTGTAGTTGTGTGAGAATGTGGAAATCAAACTACTGTAGTTGTGTAAGAATATGAAAATCAAACTACTGTAGTTGTGTGAGAATATGTAAATCAAACTGCTGTTGTTGTGTGAGAATATGAAAATCAAAATACTGTAGTTGTGGGAGAATATGAAAATCAAACTACTGTAGTTGTGTAAGAATATGTAAATCAAACTACTGTAGTTCTGTGAGAATATGTAAATCAAACTACTGTAGTTGTGTGAGAATATGAAAATCAAACTACTGTAGTTGTGTGAGAATATGAAAATCAAACGACTGTAGTTGTGTGAGAATATGGAAATCAAACTACTGTAGTTGTGTGAGAATATGAAAATCAAACTACTGTAGTTGTGTAAGAATATGAAAATCAAACTACCAGTTGTGTGAGAATATGAAAATCAAACTACTGTAGTTGTGTGAGAATATGAAAATCAAACTACTGTAGTTGTGTGAGAATATGAAAATCAAACTACTGTAGTTGTGCGAGAATATGAAAATCAAACTACTGTAGTTGTGAGAATATGAAAATCAAACTACTGTAGTTGTGAGAATATGAAAATCAAACTACTGTAGTTGTGTGAGAATATGAAAATCTAAATACTGTAGTTGTGTAAGAATGTGGAAATCAAAATACTGTAGTTGTGTGAGAATGTGGAAATCAAAATACTGTAGTTGTGTGAGAATGTGGAAATCAAACTACTGTAGTTGTGTGAGAATATGAAAATCAAACCACTGTAGTTGTGTAAGAATATGAAAATCAAACTACCAGTTGTGTGAGAATATGAAAATCAAACTACCAGTTGTGTGAGAATATGAAAATCAAACTACTGTAGTTGTGTGAGAATATGAAAATCAAACTACTGTAGTTGTGTGAAAATATGAAAATCAAACTAATGTAGTTGTGTGAGAATATGAAAATCAAACTACTGTAGTTGTGAGAATATGAAAATCAAACTACTGTAGTTGTGTGAGAATGTGGAAATCAAACTACTGTAGTTGTGAGAATATGAAAATCAAACTACTGTAGTTGTGTGAGAATGTGGAAATCAAACTACTGTAGTTGTGTGAGAATATGAAAATCAAACTAATGTAGTTGTGTGAGAATATGAAAATCGAACTACTGTAGTTGTGTGAGAATGTAGTTATCAAATTACTGTAGTTGTGTGAGATTATGAAAATCAAACCACTGTTGTTGTGTGAGAATATGAAAATCAAACTACTGTAGTTGTGTGAGAATATGAAAATCAAACTACTGTAGTTGTGTAAGATTATGAAAATCAAACTACTGTAGTTGTGAGAATATGAAAATCAAACTACCAGTTGTGTGAGAATATGAAAATCAAACTACTGTAGTTGTGTGAAAATATGAAAATCAATCTAATGTAGTTGTGTGAGAAGCTGAAAATCAAACTACGGTAGTTGTGAGAATATGAAAATCAAACTACTGTAGTTGTGTGAGAATGTGGAAATCAAACTACTGTAGTTGTGAGAATATGAAAATCAAACTACTGTAGTTGTGTGAGAATGTGGAAATCAAACTACTGTAGTTGTGTGAGAATATGAAAATCAAACTACTGTCGTTGTGTGAGAATATGAAAATCAAACTACTGTAGTTGTGTGAGAATATGAAAATCAAACTAATGTAGTTGTGTGAGAATATGAAAATCAAACTACTGTAGTTGTGTGAGAATGTAGATATCAAATTACTGTAGTTGTGTGAGATTATGAAAATCAAACCACTGTTGTTGTGTGAGAATATGAAAATCAAACTACTGTAGTTGTGTGAGAATATGAAAATCAAACTACTGTAGTTGTGTGAGAATATGTAAATCAAACTACTGTAGTTGTGTGAGAATATGTAAATCAAACTACTGTAGTTGTGTAAGAATATGTAAATCAAACTACTGTAGTTGTGTGAGAATATGAAAATCAAACTACTGTAGTTGTGTGAGAATATGTAAATCAAACTACTGTAGTTGTGTGAGAATATGAAAATCAAACTACTGTAGTTGTGTGAAAATATGAAAATCAAACTAATGTAGTTGTGTGAGAAGCTGAAAATCAAACTACTGTAGTTGTGAGAATATGAAAATCAAACTACTGTAGTTGTGTGAGAATGTGGAAATCAAACTACTGTAGTTGTGTGAGAATATGAAAATCAAACTACTGTAGTTGTGTGAGAATGTGGAAATCAAACTACTGTAGTTGTGAGAATATGAAAATCAAACTACTGTAGTTGTGTGAGAATGTGGAAATCAAACTACTGTAGTTGTGTAAGAATATGTAAATCAAACTACTGTAGTTGTGTGAGATATGAAAATCAAACTACTGTAGTTGTGAGAATATGAAAATCAAACTAATGTAGTTGTGTGAGAATATGAAAATCAAACTACTGTAGTTGTGTGAGATATGAAAATCAAACTACTGTAGTTGTGAGAATATGAAAATCAAACTAATGTAGTTGTGTGAGAATATGAAAATCAAACTACTGTAGTTGTGTGAGATATGAAAATCAAACTACTGTAGTTGTGAGAATATGAAAATCAAACTAATGTAGTTGTGTGAGAAGCTGAAAATCAAACTACTGTAGTTGTGAGAATATGAAAATCAAACTACTGTAGTTGTGTGAGAATGTGGAAATCAAACTACTGTAGTTGTGTGAGAATATGAAAATCAAACTACTGTAGTTGTGTGAGAATGTGGAAATCAAACTACTGTAGTTGTGAGAATATGAAAATCAAACTACTGTAGTTGTGTGAGAATGTGGAAATCAAACTACTGTAGTTGTGTAAGAATATGTAAATCAAACTACTGTAGTTGTGTGAGATATGAAAATCAAACTACTGTAGTTGTGAGAATATGAAAATCAAACTAATGTAGTTGTGTGAGAATATGAAAATCAAACTACTGTAGTTGTGTGAGATATGAAAATCAAACTACTGTAGTTGTGAGAATATGAAAATCAAACTAATGTAGTTGTGTGAGAATATGAAAATCAAACTACTGTAGTTGTGTGAGAATATGAAAATCAAACTAATGTAGTTGTGTGAGAATATGAAAATCAAACTACTGTAGTTGTGTGAGATATGAAAATCAAACTACTGTAGTTGTGAGAATATGAAAATCAAACTACTGTAGTTGTGTGAGAATATGAAAATCAAACTACTGTAGTTGTGTGAGAATATGAAAATCAAACTACTGTAGTTGTGTGAGAATATGAAAATCAAACTAATGTAGTTGTGTGAGAATATGAAAATCAAACTACTGTAGTTGTGTGAGAATGTAGATATCAAATTACTGTAGTTGTGTGAGATTATGAAAATCAAACCACTGTAGTTGTGTGAGAATATGAAAATCAAACTACTGTAGTTGTGTGAGAATATGAAAATCAAACTACTGTAGTTGTGTAAGATTATGAAAATCAAACTACTGTAGTTGTGTGAGAATATGAAAATCAAACTACTGTAGTTGTGTGAGAATGTGGAAATCAAACTACTGTAGTTGTGAGAATATGAAAATCAAACTACTGTAGTTGTGTGAGAATGTGGAAATCAAACTACTGTAGTTGTGTAAGAATATGTAAATCAAACTACTGTAGTTGTGTGAGATATGAAAATCAAACTACTGTAGTTGTGAGAATATGAAAATCAAACTAATGTAGTTGTGTGAGAATATGAAAATCAAACTACTGTAGTTGTGTGAGATATGAAAATCAAACTACTGTAGTTGTGAGAATATGAAAATCAAACTAATGTAGTTGTGTGAGAATATGAAAATCAAACTACTGTAGTTGTGTGAGAATATGAAAATCAAACTAATGTAGTTGTGTGAGAATATGAAAATCAAACTACTGTAGTTGTGTGAGAATATGAAAATCAAACTACTGTAGTTGTGTAAGAATATGAAAATCAAACTACTGTAGTTGTGTAAGAATATGAAAATCGAACTACTGTAGTTGTGTGAGAATATGAAAATCAAACTACAGTAGTTGTATGAGAATATGAAAATCAAACTACTGTAGTTGTGTGAGAATATGAAAATCAAACTACTGTCGTTGTGAGAATATGACAATCAAACTACTGTCGTTGTGAGAATATGACAATCAAACTACTGTCGTTGTGAGAATATGACAATCAAACTACTGTCGTTGTGAGAATATGAAAATCAAACTAATGTAGTTGTGTGAGAATATGAAAATCAAACTACTGTAGTTGTTTGAGAATGTGGAAATCAAACTAATGTAGTTGTGTGAGAATATGAAAAGCAAACTACTGTAGTTGTGTGAGAATGTGAAAATCAAACTACTGTAGTTGTGTGAGAATGTGGAAATCAAACCACTGTAGTTGTGTGAGAATATGAAAATCAAACTACTGTAGTTGTGTGAGAATATGAAAATCAAACTACTGTAGTTGTGTGAGAATATGTAAATCAAACTACTGTAGTTGTGTGAGAATATGAAAATCAAACTACTGTAGTTGTGTGAGAATATGAAAATCAAACTACTGTAGTTGTGTGAGAATATGAAAATCAAACTACTGTAGTTGTGTGAGAATATGAAAATCAAACTACTGTAGTTGTGTGAGATTATGAAAATCAAACTACTGTAGTTGTGTGAGAATACGAAAATCAAACTACTGTAGTTGTGTGAGAATATGAAAATCAAACTACTGTAGTTGTGTGAGAATATGTAAATCAAACTACTGTAGTTGTGTAAGAATATGAAAATCAAACCACTGTAGTTGTGAGAATATGAAAATCAAACTACTGTAGTTGTGTGAGAATATGAAAATCAAACTACTGTAGTTGTGTGAGAATATGTAAATCAAACTACTGTAGTTGTCAAACTACTGTAGTTGTGTGAGAATATGTAAATCAAACTACTGTAGTTGTGTAAGAATATGAAAATCAAACCACTGTAGTTGTGAGAATATGAAAATCAAACTACTGTAGTTGTGTGAGAATATGAAAATCAAACTACTGTAGTTGTGTGAGAATATGTAAATCAAACTACTGTAGTTGCGTGAGAATATGTAAATCAAACTACTGTAGTTGTGTGAGAATATGTAAATCAAACTACTGTAGTTGTGTGAGAATATGAAAATCAAAATACTGTTGTTGTGTGAGAATATGAAAATCAAACTACTGTAGTTGTGTGAGAATATGTAAATCAAACTACTGTAGTTGTGTGAGAATATGAAAATCAAACTACTGTAGTTGTGTGAGAATATGTAAATCAAACTACTGTAGTTGTGTGAGAATATGTAAATCAAACTACTGTAGTTGTGTGAGAATATGAAAATCAAACTACTGTAGTTGTGTGAGAATATGAAAATCAAAATACTGTAGTTGTGTGAGAATATGAAAATCAAACTACTGTAGTTGTGTGAGAATATGTAAATCAAACTACTGTAGTTGTGTGAGAATATGTAAATCAAACTACTGTAGTTGTGTGAGAATATGTAAATCAAACTACTGTAGTTGTGTGAGAATATGAAAATCAAACTACTGTAGTTGTGAGAGAATATGTAAATCAAACTACTGTAGTTGTGTGAGAATATGAAAATCAAACTACTGTAGTTGTGTAAGAATATGTAAATCAAACTACTGTAGTTGTGTGAGAATATGTAAATCAAACTACTGTAGTTGTGTGAGAATATGAAAATCAAAATACTGTTGTTGTGTGAGAATATGAAAATCAAACTACTGTAGTTGTGTGAGATTATGAAAATCAAACTACTGTAGTTGTGTAAGAATATGAAAATCAAACTACTGTAGTTGTGTGAGAATATGAAAATCAAAATATTGTTGTTGTGTGAGAATATGAAAATCAAAATACTGTTGTTGTGTAAGAATATGAAAATCAAACTTCTGTAGTTGTGTGAGAATGTGGAAATCAAACTACTGTAGTTGTGTAAGAATATGAAAATCAAACTACTGTAGTTGTGTGAGAATATGTAAATCAAACTGCTGTTGTTGTGTGAGAATATGAAAATCAAAATACTGTAGTTGTGGGAGAATATGAAAATCAAACTACTGTAGTTGTGTAAGAATATGTAAATCAAACTACTGTAGTTCTGTGAGAATATGTAAATCAAACTACTGTAGTTGTGTGAGAATATGAAAATCAAACTACTGTAGTTGTGTGAGAATATGAAAATCAAACGACTGTAGTTGTGTGAGAATATGGAAATCAAACTACTGTAGTTGTGTGAGAATATGAAAATCAAACTACTGTAGTTGTGTAAGAATATGAAAATCAAACTACCAGTTGTGTGAGAATATGAAAATCAAACTACTGTAGTTGTGTGAGAATATGAAAATCAAACTACTGTAGTTGTGTGAGAATATGAAAATCAAACTACTGTAGTTGTGTGAGAATATGAAAATCAAACTACTGTAGTTGTGAGAATATGAAAATCAAACTACTGTAGTTGTGAGAATATGAAAATCAAACTACTGTAGTTGTGTGAGAATATGAAAATCTAAATACTGTAGTTGTGTAAGAATGTGGAAATCAAAATACTGTAGTTGTGTGAGAATGTGGAAATCAAAATACTGTAGTTGTGTGAGAATGTGGAAATCAAACTACTGTAGTTGTGTGAGAATATGAAAATCAAACCACTGTAGTTGTGTAAGAATATGAAAATCAAACTACCAGTTGTGTGAGAATATGAAAATCAAACTACCAGTTGTGTGAGAATATGAAAATCAAACTACTGTAGTTGTGTGAGAATATGAAAATCAAACTACTGTAGTTGTGTGAAAATATGAAAATCAAACTAATGTAGTTGTGTGAGAATATGAAAATCAAACTACTGTAGTTGTGAGAATATGAAAATCAAACTACTGTAGTTGTGTGAGAATGTGGAAATCAAACTACTGTAGTTGTGAGAATATGAAAATCAAACTACTGTAGTTGTGTGAGAATGTGGAAATCAAACTACTGTAGTTGTGTGAGAATATGAAAATCAAACTACTGTAGTTGTGTGAGAATATGAAAATCGAACTACTGTAGTTGTGTGAGAATGTAGTTATCAAATTACTGTAGTTGTGTGAGATTATGAAAATCAAACCACTGTTGTTGTGTGAGAATATGAAAATCAAACTACTGTAGTTGTGTGAGAATATGAAAATCAAACTACTGTAGTTGTGTAAGATTATGAAAATCAAACTACTGTAGTTGTGAGAATATGAAAATCAAACTACCAGTTGTGTGAGAATATGAAAATCAAACTACTGTAGTTGTGTGAAAATATGAAAATCAATCTAATGTAGTTGTGTGAGAAGCTGAAAATCAAACTACGGTAGTTGTGAGAATATGAAAATCAAACTACTGTAGTTGTGTGAGAATGTGGAAATCAAACTACTGTAGTTGTGAGAATATGAAAATCAAACTACTGTAGTTGTGTGAGAATGTGGAAATCAAACTACTGTAGTTGTGTGAGAATATGAAAATCAAACTACTGTCGTTGTGTGAGAATATGAAAATCAAACTACTGTAGTTGTGTGAGAATATGAAAATCAAACTAATGTAGTTGTGTGAGAATATGAAAATCAAACTACTGTAGTTGTGTGAGAATGTAGATATCAAATTACTGTAGTTGTGTGAGATTATGAAAATCAAACCACTGTTGTTGTGTGAGAATATGAAAATCAAACTACTGTAGTGTGAGAATATGAAAATCAAACTACTGTAGTTGTGTGAGAATATGTAAATCAAACTACTGTAGTTGTGTGAGAATATGTAAATCAAACTACTGTAGTTGTGTAAGAATATGTAAATCAAACTACTGTAGTTGTGTGAGAATATGAAAATCAAACTACTGTAGTTGTGTGAGAATATGTAAATCAAACTACTGTAGTTGTGTGAGAATATGAAAATCAAACTACTGTAGTTGTGTGAAAATATGAAAATCAAACTAATGTAGTTGTGTGAGAAGCTGAAAATCAAACTACTGTAGTTGTGAGAATATGAAAATCAAACTACTGTAGTTGTGTGAGAATGTGGAAATCAAACTACTGTAGTTGTGTGAGAATGTGGAAATCAAACTACTGTAGTTGTGTGAGAATATGAAAATCAAACTACTGTAGTTGTGTGAGAATATGAAAATCAAACTACTGTAGTTGTGTGAGAATATGAAAATCAAACTAATGTAGTTGTGTGAGAATATGAAAATCAAACTACTGTAGTTGTGTGAGAATGTAGATATCAAATTACTGTAGTTGTGTGAGATTATGAAAATCAAACCACTGTTGTTGTGTGAGAATATGAAAATCAAACTACTGTAGTTGTGTGAGAATATGAAAATCAAACTCCTGTAGTTGTGTAAGATTATGAAAATCAAACTACTGTAGTTGTGTGAGAATATGAAAATCAAACTACTGTAGTTGTGTGAGAATGTGGAAATCAAACTACTGTAGTTGTGAGAATATGAAAATCAAACTACTGTAGTTGTGTGAGAATGTGGAAATCAAACTACTGTAGTTGTGTAAGAATATGTAAATCAAACTACTGTAGTTGTGTGAGATATGAAAATCAAACTACTGTAGTTGTGAGAATATGAAAATCAAACTAATGTAGTTGTGTGAGAATATGAAAATCAAACTACTGTAGTTGTGTGAGATATGAAAATCAAACTACTGTAGTTGTGAGAATATGAAAATCAAACTAATGTAGTTGTGTGAGAATATGAAAATCAAACTACTGTAGTTGTGTGAGAATATGAAAATCAAACTAATGTAGTTGTGTGAGAATATGAAAATCAAACTACTGTAGTTGTGTGAGAATATGAAAATCAAACTACTGTAGTTGTGTAAGAATATGAAAATCAAACTACTGTAGTTGTGTAAGAATATGAAAATCGAACTACTGTAGTTGTGTGAGAATATGAAAATCAAACTACAGTAGTTGTATGAGAATATGACAATCAAACTACTGTCGTTGTGAGAATATGAAAATCAAACTACTGTAGTTGTGTGAGAATATGAAAATCAAACTACTGTCGTTGTGAGAATATGACAATCAAACTACTGTCGTTGTGAGAATATGACAATCAAACTACTGTCGTTGTGAGAATATGACAATCAAACTACTGTCGTTGTGAGAATATGAAAATCAAACTAATGTAGTTGTGTGAGAATATGAAAATCAAACTACTGTAGTTGTTTGAGAATGTGGAAATCAAACTAATGTAGTTGTGTGAGAATATGAAAAGCAAACTACTGTAGTTGTGTGAGAATGTGAAAATCAAACTACTGTAGTTGTGTGAGAATGTGGAAATCAAACCACTGTAGTTGTGTGAGAATATGAAAATCAAACTACTGTAGTTGTGTGAGAATATGAAAATCAAACTACTGTAGTTGTGTGAGAATATGAAAATCAAACTACTGTAATTGTGTGAGAATATGAAAATCAAACTACTGTAGTTGTGTGAGATTATGAAAATCAAACTACTGTAGTTGTGTGAGAATACGAAAATCAAACTACTGTAGTTGTGTGAGAATATGAAAATCAAACTACTGTAGTTGTGTGAGAATATGTAAATCAAACTACTGTAGTTGTGTAAGAATATGAAAATCAAACCACTGTAGTTGTGAGAATATGAAAATCAAACTACTGTAGTTGTGTGAGAATATGAAAATCAAACTACTGTAGTTGTGTGAGAATATGTAAATCAAACTACTGTAGTTGTCAAACTACTGTAGTTGTGTGAGAATATGTAAATCAAACTACTGTAGTTGTGTAAGAATATGAAAATCAAACTACTGTAGTTGTGTGAGAATATGAAAATCAAAATATTGTTGTTGTGTGAGAATATGAAAATCAAACTACTGTAGTTGTGTGAGAATATGTAAATCAAACTACTGTAGTTGCGTGAGAATATGTAAATCAAACTACTGTAGTTGTGTGAGAATATGTAAATCAAACTACTGTAGTTGTGTGAGAATATGAAAATCAAAATACTGTTGTTGTGTGAGAATATGAAAATCAAACTACTGTAGTTGTGTGAGAATATGTAAATCAAACTACTGTAGTTGTGTGAGAATATGAAAATCAAACTACTGTAGTTGTGTGAGAATATGTAAATCAAACTACTGTAGTTGTGTGAGAATATGAAAATCAAACTACTGTAGTTGTGTGAGAATATGAAAATCAAAATACTGTAGTTGTGTGAGAATATGAAAATCAAACTACTGTAGTTGTGTGAGAATATGTAAATCAAACTACTGTAGTTGTGTGAGAATATGTAAATCAAACTACTGTAGTTGTGTAAGAATATGTAAATCAAACTACTGTAGTTGTGTGAGAATATGAAAATCAAACTACTGTAGTTGTGAGAGAATATGTAAATCAAACTACTGTAGTTGTGTGAGAATATGAAAATCAAACTACTGTAGTTGTGTAAGAATATGTAAATCAAACTACTGTAGTTGTGTGAGAATATGTAAATCAAACTACTGTAGTTGTGTGAGAATATGAAAATCAAAATACTGTTGTTGTGTGAGAATATGAAAATCAAACTACTGTAGTTGTGTGAGATTATGAAAATCAAACTACTGTAGTTGTGTAAGAATATGAAAATCAAACTACTGTAGTTGTGTGAGAATATGAAAATCAAAATATTGTTGTTGTGTGAGAATATGAAAATCAAAATACTGTTGTTGTGTAAGAATATGAAAATCAAACTTCTGTAGTTGTGTGAGAATGTGGAAATCAAACTACTGTAGTTGTGTAAGAATATGAAAATCAAACTACTGTAGTTGTGTGAGAATATGTAAATCAAACTGCTGTTGTTGTGTGAGAATATGAAAATCAAAATACTGTAGTTGTGGGAGAATATGAAAATCAAACTACTGTAGTTGTGTAAGAATATGTAAATCAAACTACTGTAGTTGTGTGAGAATATGTAAATCAAACTACTGTAGTTGTGTGAGAATATGAAAATCAAACTACTGTAGTTGTGTGAGAATATGAAAATCAAACTACTGTAGTTGTGTAAGAATATGTAAATCAAACTACTGTAGTTGTGTGAGAATGTGGAAATCAAAATACTGTAGTTGTGAGAATATGTAAATCAAACTACTGTAGTTGTGTGAGAATGTGGAAATCAAACTACTGTAGTTGTGTGAGAATATGAAAATCAAACTACTGTAGTTGTGTGAGAATATGTAAATCAAACTACTGTAGTTGTGTGAGAATATGAAAATCAAACTACTGTAGTTGTGTGAGAATATGAAAATCAAAATACTGTAGTTGTGTGAGAATATGAAAATCAAACTACTGTAGTTGTGTGAGAATATGAAAATCAAACTACTGTAGTTGTGTGAGAATATGAAAATCAAACTACTGTAGTTGTGAGAGAATATGAAAATCAAACTACTGTAGTTGTGTGAGAATATGAAAATCAAACTACTGTAGTTGTGTGAGAATATGAAAATCAAACTACTGTAGTTGTGAGAGAATATGAAAATCAAAATACTGTAGTTGTGTGAGAATATGAAAATCAAACTACTGTAGTTGTGTGAGAATATGAAAATCAAACTACTGTAGTTGTGAGAGAATATGAAAATCAAACTACTGTAGTTGTGTGAGAATATGAAAATCAAACTACTGTAGTTGTGTGAGAATATGTAAATCAAACTACTGTAGTTGTGTGAGAATATGTAAATCAAACTACTGTTGTTGTGTGAGAATATGAAAATCAAACTACTGTAGTTGTGTGAGAATATGTAAATCAAACTAATGTAGTTGTGTGAGAATATGTAAATCAAACTACTGTAGTTGTGTAAGAATATGAAAATCAAACTGCAGTAGTTGTGTGAGAATATGTAAATCAAACTACTGTAGTTGTGAGAATATGAAAATCAAACTACTGTAGTGTGAGAATATGTAAATCAAACTACTGTAGTTGTGTGAGAATGTGGAAATCAAACTACTGTAGTTGTGTGAGAATGTGGAAATCAAAATACTGTAGTTGTGTGAGAATATGAAAATCAAACTACTGTAGTGTGAGAATGTGTAAATCAAACTACTGTAGTTGTGTGAGAATATGGAAATCAAACTACTGTAGTTGTGTGAGAATATGGAAATCAAACTACTGTAGTTGTGTGAGAATATGAAAATCAAAATACTGTAGTTGTGTAAGAATATGTAAATCAAACTACTGTAGCTGTGTGAGAATGTGGAAATCAAACTACTGTAGTTGTGTAAGAATGTGGAAATCAAAATACTGTAGTTGTGTGAGAATATGAAAATCAAACTACTGTAGTTGTGTAAGAATGTGGAAATCAAAATACTGTAGTTGTGTGAGAATATGAAAATCAAACTACTGTAGTTGTGTGAGAATATGAAAATCAAACTACTGTAGTTGTGTGAGAATATGTAAATCAAACTACTGTAGTTGTGTAAGAATATGTAAATCAAACTACTGTAGTTGTGTGAGAATATGAAAATCAAACTACTGTAGTTGTGTGAGAATATGGAAATCAAACTACTGTAGTTGTGTGAGAATATGGAAATCAAACTGCAGTAGTTGTGTGAGAATGTGGAAATCAAACTACTGTAGTTGTGTGAGAATGTGGAAATCAAACTACTGTAGTTGTGTGAGAATGTGGAAATCAAACTACTGTAGTTGGTTTTATAACAGTGTAATATTTCAATGATGTACATGGGATTTCATGAACAGGACGTCGGTTGAGGTAGGGTAATGGTAACCACCATATGGTAACCACCACGTGAAGCAAGAGAAGCTCACTTTCTGAGTGTAATCCTTTCATCGGAACAAAAGTGTTAACATCAACATTATCAGTGTGTTAACCCTCGCCCTAGTTTTGCTCCGAGGAAGGTTCAATGCCCGAAACGTCAGCATCCCTCTGCTTCCCACGGCAGTTAGCAAACCTCAAAGAGTGTCCTGTCGAATTAGTCCATCGTTCTACCTGTCCGCCGATGCAGATGGACAATCTACCTCTTCCTCCTTGACAAACACGACTTTTACTTGTCAGAATAGCTTAATTAAATAAAGAGCTCACGATTTGTTCGTCCTCGCCTTTACCAAAGTATGTGTGGGAGTTGTGTCGGATTTACCAGCCGGTGGCATGCTTCATCAGGAAGGAAAGGGATCCACTGTAATTGGGATTAGTCATTGGCTGAGAGCAAAAAGGCCTCTGATGATGAAGACCACCTTTGTATTGCCTGTTCGGATGCCTGAAGTATTTTCAGTTGTTTTTTTGCTTCTCTCGAACTGTTATGCTATTTCGTCCTCATTGAGCCTGGGACTTAAATAAAATCAGTGCATTGATAAATGTGAGGAAAGAGAAATAAAAGAGAGAGAATGTAAAGGTGAGGAGCGAAACGTGTATGATGCTTGTTTGCAAGAAAGAGAGATTGAAGCTGAGCCGGTCGCTGCAGTTTGAGCGAGACAGAAAGTAAGACCAGCAATCCTGACACGGAGAGTGCAAGATGGTTCCAGGCACCATCCGAACGGTACAACTACCCTGAGCGGTTGTCTCCAACCTACTACCTAAAAAACCGGTCCAATCAGATGGGTGTTTTTTAGGAGACACCATCTCCTTACTGGATGGCAGTTGGCTCCCTACGAACGCTCTTCCGCCCTTTGCCAGGTGTTGTCTTTGGTCCTGGCACGGTGTCACAGTCACCATCCCCACTGGCAAGCCAGTGAGAGGGTAGTCGGTTTAGCCACTGACTACCCGACCGTGCGGCAGGTAGCACTGGGTTACATGCTACCAGTGGCAGTCAAGAAAGAGACCGACTAAGAATGAGCGATTGATCCACTGCGAGGCAATTCCTGGATGATTTGAGGACATTATTTCGATGTGTTTAAGCAGAAGTATGGTATCGATGGAGATACAAAATTGGTACCTGCTCAATATCGATGGCAATGATGTCGAGAGTGGTGGATTTTAAAACCTGTTAAATTGATTGGTCCAACATTGCAGAAATGTTTCCTTTTACTGTTTCTCGATCACTCGTTGCGCATTGGGCACCGTACACAACTTGGACTCGAGTCGTATACTTTAAGGTGAAACGAATCATGACGCACGACTTGGAAACTTTTCGCACCTTCAAAAATCGGATCCTTCAAACATTTTTAACACCGAATGGAATGTTTGTCCATTTCAGAATAATTTGTGGTTATGCAAGAACGGTGTAGGCCCCAAAAACCGATCGGCATACTTGGTTTTCTGGCCGGTGGGGTCATGAAACCGAGGGCTCTGTTGCCCATGCCGCATGGTTTGGGGAATGCGTGCTGCTTTTATAAAATTGCACGTTTCTAACACAGTTCCGACAAACATCAAATTTGATCATTTTAACTCGAAACCTCGCACAAAGTAGACATTGCCATTTCCACTTCTGGTACATCTCGTGTGTAGCACTGTTTATCTATAAACAAATGAGCACTGCTATGTAAGGGATAAAAGGAGTATTTCTTAACAGTCCCATTGTGAAACTCAGTGCATAGTTCTCTATTTTATTTCTCAGAAAGATTGCCCTTCCCGTCAGAGTATTACTCTCGGTGGCTTTTCATCAGGATACGGACTCTTTCAACATCGTGTGACCTGCTTGCTCTAACACACAACCAGTAAATTGATGTATAGTTGAGCTGTGTGACCACTCGGAACTCAAGCCGACCTATGAAAAGCAAAGCTTTGAGCCCATCCAGCTGGCTGTTCTCTTACTCCTCACCTGTTAACTCAGGAGGGTATTATAACTACCACAAGAGTAGTGTGTTAATCGTATAAACTATCCTAAAAGCGTAGGTTTGAGTCCATGGGAATTGGGAATAAAACAGCAGCGTGAAGGCTCCGCTCCCACGACGAAGCCCTTATGTTGCTGCCGCGATGAAACCATGACCAGTCGAACATGGCGCCTATTGTCATGAAGTTTACACATGCAGGGAAGCAGGAACTTGGTGAATACACAGTATTTTTACACCCATGAGCTCTGCACAAAGCTGAACCCAAAACACATCAATGTAAAATGGGGAAAAAATGCAAAAGTAATAAGATAGTGTTAAAAAAGTATATCAGAATAGGGGTGGAGAATGCACTGTTGGTGTGGGGGTATGGGCTCCTTCTAAGTGTACGTTACCTTTGGTTACAGTATGTACTCAGATGTAGTGCATCTCATGTGAGAGTGAGTGTTTCGTGGTACTTCATCCAGAAATGCCTCCTTGGCAAAGGCAGTGGGCCCAGGCTGCCCTAGCACAAAGTCAGTAGGTTATCTGCTCCACACAGGAATGGGCGAGAGAGGCCAAGCGGAAACGAGCGCACCCGGCATTCCGACCACGGGCTGCTTGCAGCATCTCCCCCAGCCACACTGTCTTGTCCGATGCCACATCTTTGGGTGGTCAGAGCACATTTATCTGGCCAATGTTCAACCACCAGTCTCTAGCAAGAATTTATGTGGGTTTTCCCCCCTCCTCAGCATGATGCCATAATATCTCTTGTGCTGAAATCAGAGGTTAAAACATGTTTATAGGCTGAGTTTGACATAGGCACATTTTGTCATTGTTCATTGAGCAACAAAGTTCATACATGATCTAGAAATATTTAGAGATCAATCAATGCGATATAAAAATCAATAAATAGTTGACACATCATTCACTTAATGAGCAAAGGTGGCTGGAGGTAGACCCAGAGATCAAGGTCTTTCCCAGAAGGAAGGCAATCCAACATTACATCTTATCTAAAGACATATCTAGATTTATATTGAAGAATATATTTTAATAAAGCTTTGACACCAAGCTCACTGTTTTAACATGTTTATCACAATGTGGTGAAAGCTTTAACTTGATGAATCTCCCCCCCCCCCCCCCCACCCCCACAAGCCCCCAAATTGGATATTTAAAATAAAAAAGTATTTATACCAAAGCTGACCGACACCAAGTTGTGCACCTAATTTACACAAAGCGTTGTTCATTGTTGTTCCCCACTGCAGACACTTTTCAAAGAAAACTGAGCCTGCCCAGAACACACCTGCAAGGATATGTTATTGCGGAGGAAGGCTCTTCATCTATGGTAACAATCGGGCCGATCGTGCTTCATGCATCAGGCAAGGCATCCCGGATTGTGGCCACGAAGGCTGCAGGAATATAATGACAGATCTCAACAGGCAGCCATTTGTAATTTGCAGCAGGGAATCTGAACATAGAGATGTATGCATGAGAAACGGTGCAGTGAAGCCAGCTCCACACAACATTGTTCCCAATCTTGTGGCAACGCTGTTTCGTTCCAAGACGGGAAGATGCCAATCACATAAAGAGTCGCCACTTGTGAATGGCTTTTCAACAAATGAAGAAGCCAGTGAGGTGGACAAAGACAGCACTCGACACATTGACAAGAGTGGAGAAGGGAGGAATGGCCGACTTCCATTTGCTCCTTCGGTCAATGGCAAGGTGTGTAATCAACGACAACAAGATGGGAAGGTTGTTGAGGTGGCTGGTGTGTTGAGCAAGGTGAAATCTGCAGGACCAACAATTGGCATTGCTTATCCACAGCAGAAGGTTTTACCTTTAAAGAAAGTTCCAGCATCTCAGGGTCCGCCCGTCAATGGCAGCTATCGCTTCCATGTACCTCGTATCCCTGAACGTGAGGCCGAGCTACAGAAAGAAGACGTCCGCTACCGGCAGTATGCTAATGGGGCAGCACTTCATTCCACAAAGGTATCAAGTGGCACTTGCTTCTTGGAACAACCAACGCAACAACACATTCAACAACAACAACAACAACAACAACAACAACCAGCCTCAACTTGTGATAATGATTTTCTTTCGATTGTATTATCATCAGCATTGGATGGAAGATATCAACAACCCCTACAGATTGTTGACCCTGACAGTCGTGGAGCTAGCACCTCATATCCACATTTCTCTTGGAACCCAGCAGCAGGTAATATTGAGAATAGTGTACATTCGGATACTTCGCAATTGTTTGCACACAAATCTGTACCTGATATTACTGGGGCACATTCATACTATTCAACACCTTATGTTTGCAATCGTCACCATCCAGGGAGCATGGCAAAAAACATTCAGGCAGCACCTTACTCAGCAAACAAGTGCATGGACGGCGTTTACAATGAGTACGGTAACCTTACTCTGGCTTGTCCTATTTCTGCTTTTTCTTCGACCACTGAAAGCCTTTATCATCATGCAAACACCTCCCAATCTTCCATTCTTTCTTGTCCAACCCCAGGGCAGGCTCCTCACACCTGGCCCGTCCATCTTCATCCAAGTTCAGCCTTTGGGCAAATGCACCACAACGTACAAGACGTGACACAATGTGTTGCATTACCCTCAACCTCAGTTTCTGCCGAGCAAAATAATGTTTACAGTGTTCCTTTTATCACCTCAGGGATGTGCTCGATACCAACACAACCACAGCAAGTAGCAACAATATTGCCAGACCTCAACTCAGGACAGCCTCTAATCAATTCTAAAGCTTCCACAGGGAATCTTGCCCACCTCTCACCATGGGAAGTTTTGGAAAGTCTTTCATCATCTATTGATCAGCCAGGTAATGAGTTTTGCGGTGGGGAGAGAGAGTTCTCTTACCCGGTGGATGGTGACTTATTTTCAGCAGGAACTATGCCTGTCACTGCTGCACCATCATTGTCACATGAATTTCAAGGTTCTGTTGAAACACATGGTGGGGTAGTGCTTAGCAAGCCAAACTGGCAACAGACCTTTCATTCTCCTGTTACTCCAACGCAGAATCAGCTCAAACTGTCACGGCAACTAAGCCAACAATTGATCACGCTTTCAATCCCACCAGCAAAAGACCTTCCTTGTGGGACTTTTAAACAAGAAGAAGATATTTGCAACGATTTAAACAAACATAATTCTTCATTAAGCAACTTGCACAAGCCATTGCGCGCAGCAAGTGGAGGGAAAGAAGACACCACCTCCGTTTCCTTTTCCACATCTGAAGGTTTGACAAAGTTTGTATCACCTCTGCCTAAGGCAGAAGCCTGTTTCATTCCTACCTTGAGCACATGGTCTGAAGGTTCTACCTCTTCCTCCTCAAGTCCACTTCAGCCCAGCAATGGCTCATCTTCAATGTTCTTGTCATCACATGTTCCCTCCTCTGTTGCAAAGGATGCCATTGACAGCAGTTATTCTGATGACGATAATGCAAGCCATCCTAAGATTCACTGTATGCCAGAGATACCAGGAAACTCGACCTCAATTCCTGCACTGGACATTTCAACACAGGACTTCTTGCATGATTTCAGCAGTACAAATCTGTATGGTCTTGATGTATTCCTGACCTGCAAGCAGT
Source organism: Myxine glutinosa (assembly GCF_964187855.1). Classification (NCBI taxonomy): domain Eukaryota; kingdom Metazoa; phylum Chordata; class Myxini; order Myxiniformes; family Myxinidae; genus Myxine; species Myxine glutinosa. The sequence goes on from NC_136269.1 coordinate 135,610,236, forward strand.
GTGATCAGAACTTCAATGATATTCCTTCACTGTTGCATCATCGACAGACATGTGGCATTCACCACCGACCCTTTGGAACCTTGTTCACTGAGAACTGCTTTGAGACATCCAAAGATCCTGAGGATACATCTTCAACAAAAGTCGACTCACAAAAGCACGTGCCAAAATATGCTGCTGATGACTGCAGCCTACCAAGAACAGGAAAAGGGGAACACAGCTCAGGCCTAGGACAGCATGAGACCACTGTACTGGCTGCTCCAGGACTTGATGTTGAAGATGCAGCTCAACTAGAAAGCCTCATTGTAGAAACACTGAATGGTCTGGAAAGCCCCACGGATGACACTGAACTGGACAGTAGTTTTATTGAAGCCTTCACAGTTGATGAGATGCCAATGTCAAAATCACCTACATCAATGAAGAGAAATAATGTTGGAAAGCCCACAAATATGCAACCCCCCAAAAAGGAGGTTTTACACGAGTTTTGCGAGATATCACATGGCAAGAGCAATTGTACAGAAAGAGCCAAATATAAGACGAGACCACCTGAGGATAACCAGATTACCTGTGGTAGAAATGTGCCAAACAGAAGCATGGGCAAAGACATGCAGCAGCTTTACAATGAGAACAAGAGGAAAAAGAGAAGTCTTGGCCGAATTAGTAAATCTACAACTCCTCTTTTTGCACAATTTGCACAGAGAAAAACAACTGGTGTACAGAAAACACCAACGGGCCGACCTAAAAAAAATGTAGATAACAGTGAAACTTCAGCAGTAGTCAAAAAGAGCACAGCAGGAAGAAATACTAGTGCAGAATCCCAGCAACCAAGCACTGTCCACAACAATGTTGTGGCTCATCAGGATAAACTTGAAAAACATATTTTTCATGCACAAAAACAAATTATGTATCCTACACAGAAGACAGTTTTGCAAAATAATAAAAAGTTCAAGGTTGCCGACGGCAAAACGGTCAGTGGCAGGCTAAACAAAGAGCTCATTCACAAAATAGTCTTACAGAAGAATCGTTTTTATAAACTAAAATCTAAGCCAACCAGGTCAGCTTCCGACAAGTTCAAGCTTGTCTTAAACATATCTAAATCGGTAGCTGAAAAACATGCCTTCAGCGAGTATGAATACTTTTCTGACTCTGAAATAAAGGAGGATTCCAGACATGCCAGCTGCAAACCATTCCGCAGCAAGGAAAGTGGGACGCTATCTGGAGCTCAGGGCATGGTTAATAAACTCAAGATAAAGAAGGAGACAGATAAACCGCAAACGCCCTTGACTTCTGCTTGGACAGATAACTTCAAGCAAGAATCTAAGGCGAAAAGCAATGCTCAAACTGTGGATTTGAAGAAGACAAGTGAAAATAGGGATTGGTGCAAACATAGGCTCAGTAGACTGAGCAATGTGCAAAGAGACATTGCAGAAGACTTCCTGGAGCAGCAGGCAAGCAAAGTAAATACTCCTTGGAAAAACAAGCACCTGAAGCAGGACATACAAAAGTGTGACGCAAAGAGTGCCACCGTGCATCAAGTGCAAGTCTCTCTCGTACAACGACCTCGTAGAGGGAGACCGGCAAGATGTGCAGCTAATGTTCCCTATTCAAGGAAACCGAAATCACTCTGTCATAATAAAATTCCAACTGAAAATGTGGTTGGTTCCCCATCAATCCTTGAATCGACGACTGAAGACAATGTGGAAGCAGAAAAGCAATTTGCAGCTATGGCTACTGGCTGTGATGAAGAAATCAAAGAGAGCAGTGCAAGCACTACTGTTTTCAGAGTAGAAAATAGCCAACAAGAAAATTCTGCAGATACAGTTAAAAGCCACAAAATGAAGCGACAACAAGAGCTAGACAAAGCAAAGATACCTGATTGTGCTGATGCAGCTCACAATGAAATTGTGACAGTTTCTCCATGCATAAATGTTGAGAGTGCAGAAACAACAAGCGATGGTGAAAATGTGCTTTCTGCACGGAGATCTTTTTCCCCCACCTTGAAAAATACTTCTGACTCGGAGCACTCGTGCACAAGTGATTTGGGTGGTGAGAGCAAGAATATGCTATCGGACGTTGTATCATCCAAGGAGACGTGCGTCGACAATACTCTAAACTTTGTGGATATCAACAACCCCCTCATGGAGGATGATCTCGCTCACTCCTTCCTGGATGAAACTGTGCAATCCGAGACTGTGAAAATGAAAGCCCACTTTGATGCCACAAATATTTTACAGTCTCTAGAATTGGATGAGCAAGAACAGAATGATCCTGCGTATTTTACAGCACAAGATGACTTCAGTGAAAGCTGCCAGAAGACGCATTTGATTATGGTGGACCAAGGGAGTGAAGATCAAGTTCTAGACATGGGTGTCGACAAGGAAGATAATGGATGGACGTTGCTAGATGACATCACAGGAATGTTCTTAAACAAAATAGAGTCTGATCCAGAACTTGAGCTTCATATGAACCTTGGCGTTTCAGCTCTTGAAAATAAACAATCTCTTGACTTTCTGTCAGACCTTTCCTGTCAAGATATGGAATGCAATGACACCGCAGCAGACCTTAATCAAAAATATAGTGACAATGTAGCAAAAGAAACATTGCTTATCAACTTTGAAGAAATAACTGGGAAGGAAGAGAATAAAGAAGAACTTTCAGGTTTAACTGTGAAAACACCTTGTGAAGAAGAAGACCAAAAAAATGACATCATCATGAAACAATCAACCCCTGACTTTCAGGGAGACGGTGACATGACTATTACTATCAATTCAAACCCTTGTGCTCTTGAATATGACTTTTGGAGCTCAGAACTCAGTGGACTGAGCCCTCCATTTACAGTGGAAGATCATCATGAAGGTGGGCTCAATGTACTAGAGAAGTTCCTCCCATGCAATCAAGATATCCTGTTTGAAAAAAATTCACATTTTGAAAGAGGTTGTGATATTGCTCTCGGAAAATGGCAAGATCTCTCGAAAGAGGTCGTCAACATGCATGACACTTCAGTTAGTCTCGAAAAAGAGCAGCTGGCAGAGGATTTGGAGGGAAACAGCAATGGCGCTCTACCTCTGTTTTCTCAAATGTTTTCAGAATGTTTAGAAGCAGAGGTGAAAAAGATTCGGACGCGTTCAGCCTTGGAACCTGCTGAAGCTAATTTGAGTGATCCCTCAAGTACATATTTGTATCTTGAGATATCAGATGAAGATCCAATGAAAGCTGAGAACTCCACAACAGCCACCTCGATATTGGAAGTGGAGCCAAACAGGCAAAGCTCCACGATAGGTTATGAGCAAGAAGAATCTCAATTAGCAGCCGATGTAAAAATCACGGCGACTAGCAATGAAGTTTCTGAGGTGTACAAAACGATGGCAGAAGGTTCCTCAAAAGAGGACATTGTTCAAAACTCAATAGAAAATAGTGAGGGTTGTGATGGCTTTGCAAGTCCTGCGTTCTTCATCAATTCTCCAGTCGTAAAGGATGCACATGATGAAGATATGAGTGACTGCTTTGGAGGAGTTGATGTACTGGGAGAAGAGAACTGCAAACACCACAAAGATGCTTTCTCATCCATGAAGACAGAAGATGAAAGTGATAATTCACTATTGCAATGTTTGCACAGTAATTTATCCAATGCCATCTCACATGTTGAGTGGAATCTAAAAAATGCTTTCAAGGGTGCCTCAAGTGGTCAAAACCCTTCTCTGGTCGGTGTATCATCCGATTCAACGTGCGTACTTAAATTCGAAAATTTCAAACTTGATCATGAAAGAAGTTTATACGACTCTCCGCAGACCGAGGGAATAAACAAGAAACGATGCATGACAGTCCATGCAAAAGAAGATGTAAAGTGGAACGACACTTCTGACAATCAACCTTTGTTCGAAATGCAGTTCACCAGCCTGGGTGAAACAATATCTGACGATCTCAAAACAGAGTCGCACATTGACGCATATGGAACTCCTTTTCAAGATTACCAAATCAGTGGAGATTTGCAAAAGCATGATAACATGACAACTGACCTTGCGAGCCTCATAATGGGCTTTTCACCGGCTATGGAGGAAGATTCCGCCGGTACTGTCATTTCTGAAAACAAAAATGAGAAGCATCCAAAGCTAACTGCAACAGTGTTGTCACCATGCAAAGATTGTCCTGAAACTTCCATCATGCCCTTTGGTATCAAAACAGATTCCAATGTTCTCAAAATATGTAACCAAGAGGAAAAGTGTGAAAATGTTTCATATACAAATCTAGATAAACGTAAAACCCAAGATGAAGGCGAATTGTTTTCCTCGCCAGTTGACGTGCCAGATGTAAAGACTACAGGATTACATGACGTTCCAAAAGAGTGCGATCTTAACCTGATAGACTTACAAAACGATTACTGCTCATTGAAGGCGAACACTCGGTTGTGTGATGAGCTTGACAATGAGATGAAAAATCAAAATGATTCCAATATATCTACAGCACATGTTGGTGCCATCGATATTGATCAGGACATGTGTGATGTGCACTTGCAGAACAATTTGAAGTGCGATGAAGAAGACATTCTTTTATATTCGGAGGCTTCTTTGACAACTAAAACAAGTAGAAGTCACGACTATCAGGAGATGCAACTGCTGGAATTTTTCTCAATCTCGGACAAAAAGGTTAGCTTTGAAAAGATAGAGCCTTTAAAAGAGCGACATGATGCAGAGCTTAAGAGCTACACGCATTCAGGAGTGAACCAGAACACGGGGGAGATTCTGCTGGAGGATACCATCGACATATCACGAGATCTATGTACGAAGGATAGTGAGGCTTCTCCTGAACATTTAAACAAAGTTATTGATGAAGTATGTTTAACTTTACCTACTGTGCTTCCTGCACTGGAAACTTTAACTCCTCTGCATTGTAATGAAGGAACAGCTTGCTCTGGTGTGAGTGACTTTGTTTTTAGAGATAAGGAACCGCAACATTTAGACAAGGAAAATGAAGCAAAACAAAATCCAGACATCCTTCAGGACTGTGAAAATATCAACGAGGCACCTTATTCCTCAGTTTCTGCTGAAAACGAGAATCTGCATATGAATGTCAGTAATTCATTGGATGATGCTGAAAGAAAGTGCAATCTATTTGAGACAACGAGTAATGACAAACGGTTTCATCCCAATTCCCCAGAAACAGAAGTAAAAAAAGGGGTGACATGGTATGCCTCAAGTCTAGACCTCCCAGAATGTGATATATGTAATTCACGCTTTAAGACCAACATTGCTGTGAAAAGACACAAAGCAAAGAAGCACTCATCACTTTCAGGTGTGTATGTCCGCGCTGGCAGCACTCGTGAGCAAAGTGCAGCTGTGAAGGACTGCACTGTCATCACTGAAGAACCATGTGCAGGTATGAACGACTGCAGTAACACCTCCGAAGAACCATGCATAGGTATAAGGGACTGCATTATCATCTCTGAAGAACCATGTGCGGCGATGACAAAACATGCAAGCATCTCTCAAGAACCATGTGCCAGTATGAGTGACTGCACTAACAACTCTGAAGAACCATATGTAGGTATAAGGGACTGCATTATCATCTCTGAAGAACCATGTGCAGCGATGACAAAACATGCAAGCATCTCTCAAGAACCATGCACCAGTATGAGTGACTGCACCAACATATCTGAAGAACCATGTGTAGGTATAAGGGACTGCATTATAATCTCTGAAAAAGCATATGGAGGTACAGAGGACCATGCAGGAATCTCTAAAGAACCATGTGCAGCTATGGGGAACCATGCAATGATCTATGAAGAACCTTGCGCAGCTATGAGGAACCATGCCAGCATCTATGAAGAACCATGTGCAGGTATGAGTGACTGCACTAACTTCTCTGAAGAACCCTGTGTCGGTATAAGGGACTGCATTATAATCTCTGAAGAACCATATGCAAGTACAAAGAACCAGGCCAGCATCTCTGTAGAACCCTGTGAAGTTATGAGGAACCAGGCAATGATCTATGAAGAACCATGTGCAGGTATGAGTGACTGCAATAACATCTCTGAAGAACCATGTGTAGGTATAAGGGACTGCATTATAATCACTGAAGAACCAGATCCAGGTAGAAGGGACCATGCTAGCATTTCTGAAGAACCATGTGCAGCTATGAGAAGCCATGCCAGCATCTCTAAAGAACCATGTGCTGGTATGAGCGACTGCACCAACGTCTCTGAAGAACCACACACAGGTATGAGGGACTGCCTTATGATCTCTGAAGAACCAGATATAAGTACCAGGGACCATGCTAACATCTCCGAAGAACCATGTGCAACTATGAGGAGCTATGCAATCATATCTGAAAGACCAGATACAGGTACTAGGGACCATGCTAACATCTCTGAAGAACCATATGCAACTATGAGGAGCCATGCGATCATCTCTGAAGAACCATGTGCAGGTTTAATGGACTGCAATATATTCTCTGAAGAAGCATATGCAGGTACAAGGGACCATGCAAGCATTTCTGAAGAACCATGTGCTGGTACAAGGGACCACGCAAGCATCTCTGAAGAACCATGTGCTTGTATAAGTGACTGCACCAACATCTCTGAAGAACCATGTGTCAGTATCAGTGACTGCATGAACATCTCTGAAGAACCATGTGCAGGTACAAGGGACCACGCAAGCATCTCTGAAGAACCATGTGCTTGTATAAGTGACTGCACTAACATCTCTGAAGAACCATGTGTCAGTATGAGTGACTGCATGAACATCTCTGAAGAACCATCTGCAGGTATAAAGGACTGCATTATAATCTCTGAAGAACCAGGTTCAGATACAAGGGACATTGCTAGCATTTCTGATGAGCCATGTGCAGGTATAAGGGGTCATGTGAGCATCTTTGCAGAACCCTGTGCAGGTACAAGGGACTGCATTATAATCTCTGAAGAACCAGGTTCAGGTATAAGGGACCATGCTAGCATTTCTGATGAACCATGTACAGGTACAAGGGGCTATGTGAGCATCTCTGAAGAACAATGTACCGGTATGAGTGACTGCACTAACGTGAGCATCTCTGCAGAACCCTGTGCAGGTACAAGGGACTGCATTATAATCTCTGAAGAACCAGGTTCAGGTACAAGGGACCGTGCTAGCATTTCTGATGAACCATGTGCAGGTATAAGGGGCCATGTGAGCATCTCTGAAGAACCCTGCGCAGGTACAAGAGACTGCATTATAATCTCTGAAGAACCAGGTTCAGGTACAAGGGACCATGCTAGCATTTCTGATGAACCATGTGCAAGTACAAGGGGCCATGTGAGCATCTCTGAAGAACAATGTACCGGTATGAGTGACTGCACTAACGTCCCTGAAAAACCATGCTCTGAAAAACCATGCGCAGGTATAAGGGACTGCCTTATAATATCTGAAGAACCAGGATCATGTGCAAGGGACCATGCTAGCATCTTTGAAGAGCCATGTGCAGGTGTGATGGACTGCCCTAGTATCACTGATGAATCACATGCATATATAAGGGAGCCATGTGAGAGGCAGGTTTTTAAAAGTTCTGCTGCTCTTGCTCTGATGACATTTGGGAGTTTTATGGAGAAAGAACTGATAAAAGAAGACGATGCTACAACTTTTAACACATTGGAGGCTAGTGATTATGGGAAACTAAATGATGAAGAAGTAATTGATTTTTCAAACAAAGGACTTGATAAGCAACTACAGCAACAGGTCGTAGAAAACATTAGTGGAAACTCACGACCTTCAGCGACTTGTGATGTGGGCTGCGTCAATATTAAAGTTGAAACAAGGAGTGCTGCCACAAATGGTCAACCAGTACAAGGTACAAAGCATGAGGAAAACCATGATCTTCACATGACTCTGAAGGATGTGTCGGATCCTGAATCGGAAAAGATCAATCCATCGCTAAACGTCAAAGAGTACGGCACCAAAGCACCAGCTCTTGAAAGGAAAGATAATTTGCCAAATAATGCTGGAGATAAACTGGACAATAAATTTGTTCCCACAGATGATCACATTTTTCCCCATTCCATGGTGGTTAAGAAAAGTGGGAAATCTATTCTGCGAAACAGTCCAAACTCTGCACAGGACACTGATCCTCACTCTAATTGTGAGAGTATGGAGCAGACTTCTTTTGGAAAGATAGTCAACAACAGTAGCCTCGATGTTGAAAGTTGTCATGACGTAACACCACTAGAGAGATCTACAAAAGAAGAAACTGGCATAGAGAATATTCCTGAGCTGGATGTCATGCCCCTCATTGAACCACCATTACTTGAGCTATCTGAAGATCCCTTTACTGAAGTGATACAACGACATCTTGACATGTTTTCCGTTCATGTTGACGAAGTAAAAGCAGCTACTCTTGATAGAGATGCTGAAAAACAGATAAAATATGATTTTGAGGAAAACGGCTTGCCAAATTCAAAGGGGCTTGACTTATGTGACCTATCAATGGCCACAAGAGACAAACAGACTGCTGCATCAAGTTACATGGACAGTGGTCCTTTTATGGAATATATGGATACAATTGAAAAAGATGTCAAAGAAGAGACACACGAGACCAAGGCCAAAAAGAAACTGCCAATGTCTCCAGAAGGACATTCATTGGGGGCAATCCCAGATGAAAGCATCTTGCCGAATGGAAAACCAAACAGAATCTCTTCTGATCACCTAACACGAAGCAAAATCAAACAGTACAAATGCAAGGTCTGTTTCCAGTGGTTCTTGACACTTGGTGAGTTAGACTTCCACAAGCTGTCACATGTTCCTGCTCCTCCACCAACGTGCTACATGTGTGTTCAACGCCGCTTTAGCTCACGGGGACAGCTTCGTGAACATCTACGTGAAAAACACGGCAAAGGTACAGTAACAGCATGGACTTGTGGGATGTGCCTGAGGGATATCTCTGACATTTGGATGTACAATGAGCACCTGCGTGAACATGCAGCTAAGTTCTCTCGCAACGGACAAGTGCACGAGATGGCAATGCTGGTGCATGTGACATGTGGTGGTGATATCATTGCTTTGGGTAATGGCAAATCTTCTACCAACAGGGAAGAGCAAGGGGTTATGGAGAGTGTTGAGAGTACTGAGTGTAAAACAGGGAAGGAGGAATGGGATAGCAAGGGAGATAGGAAGGAAAAATATGTGTATGAAGCAGGTTCAGCAAAAAAAGATGACGAAACTTTTCTCAATGTAAATGAAACCCAAGATCCACAATCCATCACAAATGTGTATGGTTCTATTACTGGCAACCAAGTTAGCCAACCCAACAATGTGTCGAGTGAATGTAGACTGATGAAGAAGAGTCTCGACAACCAGGTTAGAGTGAACAAGACAGAAGCAGAGGCAGAATCAAAGCAAGATTCCTCAAGCACAAATGTTTTTGTTAGTTCTGCAGTTGAGATGGAGGCACATGTCGTGACCCCTTCAATAGATCCAGTGCCGCAAGCACTTGGTACACACTCCGACTGCAAGGACCCGTCAAGGGATTGCCATCATTGTGGCAAGCAGTTCCCAAAGCCCTTCAAGCTTCAGCGGCATCTGGTTGTACACAGTTTGCAGAGGGTTCACCTTTGCCCAGTTTGCCCCATGCTATGTCTGGAAGGGTCTGATCTACGTGCTCATCTAAAATTTCAACACGGGAACGAGGACGAAGCTGAGCGGCGGCCCATCACACTTTACAATTGTGAGCAATGTGCTGATGTCATGCATGTCATCAAAAAGTCTTTCATATGTAGCACTTGCAACTACACTTTCTCCAAGAAAGAGCAATATGACCGACACATGGAGAAGCACATTCCAGCTTCTGGCGCAAAGAGGAGACATCGCCCAGCAAAAAGGCCAAAAGAACCAGACTCATCATCCATATCCAGCTTATCTAAAGCCTCCAATGATTTTCCCTCATTAGATGAGAGAAAGCCCAAGGAAAACTGCACCAGTGGTGGATATACCGATTTAAGCGCCAGGCAGGATCCTTTGATGATTAGCACGTTTCTCAAACATAAAACAGCTGAGTCCTTGGATCTGGTTGATAAGTCAAAGGACAGCAAGTATTTGAGTAATCCAGTAAATAAGGCAGTAACAGAGGTGGCAAATGAAAAAAGTGAAGAAGTTCTCCTTGAAAAGCAGGTGGACTGTCATCTGGACCAACTTTCCACATCTATTTCAACGAATGATGTGATTACGCCATCATCCATTCTACCTCTAAAAAAACAAATTGCTAATGAAACCACAAAACATGCGAGAGGGATGGATAGACAGCTGGAGATTGAATCTGCATTGGCTACAGAAACACAGCCGTTATGGAACTGTAGGAGACCTTGTCTTACCAATGAGGTCAACTATTCCCTAAGTAACCAATCAGTGATATTTACTGAAACACATAATGTGTTGGACTCTCAAATGGCATCCTGTAATAAAGATGTTTTAGAGGATAGGAAGCCATTCGGATATGACACAGTAAAAAGCTCTGTTTTTACCTTTGAGTCTCAAGATGGAGAAAGAAACAGATCCCCGACGAAAAAAGCATTTAAGAGGACGATGAATGGAGTGCTGCTTCCAAAGGCAGAAGGTGTGACGAACACTAAATTGTCAAAAACGAACAATAAAATCAAACTGCCGAAACCTGCGAAAGGATCAAAAACGAGTCACAGCCTCAAAAGTGCTGGTGGCATTGGCATCGCTCAACGTCAAAGCGGCTGTGACATTGAGGTGAAAAAAAGGTTTGAAGCACAAAGTTGCAGCATGAAGGAATCGAGGGGTTTCTCAAACCGTCCCGACTGTGCCAAAAAGATCTGCCTTTCTTCTTTTGCCTCGCTCCAGCAGGAGGACGTTGCAGTGACTAGGATAAAGCCCCCAACATCCGGAAGTTGCAATTCTGCCAAATCCCAACGGGATTTCCTCAACCAGATGTTTGGACATCGAATGTCCACCTTCAAGATCCCGCTGCGGAAATGATATCGGGACTCTCTGTGCGATGAGGGCCAAAACTGTTGTTTGTTTTCATCACTGTATATAAAAAAATGTTGCGTCTCATGTTGAGTGACCAAAATATATGGAACCAAATGGCAAACGTTTCTACATTTTTGCTGATAGTACTTTGTTTGAAAGGAAATAAGTAGAAAAAGGAAAGAAAAAAAAAGGTGTTCCATGATGATGGAGGATGCTTCGTTCCATTATTGCACAATGGAATAAAATGTTATTGTTTACAAATCCATAACTCATCATTATATTCATATGTTCATTGCTTTCAGTATCAGGTGCAAACTCAAATGAATTCTTGCAGGTTTGCGTGATCAGCGAGTCGTTATTTTGTATTTGCTGTTTCTGGATGACAAACGGTTCGGTAGATACATACAACATATGGTGCTTTTTCCAGTCCAGGGCTGTGAAAACCAATACAGAGACATTCTTTATCCGACAGTGATATTCTGTTTATATTTGATGGGTGCTACAATGAACTACAACCAAAAATATTGATGCAATGGTGCTGGGGTTTTTTTATTCACTGAAATCATCTTGTGGATGAGTATTTTGTACCACGTAATTCTATGAAAGCGGTGTTTTTCCTTTTTAGCAGAATTTTATTTGGTCACGAGGACACTGGCAGACCATAATCTATCCTCAACATTGGCTGCACCTTCCACTCCCAGCAAACCTGATGTTTCGGCATCGTCCGCCGGACGTGTGGAAGTTTGTGGTGGATAATATGGAGCAGCATTGTCACCCACTCGTTCATTCATTCACGTACAGTAACTGGTTTTTTTTTTTATTGCTTCAAACCAAAAAAAACACAATACAAAATAAGTTTGCCGTTGTTTACTGTTCGACGTTTATTTTCAACAATTTTTAACAGTCTATTAAAGGGATAGCAAATCTTGACCGCAGATGTGCTTCAACTGCTCTAGATTGATGCTTGAGACGAAACAAATATTATCTCAATTAATGCCAAAAAACATCTATCTCTAAACATAGGTATTACTGCTAACTCATTATGGTGCTTTTTCTGGATTTTAATGAACATACTGTTCTTTTAGTGGCCAAAGAAACAATAAAAATTCTATACATCAAGCTGCGTTTGCTTTTTATGCTTTATAAAGCGATATATTGTCGTATAAAGGTTCACAAACTATCCGGTACATTTTCTCCACCAAGCAGTCTGCAGTTGCATCTTTGCCTGCTGAGCATACAGAAAAACCAGTGGTTTAACCAATACAGATAACATATGCAGAAGGGGAGTATAAGAGGGAACGGGGGTTTTGCGTTGTTGTTTTTAGGGGAGAGGGGTAAGGTGTCCGGTGGCATTGATAGTCGATGGTGCGATAGCCTCGCAAGGAAGAGGACCCAGGTTTGACTCCCAGATAGGGCGAAAAACTGGACAAGTTGCCTTAATCCAAATTTCCTCTCTTTACCAAGGAGTACGTTGGAATCCGGTTGTTAGTCGATTGGCGGATCGCTTTCCGGGATAATGGTTCTGCCAGTGCAGATAGCAAGTGGTCTGGATGCCTCGGATATTCTTTGACACTAGGTTATGCTGCTTGCTATTTCAGAGTGTGGTTGCTATGCAAGCAGTAAACAAATTCACACACCCGGGTGTTCACATGTAATGTGTGAATGGCCATCCTTCGTTACGAGGGGAAAGCATTATTACCTACATCAGCGAAGTTGGACAGAGGTTATGTTTTCACCCCTGTCTGTTTGTGTGTGTTGTCTGTCTATCTGTGAGCAGGATATCTCAAAAAGATGTGGACGGATTCGGACGAAATTGGTGGACAAGTTGGGTGTGTGAGAAGGATTAATTGATTAGATTTTTGTCAAGGTCCAGATGCTGGAATTTTTAAAAAACGATTATTTACCATTGAGAGATTGGGCCAAAAACAATATGTGCAATACTGGGTACACTAAGTGTTACATCTGAGTGGAAAAATAAAGTTTCAGGAAACAGTAAGTATACTGTATTATGTTGTTCTGTATATATTGGAGTATCCAAGTTTGAAGCATCAGACCTGCTACATGCTTTGTTTTCATCAAAATGAAAAGGAGAGTGCACTTCACACGCTGGTGCACTCTCGTGTGTTTTCGGACACGAAAACAAGTTCTGACGTCATCCGTAAACGAGTGGTTGTCTGCCAGTGAGTGACTGCTCTGCTGTCACAACAAACGGGACCCACGTTACACATAATCAAGTTTCAAGCGATGCGGGTTTCTTTTCACTTTTGCTGGGATGTGATTCGTGCATAACGTGGCGGACACGAAAAAAACTACGACAAGATTATCGCGAAAAAATAAACTTTCTGATTGATCGATTGAATAAGCATCAAGGGCATTCTTCTTAAGGTATTTCTTAACCTACAAACCTAGTTCATTTCACGAGTCCTTCGTGATTTGAAAATGAAACTGACATCACAATTATTGTGAATTTGGTGGACACCCAGCGTTATGCACGAATCACTTATTTCAGGCGTTGTACATTTCAAGGAATTTTAGAAAATGTAAAAAAAACAACACCAGGAGACATACTATACATCAAACAATCCATTGAAGTACAATATTGATCATCGATGCATATTTTTATTTAAAGACAATGAAATAAAAATTGACATAGTGAGAATGTAACATTTTATTTCGAAAATATGCCATTTTCGTCTTGTTTACTCAGCCATCGCAAATCTAAGTGCATGATATAATGTGAAAATCAGGTTTCTGCAGGTCCTCAAGACTATTTGCTACAACATAAAACCATAGGTGTCTTTTCATTGTTCATTTTTTTTAAATTGAGGGCATTTTATTTCATCTGTGTAAAGTGTACCCAGTATTATAGCCATGCACATATACATATAAGCATGATATTTCAAAAAGTTGTGGATGGATTATGGCAAAACTTGGTGGATGAGTTGGTTAGGTGACCAGAACCGATTAGATATTTGTTAAGGTACGGATCCAAATCCAGCCTATCAGATACAAAACGTAAACTGTTCAGCCAGGTATGTGCTCCATCGAGTGTCATTCTAGTTACTATTATTACGATTTACGAGCAGAGTACCCACCCTACGGGTGATCTTGCTCAAAGCATGCAACACGTTCTTTTGGCATGTAGCCTACCCATATTTGGGCAGTGTACAGGCAACTGAGAGCTGCCTCAATCGCTCCCGAAAATAAAATAAACAAGCGTTACGCCTAGGTCCCCCGTCGGTGAAGTGATGTGAGTTGACAAAGTGGTAGACGGAAGGCGGCCATCTTGGATTTTGACGTGGCGACCCAATTTTCAATAGCGTTCTTCCTTATGCCTAGATACACCAACACACCAGATTAGAAGTTGGTACTTCGCTTATTTTTCAAGATATTCCGCTCACAAGGTTCAGACATATATATGGTGGCGGCCATCTTGGATTTTGACATGGCGACCCAATTCTCAATAGCGTTCTTCCTTATGCCTAGATACACCAACACACCAGATTAGAAGTTGGTACTTCGCTTATTTTTCAAGATATTCCGCTCACAAGGTTCAGACATATATATGGTGGCGGCCATCTTGGATTTTGACGTGGCGACCCAATTCTCAATAGCGTTCTTCCTTATGCCTAGATACACCAACACACCAGATTAGAAGTTGGTACTTCGCTTATTTTTCAAGATATTCCGCTCACAAGGTTCAGACATATATATGGTGGCGGCCATCTTGGATTTTGACGTGGCGACCCAATTTCCAATAGCGTTCTTCCTTATGCCTAGATACACCCACACACCAGATTAGAATTGGTACTTCGCATATTTTTCAAGATATTCCGCTCACAAGGTTCAGACATATATATGGTGGCGGCCATCTTTGATTTTGACGTGGCGACCCAATTTTCAATACCGTTCTTCCTTATGCCGAGATACACCCACACACCAAATTAGAAGTTGGGACTTCGCTTATTTTTCAAGATATTCCGCTCACAAGGTTCAGACATATATATGGTGGCGGCCATCTTGGATTTTGACGTGGCGACCCAATTTCCAATAGCGTTCTTCCTTATGCCTAGATACACCCACACACCAAATTAGAAGTTGGTACTTCGCTTATTTTTCAAGATATTCCGCTCACAAGGTTCAGACATATATATGGTGGCGGCCATCTTGGATTTTGACGTGGCGACCCAATTTCCAATAGCGTTCTTCCTTATGCCGAGATACACCCACACACCAAATTAGAAGTTGGTACTTCGCTTATTTTTCAAGATATTCCGCTCACAAGGTTCAGACATATATATGGTGGCGGCCATCTTGGATTTTGACGTGGCGACCCAATTTCCAATAGCGTTATTCCTTATGCCTAGATACACCCACACACTAGATTAGAAGTTGGTACTTCGCTTATTTTTCAAGATATTCCGCTCACAAGGTTCAGACATACATGGCGTCAGACATACATGGCGGCGGCCATCTTGGATTTTGACGCGGCGACCTAATTTTCAATAGGGTTCTTCCATATCAAATTCACCCACATATTCACCCACACTTCCATATCACCCACACATCAAATTAGAATTCGGTCCTTCGCTTACGCACGCACGCACGGACGGACGCACACACGGACGGAGGGGAAAACCAAAGTCCCCCTTTCGCTCCGCGGTGCGACGGGGGACAATAACCCGGGTTACGTGAATGAAGCAAAAACATACCTACTGCTTATAGTTCAAAACGCCTCACACTGAAAAACGTGTGGACAGGACAACTGTACTGTAAAGGGTGGGGACTTGTAATACCTTCTCCCACCTGGAGCGGCGCTTCAAGATACACATTTATGTAGAGAATTTGCATCTTCCCCCACTGACCCGCCCCTCAAGACCACCAGCAAAGATAAAACACCCCTATACACTAATTGAGGTCAGGCTGACTTATACATGGCGAGTCTGAATGTAATTGGCCCAGAACTGTAGGAGTAGCATGACAAACACATACACAAACACTCACGTGTCCGTGAATTATAGTAAGGATTAGACCCTTTATAAGCCTAAAACCCTCAAGACCCCGAATACCCTCTAGATCCCGAACACCGTGTAGACCCCCTAACAACCTCAAGACCCTTTAAGACCCTTTAGACCCTATTAAACCCTATAGACTCCTAAGACCCCTTAGAGCCTGAAGACCCTGTAGACCCCTTAGACCACATTACACCCCTTAGAACCCTTAGACCTCCAAGACCCTCTAGATCCTCTCAAACCATTTAGAACCTCAAAGACCCATATACTCCTTTCGACTTTCATACCTTTCAGGCATTCTAAGACAATGTAAACCCCTTTGACCTTTAGAGAGTTTAAGACCCTTTAGACCCCTTCAACCTTTTTTTTAGACCATTTAGACCTTTTAGAGTTAGACCCATTTTGACCTTCTCAGACCTTCAGACCATTTGACCTTTACAACTTGTCAGAACTTTGACCTTTTCAACTAGACAAAAAGACCTTTCATTTGCAATCAATGACCTTTTATTTCGTAAGTCCTTCCGTTTATTTGCCACAAATTACACCACACAAAACTAGTCCTGGCTCAGGTCTGCAATCTCCGATTGCTCTTTCTTGTTGATTTTGTTTTGGATAATTTTGGTTTTTGTCGATTTTGGTTTAGAGAAATTGCCTTTCTCCAGGACTGTTACTCCAGATGTTAGAATCAGAAAAGAAAATTGAAATACATGCACAACCTTTTTTTTCCTCCTCCTGAACATGTTTATTGAATAGGAAGCGATCAGCAAAAGTAACACTGCATAGTCCTTGAAAAACAAGTGGGAGTAAAGGTACCAGTCTTGGAGGCGTATTGGTTTAGACTTTAGAGCATCTGCTCTGAGTCTGGGAGATCGGTAGTTCGAACCCCGGTTGAGTCATACCAAGGTCTTTAACAAATGATACGTGCTGCTTCCTTGCTTGATGCACGGACAAACAAGGATGGAGCGCGAACAAACAACCGGAGGTTGGTACTGATGGTGCAGGCTTTGATGGGCCAAATTGCCCTCCTCCTTCGTCGAACTTCCTTGTGACGGAAATCATTATATTATTACCTCACAATATGAATACGCTTTACATGGAGTCCTCTAAAAAGAGCATTATCAAAAAGTACGACGAATGAGATGCAATAGTACATGACTTGTCAACTTGTGTTTTTTTATTTTTCAACATGGTGTCCCTCAAACTGTCTATGCCAGTCAAATATGTCTTGAGATTACTTCATCAGCCACATCTCATTTTTGGTCTCGCCCCGAAGGGGGTGTGAGAGTAATGCGACGCCCCTGTCTGTCTGTCCACGCCCAGATTTGTTTGTCTCCTCCCCTTCCCTTTATAAGGTGCGAGTTTAAATGGTACCAAGATTCTGCCCTTTCCTTGACCACGATACTCCACTCCCCTCTGCCCTCAGCCAACTCTCTCCAACCTCCAACTACCCACACGATACTTATATCGCTCTTCACACAATCATCTCATCTCAAAAGCGGTCTACCTCTTTTCCTCCTACCTTGTTCCCTCAACCTATGCGCTCTCTTTGCCATTCTTTCTTCCCCCATCCGCACCATATATTTTCGCTTAAATGTTTTTCTCTCTCTGCAACCATTACTTTGGTCGATGCAAAACTTTAAACA
This sequence comes from Myxine glutinosa, assembly GCF_964187855.1. Lineage (NCBI taxonomy): Eukaryota > Metazoa > Chordata > Myxini > Myxiniformes > Myxinidae > Myxine > Myxine glutinosa. The sequence goes on from NC_136269.1 coordinate 135,627,837, forward strand.
AAGAGGGACGCTATTTTACACCATTTTTATTTATTTATTATTCTTTTATTAACAACTCTGACATCATAGGTCACATGGTATGGTAGCCATATTGGATTAAAGGAAAAACATTGGACATCTTCTCTGAAACCACTAAACGGAAAAATTTTAAACTTGGAATATGTCATCAGCATCACTCATCAACTTCTTATGGGGTTGAGAGGGTGATAATGAGTATGGGGTCTACCTCCGCTAATTCACCCCAGATACACTTTTTTGAAATTCCAACTTCTTTCCTGGAAGTCCTTGCAGTGTCCATATGTTTTCTACCTCTCCCACCTCCCCCCAAGCCCTCTCCCTCCCACAGATCTCTCGATGTCCCTGCTCTCAAATGTTGTGTTTGTGCCCTTCCCCCTCTCTCCCCATCTTGTCTACCGCACCCCTTATTTTGTGTTTTATGCGTCGGTTCGACTTTTTGAGTGATTAAAGTTCGCTCTTTCACGAGCCTCGATCTTGTATACAAAAAAAAAAAAAAAAAAACTTACAATGATGTCATCAGTGAATTGGTATTTCAGCCATAATTGGTTGTTCAAAAAATATGAAAACTTAATATACTCTGATCTTCGACCCGATGTGTGAATAATTAAATGTATGACGTCATCAGTCACGTGGTCTGCTGGCCATATTGGATTGACAAAAAAATTAACGTAAAATTCTTCTTCTCCAGAACTACTTATAATAAAAAATCGTTGTGAAACTTATGATCGACTTGCCATGGGGAATATAGTTTGAACGTTTTTTCATTTTAATTGATGCATTTTGGCCTTAAAGTGCACAAAAGTGGTCGTTAAATATCCTAATAATCAATAAAGGTATGAATAATGGCAATGTATGTGACATAAAAGGATGCATGGGATGATACAAGTATATGGGCCATATTAGGCAGTGGCCCATAATACTAGCGTGTTCAGTTACCGATGGTATTTTTGTTCAGAATGACCGTGCAAGGTGAGACTATGCGCTCCACTGAGTGTCGTTCTAGTGTCAGTTAGTTCCTCACTGTTTTGATACATCAGGTCTACAGGTGGGATATAAAGTGGGAAGGTGTACACAGGTGGGATATTAGATGTCTAAACTAACAAGCATTCTGAGTATTGCGCTGCAATACATGTCCCCTACCAAAGTTCAAAGTGCCATAACTTTGTCAAAAATGATCGAATATGCAAATCTATGCACGCTTGATGCTGGTTTTCAAACTTGATCTGAGGTATGCTGAGACACGTGTGTCACGCCTCGCCTCGTTGATAAGCCCGCAAGGTCGCTCCGTGGAGCGGCCTGCACGTATTGCACTGTGTGAATTATATAAATTATTACCAACTCACGGTCTGAGGTACTAGCGATTCAAGAGATATCCATTTTTTTATGGCACATTGGAGAAGCCAATGCGAGGTTTCTTCTTCCTCAGCTTGTCACAACTCTGTCAAATGAGATCGAGTTTAAAAAGTCAGAATTTGACCAAATCTGTTTTATTCATTTGTTAATATACCTCAGCTATTGACAAATCTTAAATTAGAATTTTATTTGAGGTTAAAATGACCGCGACAGGTCGTGTCCAACGATGCTTTCAGTCTGTACATGTGATAAATAATTAAATCCGCACACTTGACGCCTCTTCTTCTTCACGCAATAACAACTTATAGCTTCCAGACCGTACATCCAATCATCTTGAAATTTTGCACACTTCTTACTCTTCATGACTTCTACTATATTATGAAGTTTCACGTCGATCAATAAAGCTATTCAAGAGATATCTATTTTTAAAATATTTTCGTTTAATTAACGATATCTGCCAAACCACGCGCCCTATCGCAAATTCCAAAAGAACATTTTAGTATATTGACATGCGGAACAGATCTGTGAGGTTTCCCCTCGCTTGGATCAAAAATGAGGGAGGGGCTCGGTTTTAAAGGTTCATGCTTTAAAACGTCATAACTCTGAAACCATGTGACGCATGACGTCATGCTCGCTGACTTTTTTGTTCGTCATGGGTATGCGATTCTGCCTGCAAAGTTTGGCCTCGATCTGTTCAGCCGTTGCAGAGAAAATTGGGTTTTCGTGTTTTCACGAAAAACAATATGGCGCCCGAACCACGTGACCTGTGACGTCATAATTACCATTAAAATATTCTACACATCGAGTCCCTCCTATGGTGAAAATTTGATCTCAATTGGTCCTATTATTGCAGAGAAAATCTTTTTTAAAGGAAATTAAAACTTAAAATGGCACTGAGTTAAGGATCATCAGAATTATCAGAATTCCCAAAGTTCAAAGTGCCATAACTTTGTCAAAAATTATCGAAACGTCGCGAAGTTCGAACTTGATCTGTAACTTATCATGAGGAAACCATGTGCCAAGTTTGAAATCATTAGCATTAAGCGTTTAGAAAAAAAAGTCCGGAAAACTGTTCTTTGCGTGCCGGACTGACGGACTGACAGACTGACAGACTGACGGACTGACGGACTGACGGACTGACAGACTGACGGACGGAGGGACGGCGTGCAAACCTATAGTCCACCAGTAGGGGACTAATAATATTTGCCGGGGGCTAGGTCCAGACTGTATGGGAGGAAAAGGTGGGCAAAGGGTGGAGAGGGAGGATTGATCCAGATGCTCAAAGTCATTGTCACGAATGGCAGTCTGCATAATTTATAGTCACACAGGCCTTGTACACAAGTGTGGTTGTGGAGGATCGTGCCATTGGTCAACATTCCTCAGCATTTGTCCTTGATGGCCGGCAGCAATTCTTGTATTTGGTTGGTGTACTATTCTATGATAGTTTGTGAGCCTTATTGAGGCTCAGTTGTCGTGTCAGTTGAGGGTTGGGTCTGACTTGGGTGGTGTTCCCTTGTGCTTCCGTTGTATAGATGCAAATTTGTTTTCAAGATTCCAGTGGTGAAGCTACGTTTCATCACCAGTTATCAGACAAGTTTTAAAGTCGGCTGCACTGAACGCTTTGAGAAGCTCGTAACCTGATGCAAACCGTTGCGCTGATGGCTTCGGAGACTCATTTTGCTGAGACCTTCGACATTGTCCACAAAAGCAGGTAAGATGTCTAGTCAACAGTCCTCTAGCTGTTGATTGCCTGACAGCCTGTAGTTTGATGTTATCTTTCACTGTTCTGGATGACACTCTCCCCAGTCTGTCCCTCTCAATATCATCTTCTGCACACATGCTATGTAAAAATTTTCTGCACACTTGAACAGAATCCATCTTCTCCATTCCACCTGAGAAATGCATCTTCAAAACCTGAAAGCCACAATCCTCGGTACTGATTTGCAATTGATACAAAATGGTGCCGAGTTTGCGGTTTTGTGTGATGACTGTTACCGTTTAATACTGTGCACAATCTGGGAAATTAATTATAGTATGTGGTGGTGTACACGTTACCATGAAACCAGTGAGCCAACAGCACTTCATTTTGATAAATCCGAGCAGAGTACAACCAAACTGTCAGACAAATCATTGGTGATGTCCCTAAACAAATGATCGTGCTACTTCGCATTGAAAATGTGCAGGAAATGGTTGGAACGCCTCCAGTAACTTTGCTAGGAAGTCATGACCCAGATGAAAACAAAGAAAATAAAAATATAGAAAGGGTATCTGAGACACCTGCGGCCCTGCCATTATTTGTGTGCATTGACAGCGAATCACCAGCATCAAAAGAAAAAGACCTAAGTATCCTAAAATGTATTCTCCTTAATGGCCCTGCTAACCATAGAGAGAAGAGTTATGTCGCAAGATGGCGTCATTAGCACCCAGAGTGCCCTGGGAAGGTCAGGTCAGGTATGGGAGCATGCGCCGGAGCAGCGTGTTGCCACATCCATTTTCCGATGGTACTCCAGGTGCCTCCGTCTGGCCATCCCCCAGGGTAATGCCTGGCCCATCCCTATCTCCCAGAGATGCCGATCAACCTGCTGCAACCATGAGGCACGCGGTCGGCCTGTTCGCCTCCTCCACTCACGTGGCTCCCTTGCTGAGAGTATCTGGTCAGCTGGATCGGTCTCCGGAAAACGAGCCTCATGTCCATACAGCCACAGCTGACACTCACGGACCATACAGGAAACAAATCTCATCTGAGTCTCTCTCAGCAACCGCTTGTTGAACACAAAATCCGACCAGCGATAAACAAGGATTCTCTGAAGAGACTTGGTTCCAAAGGAGTTAAGTCTCATTATCTGGCCCTTGGTAAGGGTAAGCATCCGTAGAGCAAGAATGGAAGCACCAAGGACTTAAAGATTCTGACTTTCGTCCTCCTGCATAGATACCAACAGCGCCACACCCCATGATCCAGTGAATCCATGACTCCCCAGGCCTGACCCAGACATCTATCAACCTCTGGCTCACAACATGCGGATACATGAATAACACTGCCAAGGTAAGTGAATCTCTTCGTGACCTGAACATCTTCGCCACAAACAGGCACAGACAAGACAGCAACATCCAAGATGTCATTGAAAGCCTGGATCTTGGTTTTGACCGAGGAAATCCGTAATCCCAGCGGCTCCACCTCGTCATTCAGTGCCTGGAGGGCCCCCATAAGAATATCCAGCATCTCCGCAAAGATGACTGCATCATTTGCAAAATCAAGGTCAGAGATCTTGACACTCCCAAACGATGCACCGCAGCCTGACCTCTCTGACATCCTCCCCAGAATTCAGTCCATACAAGCGCTGAAGAATGTGGGAGCCAGTACACACCCCTGCTGAACTCCAGTAACAATGAGAATCAAGTCTGAGATGGAGCCACCACACCTCACAGCACTCTCAGTACCAGAGTATAGTTCAGAGACCAGATTGATCAGCGTTGGTGGCACCACACAAAGACCAAGAATCCTCCAGAGGGCATCGTGATACACCGAATTGAATGCTTTGCGGAGATCAACATAGGCTGCAAGCAGCCCCTGGCGAAACTCTTGCTTGCGTTCTGTGAGGACCCGAAGCGCAAGGTCAATCGTCGACCTCTTTGGTGTAAAGCCCGACTGCTCTGGTCACTGGTGCTCGAGCAGATGGCAGCGAACCCTCTCAAGAATGATCCAAGCAAAGACCTTGCCCGGCACCGAGAGTAGCGTCACCCTCCGGTAGTTGTTGCCGTCCTGGTGATCACCCTTCCCTTTCCAGAGGGGACAACAAGGCCCCTCTTCCAGTCAGGTGGGATGACGCCTGTGCTCCAAACAGAGCACAGAACTGCATGCAACGACTCAAGTACAGCATTTCTACCAGCCTTGAGAAGCTCAGCATGGATGCCACAAATCACAGGAGCTTTTCCCCCTTTCAGCCGGTGAACCGCCACCTGTATTTCCACAAGTGAAGGCATTTCACAGTTAATTGGGGGTCAGCATTTGGGATAGCAACACCCTGACATCCAACTCAACAGCCGTGGGTCAGCCTGGTGCAGCCGCTCAAAGTGATAGGCCTCCTTGTCCGCCCTCAGCGAGTGTATAGTTTTACGCCTCAGCTCCCGGAACAGTTCGGCTCTGCCATCGAGCCTGGCCCTGCGACTTTGGTCGATGGTTTCAAGCGTCTCCTAAGAGAAAAAAGTTCTTCTTCGCCTGACGGTGGGTTCCAAGACAGCCACCGGCAACATTAAGGATGGTGGTCTTGAAGGCACTCCACAACTCCTCAGGGTCGCCCGAAGCATCCAGACCCCCCAAAACCCCACTCAACCTGCTCGCAAACTCCTCAGCTACCCTCTCCTCCTTGAGCTAGCCCACATCCACTTCACTTCCCCAACAGATCAGTGACTGTTAGTCTGAAGTCAAGTCTGGTGTTGTCTCGAGTATTTGTCCGCACGTGCCCATGATTTGTATTGCAAATCCTCCATGCACCTTAGACCATTAAAAAAAAATACAGATGTACAAAATGTACTTCCTGTGCTGGTAAAGCAGTAGTTTAGGAGCACCAAACTATCAAATATTTTAAAGTCGTCTATTATATTCAAATTATATTTGCATGCATCCATTGCCCCAGAATGTGTATTGGACAAAGTATGCCACTGAGGCAAAGGAATGGGTTATGCGGTTGAGAGTTGGGGGTGCAGGGATTCTGAACAGACAAATCAGCTGCTTCCTATGCTCAACTTTGAGGAACATCGGATGTGCACTTGTAATACAGTATCGACTAGAAAGGCACTCGGTAGAGAACATACCTCCTCTGCCAGGCTGAACAGTTTACGGTTTCTATCCCACTGATAGGCCAGATCTGGATTCGGACCTGAACCAAAATCTAATTGACTTGTTCTTCTCACCTAGTCAACACATCCAACTAGTTTTGTCCTAAGTCTTCCACAACTTTTTCAAATAGGATGCTATATATCGTTTTTGCCCCATCACTCAATGATGAAAAATCACTTGAATAATTTTAAAAAGTTCTCGTATCCGGATCCGTACTAGAATTTAATCGACTCGTCCTTGTCACACACCCAACCTGTCCACCACGTTTCATCCGAATCCGTCCACCACGTTTTGAGATATCGTGATAAACATCGCTTTTTAGCCCTATCACTCAATGGTGAAGAATCACCAAAAAATTATCTGATCCGGATCCATATTCGAATATACACCAAAATTGAATCACTTCTTCCTTGTCACACACAACCTCTCCACCAAGTTTTGTCCATAAAGAATTCGTCCACAACTTTTGAGATATCGTGCTATATATATATATATATATATATAGATATATATACTGTATATTGCATTTTGTTCATATGTCAATAGTGAAGAATCACTTTTTAAAATTCTCAGATCCAGATCTGCATCTGGATCTTCACCAAAATCTAATCATTTTGTCCTTGTGACATACCCAACCTCTCTAGCAAATGTCGTCTGAATCCATCCACAACTTTTTGAGATATCCTGTTCACAAACACACAAACAAAGACAGAGAAACACACAAACAGACAGACAAACACACAAACAAAGACAGACAAACACACAAACAAAGACAGACGAACAAACAAACAAAGACAGACAAACACACAAACAAAGACAGACAAACACACAAACAAAGACAGACAAGCACACAAACAAAGACAGACATGCACGCAAACAAAGTCAGACAAACACACAAACAAAGACAGACAAACACACAAGCAAAGTCAGACAAACACACAAACAAAGACAGACAAACACACAAACAAAGACAGACAAACACACAAGCAAAGACAGACAAACACACAAACAAAGACAGACAAACACACAAACAAAGACAGACACACAAACAAAGACAGACAGGGGTGAAAACATAACCTCCATCCACCTTCAATGGCGGAGGTAAATATGTCCAACTTACGTATCCAATAAATGAACAGCATTATGTGAAGGTGGATGAACTGCCTGATGGGAACACAGAGGCATAGAAGTGTAACTGACACATGAGAATTGGACATACAAGTCCAACAATACAGATTAACGACTTAAAATGAGCCGTTATAGCAAAAACAAAACACCAAAAATAGGGGCAATACCCCTGGGCGCTCACCTGGTACAATAAAGCAGTATACTTCACCGACTAAAGGTATTTTAAACAGTATCACAGTAATTTAAACCAATTTCGGTGGTTGCTCGGAGACAGGGCAGCATGTACAATCATAGTAACGTAATCATAATGCTTTAAATAAACAAACAAAAAAATACCTATTTTGGGGGGCAACCCCATCCCCTCCCCCCTGTAGAACCCCTTAGACCCCAATTTTTCTGACGCCGTGAACAAACATTGGTACAAAATGCTGAATGAAGGTTGTGGTCACGTTTCATCGAAATCGTGTGTGTAGTTCGGAGGAGAGAGCAAATACCTATTTTGGGGGGCAACCCCATCCCCTCCCCCCTGTAGAACCCCTTAGACCCCAATTTTTCTGATGCCGTGAACAAACATTGGTACAAAATGATGAATGAAGGTTGTGGTCACGTTTCATCGAAATCGTGTGTGTAGTTCGGAGGAGAGAGCAAATACCTATTTTGGGGGGCAACCCCATCCCTTCCCCCCTGTAGAACCCCTTAGACCCCAATTTTTCTGACGCCGTGAACAAACATTGGTACAAAATGTTGAATGAAGATTGTGGTCACGTTTCATCGAAATCGTGTGTGTAGTTCGGAGGAGAGAGCAAATACCTATTTTGGGGGGCAACCCCATCCCCTCCCCCCTGTAGAACCCCTTAGACCACAATTTTTCTGATGCCGTGAACAAACATTGGTACAAAATGCTGAATGAAGGTTGTGATCACGTTTCATCGAAATCGTGTGTGTAGTTCGGAGGAGAGAGCAAATACCTATTTTGGGGGGCAACCCCAGACCCTCCCCCCTGTAGAACCCCTTAGACCCCAATTTTTCTGATGCCGTGAACAAACATTGGCACAAAATGTGGAATGAAGGTTGTGGTCACGTTTCATCGAAATCGTGTGTGTAGTTCGGAGGAGAGAGCAAATACATATTTTGAGGGGCAACCCCATCCCCTCCCCCCTGTAGAACCCCTTAGACCCCAATTTTTCTGATGCCGTGAACAAACATTGGTACAAAATGCTGAATGAAGGTTGTGATCACGTTTCATCGAAATCGTGTGTGTAGTTCGGAGGAGAGAGCAAATACCTATTTTGGGGGGCAACCCCAGACCCTCCCCCCTGTAGAACCCCTTAGACCCCAATTTTTCTGATGCCGTGAACAAACATTGGCACAAAATGTGGAATGAAGGTTGTGGTCACGTTTCATCGAAATCGTGTGTGTAGTTCGGAGGAGAGAGCAAATACATATTTTGGGGGGCAACCCCATCCCCTCCCCCCTGTAGAACCCCTTAGACCCCAATTTTTCTGATGCCGTGAACAAACATTGGTACAAAATGCTGAATTGAAGGTTGTGATCACGTTTCATCGAAATCGTGTGTGTAGTTCGGAGGAGAGAGCAAATACCTATTTTGGGGGACAACGCCCCCAACTCGATTTTTTTTTTCTGATGTCGTGAGCTAACTTTGGTACATCATTGGTGATGAAGATTGTGTGGTAAAGTTTTTTTCCGAGCTTTTCCCTCCCAGCCATGTATGTCTTCCTCATATCCTCCGGAGACACTGCACCCTGAGAGAGTTGTCTCCGGAGCATGCGGGTTTTCAATCCACATATTCCTCCGATGAGGCTTCGTCTCCGCTCCTTGACCATCCTCTCTGTCCTGCTCAAATTACCAGCCACGTCATCCTCAACTCTCCCATCGACTGCCCGGGCTCCACACGGTCCTCACGCAGCATTGGAACATCGACTCGGGGGCACATAGGCCTGCCGTCCATTCGCTCCTCGTATTGGGCCTCGGTCTCCTCCTCAATGAGTCTCTCCATCCCATTCACGCCACCAGCTCTTTCCACTGCACCTCCCTCCTCTCCCCCGTCACCAGGATCGTGGCTTCAGGAGTCCAAGCAGTGAGTCTAAGTGGGATGGTGTGAGACAAGAAGTGTGTGTGTGTGTGTGTGTGTGTGTGTATGTCTGTCTGTGTGTGTGTCTGTCTGTGTGTCTGTGTGTGTGTGTGTGTTTGTTTGTCTGTCTGGGTGTCTGTCTGTGTGTCTGTTCGTGGGTCTGTGTCTGTGTGTGTGTCTGTCTGTGTGTCTGTCTGTGTGTATGTCTGTGTCTGTCTGTGTGTGTGTCTGTGTGTCTTTGTCTCTGTGTGTGTGTGTGTCTGTGTGTCTGTGTCTGTGTGTGTGTGTGTGTGTGCCTGTGTGTGTGTGTGTGCCTGTGTGTGTGTGTGTCTGTGTGTCTGTCTGTGTGTCTGTCTGTGTGTCTATCTGTCTGTCTGTTTGTGTGTCTGTGTGTGTCTGTGTCTGTGTGTGTGTCTCTGTGTGTGTGTGTCTGTCTGTCTGTGTGTCTGTCTGTGTGTGTGTGTGTCTGTGTGTGTATCTGTGTGTGTGTCTGTCTGTCTGTGTGTCTGTCTGTGTGTGTGTGTGTGTGTGTCTCTGTGTGTGTGTGTCTGTCTGTCTGTGTGTGTCTGTGTGTGTCTGTGTGTGTGTGTGTGTGTGTGTGTGTGTGTGTTTGTGTGTCTGTCTGTGTGTGTGTGTGTTTGTCTGTGTGTGTTCGATATGTTTTTGTCTTTTCTCGGGGACCATTATTCAAAGAAAGATGAGGATGGCTTCTCATGATAATTTCTTCTAATCATCCCTAACTTACATTTTGGAGTAACATCCCTCCATCCTTTTCCATTATTACCTCCGCCACCGAAGGTTGATGGAGGTTATTCTTTCACCCCTGTCTGTTTGTCTGTTTGTTTGTTTGTGAACAAGATATCTCAAAAAGTTGTGGATGAGTTTGGATGAAATTTGCTGGAGAGGTTGGTCATGCGACAAGGACGAAATGGTTAGATTTTGGTGAAGATCCGGATCTGGATCCGAGATTTTCAAAAGTGATTCTTCACCATTGAGAGATCGGGCGAAAAATCATATACAACATGATATTTGAAAAAGTTATGGACGATTTTGACAAAACTGGGCGAATGAGTTGTTTAGGTTACAAGAACAAGCCGATTAGATTTTGGTTCAGGTCCAGATAAAGGTCCGACCTATCAGTGGGATACAAAACGTAACCTGTTCAACCTGGCAGAGGTGTGCGCTCTACCGAGTGACGTTCCAGCTTTTGCTTTCGTTTTACTTCTCTGCACTCCTGAACCGCTGGACCGATTGAGTTGAAACCTGCTAGTTGTACGGGGAGGGTGGGGGGAGAAGGGGTGCATGGGAAGCATGGAGTCAGTCAAATAAAATCATAGTCCTGGGGATTCAGGCTGCGAGGAGCACCCACATTTTTACTTTGTGGTTATATGTATGGTATATATTACAGCTCTACTCTCAGTACGGAGGGCATTACAAGTGATTATAAAATGTACAATGTGTGGGGGAATTATGGACGGGTTCTTCACTCATGCCCTTCAATTAATTATACCAGCATTTATACACCACACGGTAATTTATACCATGAATTGTATAAAAGGTGGTCAGATTAATTGACCGTGTGTTGACCGTGGAGGGGAAGAGGGGAATTGGAGGAAAGGAGGGGGGTTGGAGAAGGGGCGGGTGGGGTGGGGGGAGGGGGTTGGAGAAGGGGCGGGTGGGGTGGGGGGAGAGGGTTGGAGAAGGGGAGGGTGTTGGAGAAGGGGAAGTGGGCTGGAGGAGGGGAAGAGGGCTGGAGGAGGGGAAGAGGGCTGGAGGAGGAGAAGAGGGCTGGAGGAGGGGAAGTGGGCTGGAGGAGGGGATGTGGGCTGGAGGAGGGGAAGAGGGCTGGAGGAGGGGAAGAGGGCTGGAGGAGGGGAACTGGGCTGGAGGAGGGGAACTGGGCTGGAGGAGGGGAACTGGGCTGGAGGAGGGGAAGTGGGCTGGAGGAGGGGAAGAGGGCTGGAGGAGGGGAAGTGGGCTGGAGGAGGGGATGTGGACTGGAGGAGGGGAAGAGGGCTGGATGAGGGGAAGAGGGCTGGAGGAGGGGAAGAGGACTGGAGGAGGAGAAGAGGGCTGGAGGAGGGAAGGGGTTGGAGGAAGGAGGGGGGGGGGTGTTGAGGAAGAGAATGTCAAAAAGGAAGAAAAGGGGAGCAGGAAGCATGAGGAGAGTGGGGTAATGGGGGTAAAGAAGCAACTGTAGGAGTTGCGGACAACGAGAGGGCGAGACACTTCTTGGCTTGTTCAAAGCTCCTTTATTTCAACAGCACTAAAACCCGACCGGAACTCATGCATCTTTATATATCAAATCACTTCCGCCCCAGCCTCCTAAGGGGGCGTGGCTCCAACAACCGAGCGCACGCCACGCCCATACCATCAATAGACCCCCTGGTCCCGTGCCTGTGCCTCAATGGGGTAACCCCCACACAACTTTCGAGGTATTTGTGCTTTGCTATAAATTGATGCCCCTTCCAGATAAACTGTTTTTTTCACAAGTACGTACCTCGCTCGTATGGGCACCCAAATTATTTACGAGGAACGAAAACCAAACAACTAAATACTAAAGGAATACCAGACTGACTATTCTTGCTTTGTGGAATACGGCACCAAGAATTCTCTATTTATTTCGTTTTACAAATTCATTGTACGCTTTAAAGATAAATCCAGAACTCGACAAAACTGCAACTCGAAATTGATATTCCATCCAGTTCAATATAATTACGTCTAAAAATGCTTACTTATGAATCATAAATGTTAACAAATCTGAGGTAATTATAACGTCCTACGTACCGTACCTTCGACGAGTTCGCTGGTTAATACCTAATGCTGTTCCTCTGAAGAAAAGCAAATTATATTTTAATTCCAACTATTGCTGAAAAGAAAATATTCACTTTTTTGAGGTAATTCCTCCTGGAAAAAAAACCATGCAACCATCCATTATGATTACTAGTGACATTATGACATTACGTACAGGTGGGAGGCCAGAAGCAAACAGGCAATGCAGAAACGGCGAATGCTAAAGCATGAAACCAATAAATTCCACATTCCTGTAGCACCTTCAGTCGCACGTCAGACATGGACAGCAAGTTCGTGAAGGACTTCCATGAAAAACGTACCCATTCACAAACAAACGGGTACGTTCACGTATAGAAACATCGATCGTGGAACCGTGGCGAATCTGCATATGGCGATCCGCGAAGTTCACGTTCAGAAAGTAGAAACCATCACGGCATGTCGTCATTCACTTAAACTCGATATCTCTTTTTTCATTCCAAACAACATATCTCCAATCACTAATTAATCACAAAATAAACTTTTAACAACATTGTTAATGTTTCCTTCATTGTAAAAACTACCAAGTCAACAGTTAAAATGATTTTGAGCCGATAGGTGTTACGGCTTCGGCAAGATCGATTGAGACAGCAATCTGTTAGCTTACACACCACCCAAATAGCTATGTGAAATTCTCTCATGTAGAGATTAAACCCACGTCGTTTGAACTTTGGCCGAGGTCATGATTTACTTTTCATGATGTTTATATACGAATCAAAAAGAAGATAATTGGTTTTGGGTCGTCCTTTCCGCATATCTTGTGGGATTGTGAGTTGGAGAGACGACCGTGATGGTGGGGAGGGGGTCGGCATTCTCTCAAGCAGGGATTCAACCCATGTCCTTATAAAAGATCTTTGTCCAAGGTCACTGAGTCCGATCGGTGCAGCTGTGCAGCGATGGGTGCAGCCGTTTGTGTGGCACCCAGGAAAATAACGTTATGTGGGAGTCCAAACCTGAAAATGCTGGAGGCCAAAGCTGAAATTGGAAAAACAATATACCCTATTTTACTCCAGGAGATCCCAGGATTACCCACCCAAAATATCGTTGCGATCCGTTCAGCCATTTTTGCGGTACCTTTGAATGGACAGACAGACGGATGGACAGACAGACGGACGGACATTTGGTGAATTATAGTAAGATGTTTCTGTCACGTCGATATATTATATTAGTTGTATGGAATAAAGATCAGGTTGACTGGGAAGATTAATCTTAATTCCATTAAATTTATATTCTACAAAATTTTCGAAATGAGAACAAGGGTGGTTGAAGGACCATCCAAAACAAAAAAGGGAATAGAATCCATATTTCATCGCAGATTTAAGTCACCACTGCGCCGTCTATACACCGCCTGGTTGTGGGGGGGGGGAACTTGTCCTCCGAATCTCCAACAAACCGTCCTGATTCCTGAATCCTGATTCCTTCTCATGAAAACACCACTGATCAACTCCACCACAAATAAAACAGGACATGTTTGTGAGATGACAACCCCAGGTAACTAATGGTCACCTGTATGAAGTGCAAACATTATTATTACAACTATAAAACCACCCACCCCTTCGGGAGCATTGGAAAGTCGTCGTCGCCCCCCTATCTCGCGGGGGTTTACCCCAGGTACTACCAACATGTATTCAAAATTCGGTAGAGATCGAGGCAGACATGTATTTTTTCTATGATTTTCAGATGTGCATTTACACATATATCCTATTTAACATATTAGGATGTTGTATGGATCACATGCTGCATCATGTGATCGCAATAGTTTACCGAGTTTACAAACTTTGCTCATATTTTGTTGAATATTTCTTTTAAAGGACATCAACTTAGACTCGGACTTGGGATGTAAAATGCAAACTCCTACTCGACTCACTGGGATGTATCTATCGTTGTAGGTCTACATTACATAATATTGACTCTTTCTTCAAAAAAAAAATAGGTTTCAATAACCACAATTGCAACCGCGAACTATTATAACGAAGGATTAGATCTGCCAAGCCAATAAAGAAACCCTGTGGTTACGATCTGGATTACACACCAAGATACTGTCCAAGAATCGGCTATTTTGTTTTGATTGTGCAGCCAAAGGGTCATGATTCAGTTGGAATGAATGATTGTGGCTATCTCTACAGGTGCGGAGACTAGGCCTACAGTGTGATATCGGCATGTTGGGCATATAAACAGGGAATGTACAGAATATATGTATTACTTACACAGGTGTGGAGGTTGGAGGTAAATTGAGAGAATGAAAAACGAACAAAGTAAAATAATGGGGAGGATAACAGAAAGAAAGAAGGGGAGGGGAGTATGGCAGGTGTGGGAAGAGAGGGAAGGACATTTGAAAGGAATATAGGAGGGGTGGTAATATAAAATACATGTTGTATATGGAAGGAAGGAAGAATGGAGGAAGGAATTGGGAGTGGGGGAATGATGGAGGAAGGTTAGTTATAAAACTCCGCCATTTTGCCGAAACAATTCATTAATGGGCAGAAAAGAGCAGACAGACCTCCTGCTGGATATTTCAGTTTTTATCTATTGTTTTCATTTGTGTTTGATCATATCTGTTGTTTTAATTTGTTTGATCATATCTATTGTCTTCATTTGTGTTTGATCATATCTATTGTCTTCATTTGTGTTTGATCATATCTATTGTCTTCATTTGTGTTTGATCATATCTATTGTCTTCATTTGTGTTTGATCATATCTATTGTCTTAATTTGTGTTTAATCATAGCTATTGGATTTTCATTTGTGTTTGGTCATATCTATTGTCTTCATTTGTGTTTGATCATATCTATTGTCTTCATTTGTGTTTGATCATATCTATTGTCTTCATTTGTGTTTGATCATATCTATTGTCTTCATTTGTGTTTGATCATATCTATTGTCTTCATTTGTGTTTGATCATATCTATTGTCTTAATTTGTGTTTAATCATAGCTATTGGATTTTCATTTGTGTTTGGTCATATCTATTGTCTTCATTTGTGTTTGATCATATCTATTGTCTTCATTTGTGTTTGATCATATCTATTGTCTTCATTTGTGTTTGATCATATCTATTGTCTTCATTTGTGTTTAATCATATCTATTGTCTTCATTTGTGTTTGATCATATCTATTGTCTTAATTTGTGTTTGATCATATCTATTGTCTTCATTTGTGTTTGATCATATCTATTGTCTTCATTTGTGTTTGATCATATCTATTGTCTTAATTTGTGTTTAATCATAGCTATTGGATTTTCATTTGTGTTTGATCATATCTATTGTCTTCATTTGTGTTTGATCATATCTATTGTCTTCATTTGTGTTTAATCATATCTATTGTCTTCATTTGTGTTTGATCATATCTGTTGTTTTAATTTGTTTGATCATATCTATTGTCTTCATTTGTGTTTGATCATATCTATTGTCTTCATTTGTGTTTAATCATAGCTATTGTCTTCATTTGTGTTTAATCATATCTATTGTCTTCATTTGTGTTTGATCATATCTATTGTCTTCATTTGTGTTTGATCATATCTATTGTCTTAATTTGTGTTTAATCATAGCTATTGGATTTTCATTTGTGTTTGGTCATATCTATTGTCTTCATTTGTGTTTGATCATATCTATTGTCATAATTTGTGTTTAATCATATCTATTGTCTTCATTTGTGTTTGATCATATCTATTGTCTTCATTTGTGTTTAATCATATCTATTGTCTTCATTTGTGTTTGATCATATCTATTGTCTTCATTTGTGTTTAATCATATATATTGTCTTCACTTGTGTTTCATCATATCTAATGTCTTCACTTGTGTTTCATCATATATATTGTCTTCATTTGTGTTTGATCATATCTATTGTCTTCATTTGTGTTTAATCATATCTATTGTCTTCACTTGTGTTTAATCATATCTATTGTCTTAATTTGTGTTTAATCATATCTATTGTCTTCATTTGTGTTTGATCATATCTATTGTCTTCATTTGTGTTTGATCATATCTATTGTCTTCATTTGTGTTTAATCATATCTATTGTCTTCATTTGTGTTTGATCATATCTATTGTCTTCATTTGTGTTTGATCATATCTATTGTCTTCATTTGTGTTTAATCATATCTATTGTCTTCACTTGTGTTTAATCATATCTATTGTCTTCATTTGTGTTTGATCATATCTATTGTCTTCATTTGTGTTTAATCATATCTATTGTCTTCACTTGTGTTTAATCATATCTATTGTCTTAATTTGTGTTTAATCATATCTATTGTCTTCATTTGTGTTTAATCATATCTATTGTCTTCATTTGTGTTTGATCATATCTATTGTCTTCATTTGTGTTTAATCATATCTATTGTCTTCACTTGTGTTTAATCATATCTATTGTCTTCATTTGTGTTTGATCATATCTATTGTCTTCATTTGTGTTTAATCATATCTATTGTCTTCACTTGTGTTTAATCACATCTATTGTCTTAATTTGTGTTTAATCATATCTATTGTCTTCACTTGTGTTTAATCATATCTATTGTCTTAATTTGTGTTTAATCATATATATTGTCTTCACTTGTGTTTCATCATATCTAATGTCTTCATTTGTGTTTCATCATATATATTGTCTTCATTTGTGTTTCATCATATCTATTGTCTTCATTTGTGTTTCATCATATCTATTGTCTTCATTTGTGTTTGATCATATCTATTGTCTTCATTTGTGTTTGATCATATCTATTGTCTTAATTTGTGTTTGATCATATCTATTGTCTTCATTTGTGTTTGATCATATCTATTGTCTTAATTTGTGTTTGATCATATCTATTGTCTTCATTTGTGTTTGATCATATCTATTGTCTTCATTTGTGTTTGATCATATCTATTGTCTTAATTTGTGTTTAATCATATCTATTGTCTTAATTTGTGTTTGATCATATCTATTGTCTTCATTTGTGTTTGATCATATCTATTGTCTTCATTTGTGTTTGATCATATCTATTGACTTAATTTGTGTTTAATCATATCTATTGTCTTCATTTGTGTTTAATCATATCTATTGTCTTCATTTGTGTTTGATCATATCTATTGTCTTCATTTGTGTTTGATCATATCTATTGACTTAATTTGTGTTTAATCATATCTATTGTCTTCATTTATGTTTGATCATATCTATTGTCTTCATTTGTGTTTGAGCATATATATTGTCTTCATTTGTGTTTGATCATATCTATTGTCTTCATTTGTGTTTGATCATATCTATTGTCTTAATTTGTGTTTGATCATATCTAATGTCTTCATTTGTGTTTGATCACATCTATTGTCTTAATTTGTGTTTGATCATATCTAATGTCTTCATTTGTGTTTTATCATATCTATTGTCTTCATTTGTGTTTGATCATATCTATTGTCTTAATTTGTGTTTGATCATATCTATTGTCTTCATTTGTGTTTGATCATATCTATTGTCTTCATTTGTGTTTGATCATATCTATTGTCTTAATTTGTGTTTAATCATATCTATTGTCTTAATTTGTGTTTGATCATATCTATTGTCTTCATTTGTGTTTGATCATATCTATTGTCTTCATTTGTGTTTGATCATATCTATTGACTTAATTTGTGTTTAATCATATCTATTGTCTTCATTTGTGTTTAATCATATCTATTGTCTTCATTTGTGTTTGATCATATCTATTGTCTTCATTTGTGTTTGATCATATCTATTGACTTAATTTGTGTTTAATCATATCTATTGTCTTCATTTATGTTTGATCATATCTATTGTCTTCATTTGTGTTTGATCATATCTATTGACTTAATTTGTGTTTAATCATATCTATTGTCTTCATTTGTGTTTGATCATATATATTGTCTTCATTTGTGTTTGATCATATCTATTGACTTAATTTGTGTTTAATCATATCTATTGTCTTCATTTGTGTTTGATCATATATATTGTCTTCATTTGTGTTTGATCATATCTATTGTCTTCATTTGTGTTTGATCATATCTATTGTCTTAATTTGTGTTTGATCATATCTATTGTCTTAATTTGTGTTTGATCATATCTATTGTCTTAATTTGTGTTTGATCATATCTATTGTCTTAACTTGTGTTTGATCATATCTATTGTCTTCATTTGTGTTTGATCATATCTATTGTCTTAATTTGTGTTTAATCATATATATTGTCTTCATTTGTGTTTGATCATATCTATTGTCTTAATTTGTGTTTAATCATATATATTGTCTTCATTTGTGTTTGATCATATCTATTGTCTTCATTTGTGTTTGATCATATCTATTGTCTTAATTTGTGTTTGATCATATCTATTGTCTTAATTTGTGTTTGATCATATCTATTGTCTTAATTTGTGTTTGATCATATCTAATGTCTTCATTTGTGTTTGATCATATCTATTGTCTTAATTTGTGTTTGATCATATCTAATGTCTTCATTTGTGTTTGATCATATCTATTGTCTTAATTTGTGTTTGATCATATCTAATGTCTTCATTTGTGTTTTATCATATCTATTGTCTTCATTTGTGTTTGATCATATCTATTGTCTTAATTTGTGTTTGATCATATCTATTGTCTTCATTTGTGTTTGATCATATCTATTGTCTTCATTTGTGTTTGATCATATCTATTGTCTTAATTTGTGTTTAATCATATCTATTGTCTTAATTTGTGTTTGATCATATCTATTGTCTTCATTTGTGTTTGATCATATCTATTGTCTTCATTTGTGTTTGATCATATCTATTGACTTAATTTGTGTTTAATCATATCTATTGTCTTCATTTGTGTTTAATCATATCTATTGTCTTCATTTGTGTTTGATCATATCTATTGTCTTCATTTGTGTTTGATCATATCTATTGACTTAATTTGTGTTTAATCATATCTATTGTCTTCATTTATGTTTGATCATATCTATTGTCTTCATTTGTGTTTGATCATATCTATTGACTTAATTTGTGTTTAATCATATCTATTGTCTTCATTTGTGTTTGATCATATATATTGTCTTCATTTGTGTTTGATCATATCTATTGACTTAATTTGTGTTTAATCATATCTATTGTCTTCATTTGTGTTTGATCATATATATTGTCTTCATTTGTGTTTGATCATATCTATTGTCTTCATTTGTGTTTGATCATATCTATTGACTTAATTTGTGTTTAATCATATCTATTGTCTTCATTTGTGTTTGATCATATATTGTCTTCATTTGTGTTTGATCATATCTATTGTCTTCATTTGTGTTTTATCATATCTATTGTCTTCATTTGTGTTTCATCATATCTATTGTCTTCATTTGTGTTTGATCATATCTATTGTCTTCATTTGTGTTTTATCATATCTATTGTCTTCATTTGTGTTTCATCATATCTATTGTCTTCATTTGTGTTTGATCATATCTATTGTCTTCATTTGTGTTTGATCATATATATTGTCTTCATTTGTGTTTGATCATATCTATTGTCTTCATTTGTGTTTTATCATATCTATTGTCTTCATTTGTGTTTCATCATATCTATTGTCTTCATTTATGTTTCATCATATCTATTGTCTTCATTTGTGTTTGATCATATATATTGTCTTCATTTCTGTTTGATCATATCTATTGTCTTCATTTGTGTTTTATCATATCTATTGTCTTCATTTGTGTTTTATCATATCTATTGTCTTCATTTGTGTTTGATCATATATATATTGTCTTCATTTGTGTTTGATCATATCTATTGTCTTCATTTGTGTTTTATCATATCTATTGTCTTCATTTGTGTTTGATCATATCTATTGTCTTCATTTGTGTTTGATCATATATATTGTCTTCATTTGTGTTTGATCATATCTATTGTCTTCATTTGTGTTTTATCATATCTATTGTCTTCATTTGTGTTTCATCATATCTGTTGTCTTCATTTATGTTTGATCATATCTATTGTCTTCATTTGTGTTTGATCATATATATTGTCTTCATTTCTGTTTGATCATATCTATTGTCTTCATTTCTGTTTGATCATATCTATTGTCTTCATTTGTGTTTGATCATATCTATTGTCTTCATTTGTGTTTTATCATATCTATTGTCTTCATTTGTGTTTCATCATATCTATTGTCTTCATTTGTGTTTGATCATATCTATTGTCTTCATTTGTGTTTGATCATATCTATTGTCTTCATTTGTGTTTCATCATATCTATTGTCTTCATTTATGTTTGATCATATCTATTGTCTTCATTTGTGTTTGATCATATATATTGTCTTCATTTGTGTTTGATCATATCTATTGTCTTCATTTGTGTTTTATCATATCTATTGTCTTCATTTGTGTTTGATCATATCTATTGTCTTCATTTGTGTTTGATCATATCTATTGTCTTCATTTATGTTTAATCATATCTATTGTCTTCATTTGTGTTTGATCATATCTATTGTCTTCATTTGTGTTTGATCATATCTATTGACTTAATTTGTGTTTGATCATATCTATTGACTTAATTTGTGTTTAATCATATCTATTGTCTTCATTTGTGTTTGATCATATCTATTGTCTTCATTTGTGTTCGATCATATCTATTGACTTAATTTGTGTTTGATCATATCTATTGACTTAGTTTGTGTTTATTCATATCTATTGTCTTCATTTATGTTTAATCATATCTATTGTCTTCATTTGTGTTTGATCATATATATTGACTTAATTTGTGTTTAATCATATCTATTGTCTTCATTTATGTTTGATCATATCTATTGTCTTCATTTGTGTTTGATCATATCTATTGTCTTCATTTGTGTTTGATCATATCTATTGTCTTCATTTGTGTTTAATCATATCTATTGTCTTCATTTGTGTTTAATCATATCTACTGTCTTCATTTATCATATTCATATTATTATTATTCATATTCATATTATTATTATTCATATTCATATTATTATTAATTCATATTATTATTCATATTCATATTTATCATATTGTCATTTATATGTCTTCTATTGTCTTCATATTCATATCTATTGTCCAATGTTTGATCATATCTATTGACTTGATTTGTGTTTGATCATATCTATTGACTTGATATTGATTTGATTGATATTGATCATATCAGCAGACAAAAAGTAACTATACGTTTGACGTCACAAAATGTGGTGCAGCTTTGTGGGGAGACTGGCGGTTGGTTGGGTTTCTGAGCTGTTGGAAAGGCGAGGCTTGGCAAAAAGGCGGTACTTGTGACGCTTGGCGAGAGGGGAGGCGTGGCCTTTAGAATGGGCGGGGCTTATGAACCACAGAAACGAACTCAGCTTTATATATATGAGAGACTAGCAGGAGTACCGGGCTTTTCCGGGGGGGGGGGATGGGAGCAGGAGATGGGGGGTGAGAATGGGGAGGGGGTGAGTGGCAGGGGGAGGGGGGAAGGGGTAGGGGAGGGGAGGGGGAGGAGAGGGGGAGGTGAGGGGAGAGGGAGGGGAAAGATATACTACATATACATATTTTGAGGTGGCTTTTACAGGCCCCTCCGTTTTGGGGGAGGGGGAGGGAGGAAGGGAAGGAAGAAAACATTTCCTGTGCAAAGAGTGCTTCATAACGTCAGGGTTGCACAGGTAAAAAAAAAGTAAATTGTAATACCCTCTGCCACCATCACCAGGTAGCGCTACACGGTACACATTTACAGAGAGAATATACGCCCTTATGCCGGTCCCCCACACACCTGAATGAGACCGCAGCCACATAACCTATGTTACCCCCCCCCAGACAAAGTGTATTTGTACCTCGAGTAAAGTATGAAAGCGTTTATAGCTGGAGTACCCGGTGTTGCTCAAGCGAAAAAGAAACATTAACATATTTGAAATGAGGACAAATATAATGGGAAAGCAATTACATCCAAATCAGAATCCATCACAAATGTCAAATCATCATTTCACCTTTTCGTTGAATATATTGTTACGGATCTCTACGTCGGCCTTTTTCCCCTTAAGAAGGGGGGATTAATCCCCTTGTTTATGACTGACCGACGTGAGTCCTGAAGTTGCGCAGCTCCCTCCAGGGAGGCAGGTGAGCAACCCCGTTCGCGACCACGGACAAGATGTTAATTGCCGAGCGGATTAGCAGCCGCGGCACGAACCATTAGCAAGTAACTGACCCGATTCTTAACGTTGGCCAAATCGTGCCACAGGTGTTCAATGATGGAAACCTCTAAGACGAACAGATGTGAAGAAGAAGAAGAAGGCAACAGTAGGAAGAACAAATATAATTTATTACTACTATTTACACAATTAAAGGAACCAAGGAGAAGGAAAGATAAGAAAATAAAGACAGAAGGATGGAAGGACCAGAAGGACACAGAGCAATATTAACTTACCTAAACAGTCTTACTTATACCCCAGGACAACACAGAAGACGGACGACAATCAGACTTACACAGGGAATGAAGGCAGGAACGAATGGCTGGAAGGAGAGGAAGGTTCAGTTGGAGCAGGAGAATGGTCGGGCCGGGAGTGAGCAGCCGCCGCCCCTCCGCAGGCGTGTTCGCACGGCGGCATCGCTTTGTAGCCGCGGCCCGAAAACCGCTTTCAACGCTCAAAGCTGCTGTGGTCAAAACTGCCGTTGGTTCAGCTCCGGTTTGTTCAAACCTGCGGTTTGCTCAAAGCTGCGGTAAACTCCTTTTGATGAACTTCTCCCTTCTCTCGGTGGACTCTTTTTGTGCATCTCTCTCCCTCAATCATCTCAGGTGGGGGCGTCGCGTGACGGGTTATATAGGCCACACCCTCGAATCTTCACGAACCTCCCCGGTCGTTCTTTCTCCGCCCTCTCAAGCCAAATCCCTCATCCTTGGTTGGTTGATCGGGACTGGCTCACTCCTCCCCCCGATGACGAGGGCGGAGACACGCCTTTCTTCTCCGAACCGACCGCGTGTTCAATGGAGGGCGAATGCAGTTGGCAATTGCGGACAAATAGGGAATTGAAAGGGAATCTATCTTCTTTGAATTCGGTGCAATGTAGAGTCAACTAATGGGAAACACAACCTTAAACTAATACACATAATAAAGAAATAACTATTTAGAAGGGTATATGGTGGCCTGCGTGTATGCGATGGATTAACTCAGAGGACGACCTTTGACCTTTACACACAAAACGGAGATATTTACAAGGAATTCATTACACTTACACAGGGTGATATTTACAACAATAAAAAAACACAGGATTCTCAAATCCGCAACAATATGTTGGTGTATGTACCATTCATCATGTTTCTGAGTTAAGTTTGATGCATTTCAGGAAGAAGAAGAAGCCTTATCACCAACTTCGACCGCTTCCGGAATGGTTTGATTATTTGTGTTTAAATGTCTGGTAATTGTTTTGTATTTATTTATGCAAATGTGTACCTGTATATAAATAACTGTCATTAATCAAAAAGGCTTAGGTATTATAGTGTTTTTTTTAATCCAAAAAAACAAACTTTTTGTTTATCAAAAACAATGATTATTTTTTGGCCTAAAACACTCCCAGGCACTCACCGATGAACCTCTAAAAGTTTGTCGAAGATCCGTTCAGCCATCTCTGAGAAAAATGGCGACACAGACCAACGGCTCTCTTATATATGATATGAGAGACTAGCAGAAGTACCCGGCGTTGTCGGGTGGGGAAGGGGGCGGGGGGGGTGGAAAGAGAGGGGGAGGGGAGGAGGGAGGGGGGGGAGGGAGGGGGAAAGGGGGGGAGAGAGGGGGAAAGGGGGGGAAGGGGAGGGGAGGAGGAGAGGCAGGAGAGGAAGGGGGTTCATATATATGCTGGTGGGTGAATGTGGCGTTCATCACGTTTCTGTGTTGACTGTGATGCAGATCAGGAAGAAGAAGAAGCCATACTACCAACTTCGTGCATTTCCGGAATTGTTTGATTTATTTGTATTCAAATGTCTGGTGACTGTTTTGTATTTATTTATGCGAATGTGTGAATAATTGTCATTAATTTTAAAAGGCTTAGGCATTATCGAGCAAAACCTAGCAGAAGCTAGGCAGAAGCTAGTTAAAAGCTCCTAGCAGAAGTATAAGTTTACGGGATAATATATGAGAGATTACAGGATAAACGGTGATAAAGGGACAATATATGGGTATATATTATTGTGCAGATGTTAAGTTCGTTCATAGGAGACCTATTTGATACGTGACCCTATTCGATTTTGAAATGTATATATAGTCCATGAATGTATAGTCTATGATTTTGAAATGTATAGTCTATGAATAAATATGATTTTCTCTGCAACCGTTGGTCCGATTGACAGGAAATTTTCACCAAAGGTGCAACTCAACCTGCAGAATTTTTTTTAATGATAATTATGATGTCATAGGTCACGTGGTTCGGCTGCGATCTTGGAAAAAGCGAAAAAATTTGCACCTCTATATCTCCAAAATCGCTGAATAGAAAATATTGAGACATGGCTCATTGTAAAGAACGCTCCATGGGGAATAAAATATGTTAATGATGATGTCATGGGTCCCTCCATTATGACGTCATAATTCGACAAGTACAAAACTTATCCTTTCAAGATCAAATTTCTTGTGTCATGTAGGCATAAATTGGTGGAGAAAAAAAAAAGATGTTGTCATCGGTCACGTGGTTCAGCCGCCATCTTGGGAAAACCGAAAACATTTGCACCTCTATATCTCTGAAAACGCTGCATTAAAAAAAATTGAGACATGGCTCATTGTAAAGAACTCTCCATGTGGAATAATATATTGTTGCGGTTTTGAGTTTGTACAGTCAGTATAACAAAGGTTAAAATTTCCCCCTCATAGTTAGTCACACAAGCAACATGAAGCCTCGCGATAGTGTAGTTATTTCTTAGTATTTGTGAGCTTAGTCCTTTTCCTAAGTTAGTTCTGCGTTGAGTAGAGTCAGGAGAATAGGCCCTACTTCTACCGACTATCCAGCCTCCCTAGTCTCATGCCCCTTTGCGCTGACTTTGGTTCATTTTGGGCGAATTAACATGAGGCCGGCTAGGAGGGTCGGGGCGGAGCCGAATGAGGGGCGGCAGAGGCGCTGACGGTAAGCACGAGCCGCCAATCAGGGCTCAGAGGTTGTGGCGGCAGCACTGCGTCACAGGGCGTGGTTGGAAGGTTCGAGGGGGTTCTAGAAGGTTCGGGGCTTATCTATATAACCCGTTGCACAAAGCCCCTAGGAGGACTTGCCCCCGAGAGGACTCGCTGATGAGAAGGCCTCGCGCGCACTGTGACGGAATCGTTGACGAGCAGGAGTTGATAGCGTCCAAGGACTGTGAGAGATACGCGGGTGAAGAAAGACGCGCACGAACCGGAATTACGTGCTATTATAAAGTGACGCTCGGTTGAGTTGGAGGCCGATCCGCATACAGTGCATTAAGTCGCACGAGTGATAACGGCTGTGTAATCGCCAGCCGTGCTGAGAGATGCGCATTTGCCGTTCCACCTCATCGGCTGCCTTTGTCTGGGAGACGCGCTACGAGGTTCCTTCCACCGCCTGCTGCCATCTTCGCGGGACGTGCTTGGACCGTGGAGAGCTGGACGGGGCCGTTCCTGGACGTCCACGCGTTTGGCTGAACATCAACCCATCTGCAATTCCCTGTGTGAGTGTGACGGGCCCGAGTCCGGGGGATAAGATAAGACTGACTAAGTGCTGCTCTGTGTCTCTGCGTCCCGATCACTGTACATACGTGTGGGAATAATTAAAACCTGTGCTCTTCCTTTTTTCCATTCGATCGTTCCTGTGATTTCCTCATTGGCTAAGCGTGGTATGAATAGAACCGCTCGAATCAGGTTCCACTACGAAGACTGCACGGACCACGTGGTACTCAATCTGCTCGGCATACCCAAACGACACGTGGCTCGTGCGAGGCTTGCTTCCCCGCTTCCGTGGCGGTGCAGGGAGTTAGGTACGAGCGAGATTTGGTCCCGAAACCCTACCTTTAGTAAGGGCATTTTATGAGATAGTTCACAAATCTGTTAACTAAATTGTTACCAAAAAATTTCTTCACCAATATGTTTGTAAAGGTGTGTAATAACATGTGTTAAAATGTTGAAGTTCAACTCCCGTGGGAAACCCAGAAAAAAGGCTGTTGAATTCGGGTACCGAAAAATTATTTTCGAGAATTTTTATTTTTTTTAATCGGCCCTTAAGTAACTTATGAGGGGTCAAATAAGGGTTTTTCATGATTCTGAGTTGATTGTTAACATTTATATTTTCACTTTTACATTTACACACAAAGTAGCTTTTATTTCACATACATATATAATACTCAAGAGTTATTTCTCATTCACAATGTCAGAAGTTTCAACAGTCATTGTCTATGTCTTCTTCAGACTCAACAACATCATGACTGCAGTTTCTGCATGTAATGCCATTACAGACTCCACAGGCCGAGATGCACGTGACCCCATTCTTCTTGCAGCTGCATCGCCGGTTGCTGCAATCTCCATGACAATTACAGCTCGTGAACTGCAATAGCTCCTCAGGAGCCGTGGGGTCCAGTGTTGGAACCGGCTCATACCCATGCACACCTATTGTCCATCCATAGTCACTGGGGTTCAGAGACATGCTCTGTAGAAGGATCCAGTCCCGGGTCTGCAGGTAGGCACGGAGTGAATGTTGTGCAGCTGCACCCTCTGTTGGAGGTAGAGTCTCTGGTGCTGCACCTGGGGGAAAGCTGCTGTTGTCTGTGGATCTGGCAAAGGTGGTGCCGGAGAGGTGACTTCGATCCAACTCATTGAGTGAAAGGGAGTGTTTCCGTGAATAGAGACAATGTTTAAATCTATATTGTCTCCAACAAACTGAGTGACTGCATTGTTTGTTTCCCCAACCTCCATAAAGACCACCTGATCATTACTTGACAATTCACTTTCACTGGCTGGCACTTTGGCTGTCATCACTGATTGATCCTCAAGCGCAGCATCAACCGCAACCTCATCATTGATCTGTTCATCGGTTTCCTCCACAATGGTGTCAAGAGTGCCAGAAGTATCTGGAACATCATCTCCACTCCTACTATTAAGGAAGCAGTATTTGTAGTTTTGTGTCTCCGTGTAAGACTCAGTGTATCCCAGCCGGTGGAACTTGTTGAGCATCCATTTTGACCCAAATCTATGATCAAGTTGTATGGCAAGCCCCATTTGGTGTGGCAATACTCCAGACCGAGGTCGACAGGCCTTAATAAAATTCTGCCCCCAAACGGCAACTCTTTCGTCTGTCTTGACAATCGGTCTCAAGAACATCTGAAGGCTTGCAGGAACAAGTGTCAGCTGACTATCGATGTCAGTCATACTGTGTGTGGTGGGGTATGACTTTGGACCTAAATCAATCAAGGCAATATCATTGGATATGAACTTGAGTGCCGTCTTTATGATCTGAGTCTTCTCATCTCCATGGTCAAGATTAGCATGATGCTCTCGCAGAATATTGTCGGTGCCATCTTTGAGACAGAGTACATCTGCCCTTCTTTCCTGTGTTGTGAAATACAAGGTGTCTTCGTATTTCTCTAGAAGTTTTATCTTTAGCCAATGCTTTGAATAAGAAAGGCTCTTCTCTGGTGATTGATCAAACTCCTGCAGCTTTTCATGGACTTGGTCCATGTTCATTACCCCATGCTCTAATTCTGAGTCTAACCATTTGCAGAATTCAATAAAAACTGCCTCTCGCTCCTCATCAATACTCCTCTGTCCTCTCTTCCTTTTTCCTTCCTCATCAGTCTTGGACAAACTGTCACCTCTCGCAAACATAAGTTTGCATCGCAAATGGTACAGTGTTTCTTCTGCTACCAAGTCGTTGATCCCTTCCAGGCGTCCAGTGACTTCAGTGCCCCAGTCATCCCCGCGACTCCGTGCTGTCTTCAGCAAGCTTGCCTTCAGTGTATCTGCAGTCAAATTATCTGGCACTCTGTATTTCTTTCTAGCTTGTGCTGGATTATTTTTGTCGAGCTGGGCTGGTTGGTTGCAAAGAATGCATACATCCTTATACAGGAGGTCAACTGACTGTGATCTTCTAGAACTGCAGCCAGTTGATGAACTGAACTCACAAGTAGTGCGTCTTCTCTTCAACTTTGATGACTCTTTCTCTGCCTTTGATGCTTGAGCTGACTTCTTGGTGGTTGCAACAAAGTTGTTGTACAGATCATTTTTACACTTCTGGTGGTACCTCAGTTTTCCTTCCTTTTGAGCCTCCTTCATAGTTCCACAACAGTAACATTTTCGACAGTTTCTGCTTGTTTCAATAAAGTTGAGTATCCCTTTGGAGTTGCCTGTATGAGCCTTTCAGCTGGTGTATCCGAGCGTGCACAGATTGAGCACAGGTGGAGTAACGTCTTCATCCATATTGCTAGACTCCATGTCCTGCAAAGTAGAAAATGAGATATATTTAGAAATTATTTTTCCACAAAAGAGTGTCTGTGGTGAAATATAAATGTTAACAATCAACTCAGAATCATGAAAAACCCTTATTTGACCCCTCATAAGTTACTTAAGGGCCGATTTAAAAAAATAAAAATTCTCGAAAATAATTTTTCGGTACCCGAATTCAACAGCTTTTTTTCTGGGTTTCCCACGGGAGTTGAACTTCAACATTTTAACACATGTTATTACACACCTTTACAAACATATTGGTGAAGAAATTTTTTGGTAACAATTTAGTTAACAGATTTTCATATGTTTCCCTTACTACTTGCGTTTTGCCCGAAAGAGGCGTTTCAAGTCTCGGTTCCGCCAAGCCCAGAAAGAACAAGGGGATTAATCCCCCCTTGGTAAGGGGAAGAAGGGTGGCGGAGAACCGTAACAATATGTTAATGATGATGTCATCGATGCCTCCATTATGACATCATAATTTGACAAGTACAAAACTTCATCCGATCAAGATGAAATTTCTTGAGCATGATCTAGGAATAAATTAGTGGAGAAAAAATACAATGATGACGTCATCGGTCACGTGCTCGGCCGCCATATTTGTTTTTTCACAAAAGCCTTAAAAACCACTGAAAATACATCCTGGCAAGGGTTTGCAATCTCTGATTGCTCTTTCTTATTTTCTAACTGTTATCCCCACCAAGGTCATACTGTCCTCTTCAACTAAAGTATAAAACAAGCCCGGCTACGCCGTTATTAGACTATCGGTCTTGTTTAAACTGGTATACTCAAACAGGATAAATAAGAGATAAGTTAGCAGTCACATTCATGTCGATGGATCACTGTTCAACCTCACCACAAACGAGTAGTAAAGGAACATTTACTTTCAGGATATTAAAGACCATGCAGACAATGGAGCGACCTTCACAGTCTCCTTACATTCTCTATCACAACATGTTTAGGACATCTTCCAGAGAGGGATAAATGTTGAACAGTTCACGTAGAAATCCCCAGCTTTGTGCTGACCTTGAGAAGGAATGCCAGAGGATGCCTTGCGATGACGTCAGCAATGTTACTCTGATTCTAGCGATGTTACTCTCAGATTCTAGCGATGTTATGGAATTGGGACCATTTGTGAGATATTGATAGACATGTGAATAAAATTAAAATGCAAATGCACAAAACACATGAATGTAGGCAGAATGCTCTACACATGACTAAATTACAAAATATCGGTGCCATCTACTTATTATGTATGCTCCAGAGATGGGCCGAGGTGGAGGCGAGAAATTTAAAATTGAACTAGAAGGACACTCTTCAATGTCACGACGTCGACTGATATGCCTCCACCCACATTATTACATCATTATAATACTTTGTTCTTTTTGTTTACAAAATGGAAGCTCAGGAAGAGCCTGATGACAGAGGGTGAAAATCAATAAACTGACAGCGGGGCAGCAATTGGACATAACAAACATGATTTAGAACGGCACTCTTCGACATCACGACGTCAAACCAATATGCCTCCACCCACATTATTACATCATTATAATACTTATATCAAGTTTGATTTAAATCCATTCAGCTGTGCTCAAGTTAGCACATTTTTACCTGACATGACCTCTGACCTTTGACCTATTGACCCCAACATTTAATCAGGCCATGTTTACATCATTATACATACCTGTACCAAGTTTTAATTTAAATGCCTTCAGCTGTTCACAAGTTCTCACATTTTTACCTGACATGACCTCTGACCTTTGACCTCGGGACCCCCAAAATATAATCAGTTAATCTTTACATCATTATACATATCTGTACCAAATTTGAATTAGATCCCTTCAGCCTTTCTCAAGTTATAGACCTATTACAGACTTTGACATTTAACCTTTGACCTCTGGAACCCAAAATCTAATAAGTTAATCTTTACATCATTATACATACCTGTACCCAGTTTGAATTCGATCACTTCAGCTGTTCTCAAGTTATAGATCTATTACTGACTTTGACCTTTGCCCCCAAAATCTAATCAGTTAATCTTTACATCATTATACATACCTGTACAAAGTTTTCATTCGATCACTTCCCGGCAAACACATAACGTAATCACAACGTTGCTGGAACATCGTAATTAGGTAACGAAAAAAACAACGTTTTATAAATGTTTTAAGGACGTTTTACTTTTACCTTCAAACATGTTAACCTTTAAACAACGTTGTGGAAACGTTTTACAACAACGTTATTTGAATGTTGCAGAAAAACGTTCCCTAAACGTTTTAGTTAGTTACTGGACCGACGTTATACCAATCAACGTGTTGCGAACTACAAACATTCCGCTCAACTTTGCAAGCATTCCAGGTGTGGGAGATGTTGGGGGAGGTGGAAAAAAAGTATTTCCTGCCATTTTGTTAAGTAACGTGAAAAACGTTGAAACAACGTTGTGGAAACGTTTTACAACAACATTATTTCATTGTTGCAGGAAAACGTTCCCTAAACGTTTTAGTTAGGTACTGGACCGACGTTATACCAATCAACGTGTTGCGAACTACAAACATTCCGCTCAACTTTGCAAGCATTCCAGGTGTGGGAGATGTTGGGGGATGTGGAAAAAAAGGATTTCCTGCCATTTTGTTAAGTAACGTGAAAAACGTTGAAACAACGTTGTGGAAACGTTTTACAACAACATTATTTCAATGTTGCAGGAAAGTAACGTGAGAAACGTTGAAACAACGTTGTGGAAACGTTTTACAACAACGTTACCTGAATGTTGCAGAAAAACGTTCCCTAAACGTTTGAGTTAGGTTCTAGACCGACGTTATACCAATCAACGTGTTGCGAACTACAAACATTCCGCTCAACTTTGCAAGCATTCCAGG
The DNA here is from genome assembly GCF_964187855.1 of Myxine glutinosa. Classification (NCBI taxonomy): domain Eukaryota; kingdom Metazoa; phylum Chordata; class Myxini; order Myxiniformes; family Myxinidae; genus Myxine; species Myxine glutinosa. The sequence goes on from NC_136269.1 coordinate 135,659,317, forward strand.
TGTGGGAGATGTTGGGGGAGGTGGAAAAAAAGTATTTCCTGCCATTTTGTTAAGTAACGTGAAAAACGTTGAAACAACGTTGTGAAAACGTTTTACAACAACATTATTTCAATGTTGCAGGAAAGTAACGTGAGAAACGTTGAAACAACGTTGTGGAAACGTTTTACAACAACATTATTTCAATGTTGCAGGAAAGTAACGTGAGAAACGTTGAAACAACGTTGTGGAAACGTTTTACCACAGCATTATTTCAATGTTGCAGGAAAGTAACGTGAGAAACGTTGAAACAACGTTGTGGAAACGTTTTACAACAACGTTACTTGAATGTTGCAGAAAAACGTTCCCTAAACGTTTTCGTTAGGTTCTAGACCGACGTTATACCAATCAACGTGTTGCGAACTACAAACATTCCGCTCAACTTTGCAAGCATTCCAGGTGTGGGAGATGTTGGGGGAGGTGGAAAAAAAAGGATTTCCTGCCATTTTGTTAAGTAACGTGAAAAACGTTGAAACAACGTTGTGGAAACGTTTTACAACAACGTTACTTGAATGTTGCAGAAAAACGTTCCCTAAACGTTTTAGTTAGGTTCTAGACCGACGTTATACCAATCAACGTGTTGTGATCTACAAACATTCCGCTCAACTTTGCGAACATTCCAGGTGTGGGAGATGTTGGGGGAAGTGGAAAAAACGCATTTTCTGCCATTTTGTTAAGTAACGTGAAAAACGTTGAAACAACGTTGTGGAAACGCAAAAATGTTAGCCAGGTTCAGCCGTGCACAAGGTATAGACCTATTACAGATTTCACCATTGACCCCAAAATATAATCAGTTGATCTTTACAATATTGTACATAGCTGTACCAAGTTTGAATTATATCATTTCAGCCGTTCTCAAGTTATAGACCGATTGCAGACTTTGACCTTTGACCTCTTGACCCCAAAATCGAATCAATTAATCTTTACCTCATTATACATACCTGCACGAATTTGACTAAGCTTCCTTGAGCCGTTCTCAAGTTATCGCGGTAACGAAAACCTATCACGGACGGACAGCCGGATGGACAACCTGATAACATAATGCCTCCGGCGACGTCGTCGGCGGAGCCATAAAAATGGAAGGGAAGGTAAGAAGGTGGGAGCAATAAAGTTTGGGTGAGCGTGGGAGGAGTGGGGAGGAAAGTGTGGGAGGAGTGGGGAGGAAAGTGTGGGAAGGGTTGCATCCACCATGTTGGCGTATGTAATAAGTAGATGGAGCAAAGCTGAACAGGATCACGAAAACTTGCTTTTTCCACCATGTCTAAGGACAGATGTAGATAGTTAACGCAGAAGGAGAATAAAGAGATCCTTTCTGGAGTGTCTCGTATTTGGAGTGTCTGGAGTGTCTGGAGTAAAGGGCATGTGGCAAAGTAGAGAAAAGAAGGGCCATTCCATAGCTTATAGAAAATGCCGAACAATAGAAAAGAAGGGACATTCAAAAATATCTCGTGTGCATGCTGTACTACCCTTGTGTTCTTAGGAGGAACCAAGTGATGCTCTAGAAAAGTTCATATAAAGGGGTGCCAATTTGATTCATACACCTGCATGAAGAAGTAAATGTATTTTATTTGCCAGATGTAGGGCACCCCTTCACAAGATACATTTTAAATACAAACAAAATGCATTTGTTCATCGTACAAGACTTTATTCAAGACGATATAAAAGACTTGAAAAAGTAAGGGGAAAAAATATTCAACTCACAGTATTTGAACCCACAATCCCCAACTTGGGAGTTTGATGCTTCATCCATTAAGCATTGAGCCAGCAAGTTATAAAAAAAAAATTGTAATATTTTAAAGGGGTATAAAGTGTGCATATATGTATACTTATTTATATCTATCTATCTATCTATACATATATATATATATATATATATATATATATATATATATATATATATATATATATATACATACATACATACTAGCCGAAAGCACCCAACATTGCCCAGGTTATTTTTGAATGAATTTACTACTATAATTCAGCTTTTACTCACGGCCGTAGAAGATTGACTACTATAATTCAGCTCAGCTTTTAATTGCGAAATGGGCCCAGCCCGGCCGAAGCGGCCTCACCACCTAGCCTATAACCTTCCCGGGGCCCGTCCAGACATTTTAAGTTATTTTTGAATGAATTTACTACTATAATTCAGCTTTTACTCGTGGCCGTAGAAGATTGACTACTATAATTCAGCTCAGCTTTTAATTGCGAAATGGGCCCAGCCCGGCCGATGTGGGCCTCGACCGGCCTCGCCACCTAGCCTATAACCTTCCCGGGGCCTGTCCCGACATTTTTTGTTTTAGAGGCTTCCTCCTATCTTTCACCGTTCAAGAGATTAGCACGCGCAGACAAACAAACAAACAAACAAACAAAAACTTTCTTTTATACATATTGTTGCAGATCTCGAAGTACGGCACTCCCGTTAGCAAGGGGGGGTTAATCACCTTGTCTTGTTAAGCTGGCCCTCTCCGGTCCTGGAACTATCCTGCTCCTTTGCGGGATGAGATTGGCCAGGGTGATTGGTCAAAGGTTTCCCAAATACCTTCACCAATCTTTCCGCAAAGCAGAGAGTTGAGTCCCTGCTCGAACCGCGGATGTGATGGTAATTGCCGAGCGGTTTAGCAATCCACGATCCGAGCCGTTAACAAAAGGACTAACCCGATTCTGAGCGGTTCCTATATCGTGCCACCGATATTCAATGGGGAAAAGACAAAGACGATCGGACGAGGGGAAGCCAAAGAATAAGAAGGGTGAAGGAAGAACAAATATGGTTTTTTAACTAACTACAAGAGGAAACGAAAGAAGGGAATATACAAGAAGGAGGAAAGAAAAGGACATAGGGCAAGCTTATTTAAACAGTCTTAACTTAACACGACCCCAGGACAAACAGACAGACTCACACGGAATGGTAGCTGGTAGGGGAGGAAGGTCCAGGCAGATGGTTCCAGGTGATGGGATGGTCCAGGCTCCGGGTCCGCGGGTGAAGAACGGCTGGCAGCTTAATGCGCGACCGGACCTTACATATGCGAGGGGCTGGAATGCGCGTACGTGTAGTGTGCCGAACGTTCCCAAAACCACGGCAGTTCGTATCGAAAACGATCATCCCAAACGATCCTCCGCGCAATGTTCTTATATTCGCCGCCTCTGCGCTGTTCTCTCGAGTTTGCCGATCCTCTGCCGATCTTCTCTCCTCGCATCTGCCAATCTCCCCCGCATCTCCGTGAAAGGGCTTTGCGCTCGCGCTTTTATCACAAGCCTCGCGTATCAAGTCGCGTCCGCTTTGCTCCGCCTACCGGTGAACACGCCTCGGCCTGGATTGGTCACGAGGGTTCATTGTTACCTCCCCTCGTGACGGGTTGATGGGGCCACGCCTATGTTCCTGGCCGCTCCTCCCTTCTTCTCCAACTTGACCGCGTGCGTAATGGTGGCGGGCAGGAACAAACCAAAAGGCAGCGACGACGGCAATACAACTACTGGCACTTTGGAGAGAGAGAGAGATTGGGGATAATTGAAGGGGCCTAGGTTATTTGATTAATACAACGCAGATTCAACTATTGGAAACAGATCCTTACCTGAAACACATACTAATGAAATAACTACAGAAGGTTCCTATGGTGTCCTACGTGTTGCAATATGGCCTAACTAGGGTGCGACCTTTGACCTTTACACCAACAATGGGAGTATTTACAGGGGATTATTTATAAGGGAACATTTACAAAAATTTACTCGTGAAGGGTTCTCAAACCCGCAACAATATTATATAGATAACTAGCCGAAAGCACCCAGCGTTGCCCAGGTTGTTTTTGAATGAATTTACTACTATAATTCAGCTTTTACTCGCGGCCGTAGAAGATTGACTACTATAATTCAGCTCAGCTTTTAATTGCGAAATGGGCCCCGCCCGGGCAAGGTGGGCCTCGACCGGCCTCGCCACCTCGCCTAAAACCTTCCCGGCGCCCGTCCCGACATTTTTTGTATTAGAGGTTTCCTCCTATTTTTCCTCCTTTCACCGTCAAACAAAAACTTTCTTTTATTTATATATACTAGGGCATGCCCGTACTATATATATATCTAAAATTATATCCCCCCCCCTCTATTTACATGAAATGGTTTGGTCCAAAGCGAACGGCTTGCGAGTACGGTGACAATCCCCCCCCTCTATTTACATGAAATGGTTTGGTCCAAAGCGAACGGCTTGCGAGTACGGTGACAATCCCCCCCCTCTATTTACATGAAATGGTTTGGTCCAAAGCGAACGGCTTGCGGAGTTTGGTAAAGAAATCGCCATAGCTCGGTAACTACTTGTCCGATTAATATGAAACCTTGAAAAGGCACATCCTCGGGTCCCCAGCAATATACCTGGCAAGTTTCAAGTATATCGGACCGGTAGTTGTCGAGAAACAGCGGTCGCATACACACACACAGACACACACACACACACACACACACACACAGAGATTACTGGAATTATAGATAGATATATATATATATATATATATATTTATATATACAGTATATATATATATATATATATATATATATATATATATATATATATATATATATATATATATAATGTACCAGTAGAAACCGAGAAACTCATTTTCAGTCCCCATGTTAAAGTTGCATACAGAGAAACGATCCCATATAAATGGAGGGGTACATTGCACCCCCCCTTTGATTATTCAACAAGATATAAAAGCCTTCAAAAAGTAAGAAGGAAAAAAATATTCAACCCAGATGGGACTTGAACCTACACTCTCCAGCTTGGGAGTCTGATGCCTGTTACATTGAGCCTTATATTTATATATTTGTATATATATATTTAATTTTAAAGCAAAAACTGTAGCACTTAGGTGAAATTTGTTTTGAAAGACATTAACTAGACCTATTGGCCGATGTATATTCTAAGGTTCAACTAGTTACAATGTATAGCCCCTGAGATATGAGCGCCAACACATTTTTGGCCAACGGATGGACGGACGGACGGACACCAACGTGATTTTGAGGGTTTTCTAAATAAAACTCAAGAATGTGGAAACAGACGTTGCTGAAATTTGGAACATATTACCTCAATGTACAAAGCATTTACTTCTGAAATTTCCAGCCGATTTCGTCCAGTTGTGGCGGGCACAAGGGACAATAATTCCGCGCACCAGTGGGTGGCGCGAGCGTCCAGGCGGAGAACAAAAGCGCATGCCCTGCCTTTCGATCGATCGGCCACGCCCGGGCACAAGGTGTGGCCTCGGGACATATATGCGGGCTCTAAGCTCGAGCCCGCCCAGTGCTGAGGTGCGAGCTCTTAATAAACACTCTTTGTTTGTACCAACGCGTTGTGGCCTACCACTCTGGCAATCGAGTCGTGTGTGCACAGCACCACACTGGTGACCCCGATTGGTTCAGCCACTGCTGACCCCCGAACACGCCATGGCTACCAACGCCGTCAAACTCCCCGAGTTTTGGGAAGCGCAAGCCGACGTCTGGTTTGTGCAGGCCGTAGCTCAATTTCAGCTCCGAGGCATCACGGCGGACGAGACCCGGTACTACCACGTGGTCGCCGCCCTTGGGCCTGGCACTGCCGCCCGAGTCGTGTCCATCCTTCGGCGCCCGCCGAGCGACAACAAGTACGAGGTGCTCAAACGTCTCCTCCTCACCACGTTCGGGCTCACGGAGATCGAACGGGCCGACCGCCTCCTGGACCTTCCCGCCCTCGGCGACACACGACCATCCGTCCGGATGGATTTCATGCTGTCGCTGCTTGGAGACCAGCACCCGGATTTCTTGTTCCGCGCACTTTTCCTCCGCCAGCTACCTGCACAGGTGTGCCTCGCGCTGGCCGGTTCCAAACTAACGAAACCCCGTGCCCTGGCTGGAGAGGCCGACAAGTATTTCACGGCCTGCGACACGCGGTCGGTGTACGGTGCTGCCGTAGTGGCTCCCGGTGCGGAGGCTCCAGCGCCCCCTGCTTCCCTCGTGGCCGCTGCTACGCCCCGCCCACTACCGCCGCCGCCACCACCACCGACACGGCTGCCGCGGGGGCCACCGCCGCAAACCTGGTGCTACTACCATGCCAGGTTCAGCCGCAAGGCTAAAACGTGTCGCCCGCCGTGTTCTTTTGACAGGTCGGGAAACGACCGGCGCTCACTTGCGGCCATGAGCGTCAGCCAATCCGGCAGCCTCCTGTTCATCACGGGCGCCTTGTCCAGGCGCCGGTTTCATTGCGAACCAGGAGCGCAGGTAAGCGTCGTCCCCGCCTCCACGTCCAACAAGGCCGGGGCCCCGCTTTGCTTGCCGCCAACGGTACACCCATCCACACATTCGGGAAGCGTTGCCTCTCACTGCGGTTCGGAGGGCAGCGCTTTCAATGGTTGTTCGTGACCGCCAGCGTGCCAATGGCCCTGCTGGGCGCGGACTTCCTATGTGCGCATGGGCTGTTGGTCGACGTGAAGCGCAGACGTCTCGTCCAGGCCGAAACCTTCAGCTCGCTCGCTTGTTCGCTGAGCGGCTCATTGAGCAGCTCACTGAGCGGCTCACCGAGCGGCTTGCCAAGCGGCTTGCTGGAAGGTTCCGTCCCGGCGAGTTTAGTTTGCACGCTTCCGGCAACGGACGACTTTACCCGCCTCCTAGCCAGTTTCCCGGCCCTCACGCGGCCCACCTTCTCAGCGGTGGCCGTTAAACACGGGGTGGAGCACCATATACCCATGGTCGGGCCGCCGGTCTACGCCTGGGCACGCCGACTCGAACCCACGAAGCTCGCCATGGCGAAAGCGGAGTTCGCCACGCTGGAGCGGCTGGGGATCGTACGGCGCTCCAACAGTGCTTGGGCTTCTCCGCTGCACATCGTGCCGAAGCCCGGCGGGAGATGGCGGCCGTGCGGGGACTACCGCCGGCTCAATGATGCCACCACCCCCGACCGCTACCCGGTCCCGCATATCCAGGACTTTTCCACCCGGTTGGCAAACCGTGTTTTCCAAGGTGGACCTCATCCGGGGCTACCACCAGGTCCCCGTACAACCGGGCGATGTCCCGAAGACGGCCGTCATCACCCCTTTCGGCCTGTTCGAGTTCCTGAGAATGCCTTTCGGGTTGAAGAATGCGGCCCAGGCGTTCCAACGGCTTATGGACAGCGTCTTGCGTGACTTACCTTTCCTCTTTGTCTACCTGGACGACATCCTACTCGGAGCTCTGGGCCGCGGTGGCGCAAGGGCTCGGCGTAAAACTACACCGCACCACGGCCTACCACCCCCAGGCCAATGGCCTGTGCGAGCGCTTTCATTGCTCGATGAAGACCGTGCTCCGGGCCAACCTCCGCGACGGCAGCTGGGCCGACAGGCTCCCCTGGGCCTCAGGACGGCGCCCAAGGACGACCTGCGCACGTCCTCAGCGGAGCTGGTCTTCGGGCAACCACTGCGGGTACCGGGCGAATTTATCCCCGACTCCACGGCTCCTTGGTCCGTGGCGCAACAGCGCTCCGCCCTTCAGGAGACCACCCGGAGGTTCGCCCCGGTGCCGACGGCACACCACGGTTGCCCGTCTTCCCACGTCACCCCAGAGCTTCACACGGCGGAGTACGTCTTCGTCCGGTACGACGCCCACGGGGCACCGCTATGGCCCCCGTACGACGGGCCTTTCCGCGTGCTGGAGACCGGGGACAAATATTTCACCATCGACATCGGCGGTGCCCCGGATTGCATCTCCGTGGACCGCCTCAAGCTGGCCCACCTCGATCTGGACCACCCCCCGCCAGCAGCTCTGCCTCCACGTCGAGGCCGCCCCCCAGCGGTCGGACCCCCCGGCACCCCCTGGCCCGCGACCCCCCCAGCCCTGCACTCATCGCCAGGGGGCATTTCGGCCGGGTCAACCGGCTTCCCCGCAAACTCACCCTTCAGGTGCACGGGAATTCTGGGGGGGCACGTGTGGTGGGCACAAGGGACAATAATTCCGCGCACCAGTGTGTGGCGCAAGCGTCCAGGCGGGGAACGAAAGCGCATGCCCCGCCTTTCGACCGATCGGCCACGCCCGGGGACGGGACATATATGCGGGCTCTAAGCTCGAGCCCGCCCAGTGCTGAAGTGCGAGCTCTTAATAAAGACTCTTTGTTTGTACCAACGCGTTGTGGCCTACCTCTCTGGCAATCGAGTCGTGTGTTCACAGCACCACACAGTATACGTCTTCAGTTTTCGTTTTCAGTCCCTATATTAAAGCTGCATACAGAGAAACGATCTGTTATATAAAGGGTAGGGCCGCTTTGCGCTCTCCTTTTGATAGCCAAGTGGATCATTGCTTCTCCTTCTACTACTACTGTTTCCGATTCGTCTTCCTCTAGTTCCTCCTCTGCCTCTACCTCTAATTCCTCTTCTTCCGCCTCTCAAACATCATCTTCTTCTTCAAAAAAAACTTAAACGCAATTTTTTTTTCTGAACACCATTGAAAAACATTAATCACGTTCTGAATTGAAAGGCAGTTTCAAAACAATAAAAATTGCCGATGAGAAAGTGTCGATTTTCGATTTCGCCAGTGACGTCACACCATGTGCATGTTCTGTTCTCACCTTGATCCAAATGGTGAATTTACATGGCGAACCAGTGCGTGTCGAGCTCGGATTCCTATACTAAGGCCATCGTCATCAGAAACTCTGATCGTTCTCAGTATATTGAAACTGATGAGTGGTATTGTGAAGAAATTATGGAAGATAAAATTAGTGATGGAAACGCTATTGTATTGTAGATCGGTATTGTAGATCCGTATCGTTTGGTACCTTGTTTGAGCAAATCAGATGAAGATGGTGTTCGTGAAGATGGCGGTGTTGGTGGTGAAGATGGCGGTGTTGGTGGTGAGGATGGCGGTGTTGGTAGTGAAGATGGCGGTGTTGGTAGTGAAGATGGTGGTGTTGGTGGTGAAAATGGCGGTGTTGGTGGTGAGGATGGCGGTGTTGGTAGTGAAGATGGCGGTGTTGGTAGTGAAGATGGCGGTGTTGGTAGTGAAGATGGCGGTGTTGGTAGTGAAGATGGCGGTGTTGGTAGTGCAAAAGAAAACGCCGGTCGAATGTATTGTGGGGGTGATGGTTGTTGGAGCATTGTGGGGAAGGGGTGGTTGTGGGCATTAGCTAGGGTTTTTGAGCTCTTCAGATGCATACTGCAAGGTGGTGGTGATGTTAGCCAACACATCTAGCGAGGTGAGATCGGTCACCAGCAGGCCAACACAGGTTTTCGATCACCACTCAAATCGCTGTTGCTCGGCAGAGTTTTTTTAGTTTTTTTATTGTATACAAGATCGAGACTCGTGTAAGAGCTAACATTAATCACAACAAAAAAATTAAAGGACACACAAAACATACAATAAAGGAAGCAGGAGACAAGATGGGGAGAGAGAGAGGGAAGCACACAAGTACAACAGCAGAGAACAGGAACATCGGGAGATCTGTGGGAGGGAGAGGGCTTGGGGGGACGAGGCATTGGAAGGGGGTGGGGTGGGAGAGGTTTAAAACACATGGACACTGCTAGGACTTCCAGGAAATAAGTCGGTATTTCAAAAATGTGGATCTGGGGTGAATTAATGGGGGTAGAAAAGATCAAGGTTTTGGATGGGGGAAGATAAGAGATGGTGGTGAACAGCTGTTTTAAAGACCTGGATGGAGGAGTGGGATTGAAGAGAGTGAGAGATTTGCTCCAGAGGTGGGAGTAAAGAGGAATGAAAGAGTGAAGGTGAGCAGAGAGTCTTGATTTTGGCAATTTCACCAGAAGAGGGTTGCTGGCAGATCTTGTGCAACCTGTAGGAATATTTGGGGGACAGAGCACACAGAGAGCTGGGGGAGCTAGGCCGGAGAGGAGTCGGTAGAAGACAGAAAGACCACCTACCTGCCTGCGGTGAGTGGGTGAAAGGCCTTCACAATCAGCTTCATCGCAGAAGATTCCAATGATTCTGAAAGCTTTGGTTTCAACAGCGTGAAGCCGAGCGAGGTGTGAGGCAGGAGCACCAGCCCAGAGGGATTCCATTGAGCTGCAGATGAAAGCCTTGCATGTGGTGAGGAGCTCAGGTGTGCCAAGGAAGGACTTCGCACGATGGAGGATGCCCAGTCGGAAACTGGCTTTGGAGGCCAGCTTGGAAATGTGGTTTTCCTAGGAAAGATCATGGCATATAGTGAGACCCAAAAGCTTGAATGACAGAACTTCTTGGAGAGGATTGTTGAGAAGTAGATGGGAGGGTTGTCCAGTCGGTCTTTTCGGAGAGACATAGTAAGAGTGTGAGATTTGTCAGGATTGAAAGACATGTTCCACTTGTTTGCCCAGTCTGGGATTTTGTCCAGGTCTGCAGAGAGTGAGGAGGCTGCAGACTGCCGATCTGAGGGATGATGAATGGAGCGGGAGAGAGTGGAGTCATCAGCAAAGAGATAGAGAGGATTTTCCAGAGAGTTGGAGAGATCATTGATGAAGAGCAGAAAAAGCACAGGGCCCAGAACACTGCCTTGGGGAACTCCAGCCTGAACAGGAAGGGGAGATGAGAGAAATCCATTCAGGGCCACACGTTGACTACGACCAGAGAGAAAGTTGGATCAGATTGGATCAGATTGCAACCTTTTGTCGTTGAAACCTTGTGAAGAATCTGGATATCGTATCGCATGAGACAACCGTGATATTGATGTGAACTCACTCATCCATTGGTGCATTTATCTGCTTATTGGAGGTCCACTATAAGACTTCCATTTGTCCAGTTGGTTCATTTATCTACTTTATTGGAGGTCGACGATATAAACTCTCATTTGACCCATTGGTGTATTGATCGACTAATCGGAGGTCCACAATATATAAACTCTCATTTGACCCATTGGTGCCTTTATCTACTTATTGGAGGTCCACGATATAGACTCTCATTAGACCAATTGGGGCATTTATCTACTTATCTATAAGACTATAAGGTCCACTATAAGACTTCCATTTGACCATTTGGTGCATTTATCTACTTATTGGAGATCGACGATATAAACTCTCATTTGACCCATTGCTGCATTTATCGACTTATCAGAGGTCCACGATATATAAACTCTCATTTGACCCATTGGTGCCTTTATCTACTTATTGGAGCTCCACGATATAGACTTCCATTTGACCAATTGGTGCATTTATCTACTTATTGGAGGTCCACGATATAGACTTCCATTTGACCAATTTGTGCATTTATATACTTATTGGAGGTCGACGATATAAACTCTCATTTGACCATTTGGTGCATTTATCGACTTATCGGAGGTCCGTGATATATAAGCTCTCATTTGACCCATCGGTGCCTTTATCTACTTATTGGAGGTCCACGATATAGACTCTCATTTGACCAATTGGTGCATTTATCTACTTATTGGATGTCCACGATATAGACTTCCATTTGACCAATTGGTGCATTTATCGACTTATCGGAGGTCCGCGATATATAAGCTCTCATTTGACCCATCGGTGCCTTTATCTACTTATTGGAGGTCCACGATATAGACTTCCATTTGACCAATTGGTGCATTTATCTACTTATTGGAGGTCGACGATATAAACTCTCATTTGACCATTTGGTGCATTTATCGACTTATCGGAGGTCCGCGATATATAAGCTCTCATTTGACCCATCGGTGCCTTTATCTACTTATTGGAGGTCCACGATATAGACTCTCATTTGACCAATTGGTGCATTTATCTACTTATTGGAGGTCCACGATATAGACTTCCATTTGACCAATTGGTGCATTTATCTACTTATTGGAGGTCCACTATAAGACTTCCATTTGACCCATTGTTGCATTTATCGACTTATCGGAGGACCACGATATATAAGCTCTCATTTGACCCATCGGTGCCTTTATCTACTTATTGGAGGTCCACGATATAGACTCTCATTTGACCAATTGGTGCATTTATCTACTTATTGGAGCTCCACTAAAAGACTTCCATTTGACCCATTGGTGCATTTATCTACTTATTGGAGGACCACGATATATAAACTCTCATTTGACCCATTGGTGCCTTTATCTACTTATCGGAGGACCACGATATATAAACTCTCATTTGATCCTGGTCACAATCGGCTTTCAGTCACATCGATTTTGGGAAAGGTCGGCTGCTTCTCAGCCGGTTTGGAGGTCACAGTAGAAAGTACATACTCAACAGGCTTTCGGTCCAACCCCCTCGGGATGTCTGTCCGTGCTCAAGGGTCGCGGCTGATACACAGCTGTGACTCGACCCAGGTGTCAGACAAATTAATCGAAATGGGGCCCTAAATGGACGGGGTCGTCCCCTCGAGGTCGTGCGAGTCACGAAACGCATCAACCAATCACATGGCTTCCTTCGAAGAACACCTTGATGAGCAGATGTGACTCGCACACCTTACACGCACCCACGTGTCGTCGCAGACCAGTATACGAATGTCCATATTTGGGAGACTCCCCCCATGACCCTTAAAGGTCGCTTTGTTGCGTCCATTCAGCGGAACGCCATTTCATTTGTACCTCGTAATTACAACTCCCATGATTGTTTTGTCTGCAAGGATAACAAAGCCACATGTATTACGATGCGAAAACTTTATATGAAGAGCCCTCGGGGCGATGGGTGGACCAAGGTCATTGACTCGGACGCGATAGAGGATAATATGTAAATCAGTAGTATTTAATATTGTTAGGATTACTGGGTTTCTTTTGTAGGGTCAGCGTGACCTCACTGTATTGTGGTGCCCTTGATCCAGGTGAATGTGGTGACGACACAATAACGGGATGGGGGGGGGGGGGGGTGCACGGAGGGCATTTGAGGGAGTTGAGGGTGCGCGTAGTGGAGGGAGATGGAGATCGAAGGAGGTCAGAATACGCAGATATAGCGCTGCCCGAGGGAGTTAATGGTGCGGAGAGGGAGTTGGTGCGTACTGGGGGAGGCGGAGAGAAGGACAGAGGAAGAGATACGGAAAGGGGGAACGGATGAGAGTGGGGGCGCAAAGGGTGCAGCGACGCTAGTTCAGGGAGCGAAGAGCGCGTCCCCCGGCGGGGTGACAAACGTACATAGCGGGGCACGGGGAGGCGGCACAGGCACGGGGTCGTCGCCGCACGCGGCCCATCAATTGAACCACCAGAGATCATGTCCCGGCGCAAGCAGAGTCAGCCTCGTCAAATCAAACGTGAGCACAGCGGAGAGTCCGCGAGTACGGTCTGGGATCCGCGAGTGTGCTTCAGGGTCCGGAAGTGTGTTTTGGGATGTGCCAGTGTGTTTTGAGATCTCTAGTGTGTTTTGGGATCTCAAGTGTGTTTTTGGATCTCAAGTGTGTCTTGGGATCTCAAGTGTGTCTTGGGATCTCAAGTGTGTCTTGGGATCTCAAGTGTGTCTTGGGATCTCAAGTGTGTCTTGGGATCTCAAGTGTGTCTTGGGATCTCAAGTGTGTCTTGGGATCTCAAGCGTGTCTGGGGCTCCGGGAGTGCATATTGGGCTCCGGGAGTGCGTATTGGCCGCCGGGAGTGTGTTTTGGGCTCCGGGAGTGTGTCTTGGGCTCCGGGAGTGCGTCTTGGGCTCCGGGAGTGCATATTGGGCTCCGGGAGTGCGTATTGGGCTCCGGGAGTGCGTATTGGCCTCCGGGAGTGTGTTTTGGGCTCCGGGAGTGTGTCTTGGGCTCCGGGAGTGCGTCTTGGGCTCCGGGAGTGCATATTGGGCTCCGGGAGTGCGTATTGGGCTCCGGGAGTGTGTTTTGGGCTCCGGGAGTGTGTCTTGGGCTCCGGGAGTGCGTCTTGGGCTCCGGGAGTGCGTCTTGGGGTCCCGGAGTGCATCTTGGAAGATCCGGGAGTGCGTCTTGGAGGATCCGGGAGTGCGCCTTGGGGTCTGGGAGTGCGCCTTGGGGTCCGAGAGTGCGTCTTGGGGTCCGGGAGTGAGTCTTGGGGTCCCGGCGTGCGTCTTGGGGTCCGGGAGTGCGTCTTGGGGTCCGGGAGTGCGTATTGGGGTCCGGGAGTGCGTCTTGGGGTCCGGGAGTGAGTCTTGGGGTCCGGGAGTGCGTCTTGAGGTCTGGGAGTGCGTATTGGGGTCCGGGAGTGCGTCTTGGGGTACAGGAATGCCTCATGGGATCTGCAAGTGTCTCTTTGGGGATCCGGGAGTGCGGTTCGTGAAATGCGAGTGTGATTTGTGGCTCTGGGAGTGCGGTTCCTGATATGCGAGTGTGATTTGTGGCTCTGGGAGTGCGGTTCGTGATATGCAAGTGTGATTTGTGGCTCTGGGAGTGCGGTTCGTGATACATAAGTGCTGTCAGTTGTTCGCGCGAAGACATATATATATATATCGAACTTGTTTGTGTAGGTGTTGCTCGATAGAGAGAGAGGTCGGTTTGTGACTGTGTGTGCACTCAACCTGCGTTCAGGTGTTCACAAGGTGCGTGTTGTCATTAACACCACTTTGTCAGACGCACATCCTACGATGGGTAAGGTGTGTGAGGGGGGGGGAAGGTGAGCTCGTTTGTTAAACCTTTGCTCATCCGTTCGAGTTTTATATCAAAATGCAAGTTACACGAACACATTACCCGATTGTGATCATTCTGCAGCTCGCACACCTGTAATGCTTGTTCACAAAAGGAAATACGTTCCATCTGCATTAAATAATTGCAGCTTTTTCATTTATTTGCGAAGTTGCACAGAAAGTGATTTTAAACACAACAAGCAGTTTGACTTTTGGAAACAGCTGTTACATCTGTATTTAGAGATTACAGCAATAACAAATGTGATAAACCGCATATTAACGAAGCTTGTCAGGTGATGAAAAGCAACGAACCGTGCTCATGTACAGTAGGCTGTGACGTCACACACACCTTGCCACGTCAGATCTGCAGAGTCGCACTTTTAAACATATATATGGCCTTTTTCGACTTCGACATAATATGTCATTTTGCCGGACATTTTGGTGCGTGACCGAAACGTGAACCACGAGCCTCGTGACGTCACTGTTGCTGTTAATTAAAGGGAAGATACAACTTGCACCCTCACCCGACAAAACGACGAGGAGGTCGTGTTTCCTCGCACGCACCACCAACTGTTAGCAAACTCGCAGGAAGGTTCTTGTTTCTTGTTTGGAAAACTGGATATTTCCATTTTATTACGTCTAATGCCTTTGCTTCTCATCAATCGTTGGGCCACAAGCAAGTCTTCGGGGTGGAGGAAGTATTTGCAACAAAGTGCAAAAAGCTACCTCGTGTCATCAACTACGACGCAGTCAACCACAAGTATATATATATATATATGTATATATATGTATATGTATATATGTATATATATATACAGTATGTATATATATGTATATGTATATATGTATATATGTATATATATGTATATGTATATGTATATATATGTATATATATATATATCTGTATATATGTATGTATGTATAATGTATATATATGTATTGTATATGTATATATGTATATATATGTATATGTATATGTATATGTATATGTATATACAGTATATATATATATCTGTATGTATGTATAATGTATATATATGTATATGTATATATATGTATATGTATATGTATATGTATATGTATATATATATATATCTGTATGTATGTATAATGTATATATATGTATATGTATATGTATATATGTCAAGTAATGAACGGCAGTTGGGAATTATATCCACGACATCCATTTTTCCGTTCTCTAACCTATAGCTTTGTCTTTAAAAAAACTCAACGTTTTGGCCAGCAACCCAGCGTGCGCTGGGCCTCCACTCGCCTTCATCAAGAGAAGTTCCCTACACCAGAGAGACACCAATGCTGGGAGGAGGACAAGGACAAAGTGGGACATAACCGACACAGGCAACAAGGACAACAAAATACAATACACCGCTCAAACACACACAAAGCACTTGCAACATAAGCCGATCATGGGTCTATTGTCACGAGGTCTCGCAACACAGCTTTGTGATTGGTTGATAGAATAGGCTCACCCCTCCCCCCAGGTATATCTGTGAGGAGGTGAACAAGGGAACTTCTCTTGATGAAGGCTAGTGGAGGCCCAGCGCACGCTGGGTTGCTGGCCAAAACGTTGAGTTTTTTAAAGACAAAGCTGTAGGTTGGAGAACAGAAAAATGGATGTCGTGGATATATATATAGATATATATATATATATATATATATATATATATATATATATATATATATATATATATATATATATATATATATATATATCAGGGCATTCAGAAAGTATTCAGAAAGTATTCAGACCCCTTCACTTTTTTCACATTTTGTTATGTTTCAGCGTTATGCTGAAATCGTTTAAATTCATTTTTTCCCTCATCAATCTACACTCAATACCCCATAATGACAAAGAGAAAACAGGATTTTAGAAAGTTTTGCAAATTTATTAAAAAGGAAAAAACTGAAATATCACATTGACATAAGTATTCATACCCTTTGCTATGACACTTGAAATTTAGCTCAGGTGCCTCCCATTTCTCTTGATCATCTTTGAGATGTTTCTACACCTTGATTGGAGTCCACCTGTGGTAAATTCAATTGATTGGACATGATTTGGAAAGGCACACACCTGTCTATATAAGGTCTCGCAGCTGACAATGCATATCAGAGCAAAAACCAAGCCATGAGGTCGAAGGAACTGTCTGCAGAGCTCAGAGACAGGATTGTGTCGAGTCATTATATATATATTGTATATATATATAATGTATCTTCATCAATCACATGCAGGCCAAAAACTTTTTTTTTGACATCACTTTGGTCATGAATTATAAGGGCATTAGAAGACTGGACAAAGATGCATGGTATGTGGGATTTGAACCTGGGTACCCTACATCATGAGCCAGGGCTTCAGATGCGAACACGAAACAGGCTTACCCAAGCTTCTTCCATTTATATATGCCTTCAGTCATTGCTTCGTCGTTGACGAGTCTTCCCACATCCGACCAGTCCTTCCACACTCCCGGCTGCGACACACACTCTTTATCTCCTCCTGACGGGAATGCCTCACGGTTGTCTCAAGCCAATTCACCATTGGCCACATCATTTATTGTCACCTGGCGTGCTTACTGGTCGTGTCCTCCGTGCATCGACAAGCACATATTATTGCAAAACGCGCAATATTTCACCAATTCTCCGAACTCTTGTTCGTGGAGATCGCTTTTTGTTTTACATTCTTCAGGACAATAACTTGTTTGTCCGAAATATTATTGCTGTACTAGTGTTCAGAATATATTGATTACATCGTGTTTAATGTGCCTGTCTAATATATTGGGTGAGCGAGTTTGGGGTGAGGAAATAGGAATTCCCCATTTCCATGGGGAATTGGCTTTTGGCACGCATGAGACATTTCCACAAGGGAATCCTATTTGTTCCTGAAAAAATTAGGCTTGCCCGCCCCATTTGATCACCGGCGACAAGTTTATCCTCAAATTCACCCCAACAGGGAAACTTTGAGAACATACTTTCTGATTCACCATTTTCGTTATCTCCAGGATCAAATTTTCGAGTCTGATAGGACTGTCTGGAAGCACAAAGCAATTTCCAGATGCACAGAGTGGAGAGTGTTTTGATTTGCTGGGCCATCTTATCCAAAAATGTCACTGCTTTCGGTCATTTTGAGTGGACAAGTTTAACTTTACCGCATTTATGGAGAACCAAACCAGTATATTGTGCTGGTCTACGGTGGCTACCGCCACTAATTTTGGCACACCACTCACCTCTACCGGGTAGGGAACATGTTGTGTATGGGTGAAGGTGCATCGATGACCTGGGTCGGTGGGGTGCAGATTCAAGGTAGGCAGACCATTTGTTTTGGCACATCACTCACCTCTACCAGGTCGGGAACATGTTGTGTATCGGTGAAGGTGCATTGTTGCCCCAGGTCGAGGGGGTGCAGATTCAAGGCAGGCAGACCATTTGCTTTGGCACATCACTCACCTCTACCAGGTAGGGAACATGTTGTTTATGGGTGAAGGTGCATCGATAACCCGTGTCGGCGGGGTGCAGATTCAAGGCAGGCAGACCATTTGTTTTGGCACACCACTCACCCCTACCGGGTAGGGAACATGTTGTGTATGGGTGAAGGTGCATTGTTGCCCCAGGTCGAGGGGATGCAGATTCAAGGTAGGCAGACCATTTGTTTTGGCACATCACTCACCTCTACCAGGTCGGGAACATGTTGTGTATCGGTGAAGGTGCATTGTTGCCCCAGGTCGAGGGGGTGCAGATTCAAGGCAGGCAGACCATTTGTTTTGGCACATCACTCACCTCTACCAGGTCGGGAACATGTTGTGTATCGGTGAAGGTGCATTGTTGCCCCAGGTCGAGGGGGTGCAGATTCAAGGCAGGCAGACCATTTGTTTTGGCACATCACTCACCTCTACCGGGTAGGGAACATGTTGTGTATGGATGAAGGTGCATTGTTGCCCCAGGTCGAGGGGGTGCAGATTCAAGGCAGGCAGACCATTTGTTTTGGCACACCACTCACCCCTACCGGGTAGGGAACATGTTGTGTATGGGTGAAGGTGCATTGTTGCCCCAGGTCGAGGGGGTGCAGATTCAAGGCAGGCAGACCATTTGTTTTGGCACACCACTCACCCCTACCGGGTAGGGAACATGTTGTGTATGGGTGAAGGTGCATTGTTGCCCCAGGTCGAGGGGATGCAGATTCAAGGCAGGCAGACCATTGGGGGAAAGCCAAAGAATTTGTTGATCTTGACCGAAAGGATTTATCAATTGTGGAGTGCAGTGGCGCTGCCATTCCACAACTTCCTCGTGAATGCATGAAAGCAGTAGGTTTCACGCGATTGCGTTTAAGATTATTGGGAATGTTTTTTGGGTTTGCTTACATAGCCTTATAGGTGTATATGTGGAGGAACCTCGAGCTTTCCCGCTCACGTTTCATTTGAAGAAGCCGTTTCTGCTTTTACTGGGACGTGATCCGTGATGCTTCAATTGATGTATCATTTAACGGAGATCTTGTGTCGGTGTTACTACTCCGCGTCCAAAGGGTTGTGCTGTGTACATTTTAAATCCACGAACACTTAATATCTGCAGTTAAAATTTTATAAATGGTACAATCAGGAATTAACGAAATAATTTACCCCCTTGACAAATTGCTCATCAGATATCCCAACAAGTCGGATGCACTTAGGCCAAGCAAACGTACATTAAATATCAGATGAATGAACTTGATATCGATGTTTGCATCGTTCTAAATTTCTCCTTCACGAGAACATCGGAAATAGGTGAATTGTAAAGACTAATTGTACTGTGACATTCCAATGGCGGTTTCCACTGGATTCGAACCGTGGCTCCTTGGAATAATAACAAACTTTGAACCAACAGATCTGTTTTTAAAATGAATGAATGAATGTGAGTGTTCGTGTTTTAAAGCCGAGATTAACAGTTAGATAACTTCGAGCAGCAAGGCAGATTGTGCGGAAAATGTATCTGTACTTTATCATTTGGATAGTGGATTATTATGCCAGATGGAGATGCTGGGATCGGAAGAGGTGAAGAGGGGAGGGTTGATCATAAGTTCCACCATCTTGCATACGTAATATGTAAATGTCCTTCACGTTGCAGTCACAGGTGTTTCGTGCCCATACAGGGTACAGTGAAAGTCAGATTGCACTTTTATAGAAGTTAATCAAGATCACAGAAATTTTAAATTGTGGGGCTTCAATTGGGAGGCCCAAATGAAAAGGCAAAATATCAGAAATTGAAGGTTTAAAAAAATAATTTAAACAATTTATATAAACATCCGTTAAATCATATCGCACGCAAATCATCAAAATCTAAACAGTATTTGTAGAATTTCAATAAAAGCCACATCACTGTTCATTTGGAAATTCATTTTTTTGAAAAATTTGAAAAAATTTGAAATTTTGATTGTGTTTGGAAATTTGAAAAATGTTTTGAAAAAAAAAAAAAATTTGTTCATTTGAAAAATTCCATCCTGTTTGGAAAAATTGGAAAATTGGGAAAAATGGAAATTGGAAAATTGGGAAAACAATATCGTCTATTTTACTCCACGGGGTCCCAGGATTACCCACCCAAAATTTCGTTGCGATCGGTTCAGCCGTTTTTGCGGTACCTGGGAACAGACGGACAGACATTTGGTGAATTATAGTAAGATTCATCAACTGACATGCCAGGACTGAGGCCTGGCGTTTCTACCGCCGAGTGGTCTTCATCGGTGCACGTTAAGCATCTTCCCATAATAAAAACTCGAGTTCACGGAACACTTTACCACGCACAGTCTGGAGAAACAAGGAGATGGTCGGGGTCTGCGAGCGGCACATTTGATTGGTCGTGATGATGTAAAATGCTGTAATACTTTGTCCAAGTACTGCTAAATGGAAGGGTTTTAAAAGTGACAAAAAGGTGATTTGTGTTCTACAGTGTTCAAATATGTAATTAAATTTATATTTAATTAATATTTTACAGGTTGTAGAAGAAAAGATTCCGGAAGTTTACCGCCGTTGATGCAGCGTCTTTCACGCCACCATATCTAACGCGTTACATTCGTTCTTCGTGCCTGTTATTTTTGTCCTTTATGACGTCTTCAACAACAGTACGTTTCCTGCTTGGAATGATTTTTTATTTTGTTTGACTGTCAGACAGGTAGACAGAGTAAAATTAAATCTCACTCCTCTCTGCACATGCACGGTCGGGACTTCAGAGCCAAAATACTGCTAAACGCTTTGTTTTCAAAATACAACATACTATTATATTAACTTACGCAATGTGTGCGTACGTCTGAAAATCATGGACAAAAACAGGGTTGGGCCGATCTCCACCAAATGCTGCACGCATATTGGTTGTACCCATGGTTAGGTCATAGGTATAAAAAAAACAATCCCCCATGGGTGGAGGGAGGGGGAAGATCTACGGTTTTCGACTATACACGTGTACCAGAGTGCAAGTGGTTTACTGACCACAGCTGCAGACAGGTTAGGTGGGATTATTAGCCACAGCACAAAATATACTTGCTCCACCTCCCCTACTACATCCTCATCCCACTATATGAAACGTAGCGTCGGTATTGGTCAGTGATGACTCCACCACTGGTTGGTAACCTCTTCATTTTTGAATGTGCATCCTCCCAACCACAAGCTGTTTCATGAAGAACATGTCGAGTGAGTCTCAAACTCTCTCATGTCAAACATATATCGTTTAACTGCAGAGAATCAGGCATTTCCATTCATACAAATTACTCTTCCATTCCTTACGCATTCACACAAATTACTCTTCCATTCCTTACGCATTCACACAAATTACTCTTCAATTCCTTACACATTCACACAAATTACTCTTCCGTTCCTTACACATTCACACAAATTACTCTTCCATTCCTTACACATTCACACAAATTACTCTTCCATTCCTTACACATTCACACAAATTACTCTTCTGTTCCTTACACATTCACACAAATTACTCTTCAATTCCTTACACATTCACACAAATTACTCTTCCGTTCCTTACACATTCACACAAATTACTCTTCCGTTCCTTACACATTCGCACAAATTACTCTTCCATTCCTTACACATTCACACAAATTACTCTTCCATTCCTTACACCTTCACACAAATTACTCTTCCATTCCTCACACATTCACACAAATTACTCTTCCATTCCTTACACATTCACACAAATTACTCTTCCGTTCCTTACACATTCACACAAATTACTCTTCCATTCCTTACACATTCACACAAATTACTCTTCCATTCCTTACACATTCACACAAATTACTCTTCCATTCCTTACACATTCACACAAATTACTCTTCCGTTCCTTACACATTCACACAAATGACTCTTCCATTCCTTACACATTCACACAAATTACTCTTCAATTCCTTACACATTCACACAAATTACTCTTCCGTTCCTTACACATTCACACAAATTACTCTTCCATTCCTTACACATTCACACAAATAACTCTTCCGTTCCTTACACATTCACACAAATTACTCTTCTGTTCCTTACACATTCACACAAATTACTCTTCCGTTCCTTACACATTCACACAAATAACTCTTCCGTTCCTTACACATTCACACAAATTACTCTTCCATTCCTTACACATTCACACAAATTACTCTTCCATTCCTTACACCTTCACACAAATTACTCTTCCGTTCCTTACACATTCACACAAATTACTCTTCCATTCCTTACACATTCACACAAATTACTGTTCCGTTCCTTACACATTCACACAAATAACTCTTCCGTTCCTTACACATTCACACAAATTACTCTTCCGTTCCTTCCACATTCACACAAATTACTCTTCCGTTCCTTACACATTCACACAAATTACTCTTCCGTTCCTTACACATTCACACAAATTACTCTTCCGTTCCTTACACATTCACACAAATTACTCTTCCATTCCTTACACATTCACACAAATTACTCTTCCGTTCCTTACACATTCACACAAATTACTCTTCCATTCCTTACACATTCACACAAATTACTCTTCCGTTCCTTACACATTCGCACAAATTACTCTTCCATTCCTTACACATTCACACAAATTACTCTTCCATTCCTTACACATTCACACAAATTACTCTTCCATTCCTCACGCATTCACACAAATTACTCTTCCATTCCTTACACATTCACACAAATTACTCTTCCATTACTTACACATTCACACAAATTACTCTTCCATTCCTTACACATTCACACAAATTACTCTTCCGTTCCTTACACATTCACACAAATTACTCTTCCGTTCCTTACACATTCACACAAATTACTCTTCCGTTCCTTACACATTCACACAAATTACTCTTCCGTTCCTTACACATTCACACAAATTACTCTTCCGTTCCTTACACATTCACACAAATTACTCTTCCGTTCCTTACACATTCACACAAATAAAACGATTCCTTCAATTAGCCCTCTTCTTCGTTTTTCGTCCCCCGCACGTACCCAGCCAGATAAGTTATTCTTTAAAAGGGCATCGTGACCTTAGGCTTCAAGCGTTTATTCTATTTTTATGTTTATAACAAGTTTGAAAGTTATCCGAGATAACTTTCTGGGAATCTATCGAGTTTTCAGGCTCAAATGCACTTTATTAATCTTTTCTTGTTTTGGACAATGGAGGTGACGGTGATAGCTTCATATGGTGGAGTGTTTATTTACATTTAATTTTGCTTTGGGGGAATCTAATCATGAAACCTGCTTTGTTTGATTCAGGAATGTTTAATCTATCAAATCAAAACATTACATATATATATATATGTATGATATATCCACTCCACGGTGTATCTTTGAGGTTCTCTTGAAATCTGCACACCTTTACCTTACACCTTACTCGTTTTGTGCACAGATAGTGTTCATTCTTGTGCAATGCATTGTGGTTCCTTCATGTGATTGTTACGTCAGCAATTGTTGCTGCTATTACTACGACTACTGTTACTTATTTAACAACCTCGATTTTTCTCACCTTATTGTGCCTTAGGGATTGAGTCACATGATTGTAGAATCGGTGAGAGACCTCTCCTTTTGCAGTTCCGAGGCGGATCCAGGTTCAGGCCTTCCCTTCCCTCTCTTACACCATTCCCTGTTCGGATGATGATGTGCAATCTGCCATGACATCCGACCCCATGACCTCCCACTTCCCCAAACATTTCTTTCAAAAAAAAAAATCCTTTATCGATGTTTGTGTTCCCTAATTGAAAGGTCCTGCACATTTACTTAGAAACCCAAGAGGATTGATTATACGGTAATTTTATGGAGATTATTGAAACAGAAGTAGCCGAACGACATGGACATTGAGACTCGATGATAAAAATATGAGCGACGTGATTCCTGGGAATCACTGCCTTAAAACCCTGGATGGGTTTCAGGGTAGAGGAGTAGCAGCTGAAACCCCAATCCTATCTAGGATCCTCTTTATGACTCCATATTTACTCTTTGCTTATTCGGGGTCCTTCTAATGACTCCAATGCAGTATTTGGTCTTCCATTTGATTATGATGGCACATGCTCAAAATGCCATGCCAACTGAGCTATCACGTGCGTTTGCGTCACAATCGGTGGATATTCTGCTCACGTTGGCGCTTTTCCGGTAGGAATTTTTGTTTTTTTATCCACTGTATAAAGCTTTATTTGACAATGTACATGTAAGTTGTAACTGAAATGAATGTGCCGCAGTGATCCTTAACATGAGCCTCGTGTGCGGTGTGGCACATGTAACGGTCATACAGATGTTGCAGACTTCTTCTGCCATGTGTTGTTGAGACACTGCTGTTGCTGGAGCTAGGGGGATCGATTGTTCATAGGGAAACCTTATCGATAGGGTAAGCCATTTCAGGACAAATGCACACAGTGCATGTACAAGTATCTACAGATCGAAGGTAACCTTTGCTGGCCTATTTACCATCATATTAATTTACCCTCTTACCTGTGTGTGTGTGTTTTTAGCCCCCCGTTGAACTTGGTCTGAAACTGGGGCTTGTGGATTGGATCTCGTCCGTCTGTCTGTGCGTCCGCAACCATATCTCGGAGATGGATAGACTGATTTTGTCCATACGAGGCCCAAAGACAATACATGATGGTATACATATGCACATCATTTTGTTTCGCGATGTGATCAAATATGGCCGACTGGCGGCCATTTTAGTTGTAAAAGTCCCTATGTTGAACACATCCTCAACCATATCTCGGATATGGATGGAATGATTTTGTCCATACGAGGCCCAAAGACAATCCATGATGGTATATATATGCACATCATTTTGTTTCGTGATGCGATCAACGATGGCCGACTGGCGGCCATTTTAGTTGTAAAAGTCCCTATGTTGAACACATCCTCAACCATATCTCGGATATGGATGGATTGATTTTGTCCATACGAGGCCCAAAGACAATCCATGATGGTATATATATGCACATCATTTTGTTTCGTGATGCGATCAAAGATGGCCGACTGGCGGCCATTTTAGTTGTAAACGTCCCTATGTTGAACACATACTCAACCATTTCTCGGACATTCATTTACCGATCTTGTTATTCCTTACTCTTTAACAGCTTTCCGAACAATGGGCACGAAGAGTAGAAGAGGCTTGCGTTTCCATCGTCCCTATAAGTATGACGTTTTATAAAGCACACGATTGTTACATCGAGTGGAAGAAAAAAAAACTTCCATGAGCCTCGACCTCTGTAAAGATCAATAAAAACTCTCTGAGTGGGTTTTTATCAAGTGATTCATACCTCTTTATAACGCCCCCTCCAGTTTATAGTCACATCAGCAATCAGACCCTGACCAGACAGCTCAAGGGTATGTGCACTACCTCTGCACCATCCTATGGGACTTGTGAAGTGCCAGAGTGGTGGAGGTAAAATTGGCGCGTCGCCGTGAAAACCAGATCGGCCTCGCGATGAAAACCTGAACCGTTCCCACTTGTTTCATCGCTCTGGACAAGCTGGTTGTTCAATTAGTTGGACCACAGTGCAAGCCGTTTTGGAATACACAAGCAGATACCGAAGCGATGCATCACATCCCAACTCGTGCAGGGGCCGATAGCACGCGGTGACACCTTCGCTACAATCTCTCCGCCCCGTGACGGTACGTCGTCTCGGGGAGGGGGGGCGGCGGGGGGGGGCATCTATCTAGTCTTCACCTTCATCACACTTGTGCATGGGCACACACTCTGGCAATATTTAAATAATCATATAAACAACTTCCACTCCATCTTCTTCTATCTGGGAAAGTTATCTCTCAGTTGCACAAATATCTAATATTGTTTGCTGATTCTCATGTACCATACTCTGTGTGTTAGAGAGCGTCGGGTGATGCAGAAGCAGTTTCTTGGCACAGATTATACTGGATGGTTTGCCATTGCATTCGCAGCAGTAGTTAGGGCTGGAATTTGTAATTTGTTCAGGCCATCCTGCCAGCCCAATAATGTTTTACAACCTTATCATTATTGAACTCCATCTCTGGAATGTTTGTTCATATCTAAAGATAAACATATTCTCACATTAAGTGTGGTGCAAATGCATCAAATGTTGGGAGTTTGTGTTCAAGCTGTGTCGCATTTGTTTGCGTTCGCTGATGTTCGACCGAACAAAGTTTACTCGGTATGAAGTGATGATGATGTGCAAGCGGTTTCCATCCAATGTCACAGGTTTCCACCTTGGTCGCACTGTTTCACCATTGGGTTAAAGTGGTTAGGATTAGTAATTGTTCAGAAGACATAAAGGTGCAGGCAACCAACAAATTGTACTGGACACAAGTGCTACTTTACACCGACTTTGAAATAAACTGGAGCAGACATGGTGTCGGGCGACGTTTCCTTTGTGATCCACAAACTTCTCAGGCCTACAATCTTGTTTTGGGATGCGGTGGCCATTTTTTATCCGGTTCGCAAACCATTTCCGGCTACCTGCCAGCGCAGGGATTTTAACGTGTTTGGCCCAAAGCGCTCCATAATCATTGGTAGTCTGCCCATTCTGGGGATCGCATTGCGGGTCACAAACGCAGAGCGTTACAAGTCGGTGGTGCATCATGTAGCTTAATATATATACTTCCGTTGAACTTGCGGACGACTAAGAAGAAGACCTTTGTTGGTCGAAAGCTTGTCGAAAATTAAAGATCGACGTCCTGAAGCTACGTCCGCGTCTGATTTAATCTCCCGATTATTTATTTAATGCAAATGAGACGCCCTGCTCCTACTGTGGAGTTTCTACTATTTCTCACAGTTATATATATATATATATATATATATATATATATATATATATATATATATATATATATATATATATATATATATATATATATATACTCGTAAAAAGCCCGTTAAAAATGACAGGTTGGAACAGTTTATTTGACGATGCAGCTGCATGAGCGTGCCAAAGTCTGAAGCCTGGACCTAGTGTCAGGTGTTCTTACATCTTCTTTATTTACTACACATCCTACAGATGTAAATGAACACTCCTTTTACTCTGCGCACGTTGCACATCATGTGCAGCAAATTTCACCTCCCTGTGCCTTGCATTTATTGTTATATAAAAAAACCGATTCTGTACATCGCCCTTTAGGCTCGGTTTGTAAGTCACCATCTACAATTCCAATAGAAGAGACACATTAATTACTCTTTTATGGAAAATGTTTTTCGAGTTTGTTTTATCCTCAAAAATAGACCGTAGTGAACACACATTCCTGTTAAATGCTTGGCCTTTAAAACCTACCCTTATGAAGGGGACAGACACCTGTACAAAACGCGAACAGGCATTGTGTTTTATAGGTAGACATAATGGAGGAAGTATATATATATATATATATGTATACTGTTTCGGATCTTGAAAGCCCGTTCCTGTTACAAAGGGGGAGATTAAGCCCCTTTTTCTCCTTGGGTCTTCGAAACCACGAGACCGAGTCGCCACTTCCGGGCAAACGTGGAAAAGGGTTTCGGGACAATTTCACACGTACCTTGAGTACCCACGCCGCAGCGGAAGCGGGGATCGAGTCTCGCACGAACCACGCGTAATTGAGTACGCCCGAGCATAATGCGTACCACGTGACTCGTGCTGTTACCTTTCTGAAGAACCCGATTAGAGCGTTCTAATTCATACCATGCGAGACCAATGATGGAAAAGACAAAAACGGTCGAATCAGAAGGAATAACAGGATTTATTTACACTATTCACAGGAATTGGTAGAAGGACAG
Organism: Myxine glutinosa; assembly: GCF_964187855.1. Lineage (NCBI taxonomy): Eukaryota > Metazoa > Chordata > Myxini > Myxiniformes > Myxinidae > Myxine > Myxine glutinosa. The sequence goes on from NC_136269.1 coordinate 135,687,045, forward strand.
GGACACAGGGCAGAACTTAGGCAATCTTACTTATCTCCAGACAATGGGCCCACATACACACATGGGGAGATGGAGGAAGAATGTTCATGCACCGAACGCGCCTGCTTCGGTCGCTCCAGGAACAGCTGACCCAGCCGTGGCCCTCTGGCAGTCACAGCACGTACCCCGGCGAAGGCAGGCAGGAGGGAAAATCCTCGCGGCGCGTATTCAGGCAAAGGCAGGCAGGAGGGAAATCGCGTGTCTGTGGCCCGGCGCAGGTCGTCTTTTACAGCGCGCGATTAATATTGCGCAGAGTGCGGGGAGCAGGGCAGGTTCCTGTACAACGGGGTAATTCAGTTCATGCGATATGACTCAATACTGGCGCGCATTCCCAACTCGTCTGTACTCATCGGTGTCTCCTCCACTCATCTGCTCACTCAACTCCGAACTCATCTCATAACTGCGAACTGCCATCTGAGGCGAGGGGCTCTGAGCAGGGTTATATGGCCCCACCCCAGAGTCTCACTCAAATGTTCCAAACCCCGCCTCTGCCGCAGTGGTAAGCCACTCCCCTCGAGCCCTGATTGGCGGCTCATGCTTACCGATGGCTCCTGCTCCTCCTGCCTTCGGCCTCGGTCGACTTGTTCAGGCCTGCCGTGTGGTATTTCGGCACCAATACCTAACCAAAGCACCATAAGGACACCAAATTTTCACTGGCCTACTCAACGCAAAACTAACACAGGAAAGGACTATGCTTACATTTACCAACAAATAACTGAACTTAAGCGAGGCTACATGTTGTAGTGTAACTAACTAAGATGGGAAATTAACCTTTATAACAAAATCGCAACACTACACCCCTCCCTCGTCAGACTCGTGCCCGAGTTGGAACCACCAATGGAACGACCGGTAGAGAGTGACATGCAAAATTAACTTTACTTTTAAATGTGACACATAGGTGTGGTTCCCCCTAACATTTACTCTGACCCATGTGTGCGACAGTTTTAACACTAGATATGTCCCTCCTATTGCGTTGAGCAGCTATCTAACAGTTTCACGCCCACAGCTACCCGAGTATTTCCGGAATTTCAAACTAAACACTTAGCCGGTGGGCAGCATTCTTATATTTACAAGCACGTAACTGGAGCGACCGAAGCAGGTTCCGAGTCGGAACCACCAATGGAACGACCGGTAGAGAGTGACATGCAAAATTAACTTTACTTTTAAATGTGACACATAGGTGTGGTTCCCCCTAACATTTACTCTGACCCATGTGTGCGACAGTTTTAACACTAGATATGTCCCTCCTATTGCGTTGAGCAGCTATCTAACAGTTTCACGCCCACAGCTACCCGAGTATTTCCGGAATTTCGAACTAAACACTTAGCCGGTGGGCAGCATTCTTATATTTACAAGCACGTAACTTAACTTTATTTACAATTCTATGACCCAGGACCTGTCCTTTTTGGAAGAGAAGATTGGAGGGGAGAGAAAGCACAGCAAAAACACACTCAAAATCATGACACTTGCTGCTTGCTTCTTGCATCTTGCTTCTTGCTTCTTCTGTGTGCATATATCAAACCGGCTAGCCCCCAGACCGGCATACAGGCCATTTTAAACTTCAGGGCTATCTAAACTTACACATCTTCTTATGCCTAGCACACCATAATGAAAATGCACAAAAATGCTTTCATTTTGCCAGCAGGGCCAATCTCACATGGTCCGACTGCGTGGCATTAATGCCACTCAAACAAGTGGTCCGAAGGTGCCAGATGATTTTGCAGCAAAATGCTGCACAGCAGAGGTGCAAGGCCACAAAGCTTGTGGTCCGTGAGTATAACAAGGTGCAGCAAAGGGTTGGCAGCAAAGTGCTGCACAGGTGCAACAAAGGTGCAGCAAAGGATATGGCAGCAAGGTGCTGCACAGGTTGGCTGCACAGATGTAGCAAAGACAGGGCAGCAAGGTGCAGAAGGGATGCTGCACAGGTCGATGGTGCTGCACAGTTCGGCCTCCAAAATGGTCCTGGGGTGGGGGAAGAGACAAGGCACAACAAGCAAAGCGGAAAGCACACTGTGGCACACAGAAAAACAAGGTAATGTGATGCGGAAGAGCGAGCAGAGCAGGCTCGTCCCTAACCGTCCGTACCCCCCACCGTCAGCTACACTATCCTAGCCCCCCTTGTATTCACAATCCGTCTCTTCGTCTTGTCTCCCATATCCCCCTCTATTCCAAATTCGTCTCCCAATCCCTCCCAGGAAGGAAGGGATGGAACAAACACAATGTCACATTAAGTCGTGATGTGTCTCACTACTCAACAGTTTACAAAGCCCTGGTGTGGAGCTCGTCCTCCTTGGTGACTGGCTGTGGATGGTGCGAAGGGATTTCTCGTCCTAACTACACTACTGACATTTACTCTGTTAAACTGCCTGGGGTTGTACCCTGCCAATTGGCCTCTTTAAACTATGTGGTTCTAAGAACCCGAATTCCCATTGCCCACTCTGCGGTGCCCTCTGAAATTTGGGTCTCACTCCTGCAAATTTTCCAGCTGTGCCCTCGCACAATTTCGGGGCTGGGTCGTGTGGCCCTACCAGCAGGTCTACCTACCTGCGCACCTCCACCACTGAAGCCACCACCCGAGCTCACCTGCTCCCATGACTACCTAAATGGGGAAGGCCCCTCCTGGCACTTTACCCCCTGATGCCCACCTTGGCATTGGGCAACCCGGGTCCTCTCCTGGGATCCTCGGGCCCCACTCAACAACTCCCCTAACCGGCTCCCCGAGCCTCCCTACGGCCTCACCTGGCCGACAAACTACCAGTGGCAGAGTGCCCCAATAACCATATGCACTAACTAAGCCACACGCCCAGACATTCCACATACTCATGCACCCAACAAAACACTTCGTTTCCACTACCCGCACCACAGGTGTCAATATCCAAACAATATACCTGAGCCCTCTACCTGGCTTTACACTACCCACCCCAGGCTTCCGTGAATGGGTTCCACTTCCCCCCATTCACTCCTTCGCACCATGCATTCCACACCTTTTATTCCACTGTACTTATCTCACACACCAAAAATACAATTCCATTTGTTCTCACACACCATTTATCTCACACACTACTTTCCATACACCTCAAACACAATTCCTTTTATGGTCACACACAATTCCTCACACACACAGCATCATCTAGCTAACTACTTCCCCTAAAACTCGTGCTTCCCCATCGTCCCTTTCCACTATGCACTCCATTTGTTTTAATAACCATCTAAGCTACCTACCTCCCCACTATAGTTCAAGTGTCACGACTTAAATCTCATGTCTCTACAGTCTGCTAGATCCCTAACATTATCCTAGCCCTCCCTCGGGTAGCTTCGGTGCCCCATGGAGGTAACCATTGCTGGCAACTCCATGTGCCTATCACTGCCATCCCCCTAAACGAATGCTCATGGGCCCTGTGTGTGAGGAATGGTTAAACTACCATTCCCCCACGTGGGGTACACTACTCTCATCAGTCTGATACACTTGAGCCTCTTCGTGTGGAAATACGTTGTCATGGCTCGGCCTCGAAGGGCCGAGCGATCCATGCGGTGGTTGGTGTCCTGTATGGGGGGTCCGTCCAGCATTTTTGATCCAAGGGGGGAGGGATGGATGGGCCGAGGTGCAGGGCTCCATCCCTGTGCGGGGCCTCGTGGTCCCACGCACGATGACCCAACCGGCCACGGTCGGAGCACCGCACCCGCTAGGGTTCGCGGCTCCGAAATCTCTGACCTCCCCTTGAACCTCGCCGATCGCCTTTGCCGCCACGGCACCTGACCAACCATACAGTGCGGGGGCCGGCACGAATCGTGCACGCCGGTCCTTGTGAGACCGATGCGGCACCGATCCCCGCCGGTCCCTGCTGCACACAATTCACCGGGGGCTCGCGTCTGTTATCCGTCCCGCTAAACGCTACCCCGGTCGGTGTCGATGCTTGAACCGCGTCCTCACCACTCGCGACCCACTCCGCACTCGCACACCCAGGCACCCCCATGCCTCTCACACACTCCGTTACTGCACACTCTCCTTCCACATTCTCTGGTGTGCATTCTCTCTCACACTCCGTACTCGTACCTGCACCCCTAGGCGCACTCACGCCTTTCACACACTTCAGTACGCACTCTTCTTCTACGCATTCAGCCCTCACACACTCTTTTTCCACACTCTCGGGTGTGCACTCCTCCTTCGCACACTCAATCATCGCACGCCCTGGCGCACACTCTCTCTCGTACTTCGTAGCACACTCTCGTACACCGCACAATGGACCTTCCGCGACCGCCCGGGTCTTGCCTCTGTCCCAAGCGCGCCAAAAACCCATTCGCGCCATTTTTTCCACTCACCTCGGGGTCCTCCTTCCCCGGCTGCACCTGCAAACCTTTTATTTCATGAGCAAGCCTGGCATCGCGGTGCAAATACAGACTTTGTGCGGGTTCCATCACCTTCTCCTGCGATTTGCTCCCCAATTCTACCGTCTCTTCGGCCCCAATTATTTCTTTTTCTTCGACGACCGCCGGCGCCCATGAAATTTTCTTTTCCAATTCGCCGATCGTCGGCTCTTCTACACCCCGCGTCGCGATTTCCATAGCCCCGGTCAACTTGGCTGTGCTCCGCTCTACTTCGCTCCTCACGCGTTCCTCGTGTCGCTTCACCTCGTCGCGCGCCACCGCGACCTTCCCGCTCAACCTGCGCCTAATGTCCTCCCCCATTTCTTTTATTTCTTTCTTCCATGCCACCCTCATTTCTCCCAATTACCGGGTGGTTTTGTCCCCCATTTCTTTCAATTGACCACCCACTTTGTTTTCCAACCCCTCCATGTTACACCTTGCTTCGTCCCTCATTTCTTTCATTTCCCTTCTTGATTGGTCCCCCTCTACTTTCATTTGATTAGCCATTTCCCCACCCATTTTGTCCATGTATGCCATCATTTGCACCACGAGTAGTGGCATGTCCAAACCCGCTGGCACCGCGGGCTCGGCTTCCGCCGCCACGTGCGCGGCGCCGCCATTTTCTTCGCCAGCTTCCGCCCCTCTTTGGCTTCCTCCACTACCAACTGTCCCTGCATTTCGTCCTGGGTCATCAATTCTTCCTCTTCTACCCCCACCGGCATTCGACCGCCTTGGCCAGCCATGGTACGAATATAATTTGGATTTTACAAACTAAATTTCGTTCACTCGTAATTTGGAGCCAATTCTTCCAAAAAAAATAAATTCTTAGGGTTCAAATCCCACTCCACTGACACCAAATTGTTGCGGATCTTCGAAGCCCGTTCCCGTTACAAAGGGAAGATTAAGCCCCTTTTTCTCCTTGGGTATTCGAAACCGCGAGACCGAGTCACCACTTCCGGGCAAACGTGGAAAAGGGTTTCGGGACAATTTCACACGTACCTTGAGTACCCACGCCGCAGCGGAAGCGGGGATCGAGTCTTGCACGAACCACGCGTAATTGAGTACGCCCAAGCGGAATGCGTACCACGTGACTCGTGCTGTTACCTTTCTAAAGAACCCGATTAGACCGATCTAATTCGTACCATGCGAGACCAATGATGGAAAAGACAAAAACGGTCGAATCAGAAGGAATAACAGGATTTATTTACACTATTCACAGGAATTGGTTGAAGGACAGGGACACAGGGCAGAACTTAGGCAATCTTACTTAAGCCCAGACAATGGGCCCACTTACACACACGGGGAGATGGAGGAAGAATGTTCGCGCGCCGAACGCGCCTGCTTCGGTCGCTCCAGGAACAGCTCACCCGGTCGTGGCCCTCTGGCGGTCATAGCACGTATCCCGGCGAAGGCAGGCAGGAGGGAAATCGCGCGTCTGTGGCCCGGTGCGGGTCGTCTTTTACAGCGCGCGATTAATACTGCGCAGAGCGCGGGGAGCAGGGCAGGTTCGTGTACAACGCGGTAATTCAGTTCATACGATATGACTCAATACTGGAGCACGTTCCCAACTCGTCTGTACTCATCGGCGTCTCCTCCACTCATCTGCTCACTCAACTACGAACTCATCTCATAACTGCGAACTGCCATCTGAGGCGGGGGGCTCTGAGCAGGGTTATATGGCCCCTCCCCAGAGTCTCACTCGAATGTTCCAAACCCCGCCTCTGCCGCAGTGGTAAGCCACTCCCCTTGAGCCCTGATTGGCGGCTCATGCTTACCGATGGCTCCTGCTCCTCCTGCCTTCGGCCTCGGTCGACTTGTTCAGGCCTGCCGCGTGGTATTTCGGCGCCAATACCAAACCAAAGCGCCATAAGGACACCTAATTTTCACTGGCCTACTCAACGCAAAACTAACAAAGGAAAGGACTATGCTTACATTTACTAAGAAATAACTGAACTTAAGCGAGGCTACATGTTGTAGTGTAACTAACTAAGAGGGGAAATTAACTTTTATTACAAAACAGCAACAATATATATATATATGTATCATCTACTCCTCCAAAAGCATTTGACCATGGAAGCTGAAAAGTTCAGGGATTTATGAGGATGCACTGAAGTTGGGCATGTGCAAGTTTTGTCTGATTCCATCAAGTTTTGAAAAAAAAAAGATTTTTTTCCCCCATCTTGGCATTTTTTTCCATGTTGTGGGAAAACGTTGGTGCAATTAACCCGAAGTATATATAACCACAATGTATTATATATCCACATAAGCAGTACGCATGTTTTAGCTTCAATATATGTAACCCAGGTTAATTTTATTTTTCGGGAGCGATCGAGGCAGCAGTCTGTTGCTTATACACTGCCAAAATAAAGGGATGTGTCAGAAGAACGTGTTGCACGCTTGGAACAAGATCACCCCTCGGGTGGGCACTCTGCTATGGTATTAATCTATCTATAATTCCAGTAATCTCTGTGTGTGTGTGTGTGTGTCTGTGTGTGTGTTTGTTTGTCTGTGACCGCTGTTTCTCGACAACCACGGGTCCGATATACTTGCAACTTGCCAGGTATATTGCTGGGGACCCGAGGATGTGCCTTTTCAAGGTTTGAAATTAATCGGACAAGTAGTTACCGAGCTATGTCCAAAAAACGATTCAACCAATCAGAGAGCAGCGAGCTATCACGTGTGCCGAACGTGGCGAACAGACTCTGCCTCGGACGGCACATTTGAGAGCGTATTCATTTATTTCACAACTATGTTGGCGCTATGTTGGCGTTAAACCATGTTTTAAAACTAATAAAAACTAATTTGCGATTCTTTCGCTTTCCTGCGCGTTTGTGCACGCTATGGCGATTTCTTTACCAAACTCCGCAAGCCGTTCGCTTTGGACCAAACCATTTCATGTAAATAGAGGGGGGGGGGATTGTCACCGTACTCGCAAGCCGTTCGCTTTGGACCAAACCATTTCATGTAAATAGAGGGGGGGGGGGGGATTGTCACCGTACTCGCAAGCCGTTCGCTTTGGACCAAACCATTTCATGTAAATAGAGGGGGGGGATATAATTTTAGATATATATATAGTACGGGCATGCCCTAGTAATCATAAAGATAATAACATGACTCCCCCCGACCCCCTAGAGAATGGTGATGGTTCGTGCTGTATCGTGTAAAAGATTCTAGTGTGGAGTAACACAGTAAATTGTATGTTTATACCGAAATGAGTTCGATGATGTGACTTCTTCTTTATTATACAAAAAAGTCCAAACAATTTGGTTAGATAACTTAACCCATAACCACACTTGACCACATCCAGTCTTACATGCAAGGTGATGATGAAAGCGACGTTATCTGCTCGTGACGTCACGTGACCTCCTGCCAGCCACAGGATATAAGGATCTTCCAAACTACAAGCAGTTATTTTGCAATCGGCTTTGTACTCTTAAATGGTGGAAATAGAACGAATCCCATTTTCTGTGGAGCGAGCCTCGTACAAGAGAGGCTTGAAAAGTCTTTCCCCTTTTCTGAAAGTTCTAGAGGCAAAGACACGTCTGCTGTTTCGAGAGCGTCAGGAAAGTCCGCCATTGATGGGAAAATAATGGAACTGCTTCGAGAAGGGTTATGAACATCTGTGTCGTTTCACCGGCTTTGGTTCGTTCGTTTGGGGGTGAGGGTGAGGGGCAGAGGGTGTTGGGGGGAACGTTTTAACTCCCCCTCGTACGGCGGATCCTTTAGGCCTGAGTATGCCGCCAAGAGCTCGTGAGTGGCTGCGTCATTGTGCTATTGCTGGCACACTCTTCCCTTTTGTGACACCGACCTTAAGTACCGCACAGAACCTCACCTTGTGCTGTGTAAAACACCAGCATTCATTGAGTTTAATACATCCTTATTGTAATTGTTGTGCAGTCTAAAATGTCTCGAAAATAACTTACAGATGTTAAGTAAGGAAAGGATTTACAACAATCCATTTCCCTTGACTTGCAGCTGAGTGCAGAGAACAGTCTCCTGGTAAAGCTCGCATTGATTGGAGGGGTGTGCGTCATGCGTCATGCGTATGTTCAGTTAAGTGCTCAGTTAAAGGTGTTCAGTTTTTTTTTTACCCAGAATTCTCCACCCACAGAACTGCCAAAAGTCAGCTCCGGGTAGCTCCAATTGTGGATGTCTGACCCTGAGCTATGCTTCTGGGGTCCTTTGGCAGCGGGGTTTAGGGGGTCTTGCATTATGGATCATACTTTTCTGTCTACTAGTATTTACTTAGGACTGGCGCTGGCAGGATGGCCTAGTGGTACACACACTCACCTCCAATCGGTCTAGCTTGGGTTTGAATCCTGATCCAGCTATAAACTGGCATCCTGGTGTTTCACAGGGAGGTAGTGATGGATGAGAATGAGGATGGAGGTGGTGGTGGTGGTGGTGGTGGTGGTTGAGAATGAGGATTGATGTGGTGGTGGTGGTGGATGAGAATGAGGATGGAGGTGGTGGTGGTGGTGGTGGATGAGAATGAGGATGGAGGTGGTGGTGGTGGTGGATGAGTATGAGGATGGAGGTGGTGGTGGCGGTGGTGGTGGATGAGAATGAGGATTGAGGTGGTGATGGTGGTGGATGAGAATGAGGATGGAGGTGGTGGTGGATGAGAATGAGGATTGAGGTGGTGGTGGTGGATGAGAATGAGGATTGAGGTGGTGGTGGCGGTGGTGGTGGATGAGAATGAGGATTGAGGTGGTGGTGGTGGTGGATGAGAATGAGGATGGAGGTGGTGGTGGCGGTGGATGAGAATGAGGATGGAGGTGGTGGTGGTGGTGGTGGTGGTGGTTGAGAATGAGGATGGAGGTGGTGGTGGTGGATGAGGATGGAGGTGGTGGTGGTGGTGGATGAGAATGAGGATGGAGGTGGTGGATGAGAATGAGGATGGAGGTGGTGGAGGTGGTGGTGGTGGATGAGAATGAGGATGGAGGTGGTGGTGGTGGTGGTGGTGGTGGTGGTGGTGGTGGTGGTTGAGAATGAGGATGGAGGTGGTGGTGGTGGTGGATGAGAATGAGGATGGTGGTGGTGGTGGATGAGAATGAGGATTGAGGTGGTGGTGGTGGTGGTGGATGAGTATGAGGATGGAGGTGGTGGTGGCGGTGGTGGTGGATGAGAATGAGGATTGAGGTGGTGGTGGTGGTGGATGACAATGAGGATGGAGGTGGTGGTGGATGAGAATGAGGATTGTGGTGGTGGTGGTGGTGGATGAGAATGAGGATTGAGGTGGTGGTGGTGGTGGTGGTGGATGAGAATGAGGATTGAGGTGGTGGTGGTGGATGAGAATGAGGGTGGTGGTGGATGAGAATGAGGATTGAGGTGGTGGTGGTGGTGGATGAGAATGAGGATGGAGGTGGTGGTGGCAGTGGTGGTGGATGAGATTGAGGATTGAGGTGGTGGTGGTGGATGAGAATGAGGATTGAGGTGGTGGTGGTGGTGGATGAGAATGAGGTTTGAGGTGGTGGTGGTGGTGGATGAGAATGAGGATTGAGGTGGTGGTGGTGGTGGTGGTGGTGGATGAGAATGAGGATTGAGGTGGTGGTGGTGGATGAGAATGACGGTGGTGGTGGATGAGAATGAGGATTGAGGTGGTGGTGGTGGATGAGAATGAGGATGGAGGTGGTGGTGGCAGTGGTGGTGGATGAGATTGAGGATTGAGGTGGTGGTGGTGGATGAGAAAAAGGGAGGGGGTGGGAGGAGAGAGATGGCACTACATCAGAGAATGTTAACATCAAAGTGAAAAGCATCAGGAAGATAAATGATGCAACCATCATCAGGAAGATAAATGATGCACCCTACAAGATGAATTTGTAATCAAGTGTCAATCAAATTATGCATTTGCTTGGCGAATCGGGAAAATGTTGGAATCTTTTTGGGAACCACAGGATTACATCATGATTATGGAAGATCATTTTGAAGGTAAAGAAGATAAAATATAATTTAACTATCCTGAAGTTTCTCGAAGAGTTTTCCTCCAAGGGCTTTCGAATAAGAATCTTGTATAGTTCGTTCATTTATTCAAACTTATCCATGAAAATCCAAAGAAACTCGTTCTTTATAATATAAATTACATTACAGTAAATAACTTGCACTCTATATAAGACCGTCATTGTTCATTTAATGTCGTCATAATATTATTTTACTTCACCTGTAATTAAAGCTTGTAGGATTTAGGGCAATCGACTCAAACCGACAGGTACTTTTGTTCCCTCCGTCACCGATGGTGGACGGACGTTATGTTCCCACCCCTGTTTGTCTGTCGGTTTGTTACTTGCAAAATCGAAGATTTTTCAAGTATATTGGTCGGTTGTGTTTGTGGTTCTGTCTGTCTGTCTGTCTGTCTGTTTGTCTGTTTGTTTGTTTGTTTGTCACCGGCCTACAGGTCACAATTTTCAACCGATCTTCACCAAACTTCACCAAATGGTAGAGTTGGTCAAAAGCAAGAAGCCTATTGTTTTGGGGGTCAATAGGTCAAAAGGTCAACATAGGCCAAAGGTCACCAAATTTGCTAAATTTCTAAAATCCTCAATTTTCAACCGATTGACTTGAAATTTGAAGACCACTTGCATATCTGGTCACTGAATTCAACCACCAAGTATTTTTGAGGTCAGCATAGGCCAAATGGTCAACATAGGCCAAATTTCTAAAATCCTTAATTTTCATCCAATTGACTTGAAATTTGAAGAGAACTTGCATATCTGGTCACTGAATTCAACCACCAAGTATTCTTGAGGTCAACATAGGCCAAAAGGTCAACATAGGCCAAATTTCTAAAATCCTCAATTTTCATGCAATTGACTTGAAATTTGAAGAGGACTTGCATATCTGGTCACTGAATTCAACCACAAATTATATTTTAGGTGAACATAGGCCAAAAGGTCAACAGGCCAAAAGGTCAACATAGGCCAAATTTCTAAAATCCTCAATTTTCATCCAATTGACTTGAAAGTTGAAGAGGACTTGCATATCTGGTCACTGAATTCAACCACCAAGTATTTTTAGGTCAACATAGGCCAAAATGTCAACATAGGCCAAATTTCTAAAATCCTCAATTTTCATCCGATTGACTTGAAAATTGAACAGCATTTGCATATCTGCTCATTGAATTCACCCACCAAGTATTTTTGAGGTCAACATAGGCCAAAAGGTCAACATGGGCCACATTTCTAAAATCACCAATTTTTATTTGATTGACTTGAACTTCTTAGACGATTTATATATATGGTCACTGAATTCAACCACCATCTATTTTTTAGGTCAACATAGGCCAAAAAGGTCAACATAGGCCAAATTTTTAATATCCTTAATTTTCATCCGATTGACTTGAAAATTGAACAGCATTTGCACATCGAGTCACTAAATAGGGAAACTAGCTATTTTTGAGGTCGAAAGGTCAAAGGTTAACTCAAGGTCAACCTTCCAAAATCATCATTTTTCATCTGAAAAATCGTCAATTTTCATCCTGTTGACCCGAGCTTTGATCAAGATTGTAAATTTTAATCTTCATGAAATGGACAATTTGCTGTATCAATGGAAAAGTTTAGGGGGGGGGGGGTGGATTTTGCAAGTATCGTGCTCTGCATGACGTCTTCTTGTTTATCTGTCTGTCTGTGTTTGTTTGTTTGCTGTCTGTTTGTTTGCTGTCCGTTTGTTTGCTGTCTGTTTGTTTATCTGCCTGTTTGTGTGTCTGTCTGTTTGTCTGCCTGGCTGTTTGTCTGTCTTTGTCTATCTGTTTGTCTGCCTGTCTGTTTATCTTTTTGTTTGTCTGTCTGTCTGTTTGTTTGTCTGTTTGTCTGTCTGTTTGTTTGTTTGCTCATCTATTTGTCTGCCTTTGTTTGTTTGTCTGTCTATTTGTTTGTCTGTCTGTTTGTTTGTCTGTTTGACTGTCTGTCTGTCTGCTTGTTTGTTTGTCTGTTTGACTCTCCGTCTGTTTGTATGTCTGTCTTTGTTTGTCTGTCTGTCTCTGTTTGCTTGTCTCTGTTTGTCTGTTTGTTACTTGCCGGAAAAGATTCCGGCAAGTATGTTGATCAGTTGGTTTGTCTGTCTGTCTGTTTGTTTGTTTGTCTGTGTGTGCGCAGCACTGCGTCTACACCGTTGCACGTAGAATCGCCAAACTTTACACACATATTTGTCTTGCCCTGGAATCGACTGTGCCCAATTTTTAATTCTCTTGGCCCAAGGCCTCCATTATGACGTCATAATTTGATAATTCAACATGTACAAAACTTCATCCAATCAAGATGCAATTTCTTGAGCGGCATGTCGGCATAAACTGGTGGCGAAAAAAATAATGATGACGTCATCGGTCACGTGGTTCGGCCGCCATCTTGGAAAAAACGAAAAACTTTGCACCTCTATATCTCCGAAAGTGCTGAATAGAAAAAATTGAGACATGGCTCATTGTAAAGAACTCTCCATGGGGAATAAAATATGTTGATGATGATGTCATTGGTGCCTCCATTATGGCGTCATAATTCGAGAAGTACAAAACTTCATCCGATCAAGATGCAATTTCTTGAGCGCCATGTTTGGCATAAACTGTTGGAGAAAAAAAAAATGATGATGTCATCGGTCACGTGGTTCTGCCGCCATCTTGGAAAAACCGAAAAACTTGATCCAAAATGGCCGATAAAAAAAGTACATTCCGGCAAGTCCTCGGTCTCTGACCGATTTTTCATTTGACTGTCTGTCTGTTTGTTTGTCTGTCTGTTTGTCTGTGTCTGTTTGTTTGTCTGTTTTACTCTGTTTGTTTGCTCATCTGTTTGTCTGCCTTTGTTTGTTTGTCTGTCTATTTGTTTGTTTGTCTGTCTGTTTGTCTGGCTAACCCCTGCTCTAGCAGGGAAAATGGCCTTAAAATGCATGTTGTTGTTGTTGTCTGTCTGTCTGTCTGTTTGTCTGTCTGTCTGTCTGTTTGTCTGTTTGACTCTGTCTGTCTGTCTTTGTTTGTCTGTCTGTCTTTGTTTGTCTGTCTGGCTTTGTCTGTCTGTCTTTGTTTGTCTGTCTGTCTTTGTTTGTCTGTCTGTCTCTGTTTGTTTGTCTCTGTTTGTTTGTCTCTGTTTGTTTGTCTGTTTGTTTGACTGTCTGTCTGTCTGTTTGTTTCTCTGTCTGTCTGTTTGTTTGTCTGTTTGTTTGACTGTCTGTCTGTCTGTTTGTTTCTCTGTCTGTCTGTTTGTTTGTCTGTTTGACTGTTTGTCTGTTTGTTTGTCTGTTTGACTGTCTGTCTGTTTGTGTGTTTGTCTAGTTGTTTGCCTTTGAGCACGATATGTCAAAAAGCTATGGACGAATTTGGACGAAACTCGGTGGACAGTTTGGATGTGTGACAAAAACAAGCCGATTCGATTTTGGTGAAGATCCGGATACTATAATTTTTTAAGTGACTCTTCACAATTGAGAGATGGAGCCAAAAACTATTTATAGCACAATATCTCAAAAAGGTGTGGACGGAATATAACAAAACTTGGTGGATGAGTTGGGTAAGTGACAAGAACAAGCCGATTAGATTTTTGGTTGTTTTGTTTCTTGTTGTTGTTGCATAATGTCAATTTACCATTTTGTTTTCAATGATGGCCCAACTTGGAACAGGGATTTAGTTACCCCATGTGGCGAAGAGAAAGGCAGGGTTAACGATTGGTTCACTTTGTCTGTCTGATACAAATGTCGGTTTAGGATCGAGCAACAACTTCATTTCATTTAAATGTTATATCTTGCACACGAATCGGAACATCAATTACCTCCTTCACCAAAGGTGGATGGAGGTTATGTTTTCACCCCTGTCTGTCTGTTTGTCCGTTTGTCTCTCCGTTTGTGAACAAAATATCTCAAAAAGTTGTGGACGGATTCGGACGAAATTTGGCAGAGATGTAGTGTATGTGACAAGGACTAAATTATTAGATTTTGGTGAAGATCCGGATTTTGATCCGGCTACTGGAATTTTAAAAGTGATTCTTTACCATTGGGAGATCGGGCCTAAAACGATACACAGCAGGATATCTCAAAAAGTTATGGATGGATTTGGACGAAACTTGGTGGACAGGTTGTGTGTCTGACAAGGACGATTCGATTCGATTTTGGTGAAGATCTGAATAGGGATTCAGATATGAGAAATATTAAATTTTTAAGTGATTCTTCACCATTGGGAGATAGGGCCAAAAACGATACATAACAGCATATCCCAAAAAGTTATGGATGGATTTGGACGAAACTTGGTGGACAGGTTGTGTGTGTGACAAGGAAGTATCGATTCAATTTTGGTGAAGATCTGGATCCGGATCAAGCTAGTATAATTTTTTAAGTGAGTCTTCACCATTGAGTGATATGGCCAACCAGGTGGAGGTATGCTCTCTACCGAGTGCCGCTCTAGTTGGAAAATGAATCTGCAGTTTTACCGCACTTTGGCTCTGAATTTGTCCCGATCGGACATGCGCAGAGAGTAGTGAGATACATTTCTTACTCTGTCTGTCTGCCAGTCAAACAAAATTGAAAATCATTCCAAACAGGAAACTTGCTGTGTTTAGCGCCTTCCTAAAGGACACAAACAACGGGTATGACATTTTGACAGGATATCTCAAAAAGTCGTTGACGGGTTCGGACGGAATTTGGTCGACAGGTCGGGTGTTTGACAACCACGAATTGATTCGATTTTGGTGAAGATCTGATGCAGATATTTGAATTTTTTATTGATTCTTCACCATTGAGAGATCGGGCCACAAACAATCTTCATCATGATATTTCAAAAAGTTGTGGATGACTTATGACAAAACTTGGTGGATGAGTTGGGTAGGCAACAAGAACAAGCCAATCAGATTTTGGTTCAGGTTAGAACCAGATCCAGCCTTTCAGTGGGATTCAAAACGTAAACGGTTCAGCCTGGCAGAGGTGTGCGCTCTACCGAATACCCTTCTTGTTTCTCTTTTAAGGAGTTATTCTCATCCTCATCCACCAACTCATTAAGTAGTTTATGACATCAAATCTCTCCCAATTGTTTCTTCATTTCAGATTCAAGAACCTTCTTGGGCTTTCATGTATTACAGTCCAAATCTTTATTGTCATGTTTTTAGCTCACCTGGAACGAAGTTTAGGAGAGTTTATGCGATGACGCATCGTCCGTCTGTCAGTCTGTCCGTCAGTCCGTCCGTCCTTCCGTAAACACTTGAAACTTCTCCGAAACCGCTGATCGGATTGCGTCTAAATTTGGCACAAATGATATTTGTTGTGTTGTGACTAAAGTTTATTCACGGTATTTAAAAAAATCGGGGTCTAAGTGGATCTACCGGGGGTCAAAGTGCATGCAGGTTTGACCCCCAAAATAGATATTTGCTTTCTTCCCAGAATATACACAAGCAATTCTGATGAAACTTGACCACAAACTTAATCACCCGTGTTGTACCAAAGTTTGTTCACAGCATTTTAAAAATCGGGCTGTGAAGGGTCTACTGGGGGGTTGCCCCCCCCAAAATAGGTATTTGCTCTTTTCTCTGAAACTACACACACAATTTCCAAGAAACTTCACCACAACCTTCATCACCCGTGATGTACCAATGTTTGTTCAAAGCATTAGAAAAATTGGGTCTGAGGAAGTATACCGGATGGGAGGGGGAGGAGGGGGGTAGGGGTTGACCCCCAAAATAGGTATTTTTTTGTTGGTTTATTTAAAGTCTTATGATTCTGTTAGTATGATTCTACATCCTGCCCTGTCTTCTCGCAACCATTGAAATTGGTTTAAAATACTTTTAGTCATTGCAGTGTACTGTTTATTCTACCAGGTGAGCACCAGGGGTATTGCCCCTATGTTTATTTTTTAGGACCTGTTGTTTGCTTTTTTTAACCTTGTTTTTTTTAACCTTGTTTTTTTTTACCTTGCTTTTTTTAACCTTGTTTTTTTTTAACCTTGTTTTCTTTTACCTTGTTTTTTTTAACCTTGTTTTTTTTTAACCTTGTTTTTTTTTAACCTTGTTTTTTTTTAACCTTGTTTTTTTTTACCTTGCTTTTTTTAACCTTGTTTTTTTTTTACCTTGTTTTTTTTAACCTTGTTTTTTTTTAACCTTGTTTTTTTTAACCTTGTTTTTTTTTTACCTTGTTTTTTTTTACCTTGCTTTTTTTAACCTTGTTTTTTTTTACCTTGTTTTTTTTTAACCTTGTTTTTTTTTACCTTGTTTTTTTTTAACCTTGTTTTTTTTTAACCTTGTTTTTTTTAACCTTGTTTTTTTTTAACCTTGTTTTTTTTTAACCTTGTTTTTTTTAACCTTGTTTTTTTTTTACCTTGTTTTTTTTTAACCTTGTTTTTTTTAACCTTGTTTTTTTTTAACCTTGTTTTTTTTAAACCTTTTTTTTTAACCTTGTTTTTTTTTAACCTTGTTTTTTTTTTACCTTGCTTTTTTTAACCTTGTTTTTTTTTTACCTTGTTTTTTTTTACCTTGTTTTTTTTTAACCTTGTTTTTTTTTTACCTTGCTTTTTTTAACCTTGTTTTTTTTTTACCTTGTTTTTTTTAACCTTGTTTTTTTTAACCTTGTTTTTTTTTAACCTTGTTTTTTTTAACCTTGTTTTTTTTTACCTTGCTTTTTTTAACCTTGTTTTTTTTTACCTTGCTTTTTTTAACCTTGTTTTTTTTTACCTTGTTTTTTTTAACCTTGTTTTTTTTTAACCTTGTTTTTTTTTACCTTGTTTTTTTTTCCCTTGTTTTTTTTAACCTTGTTTTTTTTTAACCTTGTTTTTTTTTTTAACCTTGTTTTTTTTTCGGTACTTTTTAATACCTGTCAATTGAGGTTGAATTTCTATTCCTTGGATCACCGACTAACGTAATGTTTGCTTTTAATATCCTTTTTATTTCTCCCCCATGGTACATACAGAGTTTGATATCATCCTCGTCCAGAATGGTTTTTAAAGTTTTACTTTGTTTCTTACATTTTGAGGTTGAATGGTATCCATGTTGGTGTCTTTGTCACTTGAGATGTTTGCTAAGAGTCTCTAATGCCCAGAAAAAGCCTTATCCTCGCACAATACCACGTTGTACGTCGACATTTTAATTGCTCTTTCTGCTTAATTCGAGATCGTTATCTTATTGTCTTTTTCAAAAATGTATTACATTTGGGACTGATTTTGCACTGTTCCATCCATTGTGTAATCCATCAGTGGGATGACATCAATTATAGGTTACCTCCTTCCAAACAATGTGCTAATAATTTGTACCTCTCCTTCTCTGGTTCCAGAGCACTGACGGTATTGTGCATTTCTATATCTATATCTTCCATTGTTACCTGCGCCACCAAATGTGGACGGAAGTTGTGTGTTTCACCTCTGCCTGTTTGTTCGTTTGTCTGTCTGTCTGTCTGTCTGTGAGCAGGACATCCCTAAAAGTTATGGACATATTCAGACGAGATTTGGTGGACAGGTTGGGTGTTTGACGAGGATTAATTGATTCCGTTTTGGTGAAGATCTCGATCCGGATAAAATCATTTTAAAAAACGTTTAAGTGATTCTTCACCATTGAGAGAGTGCCAAAAACAATGTACTGTATAGCACGATGTTTCAAAAATCTGTGGACGGATTATGACAAAACCTGGTGGATGATTTGTGTAGGTAACAAGAACAAGCTGATCCCATTTTGGCTGAGATCCGGAACCAGGTGTGGCCTATCAGTGGGATACAAAATGTAATCTGTTTAGCTTGGGGGAGGTATGCGCTCCTCCAAGTGCCTTTCTAGTTTTGAGCGTTTCCCTTCCATCTTCCACGTGCAAAGTCATATATGACCATTTTACGGCACGCGCAGGTAATGAGACACATTACCTCCTCTTACCCAATGAAACTCACCTTCACTGCCAACTTGCCCGCCATTTTCTCTCACCGTTCCTAATTACAGGTTAAAGTGTAAGGTATTGTTCTCTTATACTCTAAGTGTTCAAAAATGTCACCTGGGTGTCTACTTGACTGGCACTTCCCTCAAGTTGGTACCAAAACTTCCACCGATCTTTTCTTGTTTATTGTGTCTTTGTTGTGTTTTTTGTCACTTTATAATGTTAAATAGGTAAACCTGCATTGTGTGTTCAAACCTACCTCACACAGCCAATTATAAACAGTAGCCTTAGCTGATGCTTCTCATAATCCGCAAACGGTAGATGGAGATACCTGGTGCTTCTTGTAATTAACAAAAAACAGTTAGAAGTACCTGGTGCTTCTCCTAACTCATAAACAGCAGGTGGAAGTATCTGCACGGTGTTCCTCAAAAGCCACAACCAGTAGATGGAAGCTACCTGGTCTTTCTTGGAACTCACAAGCAGGAGATAGAGGTACGCAGTGCTTCTCTTATCTTGCATACATCAGGTGGAAGTACTCGGTGTTTCTTGTAACTCACAAACGGGACATACAAGTACCCAGTGCTGCTCGTAACTCGTAAAGAGCAGGTGGAGATACCTGCAGTGCTTCTCGTTACTCACAAGCAGCAGGTGTAAGTACCTGGCACCCGTCGTAAGCTGCTACAACAGTAGACGGAGGTACCCGGTGCTTATTGTCACGTACAAAATCCACAGGGTCCAAGAAGCACAGCTGGCTTGAGATCACGGCCCCACGGAGCTGTAAATTTGGACCATTTCATTGTGGCCGGCAGCTCGGGTGCCTGTCAGGGGCCGATTAGCACCAGGCCCAGTGAGACCAGTAAGGCAATGTTAATGAAAAATCCCAGATAATGTTATTTCATCTCACACCCCCCTTCCCCCCTTTTTTCATTGCACTAGATACCTCTCCTTCCCCCCCCCCCCTCCTCTCCTCTCCTTCCCCCCCCCTCCTCTCCTCTCCTCACCCCCCTCCTCTCCTTCCCCCCTCCCCTCCTCTCCTTACCCCCCTCCCCTCCTCTCCTAACCCCCCCCTCCTTCCCCCCCTCCCCTCCTCTCCTCCCCCCTCCCCTCCTCTCCTCCCCCCCCTCCCCTCCTCTCCTCCCCCCCCTCCTCTCCTTCCCCCCCTCCCCTCCTCTCCTTCCCCCCCCTCCCCTCCTCTCCTTCCCCCCCTCCCCTCCTCTCCTTCCCCCCCTCCCCTCCTCTCCCCCCTCCCCTCCTCTCCTTCCCCCCCTCCCCTCCTCTCCTTCCCCCCCTCCCCTCCTCTCCTTCCCCCCCTCCTCTCCTTCTTGTGACATTGCCACAGGGATTAAGCCGTGGATCGCTGCCCGCACGCTCATGTCTGTGCCGCGCGGAATATAATGAAGTTAATCAGCCGGCCGTGTGATTAGAGTAGGGAATGTTAAAGCACTTATCCTGGAAAAAATAGATTAGGGCATTGCAGCCACTGCCATGAAATTCACGCCCTGCGTGCAACTTTCCTCCTTCCTTATTTCTTTTATTTGTTTCCATTTCCTCTTCGGCCTCGTCCGTCCATTCCGTCACTCACTTTCAGTATCATCTTTTTTTTAACTTGTTTTTCCTTTTGCCTTTTATTCCTCACCCCTTCCCCTCTCCAAAATCTTCCCCTGTAGTGTACCTCATGATGATAAACCTCGGAGAGCTTGATTTTTCCAAACGGTGAATAAGCACGACAAGGCCCCTCTACGCTGCTCCATCTCTTTCCTTCCCTCTTCCCACGAAGTGCGAACTCCCACGAGTCCTCTCACCCTCCTGATAAAAGAGTGATTCAAAGGAAGCCCCATTAATTTGTGATGATCCAGGCCCGATAGCCTCCGATAATGGGCCTGATATCCCCCCATGCGATACGGAATCAGTACCAAGCATCACCATTAGGCTTTTGCTCAGGGCGTCTGCAAAACACTGATAATTTCCTGCGCGTCTCCATCGGTTATGCGCCGATAAGAGCGGGAAAACGCAGCCTCGGTGTCTGCTGATTAGCCTGTCCGGGTTTCCGAGCCGTGTCTTGATAAATTACAGCTACGTTAGTTAGAACTCCCTCGGCTTCGCTCTCTCCCTTCCCTTTCTCTTTCTGAAGACTCTCTCTCTCTCTCTCTCACTCTCTCTTTCTCTCTCTTTCTCTCTCTCTCTCTCTCTCTCTCTCTCTCTCTCTCTCTCTCTTTCTTTCTCCTCTCTCTCTCCCTCTCTCAATGTTTCGCTTAATTTAATTAAACGTTTAATTTGCTCTTGATGTGGTCATAGCTCTTGCATGAGCATTTCCTTTAAAAATTGTTTGTGGTTTTTGTTTGTGTCTTCACCTTTGGTTTGTAAAATTTTTATACTTGCTAGTTTCCTTTAAATATCATTTGCTCCTTTTGGTGAATTCATGATCCTTACAAAATGTTTCTTTAAACTGGTTGCTTTGCTTACAACCGCTATGTGAAATGGCTTGTATTTTTATAATAAAAAGGCAAAAGTCTCTCTCTCTCTCTCTCTCTCTCTCTCTCTCTATCTCTCTCTCTCTCTCCCATCTCCACCACACTCTCTCTCTCTCTCTCTATCTCTCTCTCCCATCTCCACCACACTCTCTCTCTCTCTCTCTCTCTCCCCATCTCCACCGACACTCTCTCTACCCATCTCCACCACACTCTCTCTCCCATCTCCACCCCACACTTTCTTTCTCTCCCCTCTCACGATCTCACTCTCCCTCTGTTCCCCACCTCTCTCTCCCCATCTCCACCACACTCTGTCTCCCCCATCTCCACCACACTCTCTCTCCCCATCTCCACCACACTCTCTCTCCCCATCTCCACCACACTCTCCCCATCTCCACCACACTTTCTTTCTCTCCCCTCTCACGATCTCACTCTCCCTCTTTTCCCCTCCTCTCTCTCCCCCACTCTCTCTCTCTCTCTTCATCTTCCCCTATCTCTCTCTCCAACCCTCTCTCCCCCTGTTGTTTGTGTCTCAGTGGTGTCATGTCGCCTGTGTGTGTGTTTTGATCTCGGTTACTTTGTTTTGCTGTACCCTCCTGATCCACTGCACAGAGATTATTGTTATTTGAAATATTCCACCATTCTTTAATAAAATGATTTAGCTTTTGAAGCATTGAGTAAACATGGTACCTTTGTATCTCCAGTGTTATTGATTCCTTTGGGAATTTAGCAGCAATTTTCAAATCATATACAGTAATGTCTTTTCTGAAAAGTTTACATAGTAAAGTGTTTAAAAAGTTGAACAAATGATTTAAATGTTCTGTTTCAATTTACAATGGATGGACATGATTATCATATTTATGTTTCTTTTGATACACTTAAATATTTCTCATGAGGAGAGAGTTTGGGAACATGAAGCATTTCTGCTGGTTGGGGGTGATGGAGTATGCCACACCTGTCTCGGCCATGTCACCTGCTGGAGTTTCTGATTTCCCAGTAATTATTCAACAAAATAAAAGTAAATTGGACTCAGTTTATGTAACACCGGAAGCGGAAGCAGTGGGTTTTACTGAATGTCAAAGACGCAAATTCAAAACAAGACGGGAATCGCCGCAAAGTTATAAGAATGTTATTAACTCCACCACCAAAGATGGATGGAGATTATGCTTTAACCCTGTCTGTTTGTTTGTTTGTGAACAGGATATCCCAAAAAGGTTGTGGACGGATTCGGACGAAACTTGGTGGGCATGCTGGGTGTGTGTGCCAAGGATGCTCGGCCCCGCATGTGCAGAAACGCCTAGAAAATTGCGGCCATCATGTTAACGTATATTGTGCATGCGAGATAAGGATTGTTACCAAAATGGCTCACAAAGCTTCTAAGAGAAGCGAAAATACTTGGAAGGGTATTTGAGAGAAAGGAGTGTGCCTCTGCAGAACGAGAGAGTTGAATAACTTTCTCAGTTCATCCAAAGGGATGAGATAATGCAGCTGCCCGTCCTGCAAACTCCCGATGTTGAATGGTCCAAGGTCCAAGCAGACGGGCACATGCTACCCAAATCCTGGACCATCGCTGTCAGCGAGTGGGTTTTGAACCTTGTGGGATTACTTCCTGTAAACATGGCAGACTTGCTGATTTATTTAATGAATATTTTCTATTGTAAAGCCGATGCCGTGTGTCATTACCAACAACATAATAGTTTGCAACTCTTCAACAAAGGACATCTTCACGACGTGAAAATAGACAAAGCTTGTGCCAGCGATATCGTTGGAGCTGGATGTATCAGGAAGACTTCCCTGAAGGAGACACCGTACCTGGTTTGGGTGCTTCTGAACAGTGATGATAAGGGCTTGTGAATGCACAAGAAAAGTTTAAAACGAACTTTTAAAATTCTGATATTTACTGTTACTCATGTTGAGGTAGTTGGGGATGAGAGGGTGGGAGTGGCGAGAGCCGTTATAAATATATTGTTTCTTTAATTAGTTCTGTGGTCACAGGAGATATTGTACTAGATTTTTGCATTTATTGATGAAAGGAGAAGGTTTGTGTGCACGTGTGTTCACTATCTACCCTGTGCTGGCATAGTGGGTTAGGCACAAGAGTTGAATGTGTGTCATACAAACAAATTGGATTTAACTCATTTTCCAGCATTTTACTCCAGAATGTTGAATGCTTGCTTGGCAGGATCTTAAATTGAACTTATTTGATGCATCGTACTCAAGGGAGATATTGCTGAATGAACCCCTTTTATACAATCCTCTATTTAAGGAAATCCAGATGGATCGATCGCACCTTTATTGAGTACTTTGTAAGGAAATCTTCATCTTCTCCCTTCATCTTCTCCCATGGCTTGATCTCTGATCATCAATTTGGTTTCAGACCTTAACCAAAGCGTTCAGAATCATTGGAATCTCCCGCGATGAGGCAACCTCCGAGGGCCTTTCACTTACTCACCGCAGGCAGGTTGGTGGTCTTTCTGTCTTCTACCGACTCCTCTCCGGCCTTCCTCCTCCAGCTCTCTCTGGGCTCTGTCCCCCAAATATTCCTACAAGTCGCACAAGATCTGCCTGCAACCATCTTATGGTTAAACTGCCAAAATCAAGACTCTCTGCTCACCTTCACTCCTTCATTCCTCCTTTCTCCCACCTCTGGAACAAACTCCCTCACTCTCTTCAATCCCACTCCTCCCTCCAGGTCTTTAAAACAGCTGTTCACCACCATCTCTTATCTTCCCCAATCCAAAACCTTGATCTTTTCTACCCCTGCTAATTTCACCCCAAATCCACTTTTTTGAAATACCAACTTCTTTCCTGGAAGTCTTTGGTGTCCTTGTGTTTATACTTCTACACCCCTCCCCCCCCCCCCCCTTCCCACACCGCCTCCACCCAAGCCCTCTCCCTCCCACACATTCCTGATATCCCTGCTCTCAAATGTTGTGTTTATGTGCTTCCCCTTCTCTCCCCATCTTGTCTACCGCTCCCCTTTTTATATACTTTGTTTGTTTGTCTGTTTGATTTGTTTGTGTGATAAATGTTAGCTCTTTCACGAGCCTCGATTATGTATACAAGAAAAAAGAAAAAAGGTGAAAAAACAGATCCCTGCAACTACAGACCAATCAGCCTGCTCCCAATTATCAGCAAAGTCATGGAATCCATCATTGCTTCGGATATCAAAGCCTTCATCTTCTCCAATGGCTTGATCTCTGATCATCAATTTGGTTTCAGACCAGGTCACTCCACTCTGGACATGCTGCTTCTGCTGTCTCAACAATGGATGGAGGTCCTCAATGCCAAACAGGCAATCAGAGCTGTCTCCCTTGACATATCACGTGCCTTCGATACGGTCTGGCACCCCGCTCTGCTCACCAAACTCCCCTCCTATGGTATCCATGGAAATCTCCACGCATGGCTGGCGGACTTCCTCTCTAGTCGTAGTCAACGTGTGGCCCTGAATGGGTTTCTCTCAATCTCCCCTTCCTGTTCAGGCTGGAGTTCCCCAAGGTAGTGTTCTGGGCCCTGTGCTTTTTCTGGTCTTCATCAATGATCTTTTTGACTCTTTGGAAAATCCTCTCTATCTCTTTGCTGATGACTCCACTCACTGCCGCTCCATTCCTCATCCCTCAGATCGGCAGTCTGCAGCTTACTCACTCTCTGCAGACCTGGACAAAATCACAGACTGGTCAAATAAGTGGAACATGTCTTTCAATTTTGACAAATCTCACACTCTCACCATGTCTCTCCAAAAAGACCGACTGGACAACACTCCCATGCACTTTCTGAATAATCCTCTCCAAGAAGTTCTGTCGCTCAAGCTTTTGGATCTCACTATCTGCCATGATCTTTCCTGGGAAAACCACATTTCCAAGCTGCCCTCCAAAGCCAGTCGCCGACTGGGCATCCTCCGTCGTGCGAAGTCCTTCCTTGGCACACCTGAGCTCCTCACCACATACAACGCTTTCATCCACAGCTCAATGGAATACTGCTCTCCCCTCTGGGCTGGTGCTCCTGCCTCACACCTTGCTCGGCTTCACGCTGTTGAAACCAAAGCTTTCAGAATCATTGGAAACTCCCGCGATGAAGCTGATTGTGAGGGCCTTTCATTGACTCACCGCAGGCAGGTAGGTGGTCTTTCTGTCTTCTACCGACTCCTCTCCGGCCTTGCTCCCCCAGCTCTATCTGTGCTCTGTCCCCCAAATATTCCCACAGGTCGCACAAGATCTGCCAGCAACCCTCTTCTGGTTAAACTGACAAAATCGAAACTCTCTGCTCACCTTCACTCCTTCATTCCTCTTTACTCCCGCCTCTGGAACAAACTCCCTCATGCTCTTCAATCCCATTCCACCCTCCAGGTCTTTAAAACAGTTGTTTTAAAACACCATCTCTTATATTCTCCCATCCAAAACCTTGATCTTTTCTACCCCCACTAATTCACCCAAGATTCACTTTTTCGAAATACCAACTTCTTTCCTGGAAGTCCAATCAGTGTCCATGTGTTTTATACCTCTCCCACCCCCCCCCCCCCCCCCCCCACTTCCCATGCCTCCTCCCCCCAAGCCCTCTCCCTCCCACAGATCTCCCGATGTCCCTGTTCTCTGCTGTTGTTCTTGTGTGCTTCCCTCTCTCTCCCCATCTTGTCTCCCGCTCCCTTTATTGTATGTTTTGTGTGGCGGTTTTTTTTCCTGTGATTAATGTTCGCTCTTACACGAATAAAAATAAAAATAACACAGGGGCAATACCCCTGGCACTCACCTGGTGGGATATATAGTAAACTGCAATGACTAAAGGTATTTTAAACCAATTTCAATGGTTACTAGAAGACAGGGCAGCATGTCGAGTCATACTAACATAATCATAAGACTTTAAACAAACAAACAAAAAAAATACCTATTTTGGGGGCGACCTCCTCCCCCCACCTCCCACCCTCCTCATACCCCAATTTTTCCAATGCCTTGAACAAACATTGGTACATCACAGATGATGAAGGTTGTGGTCAAGTTTCATCAGAATTGCATGTGTAGTTTCTGAAAAGAAAGTGAATACCTATTTTGGGGGACAAGCCCCCCCAATAGACCACCTTAGACCCCGATTTTTTAAATGCAAGGAACAAACTTTGGTACATCACAGATGATGAAGGTTGTGGTCAAGTTTCATCAGAATTGCTCGTGTAGTTTCTGATAAGAAAGCAAATACCTATTTTGGGGGGAAAACCCCTGTAGACCCCCAAAGGAGCAGATTTTTTTTTTTTCATGCCGTGAACAAATTTTGGTACATCACGGGTCGTGAAGGTTGCGGTGAACTTTCATCGAAATCGTGTGTGTCGTTTCTGAGGAGAAAGCAAATACCTATTTTTTGGGGGGGGGGGGGGGGGTCAAACTTGCAGTTAGGGAACTGCAGTTCGGTGTACTGCAGTTAGGGAAGAGGGTGGTGATCTCTTGACAAAGGAGTCTGAAGTGAAGGCCCATTGGGCCAGTTATTTTGAGGGGCTGAACCAGGCTGACCCACCAGCTGACCCATAAAGATGTCAGTGGTGTTACTATCCCTATTGCTGACCCTCCAATCAACTGTGAACCACCTTTGTTTGTGAAAACACAGCCTGCTGTGAACCCGCTGAAAGGAGATTTGTTGCATCAATGCTGAGCTTCGCAAGGATGGTGTAAATGCTGCAATCGTGTTGTTACATACAGTTCTGTGCTCTTGTTTGGAGCACAGGCATCATTCCAACTGACTGGAAGAGGGGCCTTGTTCTTCCTCTCTGGAAATGGAAGGGGGATGGCCAGGACTGCAACAACTACTGAGGGGCTGACGCTGCTCTCAGTGCCGGGCAAGGTCTTTAATCGGATAATTACCCTCGCCAGAGGAGAGGGTATTGCATTTGAGTCTGTCTGTCTGTTTGTTTGTCCGCACAGAATAAATATGATTTTCTCTGCAAACGTTGGTCCGATTGACAGGAAATTTTCGCCATAGGTGCACCTCCACATGTAGAGTTTTAATAATAATTATGATGTCATAGGTCACGTGGTACGGGTGCCATATTGGGAGGGGGGGAAACTGCATCTATATATCTCCGAAAGTGCTGCATAGAAAAAATTGAGACATAGTTCATTGTAAAGAATTCTCCATAGGGTATAACATACACTACATGACCAAAAGTATGTGCACACCCGAACATCACACATCTCATTCCAAAATCATGGGCATTAATATGGAGTTGGTCCCCCCCCTTTGCTGCTATAACATCCTCCACTCTTCTGGGAAGGCTTTCCACTAGATGTTGGAACATTGTTGTGGGGATTTGCTTCCATTCAGCCAAAAGAGCATTAGTGAGGTCGGGCACTGATGTTGGGCGATTAGGCCTGGCTCGCAGTCGGTGTTCCAATTCATCCCAAAGGTTTTCGATGGGGTTGAGGTCAGGGTTCTGTGCAGGCCAGTCAAGTTCTTCCACACCGATCTCGACAAACCATTTCTGTATGGACCTCGCTTTGTTCATGGGGGCATGGTCATGCTGAAACAGCAAAGGGCCTTCCCCAAGCTATTGCCACAAATTTGGAAGCACACAATCGTCTAGAATGTCATTGTATGCTGTAGCATTAAGATTTCCCTTCACTGGAACTAAGGGGCCTAGCCCGAACCATGAAAAGCAGCCCCAGACCATTATTCCTCCTCCACCAAACTTTACAGTTGGAACTATGCATTCAGGCAGCTAGTGTTCTCCTGGCATCCGCCAAACCCAGATTTATCCGTTGGACTGCCAGATGGTGAAACATGATTCATCACTCCAGAGAATGCGTTTCCCCTGCTCCAGAGTACAATGGCAGCGAGCTTTACACCACTCCAGCCGATGCTTGGCATTGCTCATGGTGATCTTAGGCTTGTGTGCAGCTGCTCGGCCATGGAAACCCATTTCATGAAGCTCCCGTCGAACAGTTGTTGTGCTGACGTTGCTTTCAGAGGCAGTTTGTAACTCGGTAGTGAGTGTTGCAACTGAGGACAGACGATTTGTACATGCTACGCGCTTCAGCACTCGGCGGTACCGTTCTGTGAGTTTGTGTAGTCTACCACTTCACGGCTGAGCTGTTGTTGCTCCTAGACGTTTCAACTTCACAATAACAGCACGTACAGTTGACCGGGGCAGCTCTAGCAGGGCAGAAATTTGACGAACTGACTTGTTGGAAAGATGGCATCCCATGATGTTGCCACGTTGAAAGTCACTGAGCTCTTCAATACCGCCCATTCTACTGCCAATGTTTGTCTATGGAGATTGCATGGCTGTGTACTTGATTATATATACCTGTCATCAATGGGTATGGCTGAAATAGCTGAATCCACTAATTAGGAGTGTCCGCATACTTTTGGTCATTTCGTGTATGTTAATGATGATGTAATAGGTGCCTCCGTTATGACGTCATAATTCGACAAGTGCAAAACTTCATCCGATCAAGATGAAATTTGCTGAGCGTCATCTAGGGATAAATTGGTGGAGAAAAAGAAAATGATGATGAAGTCATCCGTCATGTGGTTCGGCCGCCATATTTGTTTTAGCATAAAAGCCTTAAAAATCACTAAAAACACGTCCTGGCGAGGGTCTGCAATATCTGATTGCTCTTTCTTGTTATTGATATAGGGTTTGCCATCATGTGCTTGAACACCAGTGCCCAGAGCAGTCAGGGTTTACACCAAAGTGGTCAACGTTTTGCCGTAATCCTTGCTCTTCGAGTCCTCACTGAGTGCAGGTGAGAGCTTTAGCAGGGTCTGCTAGTAGCCTATGTTGATCTCTGCAAAGTGTTTGATTCAGTGAACCAGGAGGCCCTCTGGAAGATTCTCGGTCTTCGTGGGATGCCACCAAAACGGATCAATCTGATTTCTGAACTATACTCTGGTACTGAGAGTGCTGTGTGGTGTGTTTTTCGATTTCTGACTTATTTCCAGTTGTTACTGGAGTTCATCAGGGGTGTGTATTGCCTCCACACTTTTCAGCACTTGTATGGACAGGATTCTGTGGAGGATGTCAGAGAGATCAAACTTCGGTGCGTCATTTTGAAATGTTCAAATCGCTGACCTTGATTTTGCAGATGATACAGTCATCTTTGCAGAGACTCTGGATATCCTTATTGAGGCTGTCCGAGTGCTGAATGAGGAGTCTGAGCCACTTGGATTACGGGTCTCCTGGGTCAAGACTAAGATCCAGGCTTTCAATGACATCTTGGATGCTGCTATCTTGTCTGTACATGTTTGTGGCGAGAATGTTGAGGTCACTTACCTTGGTAGTGATATTCATGTCTCCACATGTTGTGAGTCAGAGGTCGATCGGCGTCTGGGCTGGGCCTGGAGAGTCATCAATTTACTGGATAATGGAGTGTGACACTATCGGTACATATGCAGGAGGATGAAAGTCCGAGTCTTTAAGTCCTTGGTGCTTCGAGTCTTGCTCTACGGATGTGAGACAAAGACAACTCCTTCGGTATCAGGTCTCTTCAGAGAATCATTGGCTTTTGCTGGTCGGACTTTGTGTCCACCGAGTGTTTGCTGATAGAGACTCAGATGAGATTTGTTACCTGTACAGTCCGTGAGCGTCAGCTGTACGCCTCTATTGACATGTGGCTCATTTTCCTAACACTGATCCTGATCACCAGATTCTCTCAGCAAGGGAGCCTCATGAGTGGAGAAGGCCAATGGGACAACCACATACCTCGTGGTTACAGCAGGTTTTTTTTTTTTGTTTGTTTTTTTTGTATACTGAATCGAGGCTCGTGAAAGAGCTGACAACCGCGAGGGAAAGACAGCACAGGGGGACCACGAGGGAAAGACAGCCCAGGGGGACCACGAGGGAAAGACAGCACAGGGGGACCACGAGGGAAAGACAGCACAGGGGGACCATGAGGGAAAGACAGCACAGGGGGACCACGAGGGAAAGACAGCACAGGGGGACCACGAGGGAAAGACAGTACAGGGAGACCGCGAGGGAAAGACAGTACAGGGGGACCACCAAGGCATCTCAAGGAAATCTCAAGGTTGATCGGCATCTCAAGGAAATGGGGATGGGCCAAGCATCTACCTGGGGGATGGCCAGACGGAGGCATCTGGAGTACCGGTGGAAAGTGGGCACAGCAATGCGCTGCTCCAGTGTTTGCTGCCATACCTGACCTTCACCATTGAGAGACAGGGCCAAAAACTATACATGGCATGATATTTCAAAAGGTTATATGGACGGATTATGACAAAACTTGGTGGACGAGTTGGGTAGGTGACAATAACAAGCCGATTAGGTTTTAGTTAAGGTGTGGATGCAGATCCAGCCTATCAGTGGAATAGAAAACCAAAACTGTTCATCCTGGTAGAGGTATGCACTCTACCCAGTCCCATTCTAGTTTATTTAATGCAGTGATGTTGGCTGACTTCCAAGCAGATGGAAGATGACCTCGGGCAAATTATACGGTGAACAAATCAGAAAGAGGATGTGCAAGAGCAGCAGAGCAGATTTTTAGGATATGTGAGCTAATGCCGTCCGGTCCAGTTGCAGAATGAGAGACGAGCGATGCCAGAAAATTATCCACCTTCACGGGGGGAAAAGCCACAGAGTCCAGGAGCAGTTGGGTGTGACAATGTAGGATGCATACAGAGAGCAAGGGGTTGGGGATACAAGGTTTGGAAGTAGACACAAAATTGAGGCATTTGTCTCTGTTTCCTTCGTCTCTCTCGCTCCTTTTCCCGCTCTTGGTAATCAATTCACTTATTTTGGAGTTTAAAAAAAAAATCTGTACTTTTATTCACCCGTCCTCCTTTTTCCCCTATTTATATGCCTCCAGGTCACCATTACATGTTCGTGTCTGACAGGCCTTTGGTTCTTGATGCATCTAAACTGCTTTTGATTTGCTTGCATTATATCAGCCATTTTGTCTAGCTGATGATAACATTAAATCTGAAATGATCATGCAAGACCAATTCATGACATAGACTTACAATTCCAGGTGACCATTGATTGCATCCTGCAGGTAATCGTGACGCTGCTTTTTGTCTATCTCCATCATAGTGGCCTTTGAACACCTGTTCCTGACTTGGTGATTTGTTTGGGGTTGAGGTTTCTCCCTTTTGATTAATCTGTCGACACGGGTGGTTTATCCACTCGAATGAATGGGCTCTTTATTTATTTTATTTATTTGCCCAGAGAATGTGCACTGTGCTTATCAGCATAATTTATTGGCCATCCCAAGTTGTCCCAATCTTGTGGACATTCTCTTTAAACCACTGCAGGCCCGTTAAGGAAGATACACCTGCGATGGTACTTGGAAGGGCGTTCTTGAATTTTGATTGAGATGCGATTGAGCGGCGATTACTAGTCAGGATGTGTGACTCGAGGTGGAACTACAAGAGTGTGTGGTTCACAGTATGACGATGCTTTTGGCATTCTTGTTGGTGTGGGTCATTTCTGGACTAGGAGTTGCTGCAGTGCATACTGCAACCACAGGTTGCTGATGAGATAGGGTGAATGTTGGGTCTGAGATGGTGGTGAACAGCTATCTTGAAGACATGGAGGGAAGAATGAGATTGAAGAGGATGTGGAAGTTGGTTCCACAGGTGGGAATAAGAGGAGCTTACCATTTTTTGATGAAGTTGAGAATAGTTCAGCTTTATCCTTCACAGTGCATAATCCGTTCCACCATGGTTTCTTGTGGGGATCTTCGTTGAGCCTCCAACTCTGGTTAATTGTTTCATTGCCCCCCCACTATTCCTGTGTTGATTTGGAGGTTATTGTCTGATTCGTTGACGGTGGGAATGCTTTACTCTGTCCATGGTATCCTGCTTTGGATGCTTAGCATGCCCGGTAGTCTCGTGTTGCAGCTTCCCGATTCCCAGATGTGCTCGGTACAGCTTGCAGATAACCTCCTGCATCCTTCATTGAACCAGGGTTGTCCTGGTCTCAAGTAGACAACTGAGGTGTTTGCCTGACCATGAGGCTGCAGATGGTGGTTGTATCCTTTTCTGCCACTGCTGGTGCTCAACACCACCTAATACATTTGCATTTGTAGGCTACTAGATGTTTTCCTAGTAAGTGCTTCTTGGAATGATGGTATGGTGCAGTCACATACAACAGAGAGTGTCTTCTCTGTTTATTCAGATTTTGTCTTTACTGTGAAGCACTTCCTGGCCAAGCAGGGGGGCACAAACCATCTGACATGGCTGCTTCCTCAGAAACTCCTTGGAAATTGACTGAAGTTGCATTTGCTGCTTATTATACAGGTAGTGGACAAACAAAATGGAAAACCGTGCTGTAAAGTCACTTAATATGGCATTGGGCCACCATGTGCGGCCAGTACGGCCTGTACGCACCGTGGCATAGAGTCCACAAGCATCTGGAATTCTGCACAAGGGATGTGGCACTGTTCTTCCACGAGAAAGTCAATCAGCTCACACCTGTTTGATGGAGGTGGAAAACGCTGTCTCGTGCGTCGTTCCAGAATATCCCATAAATGCTCAATTGGGTTTAGATCTGGTGACTGAAAAGGCCATGACATGTGGATAACATCAATGTCACGCTCATCAAACCATTGGGCGACCACATGTGCTCTGTGTATGGGGTCATGCTAGCCATTATTGGAGGCAACCAGGCCTGTGCAGCATTTTTATACATGACCCTAAGCATGCTGGGATGTTATTTGCTTAATTAACAAATGGGCCGCAACTGTGCTTGGTGTCGCTCATTTAATTTACCCAGGTGTTTCCATTTTTTTCATGAAGACTGAAGTCTGAAACAACGATTTGCAAACCTTTGTTGAGACAAACATTTGCAAATCCATGTGGGCCGTTTGAGTAGTGGTCTACGGTGATTGCCTGTGGAGGTCTTCTCGTCCCTTCCTTTTTATATCCTGGAAGGCCTTGTCGTCCCGTTTATTTTAAAGGGGGATAGAGCTTCTTTTGTGCGCTTTATTCAAACACGTCGGCCCTCCCATTCTACAAGGTAGCCAGCTGGCTGATTGACATTTTTGTTTTGGGAGCTTATCAGCCTGCCTGCAAAATGCAAGTAAATTTGCGTCGATTGGCTCTGGAGCCGAATTTACTGGTGGGAGAAAAGGCCCCTTGCTGGGCCTCTCTGATAAAGCTGGAGAGCGGCCATAATGCTCATAATTTCATTTGATGGCCTTCGTGAGCTGCACACCAAAGTGTAACACAAACCCTCGTGTTAAAGCGGTGCAATAAAACGGGTGCACACACACACACATGGAGAGGAGAGGTAGCTTGTTGACGAGTTGATTACCTGGCATGGTGGATCTTCCTTTCCGCTTACAGGTTTCTGCGAAACTTTGCATTTTGAAGCGTAAATTTATTCAATAATTCAAATCTTGTGTTTCAACTTGCGAATGTCTTCTCTGCGGTAATTTGGTCAGTTATTTGTAATTAGTTCAGGGTGCCGGCGATAACTCGCAGACTCTTCGCCAAAATATGCTGTGGGATCGTTAACATCCACCAAATAATGTCAGCAGATGGAACAGCCGGCTTAAGGTCCATCTGAGGGACGGTGCTCTTTACGATGCAACACCCTGTCTGTGAAGCACCAATCCGACAGGTTATGGTCAGGACTCGAACCCAGTGTCGACAACTCCCAGGTAAGTGCGCTACCTGTGCACCATCCTGCCCGGTGCGAATAGGGTCATGCCATGCCAAATCCTCAAAAGTTTGTGCACGACTTCTTTGTATTTTGATGACATTTGGCACGTTCATTGGTCTTGTTATGAAACTTCAGATCTGCCGATGTAACAACCTCCGAAATTGCTTGTTAAAGATTGACCGATGGTGTTATTTTGACCGGTGGTGTTATTTTGAATTGACCTCAGAATTTATTCTGTTCTATCTTTGGCCCAAATTTATACCTAGGGAGAGTATTTTGTCGTAAATAAAAGCTGACTATTAGCCAATCCGTTGATACATATTTCATTGCAGTTAAACTTTGTTGTACTGAAGGTCACCTTCCTTGTCCTCCTGAGCTGAGGTCACAAAAATCTATATGCTCTAACAAAGGGAAATACGTATGTTGTACGTTTCATCAACTCCTCCGAGATGACATGACCGAGGAAGCTGAAACTTTCATGGATTACTCAGGACACCCTGAAGGTGTGTTTCCTGAAGTTTTGTTTGATTCAATCAAAAAAAAAAATTCAACTTCAATTGTTTATAAAATGGCAACTCGGGTACAGTCATTTATCTCTATATCTACACATCTGGGCAGTGTCTGTGTTGTCACTTAACGACTCCCTCAAACTTTTGTTTCCGTGGTTGTGAAGTGTTTTTAATAACGTTGTGGTGGTTTTGAATCACGTGGTGGTGAGGTATTTTGAATTATGTGGTGGTGAGGTATTTTTAAATAATGAGGTGGTGAGGTGTTTTTAAATCACATGGTGGTGAGGTGTTTTGAATTACGTGGTGGTGAGGTATTTATAATTACGTGGTGGTGAGGTGTTTATAATTATGTGGTGTTGAGGTGTTTTTAAATCACATGGTGGTGAGATGTTTTTAAATCACATGGTGAGGAGGTGTTTTGAATTACGTGGTGGTGAGGTATTTATAATTACGTGGTGGTGAGGTGTTTATAATTACGTGGTGGTGAGGTATTTATCATTACGTGGTGGTGAGGTGTTTTGAATTACGTGGTGGTGAGGTATTTATAATTACGTGGTGGTGAGGTGTTTATAATTATGTGGTGTTGAGGTGTTTTTAAATCACATGGTGGTGAGATGTTTTTAAATCACATGGTGAGGAGGTGTTTTGAATTACGTGGTGGTGAGGTATTTATAATTACGTGGTGGTGAGGTGTTTTTAATTATGTGGTGGTCAGGTGTTTTGAATTACTTGGTGGTGCGGTGTTTTTAAATGACGTGGTGGTGAGGTATTTATAATTACGTGGTGGTGAGGTATTTATAATTACGTGGTGGTGAGGTGTTTTTAATTATGTGGTGGTCAGGTGTTTTGAATTACGTGGTGGTGAGGTATTTATAATTACGTGGTGGTGAGGTGTTTTTAATTATGTGGTGGTGAGGTATTTATCATTACGTGGTGGTGAGGTGTTTTGAATTACGTGGTGGTGAGGTATTTATAATTACGTGGTGGTGAGGTGTTTATAATTATGTGGTGTTGAGGTGTTTTTAAATCACATGGTGGTGAGATGTTTTTAAATCACATGGTGGTGAGGTGTTTTGAATTACGTGGTGGTGAGGTATTTATAATTACGTGGTGGTGAGGTGTTTTTAATTATGTGGTGGTCAGGTGTTTTGAATTACTTGGTGGTGCGGTGTTTTTAAATGACGTGGTGGTGTGTTTTTAATTTCGTGGCTGTGAGGTGTTTTTATTATGTGTTTTATGGCTGTGAGGTGTTTTTAATTTTGTGGTGGTGAGATGTTTTGAATTACGTGGTGGTGCGGTGTTTTGAATTACTTGGTGGTGAGGTGTTTTTAAATGACGTGGTGGTGAGGTGTTTTTAATTTTGTGGTGGTGAGGTGTTTTTATTACATGTTTTATGGTTGTGAGGTGTTTTTAATTTTGTGGTGGTGAGGTGTTTTTATTACGTGTTTTATGGTTGAGAGGTGTTTTTAATTTTGTGGTGGCGAGGTGTTTTTATTACGTGTTTTATGGCTGTGAGGTGTTTTTAATTTTGTGGTGGTGAGGTGTTTTTATTATGTGTTTTATGGTTGTGAGGTGTTTTTAATTTTGTGGTGGCGAGGTGTTTTTATTACATGTTTTATGGCTGTGAGGTGTTTTTATTACGTGTTTTATGGCTGTGAGGTGTTTTTAATTTTGTGGTGGTGAGGTGTTTTTATTACGTGTTTTATGGTTATGAGGTGTTTTTATTACGTGTTTTATGGTTGTGAGGTGTTTTAAATTTTGTGGTGGTGAGGTGTTTTTATTACGTGTTTTATGGCTGTGAGGTGTTTTTATTACGTGTTTTATGGCTGTGAGGTGTTTTTCATTTTGTGGTGGTGAGGTGTTTTTATTACGTGTTTTATGGTTGTGAGGTGTTTTTATTATGTGTTTTATGGTTGTGAGGTGTTTTTATTACGTGTTTTATGGTTCTGAGGTGTTTTTATTACGTGTTTTATGGTTGTGAGGTGTTTTTAATTTTGTGGTGGCGAGGTGTTTTTATTACGTGTTTTATGGCTGTGAGGTGTTTTTATTACGTGTTTTATGGTTGTGAGGTGTTTTAAATTTTGTGGTGGTGAGGTGTTTTTAAACGACGTGGTGGTGAGGTGTTTTTAATTTTGTGGTGGTGAGGTGTTTTTATTACGTGTTTTATGGTTGTGAGGTGTTTTTAATTTTGTGGTGGTGAGGTGTTTTTATTACGTGTTTTATGGTTGAGAGGTGTTTTTAATTTTGTGGTGGCGAGGTGTTTTTATTACGTGTTTTATGGCTGTGAGGTGTTTTTAATTTTGTGGTGGTGAGGTGTTTTTATTACGTGTTTTATGGTTGTGAGGTGTTTTTAATTTTGTGGTGGCGAGGTGTTTTTATTACGTGTTTTATGGCTGTGAGGTGTTTTTAATTTTGTGGTGGTGAGGTGTTTTTATAACATGTTTTATGGCTGTGAGGTGTTTTTATTACCTGTTTTATGGCTGTGAGGTGCTTTTAATTTTGTGGTGGTGAGGTGTTTTTATTACGTTTTATGGTTATGAGGTGTTTTTATTACGTGTTTTATGGTTGTGAGGTGTTTTTAATTTTGTGGTGGCGAGGTGTTTTTATTACGTGTTTTATGGCTGTGAGGTGTTTTTAATTTTGTGGTGGTGAGGTGTTTTTATTACGTGTTTTATGGTTGTGAGGTGTTTTTATTACGTGTTTTATGGTTGTGAGGTGTTTTTATTACGTGTTTTATGGTTGTGAGGTGTTTTTAATTTTGTGGTGCCGAGGTGTTTTTATTACGTGTTTTATGGCTGTGAGGTGTTTTTATTACGTGTTTTATGGCTGTGAGGTGTTTTTAATTTTGTGGTGGTGAGGTGTTTTTATTACGTGTTTTATGGTTGTGAGGTGTTTTTAATTTTGTGGTGCCGAGGTGTTTTTATTACGTGTTTTATGGCTGTGAGGTGTTTTTAATTTTGTGGTGGCGAGGTGTTTTTATTACGTGTTTTATGGCTGTGAGGTGTTTTTAATTTTGTGGTGGTGAGGTGTTTTTATTACGTGTTTTATGGCTGTGAGGTGTTTTTAATTACGTGTTTTATGGCTGTGAGGTGTTTTTATTACGTGTTTTATGGTTGTGAGGTGTTTTTATTACGTGTTTTATGGTTGTGAGGTGTTTTTAATTTTGTGGTGCCGAGGTGTTTTTATTACGTGTTTTATGGCTGTGAGGTGTTTTTATTATGTGTTTTATGGCTGTGAGGTGTTTTTAATTTTGTGGTGGTGAGGTGTTTTTATTACGTGTTTTATGGTTGTGAGGTGTTTTTAATTTTGTGGTGCCGAGGTGTTTTTATTACGTGTTTTATGGCTGTGAGGTGTTTTTAATTTTGTGGTGCCGAGGTGTTTTTATTACGTGTTTTATGGCTGTGAGGTGTTTTTAATTTTGTGGTGGCGAGGTGTTTTTATTACGTGTTTTATGGCTGTGAGGTGTTTTTAATTTCGTGGTGGTGAGGTGTTTTTATTACGTGTTTTATGGCTGTGAGGTGTTTTTATTACGTGTTTGATGGCTGTGAGGTGTTTTTATTACGTGTTTTATGGCTGTGAGGTGTTTTTAATTTTGTGGTGGTGAGGTGTTTTTATTACGTGTTTTATGGTTGTGAGGTGTTTTTATTACGTGTTTTATGGTTGTGAGGTGTTTTTATTACGTGTTTTATGGTTGTGAGGTGTTTTTAATTTTGTGGTGGCGAGGTGTTTTTATTACGTGTTTTATGGCTGTGAGGTGTTTTTATTACGTGTTTTATGGTTGTGAGGTGTTTTAAATTTTGTGGTGGTGAGGTGTTTTTAAACGACGTGGTGGTGAGGTGTTTTTAATTTTGTGGTGGTGAGGTCTTTTTATTACGTGTTTTATGGTTGTGAGGTGTTTTTAATTTTGTGGTGGTGAGGTGTTTTTATTACGTGTTTTATGGTTGATAGGTGTTTTAAATTTTGTGGTGGCGAGGTGTTTTTATTACGTGTTTTAAAGCTGTGAGGTGTTTTTAATTTTGTGGTGGTGAGGTGTTTTTATTACGTGTTTTATGGCTGTGAGGTGTTTTTATTACGTGTTTTATGGCTGTGAGGTGTTTTTAATTTTGTGGTGGTGAGGTGTTTTTATTACGTGTTTTATGGTTGTGAGGTGCTTTTATTACGTGTTTTATGGTTGTGAGGTGTTTTTATTACGTGTTTTATGGTTGTGAGGTGTTTTTAATTTTGTGGTGGCGAGGTGTTTTTATTACGTGTTTTATGGCTGCGAGGTGTTTTTATTACGTGTTTTATGGTTGTGAGGTGTTTTAAATTTTGTGGTGGTGAGGTGTTTTTAATTTTGTGGTGGTGAGGTGTTTTGAATTACGTGTTTTATGGCTGTGAGGTGTTTTTAATTTTGTGGTGGTGGGGTGTTTTGAATTACGTGGTGGTGAGGTGTTTTGAATTACTTGGTGGTGAGGTGTTTTTAAATGACGTGGTGGTGAGGTGTTTTTAATTTTGTGGTGGTGAGGTGTTTTTATTACGTGTTTTATGGTTGTGAGGTGTTTTTAATTTTGTGGTGGTGAGGTGTTTTTATTACGTGTTTTATGGTTGAGAGGTGTTTTTAATTTTGTGGTGGCGAGGTGTTTTTATTACGTGTTTTATGGCTGTGAGGTGTTTTTAATTTTGTGGTGGTGAGGTGTTTTTATTACGTGTTTTATGGTTGTGAGGTGTTTTTAATTTTGTGGTGGCGAGGTGTTTTTATTACGTGTTTTATGGCTGTGAGGTGTTTTTAATTTTGTGGTGGTGAGGTGTTTTTATAACATGTTTTATGGCTGTGAGGTGTTTTTATTACCTGTTTTATGGCTGTGAGGTGTTTTTAATTTTGTGGTGGTGAGGTGTTTTTATTACGTTTTATGGTTATGAGGTGTTTTTATTACGTGTTTTATGGTTGTGAGGTGTTTTTAATTTTGTGGTGGTGAGGTGTTTTTATTACGTGTTTTATGGCTGTGAGGTGTTTTTAATTTTGTGGTGGTGAGGTGTTTTTATTACGTGTTTTATGGTTGTGAGGTGTTTTTATTACGTGTTTTATGGTTGTGAGGTGTTTTTATTATGTGTTTTATGGTTGTGAGGTGTTTTTAATTTTGTGGTGCCGAGGTGTTTTTATTACGTGTTTTATGGCTGTGAGGTGTTTTTAATTTTGTGGTGGCGAGGTGTTTTTATTACGTGTTTTATGGCTGTGAGGTGTTTTTAATTTTGTGGTGGTGAGGTGTTTTTATTACGTGTTTTATGGCTGTGAGGTGTTTTTAATTACGTGTTTTATGGCTGTGAGGTGTTTTTAATTACGTGTTTTATGGCTGTGAGGTGTTTTTATTACGTGTTTTATGGCTGTGAGGTGTTTTTAATTTTGTGGTGGTGAGGTGTTTTTATTAAAGGGTTTTATGGCTTTGAGGTGTTTTTATTACGTGTTTTTATGGCTGTGCGGTGTTTTTATTACGTGTTTTATGGCTGTGAGGTGTTTTTATTACGTGTTTGTTGGCTGTGAGGTGTTTTCAATTTCGTGGTGGTGAGGTGTTTTTAATTTTGTGGTGGTGAGGTGTTTTCATTACGTGTTTTATGGCTGTGAGGTGTTTTTAATTACTTGGTGGTGAGGTGTTTTGAATTACTTGGTGGTGAGGTGTTTTGAATTACGTGGTGGTGAGGTGTTTTAAATTACTTGGTGGTGAGGTGTTTTGAATTACTTGGTGAGGTGTTTTGAATTACGTGGTGGTGAGGTGTTTTAAATTACTTGGTGGTGAGGTGTTTTGAATTACGTGGTGGTGAGGTGTAATCGTCCCAAACTTTCAGTCTGCACCTACCCCTCCACTATGTATGTGCTGAGGGGTTCTTTCTTGAAAGAAAAACATTCAACCTAAATTGCCTATAAAAATGTGATATCACAAACACAACAAATACATTTGTGCAAAGTAATTGTTTGTATTATGATTGGTGTAAATCATGACAACACAGCAACTCAGCTACAATCATTAGCCTCAGCTAAAATAAGCCCGTTCCTCAGTAACGATATATATATATATATATATATATATATATATATATATATATATATATATATATATAGAGAGAGAGAGAGAGAGAGAGAGAGAGAGAGAGAAAAGAGAGAAAAGAGAGAGAAAGAGAGAAAAGAGAGAAAAGAGAGAAAAGAGAGAGAGAGAGAGAGAGAGAGAGAGAGAGAGAGAGAGAGAGAGAAAGAAAAGAGAGAGAAAAAGAGAGAGAGAGAGAGAGAGAGAGAGAGAGACAGAGAGACAGACAGACAGACAGACAGACAGAGCGAGAGACAGAGCTGTGAGAAATAGTAGAAACTCCACAGTACGAGCAGGGCGTCTCATTTGCATTAAATAAATATTCGGGAAATTAAATCAGACGTGGACATAGCTTCAGGACGTTCAATCTTTAATTCTCGACAAGCTTTCGACCAACAATGGTCGTCTTCTTAGTCTACAGAAAAACAGGCATGTATATCAGACAAGTATGTATCGTGATATGTGTAGAAAATGCAAACAAAAAGAAGAGCCACGCAAAAGCTGACTTACCGTCCCCAAGTTCAGCGGAAGTGAAGGGCAGCCTCCAGTTATCGTTCACTTTACAGTTTGTGCACGTGCATACACAAATATATATATACATACATACATAAACACACAAGCATATATTCATATACCATTTATATTCATATAATATATTTATATATTTATTTATATATTTATATAAATGACATATAAAGGTAGAATGAATGAGTGAGTGAGTGAATGAATGGGTTACGGTTAATGATTTGATTGGGTTGATGTAGGAAGTTGAAGGCAGCAGGAAGTTGGGGTGTGAAGAGAATGACAGAGATCTGTAATCTGGTGGTGAAAGAAGGCCGCATTCCAGTGGATTGGGAACTGAGTACCCTCGTCCCTCTATACAAGGGGAAAGGTGACCCTCTGGAGTGTGGCTCGTACCGAGCGATAAAGTTATTGGAGCATGGAATGAAGGTATTGGAAAGGGTGTTGGAGAGGAGGATAAGGAAGAAAGTGAAGATCGACGAAATGCAGTTTGGATTCATGCCAGGAAGAGGAACGACAGATGCGCTTTTCATTGTGAGGCAGTTGCAGGAGAAGTACATGGAGAAGAGGAAGAAGTTGTTTCTTGGGTTTGTTGATCTGGAGAAAGCATTCGATCGGGTTCCACGCAAAGTATTGACATGGGCATTGAGGAAGTTAGGAGTGGAGGAATGGTTGATCAGAGGAGTGATGGCAATGTACAAAAGAGCACGCACAGCTGTAAGGACGAAGGACGGGAACAGTGGTGAGTTTGAGGTGAAGGTGGGAGGGCATCAGGGGTCGGTACTAAGTCCACTACTATTTGTAGCTGTGTTGGAGGTGCTGGCTAAGAACGTAAAGGAGGGTTTACCGTGGGAGTTGTTGTAGGCAGATGATCTGGTGTTGATTGCGGAAAGTATGGATGGATTGAAGGAAAAGATGAGCACGTGGAAGGAATGTATGGAGACAAAAGGTCTGAAGGTGAATATCGGAAAGACGACGGTGATGGCAAGTGGTAAAGCATGTGGTGAGGTGGAAAGAACTGGGAAGTGGCCCTGTGCTGTGTGTAGGAAGGGTGTCGGAGTGAACTCCATTCAGTGTACAATGTGCGCTGAGTGGGTTCATCAAAAATGTAGTGGTCTGAGAGGGTCATTAACCAGTGTGGCAGCTAATTCAAATGTAAGGTGTGCACAGAGGGAGCTGCAGATGGAGGAAATGTTGAGTTGGATCTTGGAGACGGCGTGAAGCTGGAAGGTGTGAAAACATTTTGCTACCTCGGAGACATGCTGAATGGAGAAGGTGGATCAGACTCGGCAACGGTTGCTCGAGTGAGATGTGCATGGAAGAAGTTTCGGGAATTGAGTGGCGTGCTGATGATGAGGGGAGTGTCGTTGAAGCTGAAGGGAAAGGTGTATGCTGCATGTGTGAGAAGTGTTATGATTTATGGGAGCGAGACATGGGTAATGAACGTAGAGCAGCAACGAAGGTTGGAAAGGTGGAAATGCGAATGGTTCGACGGATGTGTGGAGTATCGTTGAGAGAGAGGAAGACAAATGATGAATTGCGAAAGATGATGGGAATAGAGCCTGTGATTGATGCTGTGAAGAGGAACAGGTTGAGATGGTTTGGTCATGTGCTGAGGAAGGATGAAAGTGACTGGTTGAAAAGAGTGATGGAAATGAATGTAGAAGGAAGTAGAAGACGGGGAAGACCGAGAAAGACTTGGCTAAAGATGGTGGAAGAAGAAATGCGGGCAAGGGGGTTAACAAGGAGAGATGCAGAAAATAGGGCAAAATGGAGAAGATTGTCATTGATAGAGTGATCCGGTTGATTAAAGTGTATCGTGTAAGGTAGAGATTTGCCCTGACTGGTGTGGAAGTTATTGATTTCTGACCGGGTGTTATTAAATCGTGTGTAGAGTGTATTCTCAGTTTTTCCAACATATTGTTTGGTGCACTTTTGGCAAGTGATTAGGTATATGACCCATGTAGATTTGCAGTTCATATAGGAGGTGATGGGGAATTTTTGTCCAGTGCTAGAACTACAAAATTTGTTTCCTTCTAGTAAATGCTTGTGAATAATACATTTGTTTGCTGTGTATTTATAGGAGCCAGGGATCCTAGTTTCTTTGTTGTGGGGCTGTGGGTGCTTTGCTTTTACCAAAAGGTCCCTGAGTGTCCGACCATGTCGAAATGATGTTCGTGGAGGTTGAGGAAATGTGGTGCCGAGTGTTTCTGATTGATGGAGGAGAGGAAGGGCCTTATTCAGAATACTTGGCAATAGCAGAGCAGTTAAGAGGAAGCATCGTTCATTTTTTCAGGAAAGCACCAAATTTGGCACAGATGTGGTATGGACCTATACAATTGTTTTCCTGAGGGGCGCCCAAAAATTCAGAACCCCTGGTGGCCGCCATATTGAATTTCAACATGACCGCCCTCTGTGACCTATTTCCCTCAATAACTTCTATACTATGAGTGGTCTTGGTCTTGTATTGTGGTCTTGGCAATAGCACACTACTTTACCTACCAGTCACACGGTGTGGAGGAACTCTGGATTGCCATTGGCACTGGTAAAAGCTACCGCTACCTTGCCATCCATAAAATTGCCACCGGCCTTGGCCGCAGGAAGTCCGAGTCTTTGCCATTATTTCATGCCTTCACTGGCTGCGACCCAGTGTCATTTTTTGCCCAAATTGGGAAAAAGACAGCCTGGAAGGCTTGGGAGGCATACCCCAGCATCACGCAGACCTTTCATGCTCTCGCTTATAGGCCATCTGTGGACGCTATTACTATGGAACTACAGAGCATAGAAAGATATGTTGCCACCCTCTATGACCGGACTACCGAGATAAAGACAGTGAATGACATGCGCCGACACTTGTTCACGAAGAAGGCAAGAACAATTGATCACATTCCCCCAACAGCAGACGCCTTCGAACAACACCTAAAACGTGCATGTTTTCAAGCTGGACACGTATGGAGTCAGGCACTTGTGCCCTACCCAGAAC
The DNA here is from genome assembly GCF_964187855.1 of Myxine glutinosa. Taxonomy (NCBI): domain Eukaryota; kingdom Metazoa; phylum Chordata; class Myxini; order Myxiniformes; family Myxinidae; genus Myxine; species Myxine glutinosa. The sequence continues at coordinate 135,730,388 of NC_136269.1, forward strand.
TTCCATCACCAGCTGATTGGGGCTGGATGAAAACAGGGACTTCTTGGACACCAATTTGGACCACAATACCACTGATACAGGAGGCATGTTCAGAGCTTACAAGCTGCCATTGTAAGTCGGCCTGTAAAGGCAACTGTAAATGCTCCAGGGCAAATCTACCCTGCACATCACTGTGTGACTGCGATGGACAGTGCTTGTAGTACTATGCGTCTGTGCGAGAGCCTCCACCTTTCAAGTGCCCACAATATTTTAAGTTAAAACTGCAACTGTGTGTAACTTTGATTAATTAATACCATTTCATTGTTATCAGAGACCAATAAAACAATGTGTATCACTTGGAATTGAAATTTTACCTAAAATACTATGAGAGATTCAAGGAAAATGGAAACACCATGGTGGCCATCTTGAAATTAAAGATGATGGATGCCAATCTTTATGCAATTGATCCCATTGGATTCAGAGACCATGAAAACATGGGGTAGGACACTGGAACTGTGGTGTTATCGCTCATAGTATATAAGTTATTGAGGGAAATAGGTCACAGAGGGCGGTCATGTTGAAATTCAATATGGCGGCCACCAGGGGTTCTGAATTTTTGGGCGCCCCTCAGGAAAACAATTGTATAGGTCCATACTACATCTGTGCCAAATTTGGTGCTTTCCTGAAAAAATGAACGATACGCCCTATTTTTCGGTCTTAACTGCCTAAGTACAATTGGGATGAGGTAGGAGAGCAGGTGGTTACCAGTGGGACACCGTTAGTTGCAGGTTTGGGTTTGTAAGTCAGAAGGTCTGCTCTTGGTATACGTTTTGCTCGGTTTATTGCTTCTTTCACAGAGTGAGGGTCATAGTTTCTTGCAATGAAGTGTGTTTCTAATTGGCAGAGAGAAGTTTCTTCTGCCATTTTTTGTTGAGCAAATGCATCTTACTCTGATTGCTTGACTGTATGGTATGCTTGCAATTGTATGTTTAGGATGAGATGAAGAAGGGAGAAGGTAAGAGTGAGTGTCTGTTGGTTTGGTGTATAGTTCTGTTTCGAGTCTGTTATTTTGAAGTGTGAGTGATGTGTCTAGAAAGTGAACTTCGGACTGTGAGCTGTCGAATGTAAACTTGATGGTCGGATGAATCAAATTTAATTCATTTTGGAATTGTGTGAGACTACGGGGGATTTTGACCAGATGAACTGGATGTCATCAATTGGGACATCAATTAACTTTGGGACGGTGAGTCAGCTTTAGTGTGGCTCTTCTTTTTGTATGCATCTTCTGCACATATCACACATCTTACACACATATCACTGTACATACTTGTCTGATATACATGCCTGTTGTTTCTGTAGACTAAGAAGAAGACCTTTGTTGGTCGAAAGCTTGTCGATAATTAATGATCGACCGTCCTGAAGCTACGTCCGCGTCTGATTTAATCTCCCGATTATATATATATATATATATATATATATATATATATATATATATATATATATATATATATATATATATATATATATATATATATATATATATTGTTGTGGATTTGAGAATTGTTGTGGTTTTTTTGTATTGTTGTAAGTGTAATGAATTGTTGTAAATATCACCCTCTGTAAGTGTAATGAATTCTTGTAAATATCTCCGTTTGGTGTGTAAAGGTCAAAGGTCGTCCTAGTTAAGCCATAAACATGCACGTAGCAAATCATATATCCTTCTAAACAGTTATCTCCTTAGTCTATGTAGTTGAAGGCTCTGTTCCCACTAGTTGACACTGCATTGCACCAGATGACATAAGGTAGCTCCCTTCCATTCCCAAAGCCTCGATTGCCAACTGCATTCGTCCTCCATTACGCACGCGGTCGGTTCGGGGAAGAAAGGCGTGGCCCCCACCTCATCATCAAGGGTGGAGCCCCGAATGACCAACCACAGGCTCGGTGGGTATGGCTTGGTAAGGCGTGGCATAAAACCCGCGGCGGGACGCCCCTACCTCAGATGAGATGAGAAGAGATGCGTAAGGGGCCAGAGGAGAAGCAGTGAGAGGGATTTGAGGGAGGTGCGCTGGACCAGAGGCAGATTCTGCGGAAGAGGAAAAGAGCGTCGGAGACGCAGGAGGCGGAGGACGCGGGAGACAGCCGCCGGTGTGAAACCAAATACGTGGATCTGCCGGCTCCTCGCTGCCAGCCCGAAGCGGCGCTGTGTTTGCTGGATTTTCGCCTCGACCCCAAGAGCGTGGATCGGAGCGCGCGCTTAGAACTGGACCTCGATGCCTACCATCTACCTGGACCCTCCTCTGCCGTCCCAAACCATTCCTGTCCTTCCATCCTTTTGTGTACGTGAGTTTGTTTTGTGTGTCTTGTCCCTGGGTTTAAGGAAGACTGTTTATCGGTAAGCCAGTGGTGCACTGTGTCCTTCTGGTCCGTCCCTCTTTCTGCCTTTATTTTCTTATCTTTCCATTCTCCTTGGTTCTTTTGGTCTTGTAAATAATAATAATAAAATTAGATTTGTTCTTCCTACCTTGCCTTTCTTTCCCTTACATACGTGTCGCTTTAGTGATTTCCCAATTGAATACCTGCGGCACGATTTGGCCAACGTTCAAGAATCGGGTCTAGTCCTTGTTAATAGTTCGTGCCGCGGTTGCTAAAACCGCTCGGCAATTAACATCTGTCCGCGGTACGAACGGGGCTGTGCACCTGCTTTTCCGGAGGTAGCTGTGCAGCATCAGGAGCGGAGACAGCCAGTGAAAATAGAAGGGGGGATTAACCCCCCCACCCCCCTAAGGGGAGTGCCGTACCCCGGTTCCGTAACAAATGGTGTCAGGAGTGTCGGATTCGGACCTGAAGCGCGAATAGCGCGCTCAAAATTTCGAGTGGCCCAAAATTTTATTTTATAAGATCCTAAATTTAAAATCGTGCCATGGATGGTCAAGGCGATCGGATGCCGGTGGGGGAATTAGAGGGGTTAGGGGTAACCCAGGACCACAGGGAGGAAATGGAGGAGGAGAGCAATGGTGATGTGGTAGCGGGGGTATCAGGTGCACAAGATGGCGCCCTCACGCACGTGGTTGGAGAGGCACAAAATGGCGGTGCCGCGGGGGTCGAACCCACGGTGGCAGCTGGGGCCGCTGTGCCAATCGGGTTTGATTTCAGGTTATTCCTGACCCAAATGGATGCAAAAATGGATAGAATGAGGGACGAAGCGAGGGGTACCAGTGAACAGTTGGGAAATAAATTTGAGGGTTTAGACAAGAAATTTGAGGGTTTAGACAAGAAATTTGAGGGTTTGGACAATAAATTTGAGGGGTTAGACAATGGGATAAAAGGGGTGAAGAATGGGTTAACGGGGCTAGAAGACAAGATGGAAGACAAATTGCGGGAAATAGGGGAGCAATCCGCCCGGGAAATCAAACAGATGGGGAACCAGATAAAGGAGGTGAAAATCGGGTTGGAAGGTAAACTGGATGCTCAGAGGAATGAATTGGAACAGATGAGGGCGGCATCTACTAAAAAGAGATGGGAGAAATGGGGGAGGAGATAAGACGAGGTGTGGGCGAGGAGGTCTCGGGGGTATGCGAGGAGGTAAAGCGAGGTGAGGAGCGTATGGAGAAAGAGGTGAGAAGGGGGATGGCTAGGTTACAGGGGGGCATAGAACATCTAACGAGGGGAGTGGAACAGCTGACGGTGGGACAAAAGGAGTTAGGGGAGCAAGTGGAGAAGAACACTGCGGTAATGGTGGGGTTAAAGGCGACGCAGAAGGAGATAAAGAACGAACTCATAGCGACAAAGAGGGAATGTCGGATGGTACATGAGGGGTTGACAAAGAGGTTGGACGAGGTGACAGAGGCAGTGGAGACGAAGGACCGGGAGGTGAGGACGCATATAGAAACGGTCAAGGTGGCCTTAGAGGACGAAATTGAGGAGACGCACCGGGAAATAAAAGAGGTGAAGCAAAAGTTAGAGGAAGTGGAAGAGGGGGTGAGTGAAATTAAGAAGGAGATAAAGGAGAAAGTGATGGAGTATGTACAAGGTCTGTGCTCAAATCCTGATAATGTGCTCGCTAACCAAATAAAGAGTTTGCAGGTGGCGGAGGAGGAACGGAGACGAGGTGCCAAGGTGAGTGGCGATATACTCGGAAATGTATATGGTGTGAGGGGAGATTCAGTCGGCTTGGGGGTTGGTTTGGACCCGGGTGTTCGTGAGAGGCCACTGGTAAGGTGTGCGACAGGTACCGAGTGTGAAGGAGGAGGTGTGCGAGGATGTCCGACTATGAGGTTTGTGAGGAAAAAGTGCGCGCCGAGGAGTGAGTGTGCTGTCGAGAGTGAGTTGGTCGTAGCGCGGGTGCGGGGGGGCACATGGAAGCGCGTAATGGGGAGTGTTACAGAGGATGTAACGAAAGAGTGCACACCTGTGGGAAGGTGTGTAACAGAGGGATGCATGATAAAAGAGTGTGCGGTCGAGAGTAAGGGTGAATGCGTGACCGAGTGTGGTGGTAAGAGTAGTGAGAGTGGCACGGAGCACGAGTTGGTTGTAGCAGGTGAGAGAGGATGCACACCTGGAATGAAAGGATGCACACCTGGAATGGTTGAGCACGTGTGGGAATGCACGCTTGAGTTGGTAGTGGAGCATGTGATTGGGTGTGCGGAGGGGAGCACACCCGTGGTTGTCACAGAGGATGTGACCGAGGAGGGGGCGCGAAGAGATGTGTTGGTGAGGTGTGCGAACGACGAGTGTGTGCTAAGGTGTGCGGTGTTCAGAGGAGTGACGAAGCCTATGAGTGTACAGGGGAATTAACATCTGTCCGCAGTACGAACGGGGCTGTGCACCTGCCTTTCCGGGGGTAGCTGTGCAGCGTCAGGAGCGGAGACGGCCAGTGAAAACAGAAGGGGGGATTAACCCCCCCCCCCCTAAGGGGAGTGCCGTACTCCGGTTCCGTAACAATATATATAGTTAAGTTTGTGGGGGCAGGTGATGAAATACCATAATGGAGATAGAACTGTGTAGGGTAGCATGGACCGTGGACATGTAGGAGCCAATCTCAATGTAAGTAAGTAGAAAAACTGTGAGATTATGGTTGTTTATGTGTTATTCACACTGGGGGGGGAGGGCGGGGGTGAAGATATGCTAATTAGGTATGGTCTAAGGGTAGTTCTCACCATGTGATTGCTCCTGTGGTTTTCCCTATGTTTTTACATTTACAAGGCCGGCCATACAAAACGTTCATGAAATCACCACCGTCCATTAACCAACAACCACCACCGCAGACAGTGCTGAACATTCCCGATCGGGCTAAACCCCGCCCCACCACCGCTGACAGGATCCGATCATTTACGATCGGCAAATAAACCCCGCCTCCGAAAGATCGTAACAGGCAACTAAGCCCCACCTACAGGACCTAGTAGGGAAAAAGGCCAAACCCCGAGCTTTTGCGATTGGTCGTATAATGTCAGAGAGCGAAGTTCAAGGAGGAGTGAAGTGGAAGAAGGCATCTTTGCCCCTCTCACTCTCGTTCTGGTTTTTGGTCGCGGGGGTCGCTTTTGTCTCGGTGGCTCGTGAGGAGAACTTTGCGGAGCTTTGAGAACTTTTGCAACGTTGGAGGAAGGGGTGTTGTTGAACTATGGTTCCCTCGGGGGAGCTGGAGCTGCGTTGCGTTTCGGAGGGAGTGGAGAGCGAAGCAGGACCGACCGCACAAATTGCCTCGCGTTCATGGTGCAGTGGAGAACGACTTGGTGCCATTGTTGGTGCGCTTCCCACTTTAGCGGCGTCAGCCCACCTGGCACTGCCGACTTCATTCAAAAGCCTCATAGACCAGAGCTGACTACCGGCCGACCAATAAGACAATTTATTTTGTTTTCTTTATCTTTCCCCTTATCTGTTTTTGTGTCTGCATGAGAGGTTCCTCAAGTAGGAATTTCAACTATTTTACTCCAACCTTTATTTCGTCTAATTTATTTTCATTAAATTCATTGTGTTGCATTTTCAATTGTGTCGTGTTTCTCTGTTCGTGGGTCCGAGGCTAACCTGTGTGACGGCCGTCGAAAGTAAGCACTTTGGTTCCATCCCGCGCGTGCCAAAAAGGTACCGCCAATTTTCGGCTCGTCTGCCTCGGAGTTAAAACTGTTCGGCTATCTGCCGCCCATGATCTTAATCACGGGCGACACAACAATATATAAATATACACATAGGTGGTACGCATGTGTTTGCTTCATGTACATGACCCAGGTTATTTTATTTGATTTTCGGGAGCAATCGGGGCAGTGGTCTGTTGCCTATACACCGTCCAAATTAATGGGTGCATCAGCAGAACGTGTTGCATACTTGGAACTAGATCACCCATACTCTACTATGTTATTAATATAATCATAAAGATAAAAAATGCCAACCACCCCACGCCCTCCCATGGTCGCTCCCGTAACTAGGGGGTGAGTGCTTTTAGTAATTGTAATCCTTGATTGGTACCAAATATTCCCCGTTAGCAAGGCCATGATGGTATGTGTACCCCATACACCACCATAGTGTTATCCCATATTCCAATACTAAGTTTTATTCTCATATATCTTGTTTGTCAGCTTTTATTGTCTGCTTTATACTTTCCTTGTCTACTCAGCCTACTCGGTTCCATTGTCCTGTGTGCTTGTCCTGCCATATGTCCATTCCCTTCTCACCTCTTTATATCAGCCTCGGTGGTGTGATGGTTAGAATGTCCGCTCCGAATCTGGGAGGTCAATGGTTTGAACCCTGACTGAATAATACCAAAGTCTTTAAAAATGGTCCGTGCTGCTTCCTTGCTTGATGCTCAGCATTTAAAAAGGATGAAGCACAGACAAACAACCAAAGGTTGGTAATAACAGCGCAGGCTCTCATGGGCCTAATGGCCTCCTCCTGTGTCAGAGTTCCTTGTATTAGGTGATCTCGTGTTATTATATCACTTGTGTGGCAGCTCCATCACTGTGTCGTTGTCACCGCTCCGCCATGCAGCAATTCCATGAGCGTCGATCTCTGTATGAAGAAAAGTGGAATTAGTAAAATGAAACACACTGGATCTGTGTAAATGAATCATAATGGCGCATGCCTGGTCAGCCAAATGGCCCTTTTTCTTGTTTCTAAGGTGTTTTCCCTCCACCTTTCTTGTGAAGTGCAATTTGATTTCAAAATATTGATGGGAACAAATGACTGTATGTGGAATTATTGTATTCCACTAAACTGCACCATCACTTGGAATGTCAGTGAGGTCGGGCTTCATCTATTTTTACACGTACAGCGAATATATAGCAAGGATTTTAACCCCATCCATGCCCACGCCATCTTGCTGAATTATCGGTGGACCCTCGGTACATCCTTGGTACATCCTTCGTACACCCTTGGTACATCCTCGATACATCCTCGGTGCTCCCTTGATACACCCTTGGTGCACCCTTGATACATCCCTGATGCATTGTCAATACCCCCCTTGGTGCACCCTCGATGCACACTCGATACACACTCGATGCGCAACTCGATACATCCTCGATACAACCTCGGTGCACTCTTCGTACACCCTCGGTACACCCTTGGGACACCAATTATTCGTACACTCTCGATACACCCTCGGTAAACGTTGCCTACACATTCTATACATGGTCCTTTCTTCCTCTAACTTCTCCCACATTAGTCCACTCTGCTTTTCTCTCCTACTCCCCCCACCCTTCCGTACCTCCCATCCCAAAGAAAAATTCCACATACGTAATTGGACAATGTTGGGTATTTTCCACATTAACCCCACTGACCCCCTGAACTGTTTCCTCCAACTGCATCCCAGTCTACTGCAACTTCATCCCAGTCTACTTCAATCCTACTCCACCCTCCAGGTCTTTAAAACAGCTGTTCACCACCATCTCTTATCCTCCCCCATCCAAAACCTTGATCTTTTCTACCCCCGCTAATTTCACCCCAAATTCTACACTTTTTTGAAATACCAACTTCTGTCCTGGAAGTCCTTGGTCTCCTTATGTTTTATACCTCTCCCCCCCCCCCCCACCCCCTTACCACGCATCCTCCCCCCCAGGCCCTCTCCCTCCCGCGCTTCTCCCTGCTCTCAGGTGTTGTGTTTGTGTGCTTCCCCTCCTCTCCCCATCTTGTCTTCCGCTCCCTCTTTTTGTATGTTTTGTTTGTCTGGTTGATTTGTTTGTGAAATAAATGTTAGCTCTTTCACGAGCCTCGATTCAGTATACAAAAATAAATAAATAAACTTCATCCCAGCCCTACTGCAACTTCATCCCAGTCTCCTATAATTTCATCACTGTCTCCTCCAACTTCATCACCGTCTCCTCCAACTTCATCCCTGTCTCCTGCAACTTCATCACCACCTTATCCAACTTCATCCCCTACTCCTCCAATGTCATTACTGTCTCCTCCAACTTCATTGCCATCCCCTCCTACTTCATCACCATCTCCAAATTCATCACCATCTCCTCCAACTTCATCACCATCTCCTCCAACTTCATCATCATCTCCTCCAACTTCATCATCATCTCCTCCAATTTCATCACGGTCTCCTCCAGGTTCATCACGGTCTCCTCCAGGTTTCATCACGGTCTCCTCCAACTTCATCACCATCTCCTCCAACTTCATCACCATCTCCTCCAACTTCATCACCATCTCCTCCAACTTCAACACCATCTCCTCCAACTTCATCATCCTCTCTTCCAACCTCATCATACTCTCTTCCAACTTCATCATCCTCTCTTCCAACTTCATCATTGTCTCCTCCAACTTTATCACCGTCTCCTCCAACTTCATCACAATCTCCTCCAACTTCATCATTGCCTCCTCTAACTTCATCACCATCTCCTCCGACTTCATCACTGTCTCCTCAGACTTAATCACGTTCTCCTCCAACTTAATCACTACCTCCTCCCATTTCATCACCGTCTCCTCCCATTTCATCACCGTCTCCTCCAATTTCATTACCGTCTCCTCCAATATCATCACCATCTCCTCCAATTTCATGACCGTCTCCTCCAATTTCATGACCGTCGCCTCCAATTTCATGACCGTCACCTCCAATTTCATCACCGTTGCCTCAAATTTCATCACCTCCAATTTCATCACATCACCATCACCTCCTCCAATTTCATCACCATCTCCTCCAATTTCATCACCGTCTCCTCCAATTTCATCACCGTCTCCTCCAATTTCATCACCGTCTCCTCCAATTTCATCAGTGTCTCCTCCAATTTCATCAGTGTCTCCTCCAATTTCATCACCATCTCCTCCAATTTCATCACCGTCTCCTCCAAATTCACCACTGTCTCTTCCAATTTCATTAGTCTCTTCCAATTTCATTACTGTCTCTTCCAATTTCATTGCTGTCTCTTCTAATTTCATCACCGTCTCCTTCAATTTCATTACCGTCTCCTCCAACTTCATCCCTGTCTCCTCCAATTTCATCACCGTCTCCTCCAAGTTCAACCCCATCTCCTCCAACTTCATCCCTGTCTCTTCTAGGTTCATCCCTGCCTCCTCCAACTTCATCATTGCCTCCTCCAACAGCATCATTGCCTCCTCTAACTTCATCACCGTCTCCTCCAACTTCATCACTGTCTCCTCCAACTTCATCACTGTCTCCTCCAACTTCATCACTGTCTCCTCCAACTTCATCACTGTCTCCTCCAACTTCCATCACTGTCTCCTTCAATTTCATCACAGTCTCCTTCAATTTCATCATCGTCTCCTCCAATTTCATCACCGTCGTCTCCAAGTTCATCCCCGTCTCCTCCTAGTTCATCCCCGTCTCCTCCAAGTTCATCCCATCTCTGTAGTTTGTTTATATTAATATTCCCAGGGATGGTGTTTATGATCTCTGTGAGGTTCTTCTTTATCATTCCCGTTGCTCCAATTATAAATTCTACAATTTTAGCACTCTTCAGCTTCCAGGATATTTTGACTTCATTTTTCATTTTTCGAGAACCTGGTATTTTGTCATTTTCTTAATTCATGCATTTTTAGGCCAAAATCGCTGGACACTGATGCCTAAACTATTAGCAATGCCTTGTTTTCCTTTTTGTACCTGTTACGTGGTCCTCCCGGTGACTACCTGGTCTCGGTGACCCCCGGACCGTGAGAGGAACTCCGCCAGAAAGATCTATTATTTCGGCGCTTTCGTAACGCAATCAATATTAATTCCAATCAATAAGAAACCCCACACCAAGGATCCGGAATAATCAATGATATATTCCCCGAGCAATCAACAACCATCCACAATCAGCAATCAATAGTACAACGATGTAAACTCATCTATAATATTAATAACTCTAAGATGGCCATCTTATACATTCCTCACATGAGCCCCACTCCCGACTCCCTCCGTGGACAATGTCTCTCACAATGTCTCCGTACTCCTGTAGTTCGATCTCCGCACGTGGGCGGTTGAACGGACCCTTCCTGACGTGCTTTCACCGGGCACGTCCCGTACCGGGAACAATGGCTGCAGTGCGCACCTCCTGGCCAAGCAAAGCGGGTAATGTAAAGCAGGCAACGCAACACGCGGCTTGCCCAGCGCGCGCGGCCCTAGGTGCGACCCGTACGCGGCCTTGTAGACGGCGAGGCGAACTGTGCCAGCTGCTTGGTTCCGTGCACGAACCCACAGTGACTTGACGTGTCAAAGGGTAGTTACACGTCCCGGTAACTCCTCTCGCCAGACGGGCTTTGAAACGCCGATTCTCTGACGTTGCTCAATCGATACCGCTCGCGTCTGAGCTTGGCGAGGAAGAAAAAGAATCGTCGCGTCTCCAGGACCTCGTGTCTTTTCTTCTTCCGTTTCCGGTCTCCTTTTTCTCAGAAGGGCTCCTGACCCTTTAATCACAACAACCTTTAATCGACTACACCTTGATAAGCAAAGCCCGGAATAGTAATTCACATAATAATGTAACAGTACCTCAGTACTATATCCGGTCGTGATGCTTTTTTCGCAATTTTCACGCTCAATGGGATCATCAGGTCATTTGTGCTTCATAAGCGTTACTTCCTTGTTTTCAATAATTGCTTTTTGTTGATGTTTTCACGGAATTTTCTGGGACTAGGACATAAATTTCTGCAGATGTGCCAGTGGATTACTCTAAATACGTTGTTGTGCCTTTGTGTGTACAGCTGTTCTGACACTTTTTTTTTATCCTGATAGGAAGTGGCTTATACTTTCTGTTTCTACCTTACAAAACCTACACCTGTCCTATTGTTCTGGCGCATCCCCTAACCAGGCCAGGAGGCGAATACTGGAGGCATGGCACACTGGCCAAATGTGGGCACCGTTGACAAAGGAGACTGTGGCGTTATCACAGGCGTACGGACCTCTCATTCATAAAGACTCTGGAGAGACACCGATGCTGGGAGAAGGACAAGGACAAAGTGGGACATCAACAACACAGGCGACGAGGAAAACACAAACACAATGCACATCTCAAACACACACAAAACACATGCAACACAAGCTTGTCACGAGTCAATCAATGGTCGCGAGGTCTCGCAACACAGCTTTGTGATTGCTTGACAGAATAGGCACACCCCCTTTCCCCAGGTATATCTGGGAGGAGGTAAACAAGGGATTTACTCTTGGTAAAGGCTAGTGGAGGCCCAGTGCACATATACATTGCAATCATTGGGACTGTATTCGCTGCTGTTTCAGTTTCATGTGACATCTATTCACACCTGTCTTCGAAAAAAAATTTGCAAGGTGCGTTAGCGATACCTTTTCTGGTTTTCTGTCTCCCTGTTTGCATACAAATTGGATTCGGTAGTCTGTTGAACTTTTCACGTACTCAGCCAATCCTACTGTAGTCAATTTGCTGAGTTCCACCGAAGGTGGATTGAGGTTGTGTTATCACCCGTCTGGTTTTGTTATGACGAAAATGAAAAAATTTCGTCACATGTTGGTCTGTCTCATTTGTTTATTTGCTTGTTTGTATGTTTGGCTGTGAGTGCAATAACTCGCAAATGCTTTTAACTATCTTCGTCAAACTTTATCAGAGGATTCTGAAGGAAAAAGTGAGGCTGTCAATGTTATTTGACTACATATGTCAAAGGGCAAGGTTCTCTCGATTTTCATCAAACCTGTCAGGCCTGACACCGTCTTCTTTGCTTGTTATGACGTAAATTGGAAATTTTCATCATATGTCGGTCTGTCTCGTTTGTTAGTTTGTTTGCCTGTGAGTGTGATAACTCGTGAATGCATTCAGCTATCTTTGTCAAAAACTTTATCAGAGGATTCCGAACCAAAAAAGTGAGGCCGTCAATGATGTTATTTGACGATATACATATGTCAATTAATTGATTAATTCCTTAATTATTATCGATTAATTAAGTACTTATTTATTTTCTTTCTCATCTGGGCAATATCTCAGGCATATTTTGAGCTAGGAAGCTGATATTTGGACAGAGCAGTGATGAAGTGATTTGGCTATAAAGGGGATTTTTGATTTATTGATTAATCACTTAATCAATAAATTGTTTAATCTTTCGATTAATTACTTGTGATTATCTGTGAGTGTGATAACTTGCGAATGTTTTCAGCTGCCTTCGTCAAACTTTACCAGAGGATTCCGATGGAAAAAAAGTAAAGCTGGCAATGTTTTGTGACTATATACAGTCACGTGAAAAAGTAAGTACACCCCATGTAAAGTTTTGACTTTTTCAACATATTTCAACATACAGCTATTTGATCTTCATTCCAACAATATTGATAGATAAAGGTGATATAATATAACAAATATCATGAAACATTTACATTTTGTAGTCCATTGTATAATTTAAATAAACATTAATGCAAATTTCGCATGTGGAAAAAGTAAGTACACCCCTACATTTATCACTACTTCAAATACCTAAAATTAGAATCGGGTGCACTAGCTCAGGTGCAAATGATTAGAACATCGTTAGAGAGGATCTTGGAGGAACCTGTCTTATGTAAACCTCAGACATTTTGTTTGGTTTGCTCTTTGTTGTTGAAGTGTGCGGCGTCACCATGCCAATATCAAAAGAGCTCTCTGAGGCCTTCAGAAAGAAGGTTATAGATTCCTACGAGTCTGGGAAGGGATTTAAAAAGATCTCCAAACAATTTGAAATCAATCATTCGACTGTCCGGAAGATCATCTACAAGTGGAGAAGATTCCAAACAACTGCCAACTTGTTCAGGCCAGTACGCCCCAGCAAGTTCAGACCGAGAGCAGACCGCAAGATGCTGAAAGAAGTCTCTAAGAACCCCAGAATGTCATCAGGGGACCTACAGGTAGCTCTTGCTACTGTTGATGTCAAAGTGCACGAGTCTACCATTAGAAAGACGCTGCACAAATTTGATCTACATGGGAGGTGTGCCAGGAGGAAACCTTTGCTGTCCAGAAAGAACATCAGGGCAAGACTAAAGTTTGCCAATGAACACCGAGGCAAAGACCAGCACTTCTGGAACAATGTGCTCTGGACAGATGAGTCAAAGGTAGAGCTATTTGACCACAGTACCAGAAGACATGTTTGGCGAAAACCAAAGACAGAATTTGACCACAATAACCTGATACCAACTGTAAAGCATGGTGGTGGAAATATTATGGTTTGGGCCAGCTTTGCTGCATCAGGGCCTGGGCAGCTCACCATCATAGAATCCACTATGAATTCTTCATTGTACCAGAGGGTGCTTGAGGATAATGTGAGGCCATCTGTCGGAAAGTTGAAGCTCAACCGAAGGTGGACCTTGCAACATAACAATGACCCGAAACATACCAGTAAATCCACCAAGGAATGGCTGAAAAGAAAGAAATGGAGGGTTCTGGAATGGCCAAACCAAAGTCCGGATCTAAATCCCATCGAGATGTTGTGGGGGGATTTGAAACGAGCTGTGCATGCAAGAAACCCCTCAAACATCGCACAGCTGAAAGAATTCTGCATGGAGGAGTGGGCAAAAATTTCTCCCAGTCGATGTCAGAGATTTGTAGACAGTTATAAGAAACGCCTACTTGAGGTTGTTTCTGCCAAAGTGGGCAATACCACCGATTAGAGCCAAGGGTGTACTTACTTTTTCCACATGCGAAATTTGCATTTATGTTTATTTAAATTATACAATGGACTACAAAATGTAAATGTTTCATGATATTTGTTATATTATATCACCTTTATCTATCGATATTGTTGTAATTAAGATCAAATAGCTGTATGTTGAAATATGTTGAAAAAGTCAAAACTTTACATGGGGTGTACTTACTTTTTCACATGACTGTCGGTCAAAGGTCAAGGTGACAATGACGATTTCCGTCATGCCTATGTCTTCTTGTCTGTTTGTCATCTGGATCCCGATCTGGATCCAAGAATCTTTCGAGTGATTTTTCACATTTGAGAAATCGGGCCAAAAATGATATATATTACAATTCTCAAAAAGTTGTCAGATTCAGACGAAACCTGGTGATAGTTTGGGTGTGTGACAAGGAAGAATTGATGTAATTTTGGTGAAGATTCGAATCTGGATCCGAATCAGAGAATTTTTTAAGTGACTCTTCACCATTAAGTGATAGGGATAAAATTAATATCTGGCACGATATCTCAAAAAGTTATGGACGGATTTGGACGAAACTCGGTGAATGAGTTGATTAAGCGACAAGAACAAGCAGATTCGATTTTGGTTCAGGTCCAAATCCAGATCCGGCCTGTCGGTGAGATCTAAAACGTAAACTGTTGATACTGGCGGAGGTATGCTCTCTACCGATTGCCGTTCTAGTTTATTAGTCCCCGACCGGTGTACACCGGAGGGGACTATAGGTTTGCACGCCGTCCCTCCGTCTGTCAGTCCGTCAGTCTGTCAGTCTGTCAGTCTGTCAGTCTGTCAGTCTGTCAGTCTGTCAGTCTGTCAGTCCGTCAGTCCATCAGTCCGTCATGCAACGAACAGTTTTCCGGACTTTTTTTCTAAACTCTTAATGCTAATGATTTCAAACTTGGTACATGGTGTCCTCATGATAAGTTACAGATCGAGTTCGAACTTCACGACGTTTCGATCATTTTTGACAAAGTTATGGCACTTTGAACTTTGGTAATTCTGATAATTCTGATGATTCTTAAGTCAGTGCCATTTTAAGTTTTAATTTCCTTTAAAAAAGATTTTCTCTGCAATAATAGGACCGATTGAGATCCAATTTTCACCGTAGGGGGGACTCGGTCTGTAGAATATTTTAATGGTAATTATGACGTCACAGGTCACGTGGTTTGGCCGCCATATTGTTTTTCATGAAAACACGAAAACCCCTTTTTGTCTGCAACGGCTGAACAGATCGAGGCCAAACTTTGCAGGCAGAATCGCATACCCATGATGAACAAAAAAGTCAGCGAGCATGACGTCATGCATCACATTGTTTCAGAGTTATGACGTTTTTACGCATGAACCTTTAAAACAGAGCTCTCCCTCATTTTTGATCCAATCGAGGGGAAACTTCACAGATCTGTTCAGCATGTCAATCTACTAAAATGTCCTTTTGGAATTTGCGATAGGGCACGTGGTTTGGCAGATATCGTTAATTAAACGAAAATATTTTTTAAAATGGATATCTCTTGTTTATTCTAGACTTCTCCTCAAGCCGCATCGCGTGCCCTCAGCCTTGTCTCGCGAACGTCAAAAGCGCGACACAGCGCACGCTTTCCGGAGGGGCGGAGCCAAGCCAAGCAACATATATATACACATTGATCATTGATCATTGATCGTGAACCGGAAAATATAATAAATTACTGATATTTAGCGACTCGAAAGGTTCTTTATCAACAACTTATTTTCTCGTGCTTCTGCTGACTTGTCTGCAAGGTGTATAAATCGAAGTCCTGAGTGCGAATCACAGGTGAGCCCGTCCTGAGGTAATTAGCGATTGGGAATGATTCAGAACCTGTGGGTAAATAAATAACCGTTGGTAATTTCCCCAACAGTTTTCCGGACGACAGACTGCCGGTAGGGGACATGTATTGCAGCGCAATACTCAGAATGCTTGTTAATCTACAGATGTACAGGAATACTGGTAGTTGGTTTATGGCTTTGATTTTGGTTCTCGGGTGAGATGTTTTCAGGATCATCATCGTTCTACGCAGGTATTCTTTGCTAATTGTTTTGCGTTTGTGGCCCTCTTCCACTCCTAAATATTTGTATGATGCTTTCTGTTCTAGTTCCTGTATTATTGTATCTTGGTCGATTTTTATGTTGCCCGTTTTTCTTGGTTTACCTTGTACTTTGGCACACTTATCTCGGTCAAATTCCTTTTAAATATCGCCGGAGTACCGCTTCACTAACTTCACTTGTTCTGCCAATTTTTCATTGTTCGGTGTGAAGAGTTTTAAATCATCCATGTGCAGTAGTCTTTCCTGTCTCTTTTCTTGTGTCACATTTCCTGTCTCTTTGGTGATTCTTTTATTGGACGTTAGGGTGTATTCATGTCAATGTGGCGATCCAGAGCTTCATTGTTTTCTCAATTCGTTGGATTATTTGGGGGTTCATCTTCTACAATTGCATGCATTGTATCATCCATGAATGTGGGACACAATCAAAAACTTTTTTGTCGTCTACTATTCATGCTGTGGATAATTTGGTTCTTCTCATGTTGTAATTTTTGAGTGTGGCCTTGTTTAGTAGGAGGTGGTCTATTGTTCTGTAGCATCCTCTTTTACATCCCTTCTGTTCTGTCTATTGGCCTCCTTGGTGTGTTAGGTGGTGGAGTACATTACCTCCACCACCGAGGTGGACGGACGTCGCTGTCGGTCAGTCAGCAGGATATCTCATGAGGTTATGGATGGATTCAGATGAGATTTGGTGTACAGGTTGGGTGTGTGGCATGTACGAATTGATTAGATTTTGTGAATTATTATGATTCTTGTGATTCTTCACCATTATGAGATAGGGCCAAAAATCGATATATAGCATGCTATCTCAAAAAGTTGTGGACGAGTTATGACAGAACTTAGTAGATGAGTTGGGTAGGTGACAAGAACAAGTCGATTAGATTTTGGTTCAGGTCCGCATACCGATCCTGGCCTATCCGTGGGATACAAAACGTAAACTCAAACTTGTAACTTGTAAGTTCAAACTTGCAAACTGTTCAATCTACCTGTGCCATTCTCGTTTCTGGGATGAGTCCCCTCACAACTTTGTATATTGTTTGTAGACAGGTTATTGGTTGGCATTTTTGAGCTAGTTTGGTTTATTCAGATTTTAGATAAGGAAGGTGTTACCATCTGCGAGCCATTCATCCATTACCTTTTCCTCTTGGACAGTTTCGTTGAATGCTCGATCATAGTGATTGTGGAGAGCATTGAGTTGCTTTAGCCAGAAGTTTGGAATTCCACCCGGCCCGGGCTTTTAAAGTTTGGCATTTTTGCAAGTTTTTATTTTTATCAAATATCACTGGGGGCATTTCCTCTAGGTGCTGCTTTTTCTTTTCCAAGTTGTGGATCAAATCCACCTCTGTATTATGTTTGGGTGTGTGTGTGTGTGTGTGTGTGTGTGTGTGTGTGTGTGTGTGTGTGTGTGTGTAGATGTGAATGAGCCTCTGATTCGCTGTCAGCATAACTGGAGTCAAGCATCTTCAATCCCTCGTGGAAGAGTACGTTGATGCGAAGAGACAACTTATCTCCATAGACGTTGTGCGTGTGATAAGTTGCTTTTCTCGCAGCTCCCACAATTACATTTCAACTCGTGTTCGATGCTTTGTGTTTTATTCCCAACAGAGACAGGCAGACATACAGAAAAACAAACAGATGGTTTCACAGCCCCGTGCGGCCTAAACCTCCTTGATCCTTATCGGGAGGATCGCAGAGAATTCGGGGCAGCACGACCCTGTGTGCTGACACGCGTGGTGTTGCTCCCATTCGCTTCTTTTCAAGGTTTGAAGAAATGCGGGGCGTGATTGTGATGTGTGTGGCGGAGACCCGAACTCCTTCAAGGGGAGCGCTCCCTCTTGCTTTCCTTACAAGTGGGAAGTTTGGGGTTTTCATGGTTTGTGTTGCCATTGTGGTTTGAAACAAACAATTATTGGCGTCAATTTTTTTCGCCAAATAATGCATGCTAACTGGGTTGAGAAGCAGAGCAGTGGCGACGTTTCAGGTGTGAGCCATTCTTCAAAGCAAGAATTATTGACATTCTCAGTATCAATTGAAGCTAGGCCTTGCAAGCTCGGTCTTACTGTCGCGTTTCCTCATCCTTGGGTGTCTTCCGCTGTGCCCGAGGAAACACAATGTTGATCTTTAGTGACTCTCATTCTGATGCCACTTCCTTTCGTCTTCCTGCTTTGTCTGCTACGTGCAACAAACATCGCTCTGATGCTTTTCACGGTGACGTCATAATCTCACTTCACTCTGACCTACCCAAGCCTGTATGGCGTCGCTTCCCCTAGAAAAGCACGTATTGCTAATAAATCTAATATTAGTTCCAAGACTATACCTTGTAGTCGTTGGCACCATGGAAACGCCCCAGTAGCAGGATTACAAAATTCCAATAAAACAAACGAGAACTTTCTTCACAAAGAAATCTACATTAGTTGTTTTATTGAAGGCCCCAATTAATGGCCACCTTTCTTTGGCGTCAGCTGTGGAAGGTTTTTGGCCCAAGAGTTTCAGGAACCTGCAGGCCAGTCCTGACATGTGACGAGAACCGATTTTGGTTTGGCAGGAATTTGACATTTCTTCAGAGTGCCCACGATTACCCACCTGCTCTTCTTTAAAAAGTATAGGTTAGAGCGTCCGCTTCGAGTCTGGGACGTCAGAGGTTTGAACACTGGCTGTATAACACCAAAGACTTTAAATATGGCGGCTGTGTGGCTTACTTGCTTTATGCTCAGCACTTTAAAATGATAGAGCACTTACAAACAACCATAGGTTGACTATCATCATTCAGGGTTTTGTGGGCCTAATGGTCCTACATTGAAATTCCTTGCAAGGAAACTCAATATATGTACATATATATATATATATATACTCCACATTAAAAAAAACATCAAATCTTTAGAAGGACACATTGAAATCCACCACACAAAAATGAAAAATTGTTTGAACACAGAGGTAAAGTTCAGCTATGTTTACTAAACACATGTCAATAAGCAAGAGGTTTCCTCAATCACAAAAAAACAAAAAGCATGAACATCACAAGGGGTGGTGCAACAAAAGTCACAGCACTGCAACACAAAGGCACGCACCTGAATACACTCAAAACAAAATGACACAGGAATGGACACAACACTCCTAACAGTCAAGTACAGAATGACAGCAGTCCTCAATATCGTGTGTGTCCCCCCTGAGCTGTGATGCAGGCTGTACACCTCCGACACCTGCTCTGTACCAGGCGAATGATGCGGTCCTGGGGAAGTCCGTCCGTACCAGGCATCTGATGCGATCCTGGGGAAGTCTGTCCCACTTCTCCTGCAAGCCTTGAATGAGCATTTGCCGATTGACAGCCGTTGATCTCCTCGATGCAAGACGTCGACCAAGCTCATCCCATAAATGCTGAATGGGATTGAGGTCAGGGGAATACGGCATCCAAGGCATCACTTCAACACCCTGTTCCTGGAGGAAGTTGGTGGTCAGGCGAGCAGCATGGCATCGAGCGTTGTCCTGCTGGAAAACTGTGATGTCAGGATGAGCCTGTAGAAATGGCAGCAGACGAGGTCTCAAAACTTCATTGACGTAACGCTGACGAGTGAGATTGCCTTCGATGACGACCAGAGGTGTCCTGAAACGGGTGGAAATGCCCGCCCATACCATCACACTGGGTCCTCCCCAACGATTGATCTGGCAAAATACAGCATGATGCATACCTCTCCCCACCTCTGCGCCATACCCGTTGACGCCCATCAGCAGCATGGAGGCAAAATCTGGACTCATCGCTGAACAAGGCTGCACTCCACTGTTGCTGTGTCCAGCGGCGATGCTGCAGACACAATCTTGGTCTGTTCCACCGATGCACTGCGTTCAACACTGGACCTCTGCAAGGACGTCTTGCCACCAGGCCCCGACTTCTCAAGCGCCTCCATACAGTAGAGACACTGATGCGACCTTTTGTTACTGCAGGTGTTTGCATCGCAGGGTGGAAACGATCACGAAGTTGCTGCAGCACAATCCAGCGGTCTTGGTGTCGGGTGGTTACCCGTGGTTTTCCTCTTCATGGACAATCATTCACAGTTCCAGTTTCACCATAACGCCTGGCCAGGTTGGAAATTGCAGGCTGTGAGCAACTAAGACATTGGGCAATTGTTCGCTGGCTTACACCAGCCTCAAGCATCCCAATTTCCCTTAAACGTTGTTCAGATGTCAGACATGGCATCTGAATTTTCTTGTTGTTTTCCCTGTCAGAAGCATCTCGAGTGACTACAGACAGCAGTAAATGAATGTCTAACCACGAGAACTGAAGGATTTCATTATGAGGGTCATTATTTAAAGGGAAAGATCCCTATACCGAACCACTTAAGCATGCCATTGTTGATCAACCAGGTGATTGAAGTGAAGTTCCCGTTACATAATCAGCCATTACAATTGAAGAAACGTGTTTGTAAAGCTGCACATTTCAAAAAATGAAAGTGATGAGTTTCTTTTGATGTTCACTGTTCAGTATATATATATATATTGTTACGGATCTCAGAGTACGGCACTCCGGTTAGCAAGGGGGGGTTAATCCCCTTGTCTTGTTAAGCTGGCCGTATCCGGTCCTGGAACTATCCCGCACCTTTGCGGGGCGAGATTGGCCAGGGTGATTGGTCAAAGGTTTCCCAAATACCTTCACCAATCTCTCCACAAAGGAGGGAGATGAGTCCCTGCTCGAACCGTGGATGTGATGGTGATTGCCGAGCGGTTTAGCAATCCAGGATCCGAGCCGTTAACAAAAGGACTCAACCCGATTTAAAGCGGTTGGCCAAATCGTGCCACAGGTACTCAATTGGGGACAGGACGCAAGCGATCGGATGAGAGGAACCAAAGAATAAGAAGGGTGAAGGAAGAACAAATATGGTTTATTAACTACACTACAAGAGGAAACGAAAGAAGGGAATATACAAGAAGGAGGAAATAAAAGGACATAGGGCAAGCTTATCTATACAGTCATAATTTATCACGACCCCAGGACAAACAGACAGACTCACACGGAATGGTAGCTGGTAGGGGAGGAAGGTACAGGCAGATGGTTCCAGGCGATGGGATCCGTCCAGGCTCCGGGTCCGCGGGCGATGAATGGCAGGCAGCTTCGCGTCTCGTTGGCGCGCGACCGGACCTTACATATGCAAGGGGCTGGAATGTGCGTATGTATAGCGTGCCGAATGCTCTCAAAACCAACGGTGGTTCATATCACACGATCGTCCCAAGCGATCCCCCGCTCAATGTTCTTATCATTCGCCGCCTCTGCGCTGCTCTCTCAAGTTTGCCGATCATCTGCCGATCTTCTCTCCTCTCTTCTGATCATCTCCCCCGCATCTGCGTAAAAGGGCTTCGCGCTCGCGCTTTTATTACAAGCCTCGCGTATCAAGACGCGTCCGCTTTGCTCCGCCTACCGGTGAACACGCCTCGGCCTGGATTAGTCACGAGGGTTCATTGGTACCTCCCCTCGTGACGCGTTGATGGGGCCACACCTATGTTCCTCGCCGCTCCTCCCTTTTTCTCCCACTCTGCCACGTGGCTTATGGCGGCGGGCAGGAACAAACCAAAAGTCAGCGAACGCTGAGGCGGCTGCGGCTGGTAGAGTAGCGCAATACGATTTGGAGGGCAGATTACGCCGCAATATGAATTGAATGGGAATTTGAGAAGGGGCCGAGGTTATTTGATTAATACAACGCAGATTCAACTTGGAAACAGATCCTTACCTAAAACACATACTAATGAAATAACTAAAGAAGAATGTATGGTGTCCTACGTGTTGCTCGTGGCCTAACCAGGGTGCGACCTTTGACCTTTACCAAAAATGGGAATATTTACAGGGGATTATTTATAAGGGAACATTTTCAAAAATTTACCAAGTGGAGGGTTCTAAAAACCGCAACAATATATATATATATATACAGTCATGTGAAAAAGTCGTGTGAGTCATATACTAAAATACAGTCATGTGAAAAAGTACACCCCATGTAAAGTTTTGACTTTTTCAACATATTTCAACATACAGCTATTTGATCTTCATTTCAACAATATTGATAGATAAAGGTGATATAATATAACAAATATCATGAAACATTTACATTTTGTAGTCCATTGTATAATTTAAATAAACATAAATGCAAATTTCGCATTTGGAAAAAGTAAGTACACCCCTACATTTATCACTACTTCAAATACCTAAAATTAGAATCAGGTGCACCAGCTCAGGTGCAAATGATTAGAACATCGTCAGAGAGGATCTTGGAGTAACCTGTCCTATTTAAACCTCACATTAGTTTGGTTTGCTCTTTGTTGTTGAAGTGTGCAGCGTCACCATGCCTAGATCAAAAGAACTCTCTGAGGCCTTCAGAAAGAAGGTTATAGATGCCTACGAGTCTGGGAAGGGATTTAAAAAGATCTCCAAACAATTTGAAATCAATCATTCGACTGTCCGGAAGATCATCTACAAGTGGAGAAGATTCCAAACAACTGCCAACTTGTTCAGGCCAGGCCGCCCCAGCGGTGAAAGAAGTCTCTAAGAACCCCAGAATGTCATCACAGGACTCACGGGTATCTCTTGCCACTGTTGATGTCAAAGTGCACGAGTCTACCATTAGAAAGAGGCTGCACAAATTTGATCTACATGGGGGGTGTTCCAGGAGGAAACCTTTACTGTCCAGAAAGAACATCAGGGCAAGACTAAAGTTTGCCAATGAACACCGAGGCAAAGACCAGCACTTCTGGAACAATGTGCTCTGGACAGATGAGTCAAAGGTAGAGCTATTTGACCACAGTACCAGAAGACATGTTTGGCGAAAACCAAAGACAGCATTTGACCACAAGAACCTGATACCAACTGTAAAGCATGGTGGTGGAAATATTATGGTTTGGTTTGGGGCAGCTTTGCTGCATCAGGGCCTGGGCAGCTCACCATCATAGAATCCACTATGAATTCTTCATTGAACCAGAGGGTGCTTGAGAATAATGTGAGGCCATCTGTCGGAAAGTTGAAGCTCAACCGAGGGTGGACCTTGCAACATGACAATGACCCTAAACATACCAGTAAATCCACCAAGGAATGGCTGAAAAGAAAGAAATGGAGGGTTCTGGAATGGCCAAGTCAAAGCCCGGGTCTAAATCCCATCGAGATGTTGTGGGGGGATTTGAAACGAGCTGCCCCTCAAACATCACACAGCTGAAAGAATTGTGCATGGAGGAGTGGGCAAAAATTTCTCCCAGTCGATGTCAGAGACTGGTAGACAGTTATAAGAAACGCCTACTTGAGGTTGTTTCTGCCAAAGTGGGAAATACCACCTATTAGAGCCAAGGGTGTACTTACTTTTCCACAGAAGGAAATGGCATCTCTGTCAATTTTTTGTTGAATAAATTATTGCAAAGTCAATTTTTCATTGTTTTTTGTTCAATTAGATCACCTTCATCTATAGATACTGTTTAAATGAAGATCAAATAGCTGTATGTTGAAATATGTTGAAAAAGTCAAAACTTTACATGGGGTGTACTTACTTTTTCATGTGACTATATATATATATATATAATTGTATACATATGTATATATGTATATAATTGTATATATATGTATATAATTCCGGTCCCTCGGGTCCCACAAGATCTTCCGGATCTTCTGGTCCCTCGGGCGACGAGGCTTGCTTCGATCTCTCCATGGCATCGAAGTTTGAGTGTTTTCCCATTCGTGTCTTTGTCGGGTTTCCGCTGGTTGTTTTGTTGTGTGTGTGTTGTTGTGTGTTTCTGTTTAGTTTTGGTTTTGTGGTTGTTGCGGATTTGTGTGTGATTGGTCGTTTTTTATTCGCGCGTCGTGCGCAGCCTAGTCTTTCCGAGCTCCCTTCCCCCGTCGGTGTTTTGTGAGTGTAAGTTCTTTCCTTCATAGTATTTGATTGTTTCTTTGATTTTCTTTTCTCCCCCCTACCTCTCGCGGGCATCTTACCCTTTGTCCGGCGTTTTTAAAAACAGGACAAACGGATAGACAAAGAATTCTATATTGATTCTTTCTCTCCTCCCGGACACGTGCTTGTTCGCTCTCCTCCTCGTCTCGACTTGTGCCCCGCCCCCTGTATCTCGTTTTTCTTCCGCCTCTGCTCCTTCTTTCTCAAATCCACGTTCTCGCTTGGAGACTTTTCCCGGATTGTTTTTCATGGTTCTGTGTGGATATTGTTGGAATATGTTTAAACCGCAGCCGTGATGCTGACGCCGCACCTTCCCCCCCCCCCCCCCCCCAGAATTTCCATGTTTTAAACGTTTCCCAGTGTGTACCCTGGTCAGAATAGGTACACCGTATCCCTGCGTGTCGTAAGAGACGACTAAGAGGGTTGGCGTCAGGAAGGGCACCCGGCCATAAAAACATTGCCTCAAAAAGAGAACCATGACAATTACAAATACATATGGGCAGGGTGCAGCCCGAAGTGGAGATCGGTTTCTGAGGTTTGGGACATGGAATGTAGGGACAATGACAGGGAGATCAGGAGAAGTGGTGGAAGTATTGGTCAGAAGAAGAGTGGACATATGTTGTGTGCAGGAGACGAGATGGAAGGGAAGTGGTGTGAGAATGGTGAAGGGTAGGCAGGGACAGAAATACAAGTTTGTGTGGCAAGGGTGCCTGGAGGGCGTGAATGGTGTTGGTGTCCTGTTTTCTGAGGAGTTTGTAGACAGTGTGGTGAGTGTGACTAGAGTGAGTGATAGGTTGATGATGGTGAAAATGATGATTGGAAAGCTCTTGGTGAACGTCATCTCGGGATATGCTCCGCAGGTTGGTCGAAGCGATGAAGAGAAGGACAAGTTCTGGTGTGCGATAGAGAAGCTGATGGAAAACGTGAAAGATGAGGAAGTTGTTGTGGTGGGAGGAGACCTGAATGGACATGTGGGAAGGAGTATGGATGGTTTTGAGGGAGTTCATGGGGGTTACGGATATGGTGTGAGAAATGGAGAAGGTGAAAGGATTTTGGAGTTTGCTGATGGAGCTGATTTGTTGATTTGTAATACTCAGTTCCAGAAAGAGGATAATAAGCTTGTTACATACACGTCAGGTGGGTCGACGACAACCGTTGACTACCTGATGGTGCGTAGGCGAGATAGGGGGCACCTCCGGGACACAAAGGTGATCCCGGGGGAGGAGGCTGTTTCACAGCACCACTTGGTTGTCTGCGACATAAGGGTGAAAGGTGCGAGGAGAGCTCGGCGGGTGAAGTAACAACCGAGAATGAAGGTGTGGAGGTTGAAAGAGGTGACAGTAAGGGAGGCATTAAAAGAGAGGCTGAGTAGGGTAGAGGATGATGTGGTTGAGCTTGAAAGTGGTTGGATGTCAATGAAAGCTAGTCTGTTGGGAGCCGTTGGTGAGGTATGTGGATGGACAAAAGGACCACCGAGGCACTCGGAAACATGGTGGTGGGATGTTGAAGTTGGAAAGAGGATTGACAACAAGAGGAAGAAGTTCAAGGAGTGGCAGAAGGCGAAGGGTACGGGAGCAGAAACAGCAGAGCATGAAAGTTATAAGGCAGCCAGGAAGGCTGCAAAGAAAGAGGTAGCAAAGGCGCAGGAGGCATGTAGGAAAATGTTCGGAGAACGCTTGGATTCGGAAAAGGGTCAGAAAGAGTATTCAGGATTGCAAAGCAGATAGCGAAAGAGAGGTGTGATGTGATGGGGGTGAGTTGCTTGAAGGATGAAGTGGGACAAATTGTTGTCGACCCAGATGGAATTAAAGGAAGATGGAAAAGATATATGGAAATGCTGTTGAATACAGAGAATGAATGGGATGGCAACATAGAGAGTAACCCAGTTTTAGGACCGGCAGAGAATATAACTGAGAAGGAAGTTGAGGAAGCGATAAAAGCAATAATAAATAATAAAAAAACACCTTTAGAGGCCATTTTTCCCCGCAAGTGGGGGTTGGCCTTTTTCGGGCACCGTGGTTGTTGTTGTTTTTCGGGTCCCCTTTTTGAAGCAATGTTTTACGGCCGGATGCCCTTCCTGCCGCCAATCCTGTTTGTCGCCTTTTACGACAAACAGGGAATTACCAGTGAACTGGTACTCAATTAGCCGACCTCGGAAGGATGACAGGCTGAGTCAACCCCCCTGGCGTTAATTCAGTGATCGACCGGGATTCGAACCCAGGATCCTAGGATCCTAAGCTGGCACCCCAGCCGCTAAGCCAACGCCAGGCTAAGCGATAAAAGCAATGAAGAATGGAAAAGCCGGAGGGCCAACGGGAGTTGTGGGAGATATGTTGAAGGCAGCAGGAAGTTGGGGTGTGAAGAGAATGACAGAGATCTGTAATCTGGTGGTGAAAGAAGGCCGCATTCCAGTGGATTGGGAACTGAGTACCCTCGTCCCTCTATACAAGGGGAAAGGTGACCCTCTGGAGTGTGGCTCGTACCGAGCGATAAAGTTATTGGAGCATGGAATGAAGGTATTGGAAAGGGTGTTGGAGAGGAGGATAAGAAAGAAAGTGAAGATCGACGAAATGCAGTTTGGATTTATGCCAGGAAGAGGAACGACAGACGCGCTTTTCATTGTGAGGCAGTTGCAGGAGAAGTACATGGAGAAGAGGAAGAAGTTGTTTTTTGGGTTTGTTGATCTGGAGAAAGCATTCGATAGGGTTCCACGCAAAGTATTGACATGGGCATTGATGAAGTTAGAAGTGGAGGAATGGTTGATCAGAGTAGTGATGGCAATGTACAAAAGAGCGTGCACAGCTGTAAGGACGAAGGACGGGAACAGTGGTGAGTTTGAGGTGAAGGTGGGAGTGCATCTGGGGTCCGTACTAAGTCCACTACTATTTGTAGCTGTGATGGAGATGCTGGCTCAGAACGTAAAGGAGGGTTTACCGTGGGAGTTGTTGTATGCAGATGATCTGGTGTTGATTGCGGAAAGTATGGATGGACTGAAGGAAAAGATGAACAAGTGGAAGGAATGTATGGAGACAAAAGGTCTGAAGGTGAATATCGGAAAGACGAAGGTGATGGCAAGTTGTAAAGCATGTGGTGAGGTGGAAAGAACTGGGAAGTGGCCCTGTGCTGTGTGCAGGAAGGGTGTCGGAGTGAACTCCATTCAATGTACAATGTGCGCTGAGTGGGTTCATCAAAAATGTAGTGGTCTGAGAGGGTCATTTACCAGTGTGGCAGCTACATTCAAATGTAAGGTGTGCACAGAGGGAGCTGCAGATGGAGGAAATGTTGAGTTGGATCTTGGAGACGGCATGAAGCTGGAAGGTGTGAAAACATTTTGCTACCTCGGAGACATGCTGAATGGAGAAGGTGGATCAGACTCGGCAATGGTTGCTCGATTGAGATGTGCATGGAAGAAGTTTCGGGAACTGAGTGGCGTGCTGATGAGGAGGGGAGTGTCGCTGAAGCTGAAGGGAAAGGTGTATGCTGCATGTGTGAGAAGTGTTATGATTTATGGGAGCGAGACATGGGTAATGAACGTAGAGCAGCAACGAAGGCTGGAAAGGGTGGAAATGCGAATGGTTCGATGGATGTGCGGAGTATCGTTGAGAGAGAGGAAGACAAATGATGAATTGCGAAAGATGATGGGAATATTGCCTGTGATTGATGCTGTGAAGAGGAACAGGTTGAGATGGTTTGGTCATGTGTTGAGGAAGGATGAAAGTGACTGGTTGAGAAGAGTGATGGAAATTAATGTAGAAGGAAGTAGAGGACGGGGAAGACCGAGAAAGACTTGGCTAAAGATGGTGGA
This sequence comes from Myxine glutinosa, assembly GCF_964187855.1. Taxonomy (NCBI): domain Eukaryota; kingdom Metazoa; phylum Chordata; class Myxini; order Myxiniformes; family Myxinidae; genus Myxine; species Myxine glutinosa. The sequence goes on from NC_136269.1 coordinate 135,758,186, forward strand.
AGAAGAAATGTGGGCAAGGGGGTTAACAAGGAGAGATGCAGAAAATAGGGCAAAATGGAGAAGATTGTCATGGGGACCGCAAGGCTAACCCCCGCTCTAGCAGGGAAAATGGCCTTAAAATGCATGTTGTTGTTGTTGTATATATGTATATAATTGTATATATATGTGTATAATTGTATATATATGTATATTCTCCAAACAGTGATGACTCCATTTACATTTCGCTGTCTGACAACATGGACCAACTTCTATCAACTCATCCAAGCTCTCTCTTCCTCATATGTGGCGACTTCAACTGTGTTCATACCAGCTGGCTGGGTGTGGGTTCATCTCTCACCAGCCATGGCACCTCAGCAAAGGACTTCTGTGACTCATTGGGACTGGCACAATTTGTCAATTTACTGACCCGGATCTCAGTCAATGGAGTATCTTCTCTTCGAGACTTTGTTATGACAAACTTCCCTTAAATGTCCGCTGCTCTTTTTCTGCTCCAATCGGTTCTTCTGATCATGTGCTTGTTAAAGTGGACATCTCTCTGGCCATTCTCAGAGAGCCTCCTCAGCGTCGACGACTCTGGCATTTCACTCAGGCTGACTGGCACGGACTTCAAGCAGCCATCAATCATCTGGACTGGTCTCCCATCTCTACTGCCTCTGACATCAATTCTTCCTGGGAATTCTTCCAAAGCAAACTGCTCTCTCTCTCATGCACAGATTTATTCCATCTTGTCTTCAGTTGTCATACCCTTCCTCCCGTCCATGGTACACTGAATCTTGTGGTGAGGCAGTTGCCCTGAAACAACTTGCCTTTGCCTGTCTCAAACCTGTCTCAAACCTGAACTCTCAAACCTGTCTCCTTCCTCCAAATCCTGGTGGCATCTGGTCAAATCCATTTCTGGTGTTTGTTCCCCCTCCATCCCCTACCTTACCTCAAATGGCTACGCAGTTGACACCGCACATGACAAAGTCGAATGCCTCAACTCTGTGTTTGCCTCAAAATATTGTGTTCCAAACCCATCTCTCTCTGTTCCCACCTTACCCAGTCGAAGCCAACTGCTCCTGGACTCTGTGTCCTTCTCTCCTGACAAGGTGGAGAAGATTTTGTCAAACCTCGACTCTGATTCTGCAACTGGACCAGACGGCATCAGCCCACGGGTCCTAAAATCCTGCTCTGCCGCTCTATCTCACCCTCTCTGTGTTCTTTTCACCCTCTCATTTGCTCAAGGTCATCTGCCAGCATCTTGGAAATCAGCAAACATTTCCGCTTTACACAAAAAATGTGCAAAAACAGATCCTTGCAACTACAGACCAATCAGCCTGCTCCCAATTATCAGCAAAGGCATGGAATCCATCATTGCTTCGGATATCAAATCCTTCCTCTTTTCCAATGGCCTGATGTCCGATCATCAATTTGGATAGACCAGGTCATTCTACCCTGGACATGTTGCTTCTACTGTCTCAACAATGGATGGAGGTCCTCAATGCCAAACAGGAAGTCAAAGCTGTCTACCCTGACATATCACGTGCCTTCGATACGTTCTGGCACCCAGCTCTGCTCACCAAACTCTCCTCCTATGGTGTCCATGGAAATCTCCACGCATGGCTTGCGGACTTCCTCTCTGGTCACAGTCAACGTGTGGCCCTGAATGGATTTCTCTCATCTCCCCTGCCTGTTCTGGCTGGAGTTCCCCAAGGTAGTGTTCTGGGCCCTGTATTATTTCTGGTCTTCATCAATGATCTCTCCGACTCTTTGGAAAATCCTCTCTATCTCTTTGCTGATGACTCCACTCTCTGCCGCTCCATTCCTCATCCCTCAGATCGGCAGTCTGCAGCCTCCTCACCTCTGCACACCTGCACAAAATAACAGACTGGTCAAACGAGTAGAAGATGTCTTTCAATCCTGACAAATCTCACACTTTTACTATGTCTCTCCGAAAAGACCGACTGGAAAACCCTCCCATCTACTTTCTCAACAATCCTCTCCAAGAAGTTCTGTCGCTCAAGCTTTTGGGTCTCACTATCTGCCATGATCTTTCTTGGGAAAACCACATTTCCAAGCTGGCCGCCAAAGCCAGTCGCCGACTGGGCATCCTCCGTTGTGCGAAGTCCTTCCTTGGCAGACCTGAGCTCCTCACCACATACAAGGCTTTCATCTGCAGCTCAATGGAATACTGTTCCCCCCTCTGGGCCAGTGCTCCTCCCTCACACCTAGCTCAGCTTCACGCTGTTGAAACCAAAGCTTTCAGAATCATTGGAATCTCCTGCGATGAAGCTAACTCCGAGGGCCTTTCACTCACTCACCGCAGACAGGTTGGTGGTCTTTCTGTTTTCTACCGACTCCTCTCTGGCCTTGCTCCCCCAGCTCTCTCTGTGCTCTGTCCCCCTAATATTCCTACAGGTCGCACAAGATCTGCCAGCAACCCTCTTATGGTTAAACTGCCAAAATCTAGGCTCTCTGCTCACCTTCACGCTTTCATTCCCCATTTTCTCCCGCCTTTGGAACAAACTCCCCCACTCCCTTCAATCCCACTCCTCCCTCAAGGTCTTCAAAACAGCTTTTCACCACCATCTCTTATCTTCCCCCCATCCAAAACCTTGATCTTTTCTACCCCCTCTAATTCACCCCAGATACACTTTTTTGAAATTACAACTTCTTTCCTGGAAGTCCTTGCAGTGTCCATATGTTTTATACCTCTCCCACCTCCCCCCAAGCCCTCTCCCTCTCACAGTTCTCTCGATGTCCCTGCTCTCAAATGTTGTGTTTGTGTCCTTCCTCCTCTCTCCCCATCTTGTCTACCGCTCCCCTTATTTTGTGTTTTATGTGTCGGTTTGACTTTTTGTGTGATTATTGTTAGCTCTTTCACGAGCCTCGAACTTGTCTACAAAAAAAAAGAAAAAAAAAAGTATATACTGTATATATATGCATATATATATATATGTGTGTATATATATATATATATATATATATATATATATATATATATATATATATATATATATATATATATATATATGTGTGTGTGTGTCTGTGTGTGTATATATACACATTCGGACCACGCTATTTGCAGGGGATACGTTCCTGGAAAATCCGAGAATAGCAAAACCCACGAATAGCAGGGCATTGTTTCAATGGCAAAGGGGGGGATAGGGTCCCGAGTCGCGAAAATACGTGATTAGAGAGGAGCAAATCGCGAATGGCGAGGCAAAATATGTGAATGGTGAGGAAAATGCCGAGAATGTCGACGATAATCCGCGAAGGTTGATGAAAATCCCGTGAATGTATGCCGTGGCATTGTTTGTTTCAATGGGGGAATGGGGGATACGTTATAGTTTTTTATTAAAGTTTACAATCTTTTCAACCGCAAATGCACATGATTACGGTTTCACAAAAAATACTCAAATAAAATAAAACGACAACCCCAGGTACCATTTTCAATTTATTGAAGGAATGTGTTACGTGCTCCTCCCCAACCCCCGGTCACGGTGTACCTCCGAACCCCGAGAGGAGTCACAGCAGAAAAATGTGTTATTTGTATGTCAAAGATCAATGGTGAAGCCACACCAATTGTTACCAACAAACAAATATTGTATTAAGATCACACAAGAATAACAGTACAACAACAATAGTAATCAATTGTACAACCAATATATATTTCCTCTGATGGTACCATCAGGTTCGTACAATATAACTCACTGTGCTCCAAGTGAGCGAGAAGAAGAACATTCCCCAATGTCTCCTTCCCGGCTTCAAGCCAAAGTTGCTTCCGGCTTCAAGCCAAAGTCGATCCGCTCCAGTAATCGTCAGAACGATGTCGAATCGAGACCAGAATCCCGTTTGGATGACAGTCACAGTCACGTGGCCAAAGCTGCGCAAAGGTGCCCTCAAGGTGACGGGGAAATCCAAAGGCGCCCTCCAGGCGACTGGGAAATCAAACCCTCAGGTATGGACGTTCACGGCTCCAAATCGGCGAACCGCAGATTTACCTTCAAAATCCACGTTACACACACACACACCAGATAAACGTCTGGATGCGGTGAAAATGGTTGAAGCAAAGCGAAAAACCTTGCGCGATGCGCAAAGCGCGTGAGTCACAATGGCCGACGGCCCGTTCTCGAGGTGTAATGGCACGACGATGATTCTCCTCGGAATCAACCACCAAAACCTGACACGCAGGTTGATCTGTCAGCGATAACAACTCTGTCGCAAGAATCCCTTTCCCGGGAAACCCAAAGTTCGCTAGTGACCTCCGTTCATCAACGTTTGCTCCAGACCTCGAAGCAGCTACGCTTCTTCCCCGACTCACTCGCTCCGCCTTCTCCTCCTCCTCTTCCTCTTCGTCATCGTCCGGTTCCGGTTTCATTTAAAACATTGACTTTTTACATTTTGAAAATAGTAACCTCTATCTCCCTTAAACGACAACAATAATAGTACATGGAATCAAAAATGTTTACAGTGGATGAAAACCACAACAACGGAAGTGACGAATCCGTAACAAATGCACTTGCAGTTTATTATAAGTGCTTAACCAGCTTAACCATACCGCACTGTGAAACACAAGAAAACACAACACCATCATGTACAACAACAACTCAAGGGATTTTAAGGCCATTTTCCCTGCTAGAGCGGGGGTTAGCCTTGCGGGCCCCATGACAATGTTCTCCATTTTGCCCTAACAACACCATCATGTACCGTTTAAAAATGTTATTTTACAAACACGTGCAACTTTCAAATGGTGATGGTGATGATGATCGTGGTGATGATGATGGAGATTAATTAAAATCCCATGAATTCCTCAAACTCTGAGGATGACCCAAATGATAGTCCTGCAATGTCGTTCGCTGAGGGAGAGGCAGGAGAGGGAGCAGTTCCTCATCACTGCCCGCCTCCTCCTCCTCGGACACCGTTATAATGGCCTTGAGCTCCTCCTCGGTGAGGTTGTCGCCATGTGAGGCAATGAGATCCTCCAATTCCTCAGGCTGTATGTCATCAAATCCTTCCCCTCCCAACTGCTGTGCCAACCTGACAATCACATGCCTCTCCTCCATGTTACCGGGAAAGCCAGTAAAGCTCTGACTGCATGTGGCAACAGGTTGTGCCAGCACGCATTGATGGTGGAGGCTCTTACCTCATCCAGCGACTCCTTGATGGCACCGATGCAGTCGGCAATGTTGAAATCCTTCCTACACTGCCCGACGGTGAGCCCTGGGTCGGGCTCCATTGCATCCACAATGCGACGAAAGGTGCGACGGGTGTAATACGGTTTAAATGTTGAAACGACACCTTGGTTGAGTGGTTGGATGAGGAAGGTGATGTTGGTTGGCAGGAAGATCACCTGGATGTTGGGGTGAGCCACGTCCAGGTTCACGGGGTGGCCAGGAGCGTTTTCCAAGACCAAGAGAACCTTGAACGCAAGGTTTTTTTTCCCACCATGTACCTCTCCACCTGAGGAATGAAACAATTATGGAACCAGTCCAGGAAGATTGCTGCCAACACCCAGGCTTTCCTGTTGGCCCTCCAAAACACGGGCAGAGTTTGCTTGTTCCTGCCCTTGAGAGCACGCATGTTCAGGGAACGGTACAACATCATGTGTTTCACCATGAAGTCCCCTTTTGCGTTTGCATCGAGGAGAAGAGATACCCGGTCCTTGGCAGCCTTGAATCCCGATGCTGTCTCCTCGCGCTTCGAGATGAAAGTTCTCTTGGGCATCTTTTTCCAGAAGAGGCCAGTCTCGTCAGCGTTGAACACCTGCTCTGGGAGGTAGCCCTTCTTTTTGATCAGCCTTGCGAGTTGAGCAGGGAATGCATTTGCCGCCTCGTGGTCCACGGAGGCACACTCCCCTGTGAGCTTCACATTTTTGAGACGGTACCGCTCCTTGAAACGATGGAACCGTCCCCTGCTTGCAGTGAATGATGTCGCACTACTTGTACCATCATCAATCGGCGCATCACTCATGCTGGCACCACCCGCGCCAGACAGATGATCGCAATTTCGTTTGGCCTTTGTGCGAATGAGAGGTCCACTCAAAGGCATACTTTTCTGCACATTGTCCTCTATCCATATGTTGAAAGCTTTCTCCATCCTTTCTATGTGGACATCCCGGACATGGGTGACCACCTTCGTACTCGATACAGCGCTCGCTGAAATACTGCCACGAATCGCCTTCTCGATATTCCATATGTAGCGAACTGTGGATTTGTTGACGCCATAATGCCTGCTCACAGAGGCCGCACTCTCCCTCTCGAAAGCCGGTCGAGCAGCTTCAATTTGTTGCTGAGGCTCATCGCTTTCTTCTGCCTGTTTGTAATCGATGCATCTATGGCACTGGTCTTGTATTTGGGAGCCATTATTGAACGATGTGCAGAACGAGTCAAAAACACAGGTCAAAGCAACGGGACAAGAACAATGATCGAGATCGAGGACACAGTCTGTATATGAAGGATTGCAGGCATTGTGGGTAGCTGCGGGAGGGGTGAATACGTACAGAACCCTAGCCATTGTTTGTGGGGGATGTTATTGGATGATGCCGTATTGAGCCTATCTGCTAATTTCAATAATAGTTTTGATGAAGCATTTGCATTCTATAATTTGCGGGGTTGGCATGTTTTCGTCGCTGATGGAACATCCCCCAAAGTGTTTTCATTGTGTAAGATCTCTGATGACGCTTTATCGTAAATTGCAAACTGTAATCGATTTAATGAAGCGTTTGCATTCTATAATTCACGGAGTTGATTTGTTTGCACATCTGGTGGGATATCCCGCGAAGCTTGCTTGTAGTGCAGCTAAAATTCTCGCCCATGAAGGCCATGAAAACACAAAGCACACAGCAGTGAATGTACGGTACTGTATTGTATAAGCAGGTCATGGTCACGGCTCGTATAAGATGTTTTTTTGTGTACATATGTCCAGTTGCTTTATGTATGGATGGTGAAAGATGGGTTTTATAAATGTGTCAAGCTAGCGGCTCATGAATTTTTTTTTTTGCGCCCCTGAAAAACCGCAAATTCGCGGGACATGACCGCGAATAGGGGGAAAAAACCCGCAAATTGGCTGGGAAATTTTTCCGCGAATAGAGAAACATGTCACGTTTTATCAACCACGAATATGCGGATTCCACGAATAGCGGGGTCCGACTGTATACATACACAACATGACCAAAGGTATATGGATAACTGAACATCGAACATCTCATTCCAAAATCATGTGCATTAATATGGAGTTGGTCTCCCCTTTTCTGCTATAATAGCCTCCACTCTTCTGGGAAGGCTTTCCACTAGCTGTTGAAACATTGCTGCGGAGATTTGCTTCCATTCAGCCACAAGAGCATTAGTGAGGGTGGGCACTGATGTTGGGTGATTAGGCCTGGCTCGCAGTCGGCGTTCCAATTCTTCCCAAAGGTATTTGATGGGGTTGAGGTCAGGGCTCTGTGCAGGCCAGTCAAGTTCTTCCACACCGATCTCGACAAACCATTTCTGTATGGACTTCGCTTTGTGCACGGGGGCATTGTCATGCTGAAACAGGAAAGGGCCTTCCCCAAACTGTTGCCACAATGTTGGAAGCACTCAATTGTCTAGAATGTCATTGTATGCTGTAGCGTTAAGATTTCCCTTCACTGGAACTAAGGGGCCTAGCCCGAACCATGAAAAACAGCCCCAGACCATTATTCCTCCTCCACCAAACTTTACAGTTGGCACTTTGCATTCGGGCAGGTAGCGTTCTCCTGGCATCCGCCAAACCCAGATTCTTCCGTCAGACTGCCAGATGGTGAAGCATGATTCATCACTCCAGAGAACGTGTTTCCACTGCTCCAGAGTCCAAAGGCGACGAGCTTTACACCACTTCAGCCAATGCTTGGCATTGCGCATGGTGATCTTTGGCTTGTGTGTGGCTGCTCGACCATGGAAACCCATTTAATGAAGCTCCCGACGAACAGTTGTTGTGCTGACGTAGTTTCCAGAGGCAGTTTGGAACTCGGTCGTGAGTGTTGGGACCGAGGACAGATGATTTTTACGTGCTACGCACTTCAGCACTCGGCGGTCCCGTTCTTTGAGCTTGTGTGGCCTCGCACTTCTCGGCTTTGCTGTTGTTGCTCCTAGACTTTTTCACTTCACAATAACAGCACTTACAGTTGACCAGGGCAGCTCTAGCAGGGCAGAAATTTGACGAACTGACTTGTTGGAAAGGTGGCATCCTATGATGGTGCCATGTTGAAAGTCACTGAGCTCTTCAGTACGGCCCATTCTACTGCCAATGTTTGTCAATGGAGATTGCATAGCTGTGTGCTTGATTATATATACCTGTCAGCAATGAATGTGGCTGAAACAGCTGAATCCACTAATTAGAAGGGGTGTCCACATACTTTTGGTTATGTTGTGTATGTAATAGCTCTTTCTAACTACTGACTGACTGATATTAATGTTCGGTACCTTCCGGGTGCCATAGACAGCTGAACTTTTGTATGCCGACGGATAACGAAGCTGGTGCACTGGGGCAAATCCTAGAACCATCAGAAAGCGTCTGTAAATGAAAATTTACATTACAAAATGCATACGTAAAATAAGAAAATCTCAATCAATATCCAGCATTTGAAAATTGTAATTTCTATGACTTTAAACTGTGAAATAGAAATGACAATAATGTCCGTAAATGAAAATTTACGTAAATACCATGGACGCGTCCATTAAAAAAAAAACCTTAATCGATATCTAACATTTGAAAATTGTAATTTATATAACTGTAAACTGTGAAATAAAAGTCTCAATGAAAACCTGTGTAAAAACAGTAAATGCATCCGTAAAATAAAGAAATAAATAAACCTAAATTGGTATCTCGCAGCTGGTCGGTGATGCTTGCCTACAATCAAAAAGCTTCTATTTATTATGTGTCTTCATACGGTATGTTATTGCTTACACAATGTGTAGGCATACCACTGCAGTATTAAAATAAAGACACCTTGTGATATTTAAGGTTCAAAAACACCCAGAGTTGGCAGGAGGACAGCGCACTTTGTGATACAACATCATGCCTGGGAAACATCAATCTGGCGGTTTATAGTCAAATCTGGAATCAAAGATAACGCAAAGGTAAGTTCGCTATACCTCTGCATGAACCTGTCACGACTCTCTACAGATAGTTTAAACCTGGGGTTCTTAACCTGGGGTATCCATACCCCTTGGGGGTATGGGGACCAAAATCTGGGGGTATGGGACTCGTAAGTTTGTTTTTAGTTTGTTTTGTTTCTTTGTTAACAAGCAAACAAATAAATAGGGATAAAATCCTAATGATTTTCTTTCCTGTTCTGTTCCTAATTATCCATATGTAAAACTAAGCTATTGAGATATTTTGAAGTCACACTGGAATCTAATGGGACTGGTAATCATGCACGGATCCCCGAACTTGGCCCATTTTCTGGGTAATAAGTTACCAATTTTCATCCAAAAAAATAGGCAATTAAAGTAAAAACACCCCTCATAATGCACCACAGAGCACCTAGAAATCAAAAAATATATAGGGGGACATGGCCCCAGTCCCCCCTAGCTATGCGGAGCTTTGGTGCGCCTTGGTCAGTCAACAGTCTGGCAAAGGGGGTATGGGGACATCGTGGGCAATCCGTTGGGGGTCTTGACAGGGAAAAAGGTTAAGAACCCCCTGGTTTAAACAGTATACCAAATCAGGTAGTGGTGCAAGTAATGTTTTGTAATTACCAAACTGATGTTTTATGATCTCCCTTTTTTGGTCGTTCATAAATGTGTCCATATGTTAATAAATTGATGAATAGCAGCCTCGGCGTATTTATCACCACTTAACACCGAATGCCCTAAACTTACGCATAACTGAAGTTTTCATCACTCTCATTCCACACAAAAACCTTTTTACTATGGCACGCCTCTCTCATTATGGCACACCCCTTTCATCATGGCACGCCCCTTTCATCATGGCACGCCCCTTTCACCATGGCATGCCCCTTTCACCATGGCACGCCCCTTTCACGATGGCACGCCCCTTTCACCATGGTACGCCCCTTTCACCATGGCATGCCCCTTTCACCATGGCACGCCCCTTTCACCGTGGCACGCCCCTTTCACCGTGGCACGGCCCTTTCACCATGGCACGCCCCTTTCACCATGGCACGCCCCTTTCACCATGGCACGCCCCTTTCACCATGGCACGCCCCTTTCACCATGGCACGCCCCTTTCACCATGGCACGGCCCTTTCACCATGGCACGCCCCTTTCACCGTGGCACGCCCCTTTCACCGTGGCACGCCTCTTTCACCGTGGCACGCCCCTTTCACCTTGGCACGCCCCTTTCACCATGGCACGCCCCTTTCACCATGGCACGGCCCTTTCACCATGGCACGGCCCTTTCACCATGGCACGGCCCGTTCACCATGGCACGGCCCTTTCACCATGGCACGGCCCTTTCAACATGGCACGGCCCTTTCACCATGGCACGGCCCTTTCACCATGGCATGCCCCTTTCACCATGGCATGGCTCTTTCACCATGGCACGGCCCTTTCACCATGGCACGCCCCTTTCACCATGGCACGCCCCTTTCACCATGGCACGCCCCTTTCACCATGGCACGCCCCTTTCACCATGGCACGGCCCTTTCACCATGGCACGGCCCGTTCACCAAAGCACGGCCCTTTCACCATGGCACGGCCCTTTCAACATGGCACGGCCCTTTCACCATGGCATGCCCCTTTCACCATGGCACGCCCCTTTCACCATGGCACGGCCCTTTCACCATGGCACGGCCCTTTCACCATGGCACGCCCCTTTCACCATGGCACGCCCCTTTCACCATGGCACGCCCCTTTCACCATGGCACGCCCCTTTCATCATGGCACGCCCCTTTCACCATGGCACGCCCCTTTCACCATGGCACGGCCCTTTCACCATGGCACGGCCCTTTCACCATGGCACGGCCCGTTCACCATGGCACGGCCCTTTCACCATGGCACGGCCCTTTCAACATGGCACGGCCCTTTCACCATGGCACGGCCCTTTCACCATGGCATGCCCCTTTCACCATGGCAGGGCCCTTTCACCATGGCACGGCCCTTTCACCATGGCACACCTCTTCATTTTGGGCACTCCTTTCATTAAGGACCACGATGTCCCCCCTTTGGCCATTACATGCACCTTTGGCCATAGCCCACCCCATTGGCCATGGGTGCACACATCCCTCGCACTATTCACAGCAATCAGAGCACCCCGAGTAGCTCGCAGCACACTGAGCATCCCTGGCACCCTGCACATCCTGCAGCACCCTAAGCATTCCACAGCACCCAAGCATTCTACGGCACCCCGAGCATTCTGCAGCCTCCTGAGTATCCATGACATCCTGCAGCATCCCGCAGCATCCTGAGCATCCCTGGCATCCCTCACAACCTGCAACAACCCGCAGCACCCGAGCATTCCACAGCATCCCGAACATCCCTGGCATCCCGCAGCACCCCGAGCATTCCACAGCACTCAACGCATCCCACAGCACCCATGGCAACCCACAGCACCCCAAGCATTCCACAGCACCCAGAGCATCCCTGGCAGCCCGCACATCCTGCGGCATCCCACAGCACCCATGGCATCCCGCAGCACCCTGAGCATCCCTGGCATCCCGCACATCCCTGGCATCCCGCAGCACCCGAGCATTCTACAGCACCCCGAGCATCCCGCAGCATCCTGAGCATCCCTGGCATCCCTCACAACCTGCAACAACTCGCAGCACCCGAGCATTCCACAGCATCCCGAACATCCCTGGCATCCCGCAGCACCCCAAGCATTCTACAGCACCCAAGCATTCCACAGCACCCCGAGCATTCTGCAGCCTCCTGAGTATCCATGACATCCTGCAGCATCCCGCAGCATCCTGAGCATCCCTGGCATCCCTCACAACCTGCAACAACCCGCAGCACCCGAGCATTCCACAGCATCCCGAACATCCCTGGCATCCCGCAGCACCCCGAGCATTCCACAGCACTCAACGCATCCCACAGCACCCATGGCAACCCACAGCACCCCAAGCATTCCACAGCACCCAGAGCATCCCTGGCAGCCCGCACATCCTGCGGCATCCCACAGCACCCATGGCATCCCGCAGCACCCTGAGCATCCCTGGCATCCCGCAGCACCCGAGCATTCCACAGCACTCCGAACATCCCTGGCATTCCACAGCACTCCGAACATCCCGCAGCACCCGAGCATTCCACAGCACTCCCACCATCCTGTACAATTTCCCCCATTGCAACTCAGCACTCAGTTGAATCTAAGTGTGCTGAGGGAAGTGTACACTTTGAGCATGATTAGGCTTTGCCTTGTCATGCCAGATGGGCCATTTTGACCAAAGTTCACTTCTTCCTCACGTGATAAGTTGCACATTTGGTCTCCTTACTTTGCCTCACAAACGCTTAAATCTGCGCCCTCTTAAATAATCCTCTTTGTCTGCAGATAAGAATCCACAAGGACACACAAAGTAGTTTTTGTTTGGAGACCTTGGGCCTTGACATGTCCAGCTCGTGTGACCTGCCATCGCAGGCCGGGCATGCAGACAAGATGGCAACACGTCGTGCGCGCCATGCCAGCGGCTTGGGGGATGCTCGGGAAAACGACGTGTAAGATCCCCACTAAGTGATAGGAACACGAAGAAGTGTTACAGCTGAAACGTTGTAATGGCAGGGCCTGTTTAAATCATTAAGGTTTTCTCACAGATAACGTCACCTCAGAAATTGCCTCCTTTGTCACCTGACATTATGTAACTTTGTCGTTTTTGAACCACGAGTGCCGTGAGCTGATGTTCAACGTGTATCCCCTATGAAAGTATCCCTTTATTTTATGATCAAATGCCACAATTGTGTTGGGATGGGTTCCTTTGAGGCCACATGGGGACTGCGTGTCCTCGTGATGGAATTGCATGGGGCACGCGTGAGACGAAATGACATTCCTTGAAATATTGTGGCAGCTCCTTGAGAGGGCAAAGTGAATGTACAGGAGGATTATGTGATCCTCCTGAATGATTACATAAGAGATCTAGAACAGTACTCGGCAGAGAGCCCATACCTCCGACAGGGCCACATCTCAAAGAATCACTTTAAAAAATATATAAAATTCTCGTATCCGGAACCGGATCTTCACCGAAATCTAATCGATTCATTATTGGTGTTGGCTTAGCGGTTAGGGTGCCGGCTTGGGATCCTCGGATCTAGGGTTCGAATCCCGGTCGATCGCTGAATTCACACCAGGGGGGTTGACTCAGCCTGTCATCCTTCTGAGGTCGGCAAATTGAGTACCAGTTCACTGCTAATTCCCTGTGTGTCGCAAGAAGCGACTAACAGGGTTGGCGGCAGGAAGAGCATCCGGCCATAAAACATTGCTTCAAAAAGGGGACCACGGTGCCCGAAAAAGGGCATCCCCTGCTCTGCGGGGACAAAATGGCCTCTAAAGGTGGTTCTTATTGTCACGCACCCAACCTGTCCACCAGGTTTCGTCCGAATCCGTCCATACCTTTTGGAGATATCCTGCTCACAGGCAGAGAAACAGACAGCCGAACAGAGAGACAGACGGACGGGGGTGAAAACACAATGCATAAGGTGTGCATGATATAGATTGTCTGACTCCGACACGATGCTATTTGTCTGTTCCTGTATGAGACGTCATAGCAATTTCATGAAGTCTTCTTAAGATCTTGTACAAAGTAAAAATATAAAATAAAATTGCTTCGTGTCCGAGGCACGAGCAATTCATGTTCTCCTTTTGTTCATGTTTTCTACCTTTTGTGGAACGTCATTCCAGAGAGGCTTCAGGCCTTCCATTTCCTCCAGGGCTTCAGGTCGGCAATGCACCACCCACATCCCTACCCATGATCTTTACTACCTCCATCTTTACTACTTCTCGGTCTCATTCCTTCGTCCCTCTATTCTTTCGTCTACGGAACTGACTCTGTCTCTGTTGTCTTCGACCCCTCACACTCCAGTTGGTCTTCCTGGTCCCCTTTATCCCTCAGTTGATCTGTGACCCTGCTGCCTTATGTTATTTTAGCCTCCATGAGCATAGATTTCTGTGTTTGAATTTTTTTTTTTTTTAGAAGATTAGAAGATCTCAGCATTATGGTACCTAATGAGTTGCCCATTGGGTGGAACCTGACGTGTTGCCCATCAGGCAGCACTTCATGATACACGCATTTGAATGCACTGTGAGTACTTACGAGAAGTATCGATCGTTTGTAAAATTTATCTCATGGTATATAATGGCAGGTCATCGATATATTCCCATGTGTGACGTCTCATTGGAAACTCGTTTTATTTAATCAAGGTACATTTTTATTTAATTAAGGGACATTTCTATTGAACTAAGGGACATTTTTATTTAAAAAAAAAAAAATTTTCGTATACTGAATCGAGGCTCGTGAAAGAGCTAAATTGAGGGACATTTTATTTTAATTAAGGGACATTTTAATTTAATGAAGCGACATTTTTATTTAATTAAGGGACATTTCTATTTAATTAAGGGACATTTTTATTTAATTGAGGGACATTTTATTTTAATTAAGGGACATTTTTATTTAATGAAGTGACATTTTAATTTAATTAAGGGACATTTTTATTTAATGAAGCGACATTTTTATTTAATTAAGGGACATTTATATTTAATGAAGGGACATTTTTATTTAATTAAGGGACATTTTTATTTAATTAAGGGACATTTTAATTTAATTGAGGGACATTTTATTTTAATTAAGGGACATTTTTATTTAATGAAGTGACATTTTTATTTAATTAAGGGACATTTTTATTTAATTGAGGGACATTTTAATTTAATTAAGGGACATTTTTATTTAATGAAGCGACATTTTTATTTAATTAAGGGACATTTATATTTAATGAAGGGACATTTTAATTTAATTAAGGGACATTTTTATTTAATGAAGCGACATTTTTATTTAATTAAGGGACATTTTTATTTAATGAAGCGACATTTTTATTTAATTAAGGGACATTTATATTTAATGAAGCGACATTTTAATTTAATTAAGGGACATTTATATTTAATGAAGGGACGTTTTAATTTTATTAAAGGACATTTTTATTTAATGAAGCGACATTTTAATTTAATTAAGGGACATTTTCATTTAATGAAGCGACATTTTTATTTAATCAGGGGACGTTTTTATTTAATGAAGCGACATTTGTATTTAATCAGGGGACATTTTTATTTAATGAAGGGACATTTATATTTAATCAGGGGACATTTTTATTTAATTAATGGTGTCTCTTCCTTATTCCTTTGTTGATAAGTTAGCCAACTTCTTCTTTACTTCCTCTCCTTTGTCTTCTAAATGTTCTTCTGTACTTCTTCCCAAATCCGAATGGTGTCTTCCTTCATTGCAATCGATTTTATCCTTCAATTGAGACCAAAATACTCACTCTGATATAACTCTTTTGGGAGTAAATGGTTTTGTTTTTTTTTGTATACAGGATCGAGGCTCGTCAAAGAGCTAACATTTATCACACAAAAAAAATCAAACAGACGCACAAAATATATAATAAGGGTAGCGGTAGACAAGATGGGGAGAGAAGGAGAAGCACAAACACAACATTTGAGAGCAGGGACATCGGGAGATCTGTGAGGGGAGAGGGCTTGGGGAGAGGAGGCGTGGGAAGGGGGGGAGGGGTGCGAGAAGTATAAAACACAAGGACACTGCAAAGACTTCCAGGAAAGAAGTTGGTATTTCAAAAAAGTGGATCTGGGGTGAAATTATGCGGGGGTAGAAAAGATCAAGGTTTTGGATGGGGGAAGATAAGAGATGGTGGTGAACAGCTATTTTAAAGACCTGGAGGGAGGAGTGGGATTGAAGAGAGTGAAGGAGTTTGTTCCAGAGGCGGGAGAAAAGAGGAATGAAGGAGTGAAGGTGAGCAGAGAGTCTTGATTTTGGCTGTTTAACCAAAAGAGGATTGCAGGCAGATCTTGTGCGACCTGTAGGAATATTTGGGGGACAGAGCCCAGAGAGAGCTGGGGGAGCAAGGCCGGAGAAGAGTTGGTAGAAGACAGAAAGACCACCAACCTGCCTGTGGTGAGTAAGTGAAAGGCCCTTGGAGTTAGCTTCATCGTGGGAGAATCCAATGATTCTGAAAGCTTTGGTTTCAACAGCATGAAGCCGAGCTAGGTGTGAGGCAGGAGCACTGGTCCAGAGGGGAGAACAGTATTCCATTGAGTTGTGGATGAAAGCCTTGTAGGTGATGAGGAGCGCAGGTGTGCCAAGGAAGGACTTCGCACGACGGAGAATGCCCAGTCGGCGACTGGCTTTGGAGACCAGATTGGAAATGTGGTTTTCCCAGGAAAGATCATGGCAGATAGTGAGACCCAAAAGCTTGAGTGACAGAACTTCTTGGAGAGGATTGTTCAGAAAGTGGATGGGAGGGTTGTCCAGTCGGTCTTTTCAGAGAGACATAGTAAGAGTGTGAGATTTGTCAGGATTGAAAGACATGTTCTTACTTGTTTGACCAGTCTGTGATTTTGTCCAGGTCTGCAGAGAGTGAGGAGGCTGCAGACTGCTGATCTGAGGTATGAGGAATGGAGCAGCAGAGAGTGGAATCATTAGCAAAGACATAGAGAGGATTTTCCAGAGAGTCGGAGAGATCATTGATGAAGACCAGAAATAGCACAGGGCCCAGAACAATTCCTTGGGGAATTCCAGCCTGAACAGGAAGGGGAGATGAGAGAAACTCATTCAGCGCCACACGACTAGATTACGACTAGAGAGGAAGTCCGCAAGCCATGCGTGGAGATTTCCATGGATACCATAGGAGGAGAGTTTGGTGAGCAGAGCGGGGTGCCAGACCGTATCGAAGGAACGTGATATCTCAAGGGAGACAGCTCTAATTTCCTGTTTGGCATTGAGGACCTCCATCCATTGTTGAGACAGCAGAAGCAGCATGTCCAGAGTAGAGTGACCTGGTCTGAAACCAAATTGATGGTCAGAGATCAAGCCATTAGAGAAGAGGAAAGATTTGATATCCGAAGCAATGATGGATTCCATGACTTCGCTGATAATTGGGAGAAGGCTGATTGGTCTGTTGTTGCAAGGATCTGTTTTTGCACCTTTTTGTGCAAAGCGGTGATGTTGGCTGATTTTCAAGCTGATGGCAGATGACCTTGAGCAAAAGAGAGGGTGAAGAGAACAGAGAGAGGGAGTGAAAGAGCGGAAGAACAGGATTTTAGGACCCGTGGGCTGATGCCGTCAGGTCCAGTTGCAGAATCAGAGTCGAGGGTTGACAGAAACCTCTCCACCTTGTCAGGAGAAAAGGACACAGAGTCCAGGAGCAGCTGGGTACGACTGGGTACGGTGGTACATAGAGGGATGGGTTTGGGACACAAGATTTAGAGGCAAACACAGAGTTGAGGCATTCAGCTTTCTCACGAGCGGAGTCAGCTGTGTAGCCGTTTGAGGTAAGGGAGGGGATGGAGGGGGAACAAACACCAGAAACAGATTTGACCAGACGCCACCAGGATTTGGAAGAGGGAGACAGGTTTGAGAATTTGTCTGAAAATGTTAAGCTTTATTTTATTTTCGCACTCGATGAGTTCAATTTTCTCAGGTAAAGGCAAAATATGGAAAAACCTTACCTTGGTTTAAATTATTTTTGACTTATTTGGTGTAATCTTTATTGATTAATAATATAAATAATATTCCTAATAACAATTATTGTTATTATTATTATTATTATTATTATTATTATCAGGATATCCAAAAGGTATACACATTCACCTTGGAGTTGTCTCACCTGGGTTTGAATCCCGACCCAGCCATAAACTGTCATCTTGGTGTTTCATCAATGTGTGCGCATTCCATCAGAAGGATGTTAAACCAAAGGACCCATCTACCAGCACTGGTCTTTGGAGGACGTTAAACATCACATGGTGTCTTCGTAAAGAGTATGCGAGTTATTTCCAGAATCCTGAACAAATCACAAATTATTGTCCATGTCCCTTCAGTCGAATGTCAGGCCTGGCCAGCCAGTTCGTGAAATACTTGGGCCAAAACATACTCCAGCTGACCCCACAAGAAGGAAATAATTGGGGCCGATGTTGTTGTTGTTGTAGTGGTAGTGGTATCTCATTCCCCAATGTATAATAAAGTACTTTGTACATGGTGTCCATTAAAAGTGATGGCAATAATAAGTGATCAATTTCTTTTGATGTTACTCGTTTAGAGGCAAGGCAGAACTTTTACGCAAACATACTGGATCATACGTGCACGCCTAAGAGATGTCTTCTTCTTCATTCGTATGCAGCACAAGGTTGCACGGTGGCATCAATAGCCTAGGGCATGGCTTGGCCGCTTATGTAATGCCCTCTACTGGTCATGGCAGGAATTTGTAATTTGTTGAGTGTGCTGGCGATGGCTCGCCTACTCTTCGCGAAGGACAGTGGGGTGTTTAACGTACACCAGCGAATGCCAGCAGACGAGACTCCAGTTTAACATCCATCCGAGGGATGGCACACACACTGACCGGTGAGTCACCGCATGACAGATTACAGGTGGGTCGTGATTGAAACCCAGGATAGACATGTTAGAGGCGAGTGTGAGTACCTCTAGAGTCTTGGCCATCCTGTCAGCCCTTGAGAGATGTCGATCCTTCAATATGAAGTCCATTGCAAGAGAAACTTCTAAATTGTTTTGAAATAAAATCTTTTGAGCATGCAATTAGCTTTTCCAAAGCACTTTGCTGGAGACAAATGTTGTATGTTATAGAAACGCAGTTGTTCGCTTTCACTTTGGGCCGATTTCCTGTCGTTTCTTCTAATGAGCCAAGCAGTGGCTCTAATCCAGCACCGAGTTAATTATTTTGACGCAGTATGCTCTGGGTAACCTCCAGCCAGCCATGCGGGGAAGCAGCGGGGCGATGAGGTGACAGACTAACAGCCAAGTCGGAATCATTTTGCTTTTCTGGATTTTAATTGCGTTTGTGCTTTCTTTGTTGGCAGATGTCATGATAATGCATGAACATTGCGCTTTTCCCCCCAAAAAGATGGACCCCGCACCGCGTGGTCCGCCACGTGGGGGACATTCTTGCTCGACACAATGGCAATAAAACTTTGCCCTCTCGTGGGTTTTCGCTAAATTAATGTTTGTTATCGTAAATTAAGGTTTCCACCCGAACGGTTCTCATTTTCGGTACGATACTGTACAAAACAACTCTGATATTGGCAGCGTTGCTCGGCCCCTTCGCATGATCCCGTTGTGTCCACGGAATGACGTAGGAGAACATGTATGACTCGTACGTGTAGTCGCTCTCTCTACTCACGCCATTTTCGGTATGTTGGGGTCTGCGCCTCCGAGAACATGTATTGTTTGGTCAAGTCTTTCACAAACCGGCTGGCAAGACCTGACGGTCGACTGGGCTAGGTGATGTGGGCAGGAATATGTAATTTGTTGAGGGTTCTGGTAGTAACCCCCTCACTCTTCCTTTGGGAAAGACACCATGGTGTCTTTAACATCCAACAGCTAATGCTGTCAGATGTGAAACCTGGCTTCACGTCCATCCGGTAGGGATGGCTCACCACTCACCTTGCAGAGCAACGTCCTGCTTGAGAAGCACCAATCCGACCATTTATAGTCCGCTCGAGAATGAAACTCAGACTACATAGCTCAAAGGCAAGTGTTAGGGTTAGGGTTAGTAAATCAGGGTTAGGTTCCCTTCCTTTACCAGATAAAATAGAAATAAAACACGATCAACAGTCTAAAAACGACGTAGCCGGGCTTGGATCTGCTGATTGGAGGATCTACTGTCCTGTCATGTGACCAGATCGTCAGCTCTGATTGTTAGACGTTTGTGAGGGGCATACCTACACTGGGCTAGGCTGTAAAAATATGGCGGCCGAACCATGTAACCGATGACGTCATGATTTTTTTTTTCTTTACCAATTCATCCCTAGGTTATGCTCAAGAAATTTCATACTGATCGGATCAAACACTACTTGTCAATTTATGACGTCATAATGAAGGCACCTATGACATCATTATTTATATATGTTATTCCTCATGGGCAGTACTTTACAATGTGCCACTTTTAATTTTTTTCCCCATGGAGTGGTTTCAGAGATATGGAGGAGCAATGTTTTTCGGGGTTTCCAAGATGGCGCCAGTACCACGTGACCTATGACGTCAAATTGTCATTTAAAAATTATACAGGAGGCGCTCCTACAGTGAGAATTACGTGCCAATCGGACCAACGGTTGCAGAGAAAACTAATTTTAAAGGAAGTAAACATGCAAAATGCCAGCAGAAGGGACATACGTACATACGGACAGACAGACGCTGTTCCAGACGTCATTTCCGGTTAGTTTCAAGTTTTGGCACTGATGATGTCATGAACCACAGACACTTCTCCAGAGGCGCCTTTACATTGGTTAACTTTCCAATTATAATCATCCAATATTTGATCAAAATAGATCAAGTGCTTTAACAATAAATTGGTTCACAATCTCACATGATATTCATTACGCGATGTCTTGTAGGGTGCATGACCAGGAGCACGCATCATTTGTAGGTGTCATCACCTGTCACAGGATCTTTGTTCTGGACGCATCTTCTGTAGATGTCATCATGACTTTCCTAGGGGCAGAGACCGGGTTGTGGAGATGGGGTGTTCGGTACTAGCTCTGCTTGAGGTCTCTATGTGGATATGAGGTCCTATATGATCATGGCTTGCTGTTCCTTTATGATTATTGACAATCATAATCGTTGGGTTACCTTATTCGTGCCAGTGGCCTACTCCTTCAGGTGTTTGGCTTTGCTTTGATAAAAACTGAAGATGATCTTCACAAACACCTTGCAGCAGGATAGTCCTGGAGGTGACTTTAGAAGAGAAGATGTGATCTCCACAGGGCTGAGGACCAATGAGACAGGATCTGTCTTTCCTTGAAGGAAAGCCAATGGGAATTTCAATGAATGACATTTTTGTTTAATTCTTGTGCCTCGCGACAATTTCAACTTCCTGCATGGTGAATGTCTTTTTTTATTTGCAGACGCAGTCGTACCTGGATGTTTCGAAGCAAAGGGAGCTCCGACGAGCACACCCGAAGCCAGCGAGAGCGCGGGGAGCGACAACGCCACTGGTGTAGCCTTGTCTGAAGTCAGTGGCTCAGACGGAGGCTGTTCAGAGGATGAGGACCATTGGAGCAAGATCGGCAGACCTGCTGGTGAGGAATTCCACCTGTGGACATGTCAGGAAGTGCTGACCCATATCAGGCGGAAATACATTTAAAGTTGGGACGCTAGACCCGTTTCACATTCACTGGAGATGTATATCCAGCCAACATCTTGAGGATGTGTCACATGGTTCGACTTAACTTCGGCTGAAGCCCTTTGACACATCTCCTTTCAATTGGGTGGGGGTTTTTTTGTATACAAGGTCGAGGCTCGTGTAAGAGCTAACATTGATCACAAAAAAGACAAACTGACACATAAAACATATGATAAAGCGAGCGGGAGAAAAATATGGAGAGCAGGGACATCGGGAGATCTGTGGGAGGGAGAGGGCTTGGGGAGAGGAGGCATGGGAAGGGTGGGGGGTGGGGGGAGGTTAAAAAAAACACATGGACACTGCTAGGACTTCCAGGAAAGAAGTCGGTATTTCAAAAAAGTGGATCTGGGGTGAATTAACGGGGGTAGAAAAGATCAAGGTTTTGGATGGGGGAAGATAAGAGATGGTGGTGAACAACTGTTTTAAAGACCTGGAGGTTAATCTATTAAATGGAATATACAGCACAACTACCATACTACACTGATGTTATAGAAACCATTATTGCTCTCCTGTTCAAACTCTGCCTCTCATTAGGAAGAAAAGCTGCAGTCATGATGATAAAAGCAAGCTTCAGCTGGCCAAGGAGAAACCACATGGTCAATATAGTCTGCCCTTATCAGGTTTTGTCAACACGTGGCCTACGTCACCTCCCAACTGAGGCTGATATTGCCCAATAACGATATGTGAAGCTCTTCTGGTTTCAATGGTGTCTGACATCCAATGCTTTTATTGGCCACGGCCATTAGGTGTCCTATCAGCAGTGGGTAACTGCCACTCGAGCGGCAACCGTGGGTAACGCCGGGTGTCAAGCACCACTAATGTCAGGAAGAGTTCACATATCTGGTCTCGAAACTTTATTCCCATGCCTCATAAGTTAGTTAATCGTACGATTGAATTAATTGATTGTAATTAAATACTTGATTTAATTAATTTGATCAATGTATTAGCCCACCCTATTACTGCCATCCGTGCTTAAAAAAGCCCAAATGTCCTATTTATGGGCCGAGTACTGATGTCACGATGGGATGTGGAATAGAGATGTAGGACTTGAGACAACGGAAAAAATTATTCGGTGGAATTTGCAACTGGTACTCTGAGTGATGTATCTTGTTCTTCTTTGTGTTCGGCAATGGCAGGAGGTGAAACGAACGGAGAACTGGAGTTGGATGTGAACAAGAGGCCTAAACTAGGCCGAGAGTCGTGGACAGGACCAGGTGAGGCCTTGGGTTCTGCAGCTTAGGAGTTAGTGGGGTTTACCTGTGCTAGAACGGGACAATGTGTCTCACACACGCCTCACTTTTAGATGATCAAAGTGCCGAAAGACAAACCGAATGAAGGCCAAAGCAAACAAATGCGCAGACATGGACATGGCACGGAGGGTGGGAATTTGGCACTTTTTCTAGGAAGGGTGTGGTGACTGGGATGTGGTGTCAGGAAAGCACATGTCTGCGTTTATCTTGCCTGAATTTCCAGCCATAGGGCTGCTGTGCTTTCCCATTCCTCACTTTTATCCCATTCGTGTCATTGCATTCCTCATTCTGTTTAAATTGAACACATGGACAACGTACACAACACAATTAGATAGTTGTGTGTGTGTGTGTGTGTGTGTGTGTGTGTGTGTGTGTGTGTGTGTGTGTGTGTGTGTGTGTGTGTTTTGGTTTGATGTGTGGATGCGTACTTTCATCACTTGTATTGACACACCAATTGAAACAATGTTGTACTTTGTTACCTCCGCAACCGAAAGTGGACGGAGGTCATGTATTCACCCCTGTCTGTTTGTCTGTCTGTCTGGTTGTGACCACGATATCTCATAAAGTTGTGGACGGACTCGGATGAAACTTGGTGGCAGGTTGGGTGTGTGACACGGAACAATTGATTTGGTTTTGGTGAACATCCGGATCTGGATACTATAATTATTTAAGTGTTTTTTTACCATTCAGAGATAGGGCCAAAACGATACTTCCAAAACGATATTCGATATCAAGAAACGATTCAAAACAGTTCAAAACAAATGATATCGATCCAAAACGATACTTCCAAAACGATATTCGATATCAAGAAACGATTCAAAACGGTTCAAAACAATTCAAAACAAATTACATCGATCCAAAACAATACTTCCAAAACGATATTCGACATCAAGAAACGATTCCAAACGGTTCAAAACAAATGATGTCGGATCCAAAACAATACTTCCAAAACGATATTCGATATCAAGAAACGATTCAAAATGGTTCAAAACAAATGATATCGATCCAAAACGATACTTTCAAAACGATATTCGATATCAAGAAACAATTCAAAATGGTTCAAAACAAATGATATCGATCCAAAACGATACTTCCAAAACGATATTCGATATCAACAAACGATTCAAAACGGTTCAAAACAATTCAAAACAAATTATATCGATCCAAAACGATATTCAATATCAAAAAACGATTCAAAACAATTCAAAACAAATTATATCGATCCAAAACGATACTTCCAAAACGATATTCGACATCAAAAAGCAACTCAAAACGGTTCAAAACAGTTCAAAATAAATGATATCGATCCAAAACGTTATTCAATATCAAAACACGATTCAAAACAATTCAAAATAAATGATACCGATCCAAAACGATATTTCCAAAACGATATTCATTATCAAAAAACGAATCAAAACAATTCAAAACAAATATCGATCCAAAACGATACTTCCAAAACGATATTCTATATCAAAAAACGATTCAAAACAATTCAAAACAAATTATATCGATCCAAAACGATACTTCCAAAACGATATTCGATATCAAAAAGCGATTCAAAACGGTTCAAAACAATTAAAAACAAATTATATCGATCCAAAACGATACTTCCAAAACGATATTCAATATCAAAAAACGGTTCAAAACAATTCAAAACAAATGATATCGATCCAAAACAATACTTCCAAAATGATATTCGATATCAAGAAACGATTCAAAATGGTTCAAAACAATTCAAAATAAATGATACCGATCCAAAACGATATTTCCAAAACGATATTCATTATCAAAAAACGAATCAAAACAATTCAAAACAAATGATGTCGATCCAAAACGATACTTACAAAACGATATTTGATATCAAAAAACGATTCAAAACGGTTCAAAACAATTCAAAACAAATTATATCGATCCAAAACGATACTTCCAAAACGATATTCGATATCAAAAAGCGATTCAAAACGGTTCAAACAATTCAAAACAAATTATATCGATCCAAAACGATACTTCCAAAACGATATTCGATATCAAAAAACGGTTCAAAACAATTCAAAACAAATGATATCGATCCAAAACGATACTTACAAAACGATATTCTATATCAAAAAATGATTCAAAACAATTCAAAACAAATTATATCGATCCAAAACGATACTTCCAAAACGATATTTGATATCAAAAAACGATTCAAAACGGTTCAAAACAATTCAAAACAAATTATATCGATCCAAAACGATACTTACAAAACGATATTCGATATCAAGAAACGATTCAAAACGGTTAAAAACAAATGATATCGATCCAAAACGATATTTCCAAAACGATATTCGATATCAAAAAACGATTCAAAACAAATTATATCGATCCAAAACGATACTTACAAAACGATATTCGATATCAAGAAACGATTCAAAACGGTTAAAAACAAATGATATCGATCCAAAACGATACTTCCAAAACGATATTCGATATCAAAAAGCGATTCAAAACGGTTCAAAACAATTAAAAACAAATTATATCGATCCAAAACGATACTTCCAAAACGATATTCAATATCAAAAAACGGTTCAAAACAATTCAAAACAAATGATATCGATCCAAAACAATACTTCCAAAATGATATTCGATATCAAGAAACGATTCAAAATGGTTCAAAACAATTCAAAATAAATGATACCGATCCAAAACGATATTTCCAAAACGATATTCATTATCAAAAAACGAATCAAAACAATTCAAAACAAATGATGTCGATCCAAAACGATACTTACAAAACGATATTCTATATCAAAAAATGATTCAAAACAATTCAAAACAAATTATATCGATCCAAAACGATACTTCCAAAACGATATTTGATATCAAAAAACGATTCAAAACGGTTCAAAACAATTCAAAACAAATTATATCGATCCAAAACGATACTTCCAAAACGATATTCGATATCAAAAAGCGATTCAAAACGGTTCAAACAATTCAAAACAAATTATATCGATCCAAAACGATACTTCCAAAACGATATTCGATATCAAAAAACGGTTCAAAACAATTCAAAACAAATGATATCGATCCAAAACAATACTTCCAAAACGATATTCGATATCAAGAACCGATTCAAAACGGTTCAAAACAATTCAAAACAAATGATATCGATCCAAAACGATACTTCCAAAACGATATTCGATATCAAGAAACGATTCAAAACGGTTAAAAACAAATGATATCGATCCAAAACGATATTTCCAAAACGATATTCGATATCAAAAAACGATTCAAAACAAATTATATCGATCCAAAACGATACTTCCAAAACGATATTCGATATCAAGAAACGATTCAAAACGGTTAAAAACAAATGATATCGATCCAAAACGATATTTCCAAAACGATAATCGATATCAAAAAACGATTCAAAACAAATTATATCGATCCAAAACGATATTTCCAAAAGTTGTGGATGACTTGTGACAAAAGTAGGTGGATGAGATGGTTCGGTGACAAGAACAAGCCGATTTGGTTTTGGTTTTCAGGTTCAGATCCAGATCTGACCTCTGACCTATCAGTGGATACAAAACGTAAACGGTTCTGCCTGGTGGAGGTATGCGCTCTACCGAGTGAGTGCCGTTCTAGTTACCATTGTCATTCGTAACACACAATCGTTAGGAAAATTTGTGTTGTGTCATCCACACATTGTATAGATCCAAGTTTGAGTGGTAATTATGCGTTTCATCCACTTCATTTGATCTTAAAGGAAGTTTTTCTTTTTTTTTGGCACTACAAGTTTAAGTTTAATATGCAGTTAGCTTATTCATGTAAGGGTAAAATATGCTTCTTGATTATACTTGATACCTCATTCACACTACATCAACCAATCTCATAAAGGAACACTCAATGATGTCGGTGTCGTATCACACATTTATACAGTATTGCCCCACGCATGGTAAATGTTGCTCTTTACCGGCCACAATTATCCCACCTTGTGGGGTCGGCCGGGGGAAGCTTGGCCCATGTTTTTCATGAACCGGCCTGGCCAGGCCTGACGTTCACCTAGTTAGGGCAGGAATTTGGAATTTGGCCATGGTGCCGGCGTTACTCGCCTCTTTGCGAAGGATGACTCCCAGTTTAACGTCCATCCGAGGGACGGCACACACATTGATGAATCACCCTGCCTGTGAAACATCAATCTGACAGTTTATAGCAGGGTCGGGATTCAAACCCAACCTGGACACTTTAGAGGCGATTGTGCGTACCTCTAGGCCATCCTGTCAGCTCTCACATTGTGTTTATGCATTTCTAATTTCTTCCATTTCTCGCGTCTCTGTCCATCTTCTGGTGTGTTTGATTGACCCGCTCAGTAAAAAGGTCTTCTCCATGGGTCACAGCACTTGCACAGCATGGCCTATGTCAACCACCATTCATTCCAAATGCCCTGCCTACATAAACGCAATGTGGGATAAACGCATTGTCTTAGTTACATTGCTGTCATGGTTACGCCGTGTCCAGCTGTAGCAGCTCGGTAAACGTACTGATTGTTAACGCCCTCTAGAAGAGAACGTTGCTTAGTGCAAACGAGGTATCAAAGTTGTTATAAAGTGTAAGCTTCATATATTATAAAGACTGGAGATATGTGACATCATCCTGCGGGTTCATTATTTTGGTGTAGGCCGGCTTACACGACTGCATCGTGGTGATGTTTTGTTCTTTGCATTTCGAAATTGCAAAATAGGACACAACTCTGTAGTAACGTGTAGAATATTCTGGAAGCTTCTGGATATGGAGAAGCATAATCTATGTGGAGAGATGTTCAACTCCATAATCTTAATATTGAGCAATATTATTACCTCTGCCACCAAAGGTGGATGGAGGTTATGTTTTCACCCCTGTCTGTTTGTTTGTCTCTCTGTCTGTGAACAAGATAATATCTCAAAAGGTTGTGGACGGGTTCGGACGAAATTTTGCAGAGAGGTAGTGTATGTGACAAGGATGGAATGATTAGATTTTGCTGAAGATCCGGATTCGGATCCGGCTACTAGAATTTTAAAGTGATTCTTCACCATTGGGAGATAGGGCCAAAAACGATACATAGCAGGATATCTCAAAAAGTTATGGACGGATTTGGACAAAACTTGGTGGACCAGTTGGTTGTGTGACCAGAACGAATCGATTCGATTTTGGTGAAGATCTGAATATGGATTCAGATACGATAATTATTTAATTTTTAAGTGATTCTTCACTATTGAGAGATCGGGCAAAAGCGATAAATAACATGATATTAAAAAACGTTATGGATGATTTATGACTAAACTTGGTGAATGAGTTTGTTAGGTGACACAAAGAAGCCGAATAGATTTTGCTTCAGGTCCGAATCCAGATCCGGCCTATCATTGGGATACAAAACAAACTGTGCCTGGCGGAGGTATGCGCTCTTCCGAGTGCCGTTCTAGTTGTTACCTGTGGCTTCCTCATAACATGCAGATGCTTAAAAGTTGGCAATAGTTGTATGTGCCTCATTCTGGCCAAGGGATTGATGATGTCAAGGAAAAATTATTTTCCAGAAGTATGGTTGGTATGGTGCAATGCCAATGGTGCAATGATCTTTTGCATTTAAAGCAACTCTGCCCCGTCCCATCTGTGGCGTTTGATCCCATCTGTAGCCTAAAACGTCTTTAGACATCTACCCAGCATTTAGTCCTGTTGGTGGTGGCATTTAGAGTTGGTGGATGCTCGGATGACAAGTGTGGCACCAAATATTCGAACAAGTAGTCAGAAGAATCAGTCATACCTAGGGGGTGTTGTTTTTTGACCTCATTATCCATGGAGTCTCTCTGCACACCCCAAGATGGCTAGCTCGGCTAATCTGACTGCCTATCGCCGTCGCCATCGGCTCCGCGGCTTGCAGGGCTATATGCAGTAACGTTACTGCTGCCCTGTTACGGAGAGGCAGATAATGATGTTCGAGAAAACACTCATGTCTGTGGCCAAGGAAATGGAGATACCTTTATAATCTACCTGCATTGCCTTTTACGTGACAAAGAGATGACTGATTTTCTGGACTTTTCTGTTATTGACAATCTTTGTAAAGAGATTGTGAGATCGCTTGGCTGTTGAATCATCCATACTTATCGTGGATAAAACATTTGTTATTTAGGTTTTGTTTAAAATTAGCTTCGACACAGCCTTAGAAACCGTTCTGGGTACTTGCACCTCTGCGCGACTTTAATAAGACGTTATCTTGTATCAAAATGGACTACAGGCATGTGCTGATGAGGATTGTAGTGGAATGTTGTTAGATAGTCATAATGTCGCACAATTGCTGCAAAGCGGTCTGCATGATTACTAATACTGCTACTACTCATTTGCTGGCCAGTTATTTCCACTTTCCTGTGAGGTCAGCCGGGAGAAGTCTTTGATTCAAGTCTTTCACGAACTTTGGCCGGTGAAGGATACTCCCCCACGTGAAAATTGCGGTAACACTCCGCGTTTCATTCGGACCGGTACGTACGAGACCGGGACTGTCAACAATTAAATACAAGTGGTTGTGGTTCAAATGTGAAACTCTCTAAAGGCCCATTTTTTATCTATCATGTCATTCCCTCAAGAACATGACTCACTGGGCTGGGTTTCAACGTCCAACGAGATAACGACGCAAGGCATATGGTAAATATGGCCAAACGATATCGTGATGGGATATGCAGGCCAAAAAAGGAAAGCATTCAAAACCATCATTTGGCCTAAACAAAGTCATGATGTGAAGATTGAGGCTATTTCGGCGTCGCAAATTCTCTATGTAAATATGTATTGTGTAGCGCCGCCTCCAGGTGGGAGAGGGTATTACAAGTCCCACCCTTTACTGTACAGTGTTCCCATCCCTATGTTTTCCAGTTCAGTGTGGTGTTTTGAATTGTATGCAGTAGGCATGTTTTTACTTCATGCACGTAACCCAGGTTATTTGTTTTTTTTCCCCGGAGCAATTGAGGCATCTGTCAGTTGCCTATACACTGCCCAAATAAAGGTATGTGTCAGAAGAACGTGTTACCATGCTTGGAGGAAGATTACCTGCAGGGCGAGTACTCTGCTAGTCATGGTAATCAAACAGGATTAATGTTTCGTTTTTGTTTTCCACATTGGCTGCTGGACCCGAGGAGAGGTGGTAAAAAGTAGATAGGCCCCCAACCTGCCTGCGATGTGACAGCAATGGGTCTTGTGATCCATTCTCATTGCTGGAGATTCCATTAATTTTGAGAGCTTTGGATTCCACAGAATCCAGAAGAGAGAGATGTCATGCTGGGGCACTAGCAGAGAGCAGTACTCCATTGAGCGACAGACCAAGACCATAGAGGGTGGGAGTAGTTTTGATTTTTCAAGGAATGACCTGGTGCGATGGAGTATAGAAGCGTTATTGTCTTTTATTCCTGCCTGGCAAAAAGAAAAGGGTTTGCTCAGACATTTGATATTCGTGGCAAACATTTTGTAAGTCAATTGTTCAAAACTCCCGAGCTGCTCAATTCAAGTGACTTTCAGGTCATCTCATCTCGATTCTAAAAAAGAGATTAACTTATAAAATGGGTCGTAGGATGTCTGGATGTCTGTCCGTCTGGTCATACATCCATCCGCCATTTTTGCTACTCTTCTCTTATCATCCTGCTGATTGTTCTGAAACTTGGCACTTGAATACAAGACGGTATCCCACACAATCGTTTGGGCTTGAATTTTTCGATTTTGGATCATGAGTCTTTGGGGGGGGGGTGGGGGGGGGGGAGGGGGATAACCTCCAAAATTTGGATCCCTACTCATCCTTTATTTACCAACTGATTTCTCTGAAACCCGATACAGCCCTTCTATTCGATGGTCTGCAGGATCATTCAGTCAAGGACTTTTCAATTTCCGATCAGTGGGGCTTCCCCCAAATCAGCAGAAGTCTGAACTACATTCTCAAGAGATGACCATCAACCCACTCGGGGGGCTTTTTTTCAAGTTTAAATGCGGCTTTGTTATTCTCCTAAATATCATATTAAATCGTTTGTTCACTTTTATCGCGTGTATTTATTAAATCTGTAGTCAAAGCAAGATTATTTTTTAATCCTTTTTATCGTAAAGTAAAAGCAAGATTTTAAAACTGAGGAACTTCCAAATAAAGTATTATATTGGAAATGATTCCAGAAGGCCAAGCGATACACACGGGCAAGTTATCAATTGCGAACGCATGATGAGAACCTTGACTTTTCGTAAAAATCTCTGTGCAATCTATTTTTACAAAAATAATAAGTAAAGCAAACAGTTTGTACCTATAATGAACTTTTCTTATACATGATCCCTTTCTTTACTTTATGTAGTTGTAATGCTCCCCCCCACCCCCCTCATTCCCCCCCACTCACCCAGACAACTCCCCATCATCTGGCCAAGTTGGCTTGTTTGCTGTTTGACCTTCTCTGTCCCTATAGTAGCCCAAATAGCCTCAATCTTCACATCATGACTTTGTTTAGGCCAACTGATGGTTTTGAATGCTTTCCTTTTTTGGCCTGCATATCCCATCACGATATCGTTTGGCCATATTTACCATATGCCTTGCGTCGTTATCTCGTTGGAAGATGAAACCCAGCCCAGTGAGTCATGTTCTTGAGGGAATGACATGATAGATAAAAAATGGACCTTGAGAGAGTTTCACATTTGAACCACAACCACTTGTATTTAATTGCTGACAGTCCCGGTCTCATACATACCGGTCCAAATGAAACGCGGAGTGTTACCGCAATTTTCACGTGGGGGAGTATCCTTCACCTTCACCGGCCAACGTAGGCCTACTACTTGCAACCAGGAATCGTGTCACTGCTTGCTTCTACCCTTATAATCGTTATACTGATGTGGTAATTTCTGATTGGTTGTTTAACGACGAATCACAGTGTAAACCATCAACATTTGAAGGTATTCCATTGTAGTACATTTTCACATAAGGGGCATTCTTGTACCATTTACAGTCACGTGAAAAAGTAAGTACACCCCATGTAAAGTTTTGACTTTTTCAACATATTTCAACATACAGCTATTTGATCTTCATTTCAACAATATTGAAAG
The DNA here is from genome assembly GCF_964187855.1 of Myxine glutinosa. Classification (NCBI taxonomy): domain Eukaryota; kingdom Metazoa; phylum Chordata; class Myxini; order Myxiniformes; family Myxinidae; genus Myxine; species Myxine glutinosa. The sequence goes on from NC_136269.1 coordinate 135,789,813, forward strand.
ATAAAGGTGATATAATATAACAAATATCATGAAACATTTACATTTTGTAGTCCATTGTATAATTTAAATAAACATAAATACAAATTTCGCATGTGGAAAAAGTAAGTACACCCCTACATTTATCACTACTTCAAACACCTAAAATTAGAATCAGATGCACCAGCTCAGGTGCAAATGATTAGAACATAATTAGAGAGTATCTTGGAGGAACCTGTCTTATTTAACCCTCAAACATTTAGTTTGGTTTGCTCTTCTTTTTTTTTCTTTCTTTTTTTTTCTTTTTGTATCCAGAATCGAGGCTCGTGAAAGAGCTAACATTTATCACACAAACAAATCAAACAGACAAACAAAATATATAAAAAGAGGGAGCGGTGGACAAGATGGGGAGAGATGGGGAAGCACACAAACACAACATTTGAGAGCAGGGACATCGGGAGATGTGTGGGAGGGAGAGGGTTTGGGGGAGGAGGCGTGGGAAGGTGGGTGGGTGGAAGAAGTATGAAACACAAGGACACTAAGGAATTCCAGGAAAGAAGTTGGTATTTCAAAAAAGTGGATTTGGGGTGAAATTAGCAGGGGCAGAAAAGATCAAGGTTTTGGATGGGGGAAGATAAGAGATGGTGGTGAACAGCTGTTTTAAAGACCTGGAGGGAGGAGTGGGATTGAAGAGAGTGAGGGAGTTTGTTCCAGATGCGGGAGAAAAGAGGAATGAAGGAGTGAAGGTGAGCAGAGACTCTTGATTTTGGCAGTTTAACCATAAGAGGGTTGCAGGCAGATCTTGTGCGACCTGCAGGAATATTTGGGGGACAGAGCCCAGAGAGAGCTGGGGGGGGCAAGGCCGGAGAGGAGTCGGTAGAAGACGGAAAGACCACCAACCTGCCTGCGGTGAGTGAGTGAAAGGCCCTCGGAGTTAGCTTCATCGCGGGAGATTCCAATGATTCTGAACTGTTTGGTTTCAACAGCGTGAAGACGAGCGAGGTGTGAGGCAGGAGCACCAGCCCAGAGGGGAGAGCAGTATTCCATTGAGCTGCGGATGAAAGCCTTGTATGTGGTGAGGAGCTCAGGTGCGTCAAGGAAGGACTTCGCACAACGGAGGACCCTAACCCTAACCTAACCCTAACCCGACCCTAACCCTTTGTTGTTGAAGTGTGCGCCGTCACCATGCCTAGATCAAAAGAGCTCTCTGAGGCCTTCAGAAAGAAGGTTATAGATGCCTACGAGTCTGGGAAGGGATTTAAAAAGATCTCCAAACAATTTGAAATCAATCATTCGACTATCCAGAAGATCATCTACAAGTGGAGAAGATTCCAAACAACTGCCAACTTGTTCAGGCCAGGCTGCCCCAGCAAGTTCAGCCCGAGAGCAGACCGCAAGATGCTGAAAGAAGTCTCTAAGAACCCCAAAATGTCATCACGGGACCTACAGGTAGCTCTTGCCACTGTTGATGTCAAAGTGCACGAGTCTACCATTAGAAAGAGGCTGCAAAAATTTGATCTCCATGGGAGGTGTGCCAGGAGGAAACCTTTGCTGTCCAGAAAGAACATCAGGGCAAGATGAAAGTTTGCCAATGAACACCGAGGCAAAGACCAGCACTTCTGGAACAATGTGCTCTGGACAGATGAGTCAAAGTTAGAGCTATTTGGCCGCAGTACCAGAAGACATGTTTGGCGAAAACAAAAGACAGCATTTGACCACAAGAACCTGATACCAACTGTAAAGCATGGTGGTGGAAATATTATGGTTTGGGGCAGCTTTGCTGCATCAGGGCCTGGGCAGCTCACCATCATAGAATCCACTATGAATTCTTCACTGTACCAGAGGGTGCTTGAGGATAATGTGAGGCCATCTGTCGGAAATTTGAAACTCAACCGAAGGTGGACCTTGCAACATGACAATGACCCTAAACATACCAGTAAATCCACCAAGGAATTATTTATTTATTATTATTTATTTTTTTCGTATACAAGATCGAGGCTCGTGAAAGAGCGAACATTAATCACACAGAAAGACAAACCGACAAATAAAACATATAACATCGGGAGCGGTAGACAAGATGGGGAGAGAGGGGGAAGGACACGAACACAACATTTGAGAGCAGGGACCGAGAGACATGGAGACATCGAGAGATCTGTGAGAGGGAGAGGGCTTTGGGGGGGGGGGGAGGGCATGGGAAGGGGCGGGGTCGGAGAGGTATAAAACATATGGACACTGCCTTCGCACGACGGAGGATGCCCAGTCGGGGACTGGCTTTGGAGGCCAGCTTGGAAATGTGGTTTTCCCAAGAAAGATCATGGCAGATAGTAAGACCCAAAAGCTTGAGCGACAGAACTTCTTGGAGAGGATTGTTGAGAAAGTAGATGGGAGGGTTGTCCAGTCGATCTTTTCGGAGGGACATAGTAAGAGTGTGAGATTTGTCAGGATTGAAAGACATGTTCCACTTGTTTGACCAGTCTGTGATTTTGTCCAAGTCTTCAGAGAGTGAGGAGGCTGCAGACTGCCGATCTTAGGGAAGAGGAATGGAGCGGCAGAGAGTGGAGTCATCAGCAAAGAGATAGAGAGGATTTTCCAGAGAGTCGGAGAGATCATTGATAAAGACCAGAAAAAGCACAGGGCCCAGAACACTGCCTTGGGGAACTCCAGCCTGAACAGGAAGGGAAGATGAGAGAAATCCATTCAGGGCCACACGTTGACTATGACCAGAGAGGAAGTCCGCAAGCCATGCATGGAGATTTCCATGGATACCATAGGAGGAGAGTTTGGTGAGCAGAGCTAGGTGCCAGACCGTATCGAAGGCACGTGATATGTCAAGGGAGACAGCTCTGATTTCCTGTTTGGCATTGAGGACCTCCATCCATTGTTGAGACAGCAGAAGCAGCATGTCCAGAGTAGAGTGACCTGGTCTGAAACCAAATTGATGATCAGAGATCAAGCCATTGGAGAAGAGGAAAGATTTCATATCCGAAGCAATGATGGATTCCATGACTTTGCTGATAATTGGGAGCAGGCTGATTGGTCTGTAGTTGCAAGGATCTGTTTTTGCACCTTTTTTGTGTAAAGCGGTAATGTTTGCTGATTTCCAGGATGCTGGCAGATGACCTTGAGCAAAAGAGAGGGTGAAAAGAACAGAGAGAGGGTGAGATAGAGCGGCAGAGCAGGATTTTAGGACCCGTGGGCTGATGCCGTCTGGTCCAGTTGCAGAATCAGAGTCGAGGTTTGACAAAAACTCCTCCACCTTGTCAGGAGAGAAGGACACAGAGTCCAGGAGCAGTTGGGTTCGACTGGGAAAGGTGGGAACAGAGAGAGATGGGTTTGGGACACAAGATTTTGAGGCAAACACAGAGTTGAGGCATTCGGCTTTGTCACGTGCGATGTCAACTGTGTGGCCATTTGAGGTAAGGGAGGGGATGGAGGGGGAACAAACACCAGAAACGGATTTGACCAGATGCCACCAGGATTTGGAGGAAGGAGACAGGTTTGAGAGTTCATTCTTGAGTGTGGATAGATAGTGCTTCCTGGCACTCCTGAGGGTAGACACACACTTGTTCCGAGCTTGGTGGAAGGAACTGAGATTGCCTTCAGTTGGATTAGCCTTCCAAGAGGCAAAGGCAAGTTGTTTCAGGGCAACTGCCTCACCACAAGATTCAGTGTACCATGGACGGGAGGAAGGGTAAGACAACTGAAGACGAGATGGGATAAATTTGTGCATGAGAGAGAGCCGTTTGCTTTCGAAGAATTCCCAGGAAGAATTTATGTCAGAGGCAGTGGAGATGGGAGACCAATCCAGACGATTGATGGCGGCTTGAAGACCGTCCCAGTCGGCCTGAGTGAAATGCCAGACTCGTCGACGCTGAGGAGGCTCTCTGAGATTGGCCAGAGAGATGTCCACTTTGACAAGCACATGATCAGAAGAACCGATTGGAGCAGAAGAAGAGCAGCAGACATTAGCAAGGAAGTTTGTCATAACCTAGTCTAGAAGAGAAGATACTCCATTGGCTGACATCCGGGTCGGGAAATTGACAGATTGTGTCAATCCCAGTGAGTCACAGAAGTCCTTTGCTGAGGTGCCATGACTGGTGAGAGAGGAACCCACACCCAACCAGCTGGCATGATGACAGTTGAAGTCACCACATATGAGGAAGAGAGAGTTGGGATGAGTGGATAGAAGTTGGTCCATGTTGTCAGACAGTGAAATGTAAATGGAGTCATCACTGTTTGGAGGACGGTACAGAACACATATGAACAAAAGGTGGGAGCGGGGAGGAAGCCGTAGCCAGAGGTCTCCTGGGGGTGAGGAGGAGAGAGGGCATTGCAAGGAGAATGAGGAAGAGAGTTTTTGATAAAGATAGTCACCCCACCACCAGGACGAGGCTCAGGTCTATCATACCGGAGGAGGGAGTAACCAGGAAGAGATATTAAGGAATCAGAGACATCTTGAAGGAGGAAAGTCTCTGTTAAGCACATCAAGTCTGGATTGTCAGAAGCAACCTGTATGGAGAGATCAGTCAGGTTTGAGCGAAGGCCCCGGATGTTTGAGGTCAATACCGTTAATGAAGAGAGAGGGGGAGCATCGGGTAGAGGACAGGGGAGGGGAGGAGTAGGGTAAGATGAAGGATGAGAGGGGGAGGTAGGAAGAGCAGTTGATAGTGTGTCAGAGATTACAGAAGAGTTCCAAGAAAGGGAAGGATGAGGAGGATGAAAGGTTTGATGGTGAAGGGATGAGGCACAGTGAGGAGTTGTTTGAGGGGGGGGGCAGAGGAAAGTAGAAGGTTGGGGGGGGGGTGGAGGTATGAGATAGAAGGGAGACGAAGTGGGGAGAAGGCAGCTTTGAGGAGGAGGGGGGAGGAGGGAGAATTGGAGAGGAATGGTATGGGGGGAGATTTGAATGGGAGGGGTTTGGGGGGAGTTTTGAAGGGGAGGAGTGAGGGGGGAGTTTAGGAGGGGAGGGGCAAGGGGGGAGTTTATGTGTGGAGGGGCAAGGGGGGAGTTTAGGAGTGTAGGGGCAAGGGGGGGATTTGGAGGGGAGGGGCAAGGGGGGAGATTAGGAGGGGAAGGGCAAGGAGGGAGTTCAGGAGTGGAGGGGCAAGGGGGGAGTTTAGGAGTGTAGGTGCAAGGGGGGGGATTTGGAGGGGAGGGGCAAGAGGGGAGTTTCGAAAGTAGATGATTAATGAAAGACGAACATTGATAACAAATTGGGTTTGTTGTGATTTTCAAGTTAGCAATCCGATTCAGAACGATGGAGGAGGGGTGGAATGAATGTGAATTTAGACCATGTAGTGAGGAAGACGTATAAGAGATTGAATTTCTTTTTTTTGACGTGGAATGAGATGGAGAGGAATTTGAAAAAAGCCTTTTAAATAGGAAGAAAAACAGCGTGTTGTAATATACCACTGAATAAAACACTGAAGGGGAAAGTTTATACATATTTAAATAATATTAAAACAGAACCGTAAACAATCTTATATGCACAAAGTACCAACGGGGGGAGAGCCGAGAGGGACCACCACGAGTCACGTGGACAGGGCAAAAGGTGGATGGCAAGGAGATAATGGGGGCGGGGCGAACAGCACACCTGGACAGAAAGTACAGGATGAGACAAACAGCACACGTGGAGAAAGGAAAATAAATGTTTTTTTTTTGTTGTTTGTTTTTTTTGGGGGGGGGGGGGGGTGGGGGTATTTTCAATAAACGTATTTAAAACGTTAGACAAAGAGTATTATGTTCGGGGTAGAAGGGAAAAAACTAAGAGCCAAGCAAAACACGATGTAGGGGAGTTAAGTAAACAAACACCGATGGGGGTACAGGGCTGCACTAGCGGAGCAGAACACGATTAATTAATTACGAGTTACAGGAAATTCAAACCAAAAGTAACTATAAACAAACAATAACGCATGGACGATAAAATAACGAGTTGAAATTTGACAAACACACGAATGAAAAAATAACCGCTTTGGATGCCCGGAGAGAACCAGGCCTCAAGGTCGGAAGCTTCAACAACTAGGCCGCGTGGCGCGAAATACTCGACTATTTTTTACAGGTATGAAAGATTAACACCGATAATTCTCCGAGGGACACGTAAAAGGTAAACACACGTAAGATAAATACAGTTTCGACAAAAATACAAATGTGACAATTACTTAACTTCGAGCGTGCGTGAAGATCGTGGAACAGCTTCAAAAAACCGTGACCGCCCCGACAAGATCTCGCGAGCAAGATCTCGAGAATGGCTGAAAAGAAAGAAATGGAGGGTTCTGGAATGACCAAGTCAAAGCCCGGATCTAAATCCCATCGAGATTTTGTGGGGGGATTTGAAACGAGCTGTGCATGCAAGAAACCCCTCAAACATCGCACAGCTGAAATAATTCTGCATGGAGGAGTGGGCAAAAATTTCTCCCAGTCGATGTCAGAGACTGGTAGACAGTTATAAGAAACGCCTACTTGAGGTTGTTTCTGCCAAAGGGTGCAATACCACCTATTAGAGCCAAGGGTGTACTTACTTTTTCCACATGCGAAATTTGCATTTATGTTTATTTAAATTATACAATGGACTACAAAATGTAAATGTTTCATGATATTTGTTATATTATATCACCTTTATCTCTAAATATTGTTGAAATGAAGATCAAATAGCTGTATGTTGAAATATGTTGAAAAAGTCAAAACTTTACATGGGGTGTCCTTACTTTTTCATGTGACTGTATCTCTCATAGTCTTCCATGTGGTAAGGGAAGAGTATTGATTCTGGGAGATTTTAATTTTCCAGGGACAGATGGGATCCATGAAGAGAGAAAGGGCAAAGCAGATGAGGATTTTCTCGATCTAGTCCAGGATTGATTTTTAACCCCAGTTTATAGATACGTTCATGCGGGTGGGGGTTAGGAGTATGAGGAAAGCATTGGGTGATATAGATTGGAATAATTGATCTCACAGGAGGACAATCGGCATCAGAGAAATGGTCAACCTTCAAGGAACAAATAAATATACACTGTGTGGAGTAATTGCTTATTAGATAACTATAGACTTGTTATTTTAAACTTCAGTTGTGGGGAGGATATTGGAGATGTTAATTCGTGATTATATATGGAACCATTTAAATAAATTTAAACTTCTTCTTAGTTCGTATGCAGCACAAGGTTGCAGAGTGGCATCATTAGCTGAGGGCATGGCTTGGCCGCTTATGTAATGCCCTCTACTGGTCAGGGCAGGAATTTGTAATTTGTTGAGTGTGCTGGCGACAGCTTGCCTACTCTTCGTGAAGGACACCGTGGCATCTTTAACATCCACCAAGGAATGTTGGCAGATGGGATGCCCATTTAACGTCCATCCGAGGGACTGCGTACACATTAATGAATCAGCCTGAATAAATATAAACTAAGTGAAGATAATCACCACGGATTGACTAAAGGGAGATGATGTTACCAAATTTATGAAGTAGTTGCTACCAAAGACCTCTATGAAGTAGCTTCTGATTGGGTGGATGAGGGAAAGGTAGTGGATGTAATGTACAATATCTTGACTTTCAGAGTGTACAAGTATGTAATTAAATTTAAATAAAACTAGAACTGCCACTTTATAACTGCTGGCAGTGATGACAGGTTTCCTCTGGCCCCCCGCTTTCATACAACCCTGCTTTCATATTATTTATTTTTTTTCTCCATCAATTTATCCCTAGATGATGCTCAAGAAATTTCATCCTCATCAGATGAAGTTTTTTACTTGTCGAATTATGACGTCATAATGGAGGCACCTATGATATCGTCATTCGCATATGTTATTCTGCATGTAGAGTTCTTTACAATGAGACATGTCAACTTTTTCTACACAGCGCCTTTGGAGATATAGAGGTGCAAAGTTTTTCGGTTTTTCCAAGATGGCGGCCGACCACGTGACCTATGACGTCATAATTACCATTCAAAGATTCTACAGGCTGAGACGCTCCTATGGTGAAACTTTCCTGTCAATTGGTCCAACTATTGCAGTGAAGATGTTTTTAAAGGAAATAAATCCAAAAAATGGCAATGGCACAATCAGTTACATGGCCTGAGAAGAAAAAGTGTTGCGTTTCTTCTTCTTTCAACAATAACGACTTCTATCTTCCAGACTGTACAACCAATCATGTTGAAATGTCAAACACTTATTCCGCTTGATGGCAGCTACATTACATTAAAGTTTCAAGTCGATCAATGCAGCAGTTCAAGAGATAGAAGCTTTTCAAGATTTTCATTGAATTATTTATTGCGGCCAAACCATGTGACTTATCACAACTTCCCAAGTAACGTTTTAACTTCCCCACATGGGGAACATTTGTATAAAGTTTCCACTTGATATCTTTAAAAAATAGTGAGGAGATAGGTTTTAAAGTTTATGCTTAAAAACGTCATAACTCCAAAACCATGTGACGTATGATGTCATCACCCCAGAACTTTTTGTTTGTCAAGGGTATGTGATTATACATGTAAAGCTGGGCTTGATCTGTTCAGTCATTGCGGAGAAAAAGGGGTTTTAGTGTTTTTCATGAAAAACAATATGGCGGCAGAACCATGTGACATATTACGTCAAAACAAATTTGGCCCTACATTTTTTTTTTCACTTAGATCATGGACAAAAAATATCATATTCGTGGCATCAAGGATTCTGTTTGTCAAATTCTAACCCCGTAACGGTAGCATTTTTAATATCCTAAATAAACATATTATTTGGTCCCAATACAGAGTTCTTTAGAATGAGCCATGACTCATTTTTTTCCATTGAGCCATTTCGGAGATATAGAGGGGCAAAGTTGAAGGTTTTTTCCAAGATGGCGCCCATACCACATGACCTATGACATCATAATTAGCAGTAAAAATTCGACAAGTTTAGCCAATCGTAGAAGATTTCGTGCCAATCAGACCAACTATTGCAGAGAACGTTATTTTTTATCGTTTTCGGACATGAAAAAAGTGGCGGAATAAAAAGCAGGGGAGAAAAATTCGAGGCATAATAATAGGTATTCCTCTACATCGTATGTAGATTGTAGAGGAAACCTAATTGGTGTTTTAAAGGTTGTCGAAAAACAAGACCGAAAGTCTAACAGTGGCGTAGCTGGGCTTGTAAAATATTATAAACCACAAACACAGATGATTAGCTTTTTAAACAGTTGCTAATGCTGTTTATAACATTAAACAAAGAAATTTGGAGGAATCCAGACATCCGTGAGGTAAGTTTTACTTACACAACTGAGGGAAGATCTGCTGTAATCTATATACCCCACAAGGATTGGGTTAATAACATGCTATCAAAAAACCGAGGCGAATTCCTTACTTCTGCGGTTGTTAGTACCGTACACCGCTTCAATACATTAACTTTGTATTCATGACATTAGGATTAAAGTGTTATGGTAATATTTACTATATTATTATTATTACAGTTACAAAAACGATACTACTGAAACGATACACTGCTTTATTAAGAAACCTGGGCTTAATTTGTCCGAAACGGCCCGAAGGTGAGGCATGAAGCCTAAGGCCTATACATACCGTATTGTTGGAAGAGCCGTAACGCCGATGTTTTCGATATTGATGGTCATTTTAACAATCGGTTTGTTTGTGTTTCACACTGAATGAAAAACGTAAAGGTAGAGCATGGCGATTGTGATATATGACAGGTTCGATAATATGTTCGGTCTGAACGAAATTGGAATCAAAATGCCGGAGTGTGGAGTCAGCCGCCGTACCACCTTAATGACATCAGATGTAATCACATCACCCTGTCATGTGACCAGATCCTCAGCTCTGATTGGTATATGTTTGGGGGGACATACATACATACATATGGACGGACAAACACTGTTCTAGACGGCCTTGCCTTATGGGCTACGCCGTAAAAACCTTTCTTCAGAAGTATACCGCAGTTGATGCAGCGTCTTTTACACCACCTTATGTAACACGTTACATTAGTTATTCATGCCTGTTGTTTGTGTCCTTTATGAAGTCGCTAAAACAGTAGATTTCCTGTTTGGAATGATTTTCAATTTTGTTTTACTGCCAGACAGGCAGACAGTAAGAAATGATCTCACTCCTCTCTGCGCATGTGTGATCGGGACAAATTCAGAGTCAAAGTACTGTTAAACTACAGGTTTCTTTTCCGATTCATTTTCTGATTCTTGTTCAAAAGATAACATTCTATATAAATTAAGTTGCTCCTCGATCATAAACTGACGTTTGTACACAGAGAGACAGGCACACTGACATGCAGACATACAGGCAGACAAAGTGAACCAATTGCTTAACCCCACTTCTCGCATCACATGAGCGGTGTAAAAACGTGGCTGGTCCAATCTCCATCAAATTTTCCGTACGTGCTGGGGGTAAGCAGTGTAGGGTTGTGGGCATAAAAAATACTTGCCCTCCCAAGTGGGGTAAACGACTTACGGTTGTCACCCAAATTACTGGGCACAGTGCAAGTGCTTTACTGTCCCCTGCTGGAGACAAGGGGGATTACCAGCCATGCCACAAAATATATTTGCCCCACCATACCCCGACCCCCTGCTCCTGTGGGGAGCAGGTGTTTCTTGCAAATCAAAGGAGGAAGTGTTAACACTGTATAGGAATTTAGAGAGGCCTCATCTCTGATTGATATTTTGTACCGTTTTGATCACCACATCTGAGTAACGACACAGCTGCGTAGAGAGGGTTCAGCGTAGAGCTACTCATTTGATTGAGGGCCTCCTATGAGCAGCTGCTGAAGGAGGCAGGGCCTTATACCATGTATTAAAAAGGAGGTGGTTACAAGGGGATATGATAGAGATGTTTAAGATAATGAAGGGTATGTAGACAAAAGAAGCTACCCTTATTATATGTTTTGTGTGTCTGATTTTTTGTGTGATAAATGTTAGCTCTTTCACGAGCCTCGATCCTGTATACAAAAAAATATATAAAAAAAATAAGAGCTTTTCAGCAGAATGGACGCGACAGGACCAGGGGAGCACAACCCGATAGTGAAGAAGAGGAGACAGAGGTCATTTACTCAGACTATAGTTAATGCATGGACAGTCTCTCTGGAAAGGTAGTGGCAGCAGCAACAGCAAATAGGTTTGAACTGAAATTACATCGATACCAGATAAGCATTGGGGATAGGGAGGCACATGGATATTGGCAGGACTGATAGGTAGCTCAGGTATGGGTGGGTGATTGGATACCTGTGCAGTGATTGTGATCTTTGTGTGAGTGTCTCATCAAAAGGTGAATGTGCTGTCTGTGTTTGTCTTGCAACTCAACAATCCCCATCATCCAATCAAATCAAATGAAATCCTCCTCCCCCAAAAAACCCCTCCCTGTCCCAAAAAATGTATGTTAATAAAATGTACATGTGTTTACATAAAGGGAAGCAACTGCAGGTGATCTTGTATCTGCCCATTGTTTTGTTCCCCACACCCTACCCAGTGAAATTAACTAGATATACTGATATATTTAATTAATGTGTTGATACCGCACTAGCATGATGGGCCAAATGGCCTCCTCTTGTGTCAACGTTCCTTGTATAACTGTAAAGCGTTTAATCCACGACTCTAGGCTTTGTATAAACCTTGCACCTTGCTCGTCCATGAACCGTAAATTAACCTAACATCGTCGTGAATATAACGATCACAAAGCTAACCTGACACCCTAATACACGCACTAGTATAGGAGGAAACAATGGTCCAAGCTATGATAACACCTCCAGCATTTGCACGAAGGTGTAGTATATATTGAGTCAAAAATATAGAAAGAAACAGTAACTAGTTTACTGTATGAAACAGTTTAAACTAGAACGGCACTCAGTAGAGAACACACCTTCACCTGGTTGGCCATATCACTCAATGGTGAAGAATCACTTAAAAAATTATACTAGCCGGATCCGGATCTGGATCTTCACCAAAATTGAATCGATTCTTCCTTGTCACACACACAACCTGTCCAACAGGTTTCGTCCAAATCCATCCATGACTTTTTGATATCCTGCTATGTATTGTTTTTGGCCCTATCTTCCGATGGTGAAGAATCACTTAAAGAATTAAATAATTCTCATATCCGAATCCATATTCAGATCTTCACCAAAATTGAATCGATTCTTCCTTGTCACACACACAACCTGTCCAACAAGTTTCGTCCAAATCCATCCATGACTTTTTGATATCCTGCTATGTATTGTTTTTGGCCCTATCTTCCGATGGTGAAGAATCACTTAAAGAATTAAATAATTCTCATATCCGAATCCATATTCAGATCTTCACCAAAATTGAATCGATTCTTCCTTGTCACACACACAACCTGTCCAACAGGTTTCGTCCAAATCCATCCATGACTTTTTGAGATATCCTGCTATGTATTGTTTTTGGCCCGATCTTCCGATGGTGAAGAATCACTTTAAAATGCTAGTAGCCGAATCGGAATCCGGATCTTCACCAAAATCTAATCATTTCGTCCGCGTCACATACACTACATCTCTGCCAAATTTCGTCCGAATCCGTCCACAACTTTTTGAGATATTTTGTTTACAAACAGACAAACAGACAGGGGTGAAAACATAACCTCCATCCACCTTTGGTGGCAGAGGTAAGAAATACAGAAACATTGACAATTTAATGTGACCTTGACCTTTTGACCTAAAAAGCTTCAGTGACCCAATATGCAAACCCTGCTCAAATTTTAAGTCAATCGGATGAAAGTTGATGGTTTTATGCAATATTGACCTTTGACCTTTTAATCTTAAAAAAAAAAAATCAAAAACAATTGGCTACTTACTTTTGATTGGTGAACCAATTCAGTGACCAAATATGCAAATTCTTCAAATTTCAGGTCAATTGGATGAAAATTGACGATTTGATGTGATGCTGACCTTTGACATACACATACAGACATACACACACACACACACACACACACACACACACACACACACACACACACACACACACACACACACACACACACACAGAAGTGATTGCAAAACTCCGTCTCCATCTGTGCGAGTTAATAATAATAATAATAATAATAATAATAATAATAATAATAATAATAACAATACCAGTTGAGATGAAGATTGAACCTGAGGCTGGCTTTATGCTGGCTGCTGATTGTAGTGAACCGGTTGATTGAAGATTGAGGTGAAGTTGATGAAGAGTAATATAACATAAGAGCAACATTTCATTTGCTTCCTCAAATTCTAACCTGCCTACATTTTGACCGTTTCACAGCCGAGCTGGAACCAGGAACTACGGGGGTGCTGGCCTGCCAGTCCTTGGCTCCTGGTCACACCTGGGGTCCTTACCTGGGTGGGTCAGTTACAAACAGCTGTCCTGGCCAAGAGGTAAAAGTCATTCATGTTATGTGGCCTCCCATTTTGTAAACTCACTTGCTTTTCATTGAACTCACATGAACTGTTTGTCTTGTTATTGAGGATCACATCAAGGAACGGCGATGTTTTTGTCCACAATGTCCGGGGACACCTTCACAAACCTGGGTTTATTATTTTACCGACACCTTGTTCTGCCGTTGCTCCACTTGCTCTACCAGAAACACTTACTCTCTACCTAAGTCTATGATTAATGCAACACCAACATTAACTCGATTCCCCTCTTGTTTCTCTTGAGGAACTGTCTTTTTGAGTCTGTTGTTTTCATGCTCTTCCTTCGAGGCTTTCCAGTCTTTTGTCTTACCATCACCTCATTGTCTCTCCACAGTCTTTTGTATCACTGTCACCTCATTGTCTCTCCACAATGTATTTTGTCTCACCATCACCTCATTGTCTCTCCGCATTGTCTTGTCTTACCATCACCTCATTGTCTCTCCACAATGTCTTGTCTTACCATTACCTCATTGTCTCTCCACAATGTCTTGTCTTACCTTCACCTCATTGTCTCTCCACAATGTCTTGTCTTACCATCACCTCATTGTCTCTCCACAATGTCTTGTCTTACCATCACCTCATTGTCTGTCTACTGTATCTTTTGTCTTACCGTCACCTCATTGTCTCTCCACAATGTCTTGTCTTACCATCACCTCATTGTCTCTCCACCATGTCTTTTGTCTTACCGTCTCCTCATTGTCTCTCCACCATGTCTTTTGTCTTACCGTCACCTCATTGTCTCTCCACTGTATCTTTTGTCTTACCATCACCTCATTGTCTCTCCACCATGTCTTTTGTCTTACCGTCACCTCATTGTCTCTCCACTGTATCTTTTGTCTTACCGTCACCTCATTGTCTCTCCACAATGTCTTGTCTTACCATCACCTCATTGTCTCTCCACAATGTCTTGTCTTACCATCACCTCATTGTCTCTCCAGTCTCTATCCCTGAGCTTTTCTCCACCATCGGAGAGACTATCCCTCCTTCAGCTGCAAAACCTTCTCATGTTGATGTGAATCTCTGCTTTCTTGTCCTTAATTCCTTTACCGGACTTTTGATTGGCTGTTGCTTAACTCTCCCGTGAGTATAAACCCCCACCCAACACCTGTATTAACAAAATGCCCAACTGGCCACTGCACCATGCACCTTTCACACTGCAAATTGCACTCTGCACCTTTCACACTGCACGTTGCACTCTGCACCTTTCACACTGCAAATTGCACTCTGCACCTTTCACACTGCACATTGCACTCTGCACCTTTCACACTGCACATTGCACTCTGCACCATGCACACTGCACATTGCACACTGCACATTGCACACTGCACCATGCATACTGCACCATGCACACCACACTCTGCACACTGCACCATGCACACTGCACCATTCACACTGCACAATGCATCCTGCTCCTTTTCGGTGGAGATTTGTCTTCATAGTCTGGAGAGATTTGTCTCTCTGTCAGTTTATTTTTCTCTCCTTATTTCCTTTTGTTGTTAGAAAATTTTGTGTTTTGAGTTTTGGAGCCATTTTTAATGATCATAAACACAGAACCGTCATTACAGTTAAAGCCGTTATTATTCCTTCCTTTCCGATATTGAATATTCCCAATTCATGACTTTTCCCTTCCTGTCCATCACTCGAATGTCCTCCCAACATTCTCTCCCTTCCCACCATCTACTCATTTTGCTCCTCACCCCCACCGACCTTCTAATCTCCCCTCCTCTACTCATTTTGCTCCTCACCCCCACCGACCTTCTAATCTCCCCTCCTCTACTCATTTTGCTCCTCACCCCCACCGACCTTCTAATCTCCCCTCCTCTACTCATTTTGCTCCTCACCCCCACCGACCTTCTAATCTCCCCTCCTCTACTCATTTTGCTCCTCACCCCCACCGACCTTCTAATCTCCCCTCCTCTACTCATTTTGCTCCTCACCCCCACCGACCTTCTAATCTCCCCTCCTCTACTCATTTTGCTCCTCACCCCCACCGACCTTCTAATCTCCCCTCCTCTATTCATTTTTCTCCACTCCCCCACCGACCTTCTAATCTCCCCTCCTCTATTCATTTTTCTCCACTCCACTCCCCCATTCCCCATGTTCATATCCTCATTGTGATGTTGCTATCATAACATCCTCAGTTCTTGAGAAATTAAACAAAGACATATTTACTTCGGCAACCGAAGGTGGAGGGAGGTTGTATTTTCACCCCTGTTTGATTGTCTGTTTGTTTGTCACTCACCTCCAGGTCACAATTCTAAACTGATCGTCATGAAACTTTATCAAGAGATGTACAGGTAGTCACAACTGAGAAGCTTCTTCTTTTTTTTTTTTGTTGGAGAAGCTATTGATTTTGAGGTCAAAGGTCATCTTGAGGTCAAGTTTCTAAAATCGTCATTTTTCATCCGATTGGTTTGCTAGTGCCCCACTGAATTGGTTGGGAAAGCAACTATTTTAGGGTCAAATGGTCAAAGGTCAACTCCAGGTCAAAAGTCTAAAATCAATTTTCTATTCAAAAATCATCAATTTTCATCTGATCTGAGAATTAAGTAGCAATGCATAGTGCCTCACTGAATTGGGAAAGCAACTATTTTTGAGGTCAAAAGGTCAAAGGTCAACTCAAGGTCAAACTTCTAAAATCATCAATTTCCTTTTGAAAAATCATCAATTTTCATTTTAAAATCATCAATTTTCATTTGATTAATCTGAGAATTAAATTAGCAATATATAGTGCCTCCCTGAATTGGGAAGGCAACTATTTTTGAGGTCAAAAGGTCAAAGGTCAACTCAAGGTCAAACTTCTAAAATCATCAATTTTCATTTGATTAATCTGAGAATTAAGTAGCAATGCATAGTGCCTCACTGAATTGAAAACAACTATTTTTGAGGTCAAAAGGTCAAAGGTCAACTCAAGGTCAAACTTCTAAAATCATCAATTTTCATTTGAAAAATCATCAATTTTCATTTGAAAAATCATCAATTTTCATTTGATTAATCTGAGAAATAAGTAGCAATGCATAGTGCCTCACTGAATTGAAAACAACTATTTTTGAGGTCAAAAGGTCAAAGGTTAACTCAAGGTCAAACTTCTAAAATCATCAATTTTCATTTGAAAAATCATCAATTTTCATTTGAAAAATCATCAATTTTCATTTGATTAATCTGAGAAATAAGTAGCAATGCATAGTGCCTCACTGAATAGAAAGCAACTATTTTTGAGGTCAAAGGTCAACTTCAGGTCAAACTTCTAAAATCATCAATTTTCATCTGATTAATGTGATAATTAAGTAGCAATGCATAGTGCCTCACTGAATTGAAAACAACTATTTTTGAGGTCAAAAGGTCAAAGGTCAACTCAAGGTCAAACTTCTAAAATCATCAATTTTCATTTGATTAATCTGAGAATTAAGTAGCAATGCATAGTGCCTCATTGAATTGAAAACAACTATTTTTGAGGTCAAAAGGTCAAAGGTCAACTCAAGGTCAAACTTCTAAAATCATCAATTTTCATTTGAAAAATCATCAATTTTCATTTGAAAAATCATCAATTTTCATTTGATTAATCTGAGAAATAAGTAGCAATGCATAGTGCCTCACTGAATAGAAAGCAACTATTTTTGAGGTCAAAGGTCAACTTCAGGTCAAACTTCTAAAATCATCAATTATCATCTGATTAATGTGATAATTAAGTAGCAATGCATAGTGCCTCACTGAATTGAAAACAACTATTTTTGAGGTCAAAAGGTCAAAGGTCAACTCAAGGTCAAACTTCTAAAATAATCAATTTTCATTTGATTAATCTGAGAATTAAGTAGCAATGCATAGTGCCTCACTGAATTGAAAACAACTATTTTTGAGGTCAAAAGGTCAAAGGTCAACTCAAGGTCAAACTTCTAAAATCATCAATTTTCATTTGAAAAATCATCAATTTTCATTTGAAAAATCATCAATTTTCATTTGATTAATCTGAGAAATAAGTAGCAATGCATAGTGCCTCACTGAATAGAAAGCAACTATTTTTGAGGTCAAAGGTCAACTTCAGGTCAAACTTCTAAAATCATCAATTTTCATCTGATTAATGTGATAATTAAGTAGCAATGCATAGTGCCTCACTGAATTGAAAGCAACTATTTTTGAGGTCCAAAGGTCAACTCAAGGTCAAACTTCTAATATCAATTTTCATCTGTAAAATCATCAATTTTTATCTGATTGGCCCGAGCTTTGATTAAGATCGTCAATTTTAATCTTGATGAAATGGACAATTTGATGTATCCATGGCAACTTTTTATTTTGGGGAGGGGTGGATTTTGCAAGTATCATGCTCCGCATGATGTCTTCTTGTTTGTTTGTGAACAGGGTATCTCAAAAAGTTGTGAATGGATTCGGATGAAATTCGGTGGAGAGGTTTGGTATTTGATAATGACAAGATTATTCGATTTTGGTGAAGATCCGGTTCCAGATCTGGATCCAATGATTTTTTAAGTGATTCTTCCCCATTGAGAGATCGGGCAAAAAATGATATATAGCACTATATCTCAAAAAGGTATGGACGGATTCGGATGAAACCTGGTGGGCGGGTTGGGTGTGTGACAAGGAAAAATTGATTCAAGTTTGGTAAAGATCCAGATCCGGATTCAGATACGAGAATTATTTGATTTTCTAAGTGGTTCTTCACCATTGAGTAATTCGACCAAAAACGATATACAGCACGATATTTGAAAAAGTTGTCAATGCGTTATGACAAAACTTGGTGGATGAGTTGGTTAGGTGACAAGAACAAGCCGATTAGATTTTGGTTCAGGTCCAAATCCAGATTTGACCTATCGGAGGGATACAAAACGTAAACTATTCAGCCTGGCGGAGGTATGCTCTCTACCGAGTGCCCTTCTAGTTGGATTAGCTCTGCACTAATTGTTACGTTTCGCTGATCAATTCGGAACACCATTGTCAAGGATGGACTTTTTAACATCCCAGTGATCCTTACACACTACCCCATTTTGGGTAGGGTCCTATAGTAATAGTAGTGTGAAGATCTCTTTTGTAATGCCCCCTGGAAACCTCTCCCTTGCCCGGTTAAACAAAGGAAGTTGTGTTATATTGTGCGGACTGCCACTCAGGAAAAGCATATTGTGTAGGCCAGAAGTGTATTGTACAATTGTGTAAAACAGGGAATACGGTACTCTTCATATTTACATTTCAAAAACTCTCTCCGGTTTCTGCCGTTACATGATGTTCAGCAATTAAAGTAAGAAAAAGTGAAATTTCCCCAAAAAATTATTTTTTTCATTTATCAGTGAAATATCAATTCTTTCATTCCATACTCTTGGAGGGAAATAGATTTACTGTCAACTTTCGAATGCAGCTTCATCGATTTTCCCGAGGAATCAATGTGTCGATCGAGGCAGTGACATCTTACCCATGATTGGCTGTGAGACACACACGAACATCACATGAGTGGCATCATGGCTCATTCGGTGGCGTGATCATCATTGGACTGTTTCGTCTGTCTACTATTCCTGAAGGGTTCAGATTCAGCTAAAAACTACCGTTCTGATGTAGTGAGAGCAGGTTTCTGATGGAACATAAAGTCGGCCATCCCATTCGCATTTGGTTTGAGGATGTAAAAGATTCGATGGTATCTCAAAAAGGGTAGGCTGTTGTGTGCCAGTGCCTTCACCCTCAAGTTACAATGACATTTACAAGTTTGGTATGAGCAATGTGGATGTTAGGCGAGATTAGGTTCATGATGACAACAGAGTTAGTACTTTATAGATAAGTAAATTGCTGAAAGTTGCAACGGTGTGAATAAAGCACAGGTATAATGGACTGAATAAATAAATAACAAAAATCCTATTCATTTGCAATTAGTCACTGGCTTTGACACCAATACAAATTTTTACAACGGACCCTATTCATCAAAAAGCTACAGATATCGAACAAACAGATTCAAATGGCGCACCTCACCGCCATTTAAGCATTCAAATTGCATCAGATGCGGCAATAAATGTGAATTGTTGCTCCGCCGGCTCGATGACAGAAGATGCCATTTGTATTTTTGCCATTTCTATCCCTACCCCATTTAGAATCCCATGTGGACAAGGGTAACTTGCTAGTTATAATAATGCTAAGTTTATATAGTGCATGATAAGAAGTTAATATCCTCAATACTTTAATCACGTCACTTATTGGCATTGCATGTGGTACATGCTTGGGAGCCTCGGTGGTGCTCATTTCTATCTCCGCTGTCGCAGATGACTCGCCAACGTGATGAAACTGGTCCGGCGGCTGAAGTGGGCGTGTAGTATTAGGATTCTCATGTATGTACTACTTGTGAATGTCTGCATATGTGGAGGAACTTGGGTACACTCTGGAATTTGAAACAAGAAAGGGCTTACCTTGTGTAACTTTTCATAGTTGCTTTATGTAACTTTCTTCAGCTAGACCCACGCATAGGCAGCCAATCGGCCTGTGGCACCCATGCAAATATGCGGATTAGAATAAGTACCTTTGTAAATTAGGCACCTATGCAAATTTGCAGATTAGAATAAGTACCTTTGTAAATTAGGCACCTATGCAAATTTGCGGATTAGAATAAGTACCTTTGTAAATTAGGCACCTATGCAAATTTGCGGATTAGAATAAGTACCTTTGTAAATTAGGCACCTATGCAAATTTGCAGATTAGAATAAGTACCTTTGTAAATTAGGCATCTATGCAAATTTGCGGATTAGAATAAGTACCTTTGTAAATTAGGCACCTATGCAAATTTGCGGATCGCAGGAGAGAAGAAGAAGGGGGGGGGGGCGGCACTGTGTTTCTTTTGCTGATTAATCCATGTAAATATTTGCTTGTTTGGTAAACGGTATGTTTCCATCGTGCTTGTTTCGTCTCATTTCCTATTGACTTGATTAAGTGTGTAATAGGCTTGGTAGCTGGGAAGTTCTGCTCCACTGATTGTCTCTCTAATTTCGCCGGTGCATACTTGACGGTTCTGCTCGACCCTACCTGATTAAGTAGACAAGTATGCGTCAAGGGAATGTGCCCCAATTGCCATCGCCAACCCACCGGAAAGGTAACACATTTCGTAAAAGAGTGAGGACCCTGCCTGGTTTGGTGGTATCAATCAGCGTTCATGGTTGACTAGCAACCTGCTGGACCATGGAGTTATCCTTGGCTGGTGGCCTCGGGGCTGGAGTTTGGGAGAAGTCTGAGAAGTTCCCTTGTGGTAAATCCCAAAACCCGGCACCGTAACAATATATAGCATGGTATTTCAAAAGGTTGTGGACGATTTATGACAAAACTAGGTGGATAAGTTGGTTAGGTGAGAAGAACAAGACGATTTGATTTTGGTTCAGGTCTGGATTCAGATCCAGCTTATCAGTGGGATACAAAAAGTAAACTGTTCAGCCTGGCAGAGGTATGCTCTCTAACGAGTGCCGTTCTAGTATTTGATATGAGTTGCTTAAATGTCTAGTTAGACATTGTCCCCCTTCTCTATCGTGCGTGTCTGGAATAATCAACCCGTTTGACCCCATTTATTGATGTTTTATCCTTTGGAAACTGTCATTTGTGTGTATTTTAGCATTCGCTCGGCCGTGCAGCACAATTTTAGGCGGTAAACCCAAACAAGCATTGCGATCTCCACGGCTTGCCTCCGAGTTGCGTGGGGAAAGTTCACCATGAGGTTATTCCTCCCACTAGGCCGATAGGCCGATCAGCACCCAATGGTGAGTGGGCATGGAGGGTGTGACACATCATTGGTGATGCACGGAACCAAATTGATAAAGGTGGGGGCGATGAAGGAAACCGTGGAGCCCAGCACAGAATGCTTCTCCATTAGAAATGTTCACGTGGAGGGAAATCACAGCCCACGCAGCTGGCCACGCTTCTCCTCCTCCAAAGTGTCGTGGCACATGGATCAGAGGATATATTTTCAACCGTGGATGGGCCCGGTTGCCAAACGCAGCCTGCCTCCTTTTCCACCAGCTCTGTCGGGTTTGGGCCAAACTCTCTTCAGTCCTGTCTATACCCACTCTGTCTATATCTCGTGGTGTGTCTAAGGCCGTAAAGCATAGGCTAAGGATTCCTCGTTCGTTGGAACCATGGGTGCATATTCAATAGTGGGTTAAGGCGATTGTTGGTTGACTCGTTTATTTGTTCTGTATTGCTTCTTTTGTTTCCTTACTCCCGTGCCATTATTTCTTCTTGTTCAATAAATATACCTGGTCTCTGGGGTAACTTTGGCTGTGGTGACTGCTTAATTTGGTGGTTCTAAAGAACAGTGAAAGGAAATAATTTATTGCAGTTTCCACACCACCTAGATCACCTTGTCACGTACCTTAAGGTTTGCTCGGTCTGATTAAATCACTGCACATGATGCCTTTCGGCGTAACGCTTGCCCAGTTCGGACTCCACAATCTGCACGGTCGCACGGCCTTCAGACGCGAGATCGGGCAGGGGAGGGGTCACTGAAACGGTTGACCAATGTGGTCGCCTTGACCTGACACGCCAAATTCGTCTGACAGCTGTAACATTGTAGTCAGGAGGTGGAATCTGAACCCTGCCCTTCCTCAGACACTGTAACATTGGTGTCAAGGAGTTTGGGATTGAACCCGAGGTACGATTATAATTCTCGGATCTCAAAGCAAAATTTCAGAGCGTGCGGTGAGCACTAGATTTTAAAATAACCACCACCGTGCAGAGCCAAGGAAGGCTTCTGCAGTCACGCCTGGGTACTCCGTGGGGAAAATCTCCAGAGTTAGGATCTCAAAGTTAATCATCAAATTATTTTAAAAAACAATTAACATAATGGAAAAACTACAATGAATAAAGCAAGAGACAAATGAACTCCAAGTGCTAATCATTGAATGCCTGATCTTCATTGGTACGAATTGTTTGCTAAGCCAGCCGTTCTTTAGCAACCATTTTGTTGGAGTGCTTGCTGGAGTGCTTAAGCCACTTGGCGAGCGCTCTACAAGCTCATAAATAATGAAACACCACTGCTCCGTTCTCTTGCTCTGACACCACCTTCTCCTCCTGCTGCCTCTCCCCATCCTACTGTTCTCTGCTCACCCCTCCTCCTGCTCCCCTCTGACTCTCCTCCTGCTCTCCATTCACCCTTCCTCCTGCTCCTAGCTCACCCCTCCTCCTCCTGCTCCTAGTTCACCCCTCCTCCTCCTGCTCCTAGCTCTCCCCTCCTCCTGCTCCTAGCTCACCCCTCCTCCTGCTCCTATCTCACTCCTTCTTCTGCTGCGCTCACTCCTCCTCCTGATCCTAGCTCATCTCTCCTCCTTCTCTTTCTCACTCTCCTGTTCCCCCCTCACCATCCACCTGCTCCCACCTCCCCATCACCCTGCTACGTCCTGCTCTCCCACATCCCCGTCCACCTGCTCCCCCCATCCCTGTCCTCCCTGCTTCCCTCCCCTCTCCCCCCCTCTTCCTTGCCCTTCCCCTCCTCCTCCTCTCTTCCCCCTATTACTTGCCCTTCCCTTCTCCTCCCTGTCGCCTCTCTCTCCCCCTCTCCTCCTCTCTCTCCGACCTCCCCTTTTCTCCTCATTTCTCTCTCCCCTTCCCCTTTCCCCCATCCTCTCTCTCCCCCTCCCTTAATATTCCCGTCAACGAAGCGACCATGTGCTGTACGGCAACACTGGGTACCTACCTTTGTTATTTTTAAACAAGACCACTTAATTGTAAGGAATGTTTTCCCACCTTCTGCCTTCCCGCACGAGCAACCACCAGTTTGGGAACGTGTTTGGCCGACAATTTGGAGAACATTAATTTACAACAGTGTCCTGCGATGAGAGTGTGAATAGGCACACAGATGCTGTCAGGTCGGAGCTTCATGTGTAAAGATCGTTTTGGTCATCCGCGGGGGGGGGCAGGGGGAGGGGGTATTCTGTGAGTTCGCCGTATATGTGTATATATATGTATGTATGTATGTATGTATGTATGTATGTATGTATGTATGTATGTATGTATGTATGTATGTGTGTGTGTATATGCTGTGCTCGCTTTTTAGCTGTCTAGCCTGAGTTTGAATCTCTAAACTGGATCAAGCTTTCTGTGATGTTTTGAAAATTGGGTTATTTGAAGAAGTAGTAGACGTGTATGTACATGTTTATTACCTTGATCATGTGGTCAGCGGCTATAATAGCACAGCCTGCAGATGGTCAAATCCCACGGTGTCAGAGTGTAGTAGAAACCAAGTGTGGTGTATGTTCCATATCCCTTATGAACTATTCTCCATAACTGGATGGTTACGCTAAGGATTTTTTGGAAGGATGCATTAACCCTCCCGACACCTCAAGGTGTGGACTTCTCGTGCTGTCCCAGGTCTATCATCTACCTGTACCATTTGTCTCTGGGATATCGGTGGTGCAAGAGGTTTTACAAATGTAATGCAAACAGCTGGACTCTGGTAACTGGATCACACCCAAATGTCAGGGCCCATATAAGGGGGTCCCACATTTCTGATCCAATTAAAATCGTTTTCCTGTTAATTTCTCCCTTCATGGCCTGGGTTGAGTTCCAGGTTGGTGGACTTTTTGCCAAGCATTTTGTTTCCATTTTAAAATCTCTCCTATGTCAAGTTTCCATGCGCAGAGTGTTGAAAGAACGCTTCATTTTCATTTGCTATCGGTGAGACGTATGGGGGAGCGGTTTGGTGATGGAGAAACCACCAACGATTGCCAAGAATTCCCAGCTCACGCACGCGGCCTCCTTCTCCTTGGCCGGGCCGGTTTTTCTCACGCTGATAGCGGAATGCGAGAGGCCGGCACTTCAACGCAGGCGTCTCCCCCATTCTATCTCCCTGAGCCCGGTGCTCACCTTTGCACATCTCATGATAGTGCCACAGTTGCTGATATTACACAGAACTCCGCTCCCTCCTTGTCCATCCAAAGTCATCAGATCGTTCATTGCTGTCCGTCTTCAATCGACTGTTACTGTCCTATCTACAATTCTCTCTCTCGATGTTCTCACCTGTACGACTCCATTCGCAAACAATCTTGACTTATTAGTCCCCTACCAGTGTACACCGGAGGGGACTATAGGTTTGCACTCCGTCCCTCCGTCTGTCAGTCTGTCTGTCCGTCAGTCTGTCCATCTGTCAGTCTGTCCATCTGTCAGTTTGTCCATCTGTCAGTCTGTTCATCTATCAGTCTGTCCATCTGTCAGTCTGTCCATCTGTCAGTCTGTCCATCTATCAGTCTGTCCATCTGTCAGTTTGTCTATCTGTGTCTGTCAGTCTGTCCATCTGTCAGTCTGTCCATCTGTCAGTCTGTCCATCTGTCAGTCTGTCCATCTGTCAGTCTGTCCATCTGTCAGTCTGTCAGTCTGTCCATCTGTCAGTCTGTCCATCTGTCAGTTTGTCCATCTGTCAGTCTGTTCATCTATCAGTCTGTCCATCTGTCAGTCTGTCCATCTGTCAGTCTGTCCATCTGTCAGTTTGTCCATCTGTCAGTCTGTTCATCTATCAGTCTGTCCATCTGTCAGTCTGTCCATCTGTCAGTCTGTCCATCTATCAGTCTGTCCAACTGTCAGTTTGTCTATCTGTGTCTGTCAGTCTGTCCATCTGTCAGTCTGTCCATCTGTCAGTCTGTCCATCTGTCAGTCTGTCCATCTGTCAGTCTGTCAGTCTGTCCATCTGTCAGTCTGTCCATCTGTCAGTCTGTCCATCTGTCAGTCTGTCCATCTGTCAGTCTGTCTATCTGTGTCTGTCAGTCTGTCCATCTGTCAGTCTGTCCATCTGTCAGTCTGTCCATCTGTCAGTCTGTCCATCTGTCAGTCTGTCCATCTGTCAGTCTGTCCATCTGTCAGTCTGTCAGTCTGTCAGTCTGTCCATCTGTCAGTCTGTCCATCTGTCAGTCTGTCCATCTGTCAGTCTGTCCATCTGTCAGTCTGTCAGTCTGTCCATCTGTCAGTCCATCAGTCCGTCACGCAAAGAACAGTTTTCCGGACTTTTTTTCTAAACGCTTAATCCTAATGATTTCAAACTTGGCACATGGTTTCCTCATGATAAGTTACAGATCAAGTTCGAACTTCACGACGTTTCGATCATTTTTGACAAAGTTATGGCACTTTGAACTTTGGGAATTTCCCCAACAGTTTTCCGGACGACAGACTGCCGGTAGGGGACATGTATTGCAGCGCAATACTCAGAATGCTTGTTACCTTTACCTTTAGTGACCAAATTTGCTTTCTTTATAATCAGTTTTTATTTTGTGTTTTTTTTTAAAGAAAGTTATGCTCAATAGGACCTATGTGACAGAGGATTGAAAGTTGACTCGTTTATTCCTTTCTTTTCCCACCTGTGGAACCACCTTCCACACTCTCTTCCATCTCGATCTTCCCTTCCGGTCTTCAAGACAATTGTTCAGTACCATCTCAGGTCACCCAAAGCCATGATCTTTTCTACCTGCGTTAACCCCGTGTGTTCTCCCCAACTACTTATTGTTACCTGCATCCCCTTGTTATCTCTGTCTCCATCTACCTTCTCCCTCCACCATGCTGTTAGTGTTTCCCCTTTCTCCTGCTGTTCCCCTTATTGTTGTGTCCTAGCTCTTCCTAGGAAGACACATGGGGCCAGTAATGGCCACATGACACATGGAAGACACATGGGGCAAACAAAATTGACACAAGCAAACTCTCACGAAGGAAAAACTGGAAATTTGTAAGTGGGTGGGCTTTGGGGTTGGGAGGTGTAATGGGGGAAGAAAAGATCATGGTTTTGGATGTGGGATGATCTGAGATGGTGAACAATTGTCTTGAAGACCTGGAGGGAAGAATGAGATTGAAGAGAATTTAGTTCCACTTTTATTGGAACCAAATTTGCCTTTTATTTATTAAATTATTAGTTATAAAAATTATTATAAATTTTTTTATATAAAGCCTTGTGCCTTTTATTTATTAAATTGTGCCTTTTATTAATTATAAAAATTATTATAAATTTTTTTATATAAAGCCTTGTGCCTTTTATTTATTATAACAATTATTATAAAAAAATTTATATAAAGCCTTGTGCCTTTTATTTATTAAATTGTGCCTTTTATTTATTATAAAAATTATTATAAATTTTTTTATATAAAGCCTTGTGCCTTTTATTTATTAAATTGTGCCTTTTATTTATTATAAAAATTATTATAAATTTTTTTATATAAAGCCTTGTGCCTTTTATTTATTAAATTGTGCCTTTTATTAATTAAACAAATTATTATACATTTTTTTATATAAAGCCTTGTGCCTTTTATTTATTAAATTGTGCCTTTTATTTATTATAAAAATTATTATAAATTTTTTTATATAAAGCCTTGTGCCTTTTATTTATTATAAAAATTATTATAAATTTTTTTATATAAAGCCTTGTGCCTTTTATTTATTAAATTGTGCCTTTTATTAATTATAAAAATTATTATAAATTTTTTTATATAAAGCCTTGTGCCTTTTATTTATTATAACAATTATTATAAAAAAATTTATATAAAGCCTTGTGCCTTTTATTTATTAAATTGTGCCTTTTATTTATTATAAAAATTATTATAAATTTTTTTATATAAAGCCTTGTGCCTTTTATTTATTAAATTGTGCCTTTTATTTATTATAAAAATTATTATAAATTTTTTTATATAAAGCCTTGTGCCTTTTATTTATTAAATTGTGCCTTTTATTAATTATAAAAATTATTATACATTTTTTTATATAAAGCCTTGTGCCTTTTATTTATTAAATTGTGCCTTTTATTAATTATAAAAATTATTATAAATTTTTTTATATAAAGCCTTGTGCCTTTTATTTATTAAATTGTGCCTTTTATTAATTATAAAAATTATTATAAATTTTTTTATATAAAGCCTTGTGCCTTTTATTTATTAAATTGTGCCTTTTATTTATTATAAAAATTATTATAAATTTTTTTATATAAAGCCTTGTGCCTTTTATTTATTAAATTGTGCCTTTTATCTATTATAAAAATTATTATAAATTTTTTTATATAAAGCCTTGTGCCTTTTATTTATTAAAAACGATTTAAAGTTCATGGAGGAACTTCTTTTTTTTTACACACGAGGCCTATGCACATGACTATTCTTATATCACAGGCAGGAGCACAAGAACATGAAGATCAGACATTGGTGTACTTTTATATGAATTACAAGGATGTTAGAGGGATAATGTAGAAATCAACATAGTTTGTGGGATTTGAACCTGGGATTTTTTTTTTTTTTAATACAAGATCGAAGCTCCTGAAAAAGCTAACATTAATCACAAAAAAAGTCAAACAGACACATAAAACATATAATAAGGGGAGCGGTAGACAAGATGGGGAGAGAGGGGGAAGGACACAAACACAACATTTGAGAGCAGGGACATCGGGAGATCTGTGGGAGGGAGAGGGCTTGGGGGGGAGGTGGCGTGGGAAGGGGGAGGAGGCGTGGGAAGTGGGGGGGGGGGGGTGGGAGAAGTATAAAACACATGGACACTGCAGGCCGTGTGCCTTTTATATCATATCCCAATATCATGAGCCGCATGCTCAGATGGTAAGGCCTTTTACTGGTGTTAATTTGTACTTGTTATCTACTTCATGTGAAACATTTCCATTCCGTAGCTATAGTAAGTTACCTCTGTCTGATTTTGTTTGTCAATGCCTGGAGAGATCAAATGTCGTGTTTATTGTTCCAGCCTTTGTACAACTACTCGTGTCCTGTGTCCGTTGCCAGGTTTCGCTCATGGACGTCCTTCCAGCCGCGGCCATTTGGCTCAGGAGTCTCGAGTTGGTGGATAACGAAGGGCAAAGCAACTGCCTGGTCTTTGGAAAGGGTGAGATATCCTCGATTTCGCATCACAACCACAAACACCTGCTGCAGTTTCGTAATTGAACCAACTCCAGATCAGGAAACGTCCTCGCAGCTGTGGTGAACATGCTATGAGTGTACGAATTGGAATGTATGGGTACAAAAATAGAAAAGCCTTCTCAGCTTATCTCCTGCAGATAATTGTCTTCCATGATATAAAATGGGTTTCTTTAAGGGGAAAAGGCTTTTTTAAGTTATCGGTTTGCAACTACAAGGATTTTTGATATCAAACCGGTGAATCCTTATTCTGCCATTAATGGTTACACAGGATCCACCTTCAAGGTTTCTTTTTTGAAAGAAAGTGTCTGCCCCGATCTTTTCATCTCTGTATATGTGATGTGTCCGTGTGTTTTTGACCACCAGTTACCCTTTTAACCCCTTCCGTAAGTCTGTAAACCTGCTGCCCTCTGTTGTTTCGCTTCTGCGGGACCTACACTTCTGTATACAAACATTATTCTTTCATACATGGTTTAGGGCCCGAGGCTCATGGAAGAGTGATGTCATGGAATATAAAATGGGAATGTACTCGTATTGACAGAGGGGGCCACATGTAGACACGCTAAGGAGTGAACAAAGAGGGAAGGAGGAAAGAGGGGAGTAAACACAGCATGAGGGTGAGGTTACAGTTCCTTCAAAAAGTATTTACACAGAAATATATATTGAGATTTTTTTGTCACTGATCCGCACATAATACCCCATAATGTCCGTGAATTATTATTTTTTAGAAATTCTTCCAAAGTAATTAAAAATGAAATGCAAAAATATCGAATTTACATAAGTAGGTAAACATAAGTAAAATACATAAAAACATAAGTAAATAAACATAAGTAAAATATGTAAAAACATAAGTAAATAAACATAAGTAAAATATGTAAAAACATAAGTAAATAAACATAAGTAAAAACATAAGTAAATAAACATAAGTAAAAACATAAGTAAATAAACAAGTAAAATAAGTAAAAAGATAAGTAAATAAACATAAGTAAAATAAGTAAAAACATAAGTAAATAAACATGAGTAAAATAAGTAAAAACATAAGTAAGTAAACATAAGTAAAAATAAGTAAAAACATAAGTAAATAAACATAAGTAAAATAAGTAAAAACATAAGTAAATAAACATAAGTAAAAATAAGTAAAAACATAAGTAAATAAACATAAGTAAAATAAGTAAAAACATAAGTAAAAACATAAGTAAATAAACATAAGTAAAATAAGTAAAAACATAAGTAAATAAACATAAGTAAAAAATAAGTAAAAACATAAGTAAATAAACAAAAGTAAAATAAATAAACATAAGTAAAATAAGTAAAAACATAAGTAAATAAACAAGTAAAATAAGTAAAAACATAAGTAAATAAACATAAGTAAAAACATAAGTAAATAAACATAAGTAAAATAAGTAAAAACATAAGTAAATAAACATAAGTAAAATATGTAAAAACATAAGTAAATAAACATAAGTAAAATATGTAAAAACATAAGTAAATAAACATAAGTAAAATATGTAAAAACATAAGAAAATAAACATAAGTAAAAACATAAGTAAATAAACATAAGTAAAATAAGTAAAAACATAAGTAAATAAACATGTTTTTTTTTTGTTTTTTGTTTTTGTTTTTGTATACTGAATCGAGGCTCGTGAAAGAGCTAACATTTACTTCACAAAAAATCAACCAGACAAACAAAATACCCAAAAAGAGGGAGCAGAAGACAAGATGGGGAGAGAAGGGGAAGCACACAAACACAACATCCGAGAGCAGGGAGATGTGTGGAAGGGAGAGGGCCTGGGGGGAGGATGCATGGGAAGGGGGGGGGGGAGGAGGGAGAAGTATAAAACACAAGTATAAAACACAAGTATAAAACCCAAGACACCAAGGACTTCCTGGACAGAAGTTGCTATTTCAAAAAAGTGGAATTGGGGTGAAATTAGCGGGGGTAGAAAAGATCAAGGTTTTGGATGGGGGAAGATAAGAGATGGTGGTGAACAGCTGTTTTAAAGACTTGGAGGGTGGAGTGGGATTGAAGAGAGTGAGGGAGTTTGTTCCAGAGGTGGGAGAAAAGAGGAATGAAGGAGTGAAGGTGAGCAGAGAGTCTTGATTTTGGCAGTTTAACCATAAGAGGGTTGCAGGCAGATCTTGTGCGACCTGTAGGAATATTTGCGGGACAGGCCCAGAGAGAGCTGGGGGGGCAAGGCCAGAGAGGAGTCAGTAGAAGACGGAAAGACCACCAACCTGCCTGCGGTGAGTGAGTGAGAGGCCCTTGGAGTTAGCGTCATCGCGGGAGATTCCAATGATTCTGAATGCTTTGGTTTCAACAGCGTGAAGGCGAGCTCGGTGTGAGGCAGGAGCACCAGCCCAGAGGGGAGAGCAGTATTCCATTGAGCTGCGGATGAAAGCCTTGTATGTGGTGAGGAGCTCAGGTGTGCCAAGGAAGGACTTCGCACGACGGAGGATGCCCGGTCGGCGACTGGCTTTGGAGGCCAGATTTGAAATGTGGTTTTCCCAGGAAAGATCATGGCAGATAGTGAGACCCAAAAGCTTGAGTGACAGAACTTCTTGGAGAGGATTATTCAGAAAGTGGATGGGAGGGTTGTCCAGTCGGTCTTTTCGTAGAGACATCGTAAGAGTGTGAGATTTGTCAGGATTGAAAGACATGTTCCACTTGTTTGACCAGTCTGTGATTTTGTCCAGGTCTGCAGAGAGTGAGGAGGCTGCAGACTGCCGATCTGAGGGATGAAGAATGGAGCAACAGAGAGTAGAGTCATCAGCAAAGAGATAGAGAGGATTTTCAAGAGAGTCAGAGAGATCATTGATGAGAACCAGTAAAACACCAGTAAAAATAAGTAAAAACATAAGTAAATAAACATAAGTAAAATAAGTAAAAACATAAGGAAATAAACATAAGTAAAATAAGTAAAAACAAAAGTAAATCAACATAAGTAAAAAGTAAAAACATAAGTAAATAAACATAAGTAAAATAAGTAAAAACATAAGTAAATAAACATGAGTAAAATAAGTAAAAACATAAGTAAAATAAGTAAAAACATAAGTAAATAAACATAAGTAAAATAAGTAAAAACATAAGTAAAAATAAAAGTTGAGTAAATAAACAGGAAATGCGAATCATTGCCTTATTGCTCTTCACCATAACCTAAATATCACAGCATTTGAGGCCAAAGCTCCATTTAGCTCTTCATAAACTATCCAGTTACTCCCCCATCTGGCAAAGTGCAAAACAACCACCATTTGCCTCCTTGGTGGACAAGTCTGACGACACAAACGTCGATGAACTTCACAAACTCCTCGCATTCCATTTGACTTTCTCGTGTAAATGGTGGAAGCAAATGTGCAACAAGTTAGGCCGTGATCACAACAAATATAAAAGGTCACATCTGTCACCAAACCATACATCATAAGGCAGCCATAGTTGCACGTACATGAAGCTCTTTATTGCAATAACGGGCACGTGTGACATTTTAGCCTCTTGCTTTAGATTATCATCGGGATGAAACGAAATCCGATTTCAAATGACGCATCAATTTTGGAGCGTCCATCCCCGAGAAGGGATGGGATGTTGGTCTGGGTTTGTCAAGTTTGCTGAACCAAACTTGAATTGCATCTTCAACTCGTTCCATTAGGACCTTCTCCAGTCTCTGTTTCATAAAGGGTTAAGGTTCGTGAGGAAGAGCCGAAGAAAGGACAAACGTTGGACAAACAAGCCGAAGAGTGAAGAATCATTGGAATGTCCCGCGATGACGCTAACTCCAAGTGCCTTTCACTCACTCACCGCAGGCAGGTTGGTGGTCTTTCCGTCTTCTACTGACTCCTCTCTGGCCTTGCCCCCCCAGCTCTCTCTTGGCTCTGTCCCGCAAATATTCCTACAGGTCGCACAAGATCTGCCTGCAACCCTCTTATGGTTAAACTGCCAAAATCTAGACTCTATTCACCTTCGCTCTTTCATTCCTCCTTTCTTCTGCCTCTGGAACAAACTCCCTCATTCTCTTCAATCCCACTCCTCCCTCCAGGTCTTTAAAACAGCTGTTCACCACCATCTCTTATCTTCCCCCATCCAAAACCTTGATCTTTTCTACCCCCGTTAATTCACCCCAGATACACTTTTTTTTTTGGGGAAATACCGACTTTTTTCTTTCCTGGAAGTTCCAGCAGTGTCCATGTGTTTTATTCTTCCCCCCCGCCTTCCCATGCCTCCTCCCCCCAACCCCTCTCCCTCCCACGGATCTTCCGATGTCCCTGCTCTCAAATGTACTTGTGTGCTTCCCCCTCTCTCCCCATCTTGTCTCCCGCTCCCTTTTTTGTATGTTTTGTGTGTCCCTTTGTTGTTGTTTTTTTGTGTTTGTTGCTAGCTCTTACACGAGCCTCGATCATGTATAAAAAAAATAAAAAAAACTGACAACGAGCTGGAAGGGAACGAATGGTGTAGACAAGTAACATGGAAGTGGAAAGATGGCTTGCAGATGGAAGACCCTGAGTTCGTGGGAATAGAAGAGCGGTGCAGGTGTGGGAGGCAGGGAGAGGTGGCAAGGTGCGTTGAGTTACTATGATGGGTATTCCGACTCTGACTTATCAGCTAAGTGGATCCATCAATCTGCAGGTGTAAGATGTAAATTGGAAAGGAATTGTTTAATCAATAACCAAAAGCATAAGGAATGAGTAAACATCCAGGAATGTCAAGTTCATTTTTTTTTTTTCGATAAAGTCTGCCTGGACGGGACCAATGGCCTTTGGTCAGGGACAGGGCCTTCTCCATCGCTGCTCCCACACTCTGGAACTCACTACCTCAAACCATCAGAGACTCCTCCTCACTCACCACATTCAAATCATCACTCAAGACCCACCTGTTCAACACCGCATTCAACCCCTGACCGTCTCTTCTCCTTCTCCTTCCTTTCTGTTTGGTTATTTAATTATGTATTTTTGTCTCTTTTGTCTTTGTTTTACGTACTATGTCAAAGCGTCTTTGGGTTTCTTGAAAAGCGCTAAACAAAATAAATGTATTATTATTATTATTATTATTATTATTATTTGGTCAAAGCAAACTCCTGCGTGCGCTGCTCTAGGTATACGCCGTGTACTTGTGCGGTCTCCATGTGGGAGAGTTTACAGTGAATGCGTTAGCAGTGAGTAGGCCCTGGGCTTGGTGAGAAGTGGGTGATGCTGGATGTGGGATAAAGGGAAATGGTGGGGTATGCTAGTGGCATTATCGATCGCCAGGCAGATTGTAGAATGATTAGCTCAATTAATGGACGATGATAATGGCACCAGGCCCCGGCGATGTCGTGCCCACGCTTTGTTCGCTGTCTGGCGCACCTGTACCACAATACCTGGGATGTTTTTTTAAATCTGTCTGGCAGACTCGATCTTTTTACCAAGTGATATGTCTGGCAGAAGTAAAATAAAAAAAACTGCCTTCCTGGTTGTAAAACTTGTAATTAGCCTATGTCCCCTCTCCTGCAGGTACTGGACATGCATTGTCTTTCCTGCATTTCTTTCCTTTTCCCCCATAATTATAGTCGCACACCATTCCTTCATTTCCCTGCATTTTTCTTTTCCCCCCATAATTATAGTCGCACACCATTCCTTCATTTCCCTGCATTTTTCTTTTTCCCCCATAATTATAGTCGCACACCATTCCTTCATTTCCCTGCAGTTCTTTCATTTCCCCCCATAATTATAGTCGCACACCATTCCTTCATTTCCCTGCATTTCTTTATTTTTCCCCCCATAATTATAGTCGCACACCATTCCTTCATTTCCCTGCATTTTTCTTTTTCCCCCATAATTATAGTCACACACCATTCCTTCATTTCCCTGCAGTTCTTTATTTTTTCCCCCATAATTATAGTCGCACACCATTCCTTCATTTCCCTGCATTTTTCTTTTTCCCCCATAATTATAGTCACACACCATTCCTTCATTTCCCTGCAGTTCTTTCTTTTCCCCCCATAATTATAGTCACACACCATTCCTTCATTTCCCTGCATTTCTTTCTTTTCCCCCCATAATTATAGTCGCACACCATTCCTTCATTTCCCTGCAGTTCTTTCTTTTCCCCCCGTAATTATAGTCACACACCATTCCTTCATTTCCCTGCATTTCTTTCTTTTTTCCCCCATAATTATAGTCACACACCATTCCTTCATTTCCCTGCAGTTCTTTATTTTTCCCCCATAATTATAGTCGCACACCATTCCTTCATTTCCCTGCATTTCTTTCTTTTCCCCCATAATTATAGTCGCACACCATTCCTTCATTTCCCTGCATTTCTTTCCTTTTCCCCCATAATTATAGTCACACACCATTCCTTCATTTCCCTGCATTTCTTTCCTTTTCCCCCATAATTATAGTCACACACCATTCCTTCATTTCCCTGCATTTCTTTCCTTTTCCCCCCATAATTATAGTCACACACCATTCCTTCATTTCCCTGCAGTTCTTTCTTTTTCCCCCATAATTATAGTCGCACACCATTCCTTCATTTCCCTGCATTTCTTTCTTTTTCCCCCATAATTATAGTCGCACACCATTCCTTCATTTCCCTGCATTTCTTTCCTTTTCCCCCATAATTATAGTCACACACCATTCCTTCATTTCCCTGCATTTCTTTCTTTTCCCCCATAATTATAGTCGCACACCATTCCTTCATTTCCCTGCATTTCTTTCCTTTTCCCCCATAATTATAGTCACACACCATTCCTTCATTTCCCTGCATTTCTTTCCTTTTCCCCCATAATTATAGTCGCACACCATTCCTTCATTTCCCTGCATTTCTTTCTTTTCCCCCATAATTATAGTCGCACACCATTCCTTCATTTCCCTGCATTTCTTTCCTTTTCCCCCATAATTATAGTCACACACCATTCCTTCATTTCCCTGCATTTCTTACCTTTTCCCCCATAATTATAGTCACACACCATTCCTTCATTTCCCTGCATTTCTTTCTTTTCCCCCATAATTATAGTCGCACACCATTCCTTCATTTCCCTGCATTTCTTTCCTTTTCCCCCATAATTATAGTCACACACCATTCCTTCATTTCCCTGCATTTCTTTCCTTTTCCCCCATAATTATAGTCACACACCATTCCTTCATTTCCCTGCATTTCTTTCCTTTTCCCCCATAATTATAGTCACACACCATTCCTTCATTTCCCTGCATTTCTTTCCTTTTCCCCCCATAATTATAGTCACACACCATTCCTTCATTTCCCTGCAGTTCTTTCTTTTTCCCCCATAATTATAGTCGCACACCATTCCTTCATTTCCCTGCATTTCTTTCTTTTCCCCCATAATTATAGTCGCACACCATTCCTTCATTTCCCTGCATTTCTTTCCTTTTCCCCCATAATTATAGTCACACACCATTCCTTCATTTCCCTGCATTTCTTTCTTTTTCCCCCATAATTATAGTCGCACACCATTCCTTCATTTCCCTGCATTTCTTTCTTTTTCCCCCATAATTATAGTCGCACACCATTCCTTCATTTCCCTGCATTTCTTTCTTTTCCCTCCATAATTATAGTCGCACACCATTCCTTCATTTCCCTGCATTTCTTTCTTTTCCCCCCATAATTATAGTCGCACACCATTCCTTCATTTCCCTGCATTTCTTTCTTTTCCCCCCATAATTATAGTCGCACACCATTCCTTCATTTCCCTGCATTTCTTTATTTTTCCCCCATAATTATAGTCGCACACCATTCCTTCATTTCCCTGCATTTCTTGCTTTTCCCCCCATAATTATAGTCGCACACCATTCCTTCATTTCCCTGCATTTCTTTCTTTTCCCCCCATAATTATAGTCGCACACCATTCCTTCATTTCCCTGCATTTCTTTCCTTTTCCCCCATAATTATAGTCACACACCATTCCTTCATTTCCCTGCATTTCTTTCCTTTTCCCCCATAATTATAGTCACACACCATTCCTTCATTTCCCTGCATTTCTTTCTTTTTCCCCCATAATTATAGTCGCACACCATTCCTTCATTTCCAAGTTAATCCTCTTCAAATTTAACATGGTGGAATCTTGGTAAAATACACTCAGACCTCAAATCTGGCAACTTTTCACTCACTCACCGCAGGCAGGTAGGTGGTCTTTCTGTCTTCTACCGACTCCTCTCCGGCCTTGCCCCCCTAGCCCTCTCTCGGCTCTGTCCCCCAAATATTCCTACAGGTCGCACAAGATCTGCCAGCAACCCTCTTATGGTTACCTTACTCCAATACACAAAGACCCCTTTTTAGGCACCCAATTCCGATTTGAATGGGGATAACACTTTAGGCCCCCAATGGGGATAACACAGGGGTCCAGGGTCAAAATTGGTCCCCAAATTAACGTTTCTGGCTCGCCATGCCTTCGTATTTCAACCGACGTAGACAAAATTGGTAGAATGATACGTCGTCAGTGGTCCGACACTCAGAAGCAGGTAAACATTGGTCAGGTGCCTTTGTTTTGATATTACATGGATCATGGTGGATGGAAAATGGAGGAGACGTGCTGATGCTTTCGCTCATGAATGTCCAGTTTTTGTGAAACGCATTCGAAAACAACGAGCACTAGACCAACCCAAAGCACTTCTCAGTCATTGTAATACAACAAAGTTCCTGTTATTATTACTGTATAACAATATAATAATATTACACTGTACAGCAGAGAGCACTTTGCACAAGCGTACATAATGAGCAAAATGGAAACAACGCAGGGCCCGGAGCAGAGAAGCAAATCAAACGGAGTATTAATCACCATCCAAACCAGCCAAGAAGGCCCGGGCCACGACCTGAGCAACGGGTGCCCTGTTTGCACAGACAGGTCTCTGCGGCCTGGTGGAACGAGGTGTGTTTGTTCTGTGCGGGTGTGGTGCCCCGGCCATTTCCGTACTACGTGAGAAACGGAAACCTGCTTTAATTAAATCAGAGGTAGCACCTTGCTCACCCAACTCTATAGTTTGCTTACAGGCCCATTTATCACATGACTATATAATAGTTTACTTATCCGCATATTGCTTACACAGGTACATAGTTTGCTTAATGGAAACTTACTCAAACAGTTACATTGTTTTCTAATCTGCACCTTGCTCACACAGGTATATCGTTTCCCAATAGGCACCTCGCTCACACAGGTACATACTTTCCTAATAGGCACCTCGCTCACACAGGTACATACTATGGTTACAGGCACCTTGCCCACACATGTATGTAGTTCCCTCACAGGCACCTCACTCACACAGGTATATAGTTTCCTAGCAAGCACCTCGCTCACACAGGTACAGACTATGGTTACAGGCACCTTGCCCACACATGTATGTAGTTTCCTCACAGGCACCTCACTCACACAGGTACATAGTTTCCTAATAGGCACCTTGCTCACAAGATACATCGTTTCCTCCTCATAGGCACCTCACCCACACAGGTACATAGTTTCCTCATAGGCACCTTGCTCACAAGATACATCGTTTCCTCCTAATAAGTACCTTGCCCACACAGGTACATAGTTTCCTCATAGGCACCTTGCTCACAAGATACATCGTTTCCTCCTCATAGGCACCTCGCCCACACAGGTACATAGTTTCCTAGTAGGCACCTCGCTCACACAGGTACATACTTTCCTAATAGGCATCTCGCTCACACAGGTACATACTATGGTTACAGGCACCTTGCCCACACATGTATGTAGTTTCCTCACAGGCACCTCACTCACACCGGTACATAGTTTCCTAATAGGTACCTTGCCCACACAGGTACATAGTTTCCTAATAGGCACCTTGCTCACAAGATACATCGTTTCCTCCTCATAGGCACCTCACCCACACAGGTACATAGTTTCCTAATAGGCACCTCGCTCACACAGGTACATACTATGGTTACAGGCACCTTGTCCACACATCTATGTAGTTTCCTCACAGGCACCTCGCTCACACAGGTATATAGTTTCCTAGTAGGCACCTCGCTCACACAGGTACATACTATGGTTACAGGCACCTTGCCCACACATGTAGGTAGTTTCCTCAAAGGCACCTTGCCCACACAGGTACATAGTTTACTCATAGGCACCATGCTCACACAGGTACATAGTTTCCTGATAGGTACCTTGCTCACACAGGTACATCGTTTACTAATAGGCACCATGCTCACAAGATACATCGTTTCCTCCTAATAGGCATCTTGCCCACACAGGTACATAGTTTCCTAATAGGCACCTTGCTCACAAGATACATCGTTTCCTCCTAATAGGCACCTCGCTCACATAGGTACATAGTTTCCTCATAGGCACCATGCTCACACAGGTACATAGTTTCCTCATAGGCACCATGCTCAAACAGGTACATAGTTTCCTCATAGGCACCATGCTCACACAGGTACATAGTTTCCTAATAGGCACCTTGCTCACAAGATACATCGTTTCCTCCTAATCGGCACCTTGCCCACACAGGTACATAGTTTCCTCATTGGCACCATGCTCACACAGGTACATAGTTTCCTGATAGGTACTTTGCTCACATAGGTACATAGTTTCCTAATAGGCACCTCGCTCACACAGGTACATAGTTTCCTAATAGGCACCTCGCTCACACAGGTACATAGTTTTCTAATAGGCATCTTGCTCACACAGGTACATAGTTTTCTAATAGGCACCTTGCTCACATAGGTACATAGTTTCTAATAGGCACCTCGCTCACACAGGTACATAGTTTTCTAATAGGCACCTTGCTCACACAGGTACATAGTTTTCTAATAGGCACCTTGC
The DNA here is from genome assembly GCF_964187855.1 of Myxine glutinosa. Taxonomy (NCBI): domain Eukaryota; kingdom Metazoa; phylum Chordata; class Myxini; order Myxiniformes; family Myxinidae; genus Myxine; species Myxine glutinosa. The sequence goes on from NC_136269.1 coordinate 135,828,781, forward strand.
TCACATAGGTACATAGTTTTCTAATAGGCACCTTGCTCACACAGGTACATAGTTTCTAATAGGCACCTCGCTCACACAGGTACATAGTTTTCTAATAGGCACCTTGCTCACACAGGTACATAGTTTTCTAATAGGCACCTTGCTCACATAGGTACATAGTTTCTAATAGGCACCTCGCTCACACAGGTACATAGTTTTCTAATAGGCACCTTGCTCACACAGGTACATAGTTTTCTAATAGGCATCTCGCTCACATAGGTACATAGTTTTCTAATAGGCACCTTGCTCACACAGGTACATAATTTCTAATAGGCACCTCGCTCACACAGGTACATAGTTTTCTAATAGGCACCTTGCTCACACAGGTACATAGTTTTCTAATAGGCATCTCGCTCACATAGGTACATAGTTTTCTAATAGGCACCTCGCTCACACAGGTACATAGTTTCCTAATAGGCACCTTGCTCACATAGGTACATAGTATGGTTACAGGCACCTTTTTCACACACAGGTACATATAGTTTGGTTAAAGTCATTTTGCTGACACGGGTAAAAAGTTTTCGTATGGACACCTGCCTTCTCAAATGGTACCTTTAGAAAAGAGAAGTCTATTGTGTGCTGGTACCCTGGCCAGATTGTAATAACCTATGGGGGGCAGGACAGCCCTTCATCAACTGCCTAGCTGCACACCTAGACATGTTGAACCAGCAGCGGGGTGCTGTATACACGTGTGAGCATGAAGTTGATACATGTTGTCGTATGACCATGCTGTAATCCTGCTAGTTTTTACATGTCTACAGCAACAACTGTGAATTATGGTTGTTTTCTCACCTGTCGTCTTCCCCAAATAAGAAACACATCACCATCAGCCACAGCAATGCGAATTACAATGTCTACCACCTGTTGCAGGAGTTCTACGAGTGGGAGGTTTCGCTGCACATACATTACATTCTGTAGATTCAAACTTCTGTGACTTTAAACTGTTCCCCATAAAAAGAACTTCAAAAGAGAGAAATTTTACATCTCACGGAGTTCAACACAACCACATACATCATACGAAGAACACTTGGGAAGGAACGGTCTTGTTCCGGCGTAAAATACAAATCTATTAGTTGTCAGTTTAAATTTCCTGATATATTACATCATACATGTTTGAATTATATGCTTCATAAGAAAGCTCAGATCTAATATTTCACCTTATTTATCTCCCCAACACCCTCAGTGGACCGCCTTTGGTGCTCTGTGATCTGCACAATCGCCCCCGGAGACAGCCTTCTGGCCTACGTCTGCCAGCGAGGCTCACTGAGCCCCAAACATGCCGGCAAACAGGCCGCCTCCTTTGGTCTTCCCATCACCCAACAGGACTGCAATGCAACCCCAGTCGTGTTACTTCCTCAGCAAGCTTGCCTGGCTTCAGTCTTACCAACAGCCATCATCAACAGTAAGGACTGCGCAGATGATCACAACTCTTTTTCAACACAACTCATCCTAAAATGTTAAAGGATAATGTTATCTACTGCTTACTGTGCTCAACAACATTGGTGAAACTAGAGGGTTGCGGTTGGAGATCACTGATGGCCCCCACTATAGCCAACTCATAATACACTACATGGCCAAAAGTATGTGGACACCCGAACATCACACCCGTATATGCTCATCTAACATCTCATTCCAAAATCATGGGCATTAATATGGAGTTGGTCCCCCCTTTGCTGCTATAACAGCCTCCACTCCTCTGGGAAGGCTTTCCACTAGATGTTGGATTGTTGGAACATTGCTGCGGGGATTTGCTTCCATTCAGCCACAAGATCATTAGTGAGGTCGGGCACTGAAGTTGGGCGATTAAGCCTCGCTCGCAGTTGGCGTTCCAATTCATCCCAAAGGTGTTCGTTGGGGTTGAGGTCAGGGCTCTGTGCAGACCAGTCAAGTTCTTCCAAACTGATCTCGACAAACCATTTCTATATGGACTTTGCTTTGTGTACATGGGCATTGTCATGCTGAAACAGGAAAGGGCCTTCCCCAAACTGTTGCCCCACAGTTGGAAGTACACGATCATGTAGAATGTCATTGTATGCTGTAGCATTAAGATTTCCCTTCACTGGAACTGAGGGGCCTAGCCCAAACCATGAAAAACAGCCCCATAGCATTATTCCTCCTCCACCAAACTTTACAGTTGGCACTATGCATTCAGGCAGGTAGCGTTCTTCTGGCATCCGCCAAACCAAGATTCGTCCGTCGGACTGCCAGGTGGTGAAGCATGATTCATCACTCCAGAGAATGCGTTTCCCCTGCTCCAGAGTACAATGGCAGCGAGCTTTACACCACTCCATCCGATGCTTGGCATTGCTCATGGTGATCTTAGGTTTGTGTGCGGCTTCTCGGTCTTGGAAACCCATTTCATGAAGCTCCCGGCGAACAGTTGTTGTGCTATCGTTGCTTCCAGAGGCAGTTTGGAACTCGGTAGTGAGTGTTGCAACCGAGGACAGACGATTTCTACGCGCTTCAGCACTCGGCAGTCCCGTTCTAAGCTTGTGTGGCCTACCATTTCGCGCCTGAGCTGTTGTTGCTCCTAGACGTTTCCCTTCACAACAACAGCACTTACAGTTGACCGGGCCAGCCCTAGCAGGGCAGAAATTTGATGAACTGACTAGTTGGAAAGGTGGTATCCTGTGACGATGCCACGTTGAAAGTCACTGAGCTCTTCAGTACGGCCCATTCGACTGCCAATGTTTGTCTATGGAGATTGCATGGCTGTGTGCTTGATTATATATACCTGTCAGCAATGGGTGTGGCTGAAACAGCCGAATCCACTAATTATAAGGGGTGTCCGCGTACTTTTGGCCATGTAGAGTGTTGCCCAATTGATAGCATTTTAAATTCTGCCTCATCATTAAAAAATATAAATAGGACCACGGGTACTGAAGCTCACCTGGATCAGGAGCGACAGCCACTCAAACCCCCCACGAACCCTTTCAGACCCTGATGTTTTTAATGCCAAGAACAAACTCTGGTACATCTTGGGGGTGGGTGGGGTGGGGGGGGAGATGAAGGTTGTGATCAGGTTTCGTTGAAATTGTGTGTGTAGTTTCAGAGCAGAGAGCATATACTTATTTTGGGGGTCAACTTCCCCCACCCCCACCCCATAACCCCCCCTAATGAGCACAGATTTTGATGTGATTAATACACCTTCGTTAGGCATCAGATATGAAGCTTATCATCAAGTTTCATCAAAATCCTGTGTAGTTGAAGCGCTAATGGCTGAAGTGTTTACAGACTCACTCACTCACGGACACTGCTCGATCGCATAAGCTTACCAAACTAAAATCCAGTTGAGCTAATAATAATGGGAAAATTAAATAATTGCAAATTTAAATTTAAATATTTGAAAATTAAAATAAATAATTAAAAATTGGGGGGAAACTTTGGAAAAAAAAAAGAGAATTGATGAAATAATAAATTAAATAACTGAAAGATATATACAGTATATTTTTTTAAATTGGTGAAATATTTTTATTGAAAATTTAATAATTGAGAAATGGGGGAAATTTAAAGTAATTAAGTTATGGAAAAAATCTTCTTCAAAAAGTGGACACTAAGACCAAACACTAAGACCTTTCGGAACCATCATTACAAGAGGTTTATGAAACCCATAGTGACAAAATGATCACAAGCGCCTCCCACCTTTCCACTAAGTTTAACCATTATTTTGCTCTTCTTCTTTCCAGTGATTCTGCTACTCCTACTCCTTACACATACTCTTACTTCCTCATTCCTACCCATTCCTCCATGGTTGCTACTTCTAAATTATCTCATCATTTTCTACTGTGCGTGGAACTTAAACACCAGCGGATGAAACTTTATCCGTACAGATTTCTCCTGCCAGGTTGCGACTCCTTCATTGAACAGTATTTCCTGGAAAGAAACGTTCCTACCATTGGGGATGTTGGATCCTCCATGGTGACTGTTCATTACTCTGATATGTCTGACTCCATTCCCGATGGCAGAGTTTATGTCTTCATTGTGAACCTTGCCTTCCATAGCTCATGCTCCTTACCCCCCTCTATGTCCTCTTCCCATTTATGTATCTCTAGACTTTCCTCCATCGCTCCCCACCCTTGTCTTGCTCTTCTTTTCCTAATTGTAGTGTAATGGCCTCACTGTGATGATACCTCCAAAAACTTGCCAGGGAATTTTGAAAGCAAATTTCACTGGGTGACGAGGGTTCAAGAAAAAGCGGTGATTTGGGGAAAAAATTTTTATTACAGGTTACTGAAAACTGAGAACGGGTAATACGGAGACGAATAATCTGAATAATTGTTAAACAGTGCTGTCTTCAGCAGATTTAAAAAACTCTTTAACCCATCCAAAACCTTGGATCTTTTCTACCCCCATTAATCCACCCTAGATACGCCTTTTTGAAATTCCGTTTTCTTTCCTGTAAGCCCCTGCAGTGTCCATCTTGTTTATCCGGTGTACCCCGCCCCCAGCCCTCTCCCTTCCACAGATCTTCCGATGCCCCTGCTCCCTACTGTTGTGCTTCCCTCTCTCTCTCCCCCTCTTGTCCCCTGCTCCCTTTATTATATGTTGTTTGTATTAGCTTTTACATGAGCCTCAACTAAGTATACAAAAAAAACATTATTTATGAAGTGTCGGTTGTGGTAAAGTTTCTTGTCTGGAACACTGTAACTGCTGTGCGCTTTCTTCTGTAAAAATTTCACCACTCCCGGGTAGGGATCAAAGTGTGCCGTCCCTGGACTCGAGGGGGATGCACACCCGACTGTTGATGGCCTCTCTCAAGTAGTTAGACTGTTTGGGGCCCTTCAGCATCGTGTGACATGAAATAGCACATTCAGGCCCATTACTGTGAGGAGTCAGTGACAGGTAAGCTTGTTGCCATCCTCGAAAACACATTTCCAGGTACAGAGATGTTCTTCAGATTGTACAGTTTTCCAGTGCCATCTGTAACATCACATGGTACAGGAAGGTTTCGTTTTGACATCTCGGTGGTGAACTCACTGGGCCCGATCTCAATGCGAGCGATACAACCACAGCGCCATCTCTGCGCAAACGTTGCAATTTCAGAGTACAGGTGTCGGGTCGCACTCAACACTGGATTTACTCTCCCTCCTACTTACATGGATAATACCACCGGACAACAAAACAAAACTCTCCATCTGCTGCCCAGGTAAATGCAGGTGTCCTTTATTAATTCGAGCATACTGATTCCAAATCTGAAGTCAGAATTGACTCGGTACGTCAGGATTTTTAGTTACAGAAAAATGACATTTTCAGGAATTGTCTAGCACATTGCAAAATTGTGAATGGGGTCTCTGTCCGTACAGAGATCTAATTAATCGAGGCCTTCCAAAATTGTACTTGCTTGTACGCTTGTGACGAGCAGTGAATGGGGTCTCTGAAGAAACCAGCAGTAGTCCCCCATGATGTTGGGGTTGAAACGGCCCCGATGGCGCGCGTCTCCATTGTGCTGACATCTCACCGTGCTCATCGCTCTCAGCACCAACGTTGGCTGGGAAGAGGTCCAGGTGTGAATGAAGAAAATGCAACTTCAGCGACATACGGCAACTCATTCCCTCAGAGGCCTTTATCATATCTTGAACCAACTCGGCAATATGGGCTCCTCTTTCGTTCTCCAGGAAGTTGTGGACCACCAGTTTGGAAGCCTCCCATGCAGCCAGCTCCAGCAGGTTCAGCTGTGAACACGAGAGGGGTTCCAGCAGGCCTGAACACGAGATGGTCCTCCTCCAATGGGGGGACAAATCTATGTCCTCTATTATAAACACCACTGGGGGCGTAGTGAAGCAATTCGATTATTGAACAGGATTGAATAATTAAATTGATATATGTGGGAAAATTACATTCCCAGACCAGGAATTGAACCCAGGTCCTCTGGAAAACCATGTCAGTGTTACTGCAAATGATTCAACTGAGCATTAGACCTAATAATGTCAAAAGTTTTTCTCTAACTTCTCCAAAGTTCTATCCCATTTGGTTCACCTGATCACATCCTGAAAAGCCTCCACACGACTGGCTCTTTTCATTGAAACAACAAAAGGTGTGCATCTTTTTCTGCTTACCTTCTGAGACGTATTGCTTCAATACCTTCTGATACGTATTGCAATTAATATTGAACGTCTTCTTTTGAACTGCAAGGCACACACAGTACATATTTAGGCATTTAAGACTTCTCCAGATCCTTCCTTCCCTACTGCACCTCAACCTTCAACTCAACAATGCAAGTTTTGCACCTGTGAGGATCGAAGAGTTTCTGGCTGGTGGTTCTGAAAGTGCCTCAGCAGTAGGTCTGCATGACCCTAGTGTCCTTCTCTGCCAAACTTGACTCAACTTGATTTATTCTTAAGTAAGTCCTCTGCTGGAGGCTTCCGTCCATCCTCATGAAGTACCATACATCACCTCGATTTATGAGGTTTTTAAACCATCGAGCCTGATCCATTCAAGTACAAACGACCCATCTTGTACACGGAGGTCATGTTTTCACCCCTGTTTGTCGGTCTGTTTTTCTGTGAACATGATATCTCAAAAGGTTATGGACGGATTCGGACAAAACATGGTGGACAGGTTGGGTGTGTGACAAGGACGATTTGATTCGATTTTGGTGAAGATCTGAATATGGATTCGGATATGAGAATTATTTAATTTTTTTAATCATTCTTCACCATTGGGAGATAGGGCCAAAAACGATACGTGGCAAGATATCTCAAAAAGTTATGGATGGATTTGGACGAAAGTTGGTGGACAGGTTGTGTGTGTGACAAGGAAGAATAAATTCAATTTTGGTGAAGATCCGGATCCAGCTGGTAGAATTTTTAAAGTGATTCTTCACCATTGAGTGATATGGCCAACCACGTGGAGGTATTGAGTGCTAGCAGAGCACATATGCTCTCTACTGAGTGCCGTTCTAGTTCTTCCTTGGTATTCCGCCCAGGGACAGGTTCTTCGCTCAAGCAACTCTCCATCCTTCTGTATGCTCAACTGTCCTTTTCATTCACAAATGAGAGAGCCGTCACAATTTAGTTCATCCATTAGTGACAATCCTCTCTCCTATCGTTTCCCTTCCATCCTCCGTTCTTTGACGACATACATGATACAACTTTCTGTCTTTTCCTTACAGTCTTCAACAGGGCTCTATCATCTCTCATCATTTCGAGCAGCTCCTCATCACTGTCACTCTCTCCAGCTCATTTTCTCCATCCTTCACAATACCCACATTTAAAAACTTTCCATATGTCTGGTGTCTGCTTTTCTTAAAGCAGATTGGGATTTCCCCCACCCCACCCCCACCTGCAACCCCATGACATCAATGGTTTCTGAGTCTCACTTTGTTGGGTCAGAACCACAATGTATTTCAATGGAAATCGCCCCAAACAAGGCATAAAGCCACTCTAGGTAAGGAGCTAAGGGAAGGTTAGAAAAAGATAAGGATAAAACAAAACAAAATAAATTTAAAAAATAACAAGAAAGCATCCAAGACATGGGAAGTAGCAGAAGTCAGGTAAAATGTCATTGACATTCCTCTTGAAGCTGAGTAGATTGTGTAATAATGGGAAGGATGTTACAGGTAGTGAATTCCAGAACGAGGGAAAAACTATCTGCACAGCTTTTCTTTCTGCATCTTGGGTCAACTGTCGTGTTTGAGTGAGCGGAGATGGCAAACGGAGTCTTACGTCCAAACATAGTATGGGAGGAACCAAGTTAGAAAGTCCAACAGAACATTTGCCATGAAAATATCTGTAGAACAAACCAAGAGTGGCGATCGACCTACGGTGAGAGAGTGGTTGAAGAGTTGAACACATCTCCACACCAACCAGGTTGGCTATGCGTTTCAGGAGCCTATCAAGTAAAGATAAGTGGCAGGCTGGTGCTCCAGCCCAAATGTGGCAGCAGTACTCCATGAGGGGACGTATAGTTGCCTTATACAGGTACAAAATGACCTCAGGAAGTAAATACCTCTTTGCTCGATGAAGACAACCAACTCGCTTGGAAGCACTCTTAGCAAAACCAGAAATGTACTTATCCCAACGGAGGTTAGAGACGTCCAGACCAATAAGCCGAAGCTCGGATGATTATGTTGAGGTTGAAGACCCATGTGCAAAGAAGGGAAATACCTGTTTCTAGAACGAGGCTTGTTCAACAATTCCATTTGCTTTGCATTGAAGGTTACCAGCCAGGCATGCCCCCACTTCAACACATCCTCGAAATCATTGTCCAGTGAAACTCCAACCTCAATACGAGTGGCGTTGAGTGAATCAGCAGATGTAGAGTGAGGAATCATCAGTATACATGGCTAGCTGAGACAGAACAATATCGGGATGATCATTGATATAAACAAGGAACAGAGAGGGACCAAGGACAGAACCCTGTGGGACACCAGATTTGATGGAGCAAGTAGGAGAAGATTGACCCTCAAGTTGCAATTTGTTGAGTTGAATGCATCGCTCCAGATACACCATATGACTGAGGCTTGTGGAGCAGACCCTTGTGCCACACTTTTTCAAAGGCTTTTGAGATATGCAAAGAAATATATGCCTTTATTTATATTTTATTTATATATGCCTTTATTGTTGCGTCCAATGCCCGCCATGTCTCTCACCCATGAAGGTAGTCGTGGTGAATTGCTCCCACCAGTACTCTAACTGCAACGGTTTTGCAACTGCGAGCATCTTACTATAATTCACCAAATGTCCGTCTGTCCGTTCGAAGGTACCGCAAAAACGGCTGAACCGATCGTAACGATATTTTGGGTGGGTATTCCTGGGACCCCCTGGAGTAAAATAGTCTATGTTGTTTTTCCAATTTTTTCCCCAATTTTCCAAGTTTTCCAGTTTTTCCAAGCACGATGGAATAATATTTACCGATATGAACAGTGATGTGGCTTTTGGTGAAATTCTACAAATACTGTTTATTCTACGTACCAGGAGAGAGTATATCGACTCCTGACGAACTCTTCCGATATAAACGTGCGGCTCCGAAGTAACATGGCAGCGTGTGCAAAGCGACTGAGAAACAGGTGTAGCGGCCGCTTCCGTGTTACAGATTCGGCGTGCACTCTTCACACATAAACGTGCGACTGAGAAAGACGTGTAGCGGCCGCTTCCGTTTTGCAGAATTCAATCTTTTTTCAAAATGGGCGCCATGTACTGTTTAGATTTTGATGATTTGTGTGTGATATGATTTAACGGATGTTTATACGAATCGTTTAAAATAAAGAAAAGCCTTCAATTTCTGATGTTTTGCCTTTTCATTTCGGCCTCCCAATTGAAGCCCCGCCCGTCGGGGCGGGTACCGTTGCTAGTAACTATAATGATAAAGTCCTTATTGCTGTCGTCAGCATTGTGGGTATTTCACACTCGAACACCTTTTGTTGCTGTGTTCCTACAGAGGATCTGTTTCCCTGCAAAGCCTGTGGCATCTGGTACCGAAACAAGCGGAACCTTCAGGCTCATCTCACGTACTACTGCGCCGGACGCCTCGTCTCCGGCTCGTCCCAAGGATCGGAGAACGAGTTGAACACCAACGTTTCGCCCCAAAATCTTGTGCCATCTATGCCCACTGGCATAGCAGTCAAGGGAACAGTGAGACCCACAAATAAGCCAAGCGAGGACAGGCCTGGTAAGTTAATCATGCAGGTTTAGCACAAGCTGCTGTTTTTGATTGTCTCTGATGTAGACTTGCGTTTTCCAGACTTCGGTTCATTACTTCATTCATTAAGCATGACAGGGTGGCACAGATGTAGAGCATTTACCTTTAAGCTGTCTGGCCTGGTTTCAATTGTCGACCCAACAAGCACGTTGCGTCACAAAGCACATCATCCCTGGATTGTGTTAGGTCGGTGCCCTGTCTGCTAGCACTACTTGGTGGACGTTAAAGATCTCACGGAGTCTTTTGTGAAGAGTAAACGAGTCGCTGGCACCCTGAACAATTTTTCCAATTCCTGCGTTGGAATGGAAGATGAAATTGGTAAGATTGAAAAATTTGGGATCTGGTATCCCAAACAAATTCCACAATTTTTGAGTTATCCGGTATCCCAAACAAATTCCACAATTGGTGAGTTATCCGGTATCCCAAACATATTCCACAATGGGTGAGTTATCTGGTATCCCAAACAAATTCCACAATTGGTGAGTTATCCGGTATCCCAAACATATTCCACAATGGGTGAGTTATCCGGTATCCCAAACAAATTCCACAATTGGTGAGTTATTCGGTATCCCAAACAAATTCCACAATGGGTGAGTTATCCGGTGTCCCAAACAAATTCCACAATTGGTGAGTTATCCAGTATTCCAAACAAATTCCACAATGGGTGAGTTATCTGGTATCCCAAACAAATTACACAATTGGTGAGTTATCCGGTATCCCAAAGAAATTCCACAATTGGTGAGTTATCCGGGAATCCCAAACAAATTCCACAATTGGTGAGTTATCCGGTATCCCAAACATATTCCACAATGTGTGAGTTATCCGGTATCCCAAACAAATTCCACAATTGGTGAGTTATCTGGTATCCCAAACAAATTCCACAATTCCTGTCCTAACCTACAAGAGGCACTGCATGACAGGTATACTGTAGTTGCTCGCCAGAGAAATGATGCAACACTTAAAAAAAAAAAAACAGCAAGGTAAGAGAATCCGCATCCTGCCACCTCTCTTACTTTGGGTCCCACATACACTCCATAGTGAGCAGGTGCAATCGCCTTATTGGTTCAAACCGATGATGTATGGTTATTGAATCTCCAAGAAAGAAATGCCCATTGGCTATTTCACTGGAGGTATTGCACCAGTAGGAAAACTGTGACGTCATTCTAATTTTTTTTATTTGAAGGAACAGCTCTACACTCCAGCATGGTTCTCTTACATGTGCAGCACACATTGATGAATGAAACGTGGGATGACAGTTTATAGCTGCGTTGGGATTCGAATCCAGGCTAGACTGCTTATATGTGAGTGCGTGTACCTCTAGAGTCTAGACCATCCTGCCAGCGCATACAAGCATGAGCAAATATTTTACTTGCAGTCTCGAATCTTGATTGTTTTTTTTTCCTTCCTTAAATTTTTCTTTTTTTAAAGATTAGTTGCTGTGTTGGAAAGCAGATCAAGCCAGCAGAACTGAAGTGTGGGACACGACCACTAAAGAGCATGGATCCACCACTTACAATGGTTCTTGTCCTTCAGAATTTGCAGAATCAAACAAGAAGACTGCATCCTTGCTCAACCAGCCGAATGCTGCTCCAAGCAAAAAGCAAAGTAAGTGTACACCCCTCATCAACACCCCCTCCCAAATTCTGAATGTGCAACCCGTCAATCACAAGAGAATAAAAACAAGAAGAAAATGGATGACTTGTCCACTGTGAAAGATGCTGACATTTTGGGCTTCATCCCCTGTTGAAGCCCTCTCTTTTGCTTCGACCAGGGTTAAAGCCCAAAACCTCAGCACTTTTTCATCTTTCACGGTGTACAAGTCAATACTTTTCTTGTTTTTCACATTTAACAGTATAGAGCATCGCTGGGGTATATGGTTTACAGTAGGCCTGAGAAAATAAATGATCTACATTCGAGAAGATCTGTATGCTGACTCACATACTGACACACGGACCAATTACAATTGTCTCTCCCGTCCGATCGGAAACGGTCAACAACAAACTGACAGCGGGGCAGTGGGACCACAAATATATTTACAATGTGTTTGCACTTCCCAGACATATTTGTGTTGTCTTTTTCCTGTTTGTCGCAGGACAAGAACAGGACACTGCACTACCTGGAGCTTATCATAGTGGAGACAATGAGGAGCCTGAGAGTGATGGAGGCAAGCATTCTGAAGATTTATTGTCCAGAGAGACAATATCTGCAAAGAACAGAAAGCATGAGAGAAGTGGAGGTCTGGTGCCTACGTCATCGGTGGAAGGAAGTGCCCAATGGACAGCAAGTGATGGTGACATTGAGAAGAGTGTGGAGATAAGCACATCTGATTGTCCGAACAAAAAACTGAAGCAGACAGCAACCGCTGGTACAGCCTCTCCGCGTCCTCAATGTCGAAGGACTTTGGCAAATGATTTGTGCAAACCTCTGAGTCCTGTGTCCATCAAAGCATCTGCTTTTACCCTTAAAAATATTAAAGCAGAGCCCCATAGCCCAACAACCAGTCCTACCGTCGAGATGCGGACGAGCCAAGAAGGCAGCGGCTCTCCGGCATCTACTGTTGCTGCTTTCCCTCACTTGTACCTGTGCCCTGTTGTGCCATTGGATGGGTCTGCAGGACCAGCCCAGGCTTCAGAAGTGCTAGCTCGCATGTCGGAACTGGCTCATCAAAGGCTGCAGTTGACGCTCACAGAGAGAGCGGCTTACACCTCATCTTACCTCACCAGACAGAATTTATCTTCTGGTGATTTTGATGCAGCACAGAAACAAGATGGCAAAGCAGATACACATGAGGAACTAGAAAAGGCAGAACGCAACAGCATCTCACCAAAACATACCACCGAAGAAAGAGAGAATGGGCCACCGCTGGCTGAGGTTAAAGGTAATCCACATGAGAATGACGTACTGCAGCGTAGTTGTGGTCCCTGTAACATCATCTTTAACCGGCATGAAACATTCCTGGTACACAAACAGTACTACTGTGCAACACGCCATGATCCACCACCCCGCAGAGCTCCAGCTGCAGGCGGCTCAGCAGGACGCATTTCTTTGGCCATGGCTGGGCGGGCCCGTAAACGAAATAAGGGAGTCGGGACAGGTGCATTGGCAGAAAATCAAAATGGCTCTACTTCCGTCACGACTTCGTCGGATGTTGACAACAACAGTCCAGCTGTACTCGAGGAGCCATTGGAGCGGACAACTGAAGGTGCCAAAAGGAGATGTGACAGTAGTGAAGATTCCAGGCTGCAGGACAAGCTTAGGAGGCCGAGTGCAGTTGGAATTCCATTTTCGACTCTGCCAGCAGCCACCACTTTTCCTGATGCAGATATTCCTATTGATCTGAGTAAGAAAGCGAACTTGTATACATCGGGGCACGCAGGACCTGGAAGTCGACTTTACCAATCTCCCTTAGTACGTCCTATTTCCATCGTCGAGCCACAACGCCTTAGCGACTACCACAAGTGCGCTTCGTGTCAAATCAGTTTTAGCCGCTTGGACAACTATCTTGCGCATAAACAGTACTACTGTTCTGCTACAACCCGCAATACCGACTCAGAGCAATATACGCCACCACTTCCTTCATCTAAGCCCTGGATTGAAAGCCCAAACTACCTGACTCCAGTTGTGCCCCAGGATTTGTCAGCCTCCTCGTCACCTCGACATTTGCCTGGAGAGGTCCACTGCACTCCATTCAGACAACCATTCACATCCTCGACTCCCTACATTTGTCCGACGGACTTGCGGCTGCAACCGCCGGATATGAAGCCGGTTGTCTGTCCTTACTGCCCCGGAGCTGTCGTTGGACCAGAGGCACTAATTGAACACTTAGCCTTGAAGCACGGCATGCTTTCTGTTGCCAGGGGGACCCAGCCATCAGCGATCCGGACAGCTTTTTTGGAGCAATCGTCATCAATTGTTAAAGTCAATGAGAGAAATTCTCCGAATAACAACCGTTTGAAAGCTTTTCCAGAGACTTCGGGGAAGCTTTTGCACACGCCACCTGCCATTTCTCCAGCTGAGACCTTGCATTTGTCCACACCACTCGTTCCAGCATTCTTGAGCGATCATGGTGACGTAGGCCCTCCTCCATCTCCCCAAACATCGAACACCTGTCCCAGTCCTGTGCAACCCTGCGTCGCTCCTTCAGCTGACTTGTCAATAAATGGCAGTGGGAACACAAGTAAATACTGCCGCTTGTGCGACATCCAGTTCAGCAGTCTCTCCAACTTTATTGCTCACAAGAAGTTTTATTGCGCTTCGCATGCGGGTGAGCGACATGCTGTGAAGTAGGACTCCCTGCAACACCCAGTCCTTGTACTCCAATCACGATTGCCTCATCGAAGGGAAAACATTCGGGCCTGTACCTGTAAGCATTTGGCCGAATGTCGAGGCATCGTTTGAGGTCATTCTTTACTGGGTGGGACAAGTTTGTTTTCTTTCATAAGGAAAAGCACTTATGAACCTCGGGCTGTAGAGCTCCTTATTTTTCATTTCTTCCTGCATGTGTTTAAAGCGTAAACCATTTGCTTCGTGCCATATGTGCTCTGTAACATTTGCTGTCCTAGCTACCTAAGGTTGAAATTCAACGTAAAAGCACCTTTTGGCGGGAAGTCAATGCTAAACTGGCCGGAGGTTGGAACACCTATTTGGGGAATGACAATCAGATCCGAGATGCACGGTTCATGGGCATTTGAGATGATGGCACCAGTATGTTCAATCTTTCGGATGACGATCTATTGGAATTCTGTGACATCACATCCCTTCTCGTTGTAATCTCTCGTGTCCTTGTACTAGCTGTCCTCGTGCCCGTCGAGAGATGCAGGCAGGTATCACAGGTTTACCATAATCTCCAATTGACCTGGATCACACAGGCTTACCATATTACCAAAACAATGCTGTGTTGATGAAGGCTCAATTCTGTCACGTGATTCACCTCTCCAACAAAAGGAGAAAACAGAAATTGAGAGTGGCTGTGAGCCAAAATTTGATACCCTGCCTCAGAATGTTGAGGATCCAGAAGTCATGTGGTCCTTGTACAAGTCTTAACATCAGCCGTGTCGGCTTGTACAAGGAAGGTCGGAAGCCATCAGGTGCTCTTTCTGATAACTGCAGCTCAGTCGCTTTGTAATTGAGGTTGTGCTTGGCAATGCCAGTTGAGCAACAGGTCACATGATAAACTGCATTAAGTAACCGCAGCCTTGCACCAGAACAGGAAGCGATGGATCGTAAGAGAATGTACTGGGAACTGTTTTTATTCTAGGCCAGTAGGAATGACTTGAAAGCTTTTTAACAACTCTGATACAGTTCAGGACCATGTTAGAGTGATGGTGGATAACTGATTGCACCGAGTTAGAGCCTGATGTTGAGTTGTTTGAGAGCGGGCTGCACCTGTTGTCGGGAACCAGTGGAATAACTGCATTATCTCCATAGTTTGGTCACTATATCTTCCAGCAGCACTTTTTCTTTTCATTTTGTACCATCGACATTGCAATGCCATAATAATCACCACTTATGGATGTTATTCTCAAAGGTATTGCAGGGCGAAGTCTCAGAATCCAGTTGCTTCGGACTTCCACAGACGTGTCCGTTATAGGTGAAATTGAGGACGGATCCAGAAAGTTGATAGGAGTTCCTGGGTCACACCATCCACATTGAGTCGTACCGAGGGCAAGGTGCTTAAAGCTGTGTCTTTGCCCCTTCCACAGGGTGGAAATACGTTTGATTTTGGGGACAACGTCAGTAAAGTTAGATGCACCATCTCTGTCATGTCGGAGGCATTCCAATGAATTGTTTACTAGTTGCACTGGTTGAGGTTTCCTGCGCCCTCTAACATTGTTAGAGAAGGTGTCCTCTGCTACACCTGGCGTTTTGTAGCATTACTGCCCGCCGCAACAACATCTTGGTTCAGTCGAACACCGCCTCCAGTCGTGAAAAAATCAGAAACACAAATGAAAGACTTCACTGACCGTTTGATATCGCCTTCCATGATTTGTGGAGAATATTTTGGAGGCTTTAGGAAAACTAGTGTCAAAGTTGTACCTAATCCTAGTCTGCGATGATCGAACATGTTCTTCAAAGCCATATACAGTTAATTGTAATCCATTGGTGGCTTTTCCTGGCCCATGACAGACGTACAGGTGAACGGATACCAATTAGATAGTATCTCACCTTGAGGAATGAGAGCCGAGGGATGCTTTTTCACAGTCCTGTTGAGGTTTTTCCCCCCAAGAGCACCTTTGGGAGGACCAAGTGATGAGATTGTCACCTGATTACTCAGGGTAGCACAGGGTTATGGTGTCGTATGGGGGATTTCCGCACTTGGTGGTGGCCACATAACTTGTAGTGATTCTTGTTCTTCTGAAGCACCTTGCCAACGCCGATTCTGTACCTGGAGAGAGTTGCAATGATGGATTGTACATAATTATTTTTCAAATCCATCTCGCTGCACTGCAAGAGCCAGGGGACGGAGGGGTTAATGGTATGCCCGGCTGCACTTAACTTCGAACGACGGTCCACAGACTGGGCAGAGACCTTGCTGAGAACATGGAAACATGTTATTCCATCATGACCAACACAATGGGTTCGCAAAGTGTTCATTACTAAAGATGGTAATTACAATTTGAAAAATATCCAGTGTTGACACGATTTTTTGTTTACATGGAGTTTAATAGCATTCTGTTGTGTATTTAATACAATTTGAACTGTAATTAATTTGCCATTTAATTAACCATTGTTGTCCTGGTTTTGTGGTTAGGTGCGCTAATGAGTCATGAACCTTTGGAGTGAGGGGGGAATGTGTTTAGCTCCTTTAACTTCAGAAAATAAATGATAGTACTGTACATGGACTAGAGCAAACACCTGTGTTCCAAATCGAACATCACACAGACACGCACATACACATACACTACCGGTCAAAAGTTTTAGAACACCTCAATTTTTCTAGTTTTTATTGAAATTTACACAGTTTAATGTCCAGTGAATAACCTGAAATGGTACAAAGGTAAGCAGTAAACTGCTCGAGGTTAAAAAAGAAGTTTAGTTAGCAAAAACGGGAAAATAATGTAAATTGCACAGTTATATTGTAAAAAAAAAAAGGCCTTCTTCAGGGAACAAGTAATGGGTTAACAACTTACAGCTGTTCTGCAGCAATGTAAGTAAATTAAGCCTTGAAAGTTGATGCAAACAATTCCTACAGGTGTCCCAACCTCTGCTGATTACTTGATTACAAACCCCCTGTCTGTATAAAAGCAGTATTGGAACAGACTGTTATTACACCCTCTGAAGCATTATTTGGACAATATTGCACTGCAGGAAGTAGTATATTGGAAACTGGAGGAAACTCTGACAGGAAGAGGTCTGGCAGACCCAAAGCCACAACAGAATCAGAAGACAAGTTTCTGAGAGTCAACAGCTTATGTGATCGGCGGCTCACAGGACAACAGCTTGAAGCACAGCTTAACACTGGTCGAAGTAAGCAAGTCTCAGTTTCAACTGTGAAGAGAAGACTTCGAGCTGCAGGTTTGACAGGTCGAGTGGCAGTAAGAAACCCATTGCGAAGATGGCTAAATAAGGAAAAGAGGCCTGCCTCGACCATGAAGCACCGCCAGTGGACTACTGAAGACTGGAAGAAGGTCTTACGGACCGATGAATCAAAATTTGAAATCTTTGGTTCATCACGCAGGGTTTTTGTATGCCGTCGAGTAGGCGAAAGGATGGTTCCTCAGTGTGTGACATCAACTGTCAAACATGGAGGAGGAAGCGTGATGGTCTGGGGCTCTTTTGCTGGAGAGTCGGCGACTTGCACAGAGTGACTGGCACCATGAACCAAAAGGGCTACCACAGCATTTTGCAGCGCCATGCAATACCCTCTGGTATACGCCTAGTTCGTCAAGGGTTCATCTACAGCAAGATAATAACCCTAAACACATCTCAAGTCTATGTCAAAACTACCTTCGAGGAAAAGAACAAGACAGTAGGCTTCAAATCATGGAATGGCCAGCACAGTCTCCAGACTTAAACCCCATCGAGCTGGTTTGGGATGAACTGGACAGAAGGGTGAAAGCAAAGCAACCTACAAGTGCAACACATTTGTGGGAACTTCTGCAACTGTGTTGGGAAGAACTTCCCGAACAATATTTGATTTCCATTGTAGAAAGAATGCCACGAGTGTGTTCGGCGGTTATATCTGCAAAAGGTGGCGACTTTGCTGAGTCAAAAATTTAAATTAAATTTTGTTAAACAAAATGATTCTATGATTTCTTTTTTATCTCCAATTGTTTATTTGTTCTATGCTTAATTTCAGAGTACATTGAGACATTCAACTGCGTAAATTTCAATAAAAACTGGAAAGTTTGAGGTATTCTAAAACTTTTGACCGGTAGTGTACATGCAGACATCGACAGGCACAGAGATAAACAGGCACAGACATAAACAGGCATCAACACACAGACATATACAAACACAGACACACACACACAGAAAATTTATTACAGCACATAAACTATAGAAAACACCTGTATCCCAACTTGACAACTACATACATACATACATACATACATACATACATACATACATACATACATACATACACAATTACACATATACCAGAACATACATACACATATACCAGTACATACATACACATATACCAGTACATACATATACATATACCAGTACATACATACACATCCACATACATCCCACACCCCACATTCCACATCCATATATCTCACATCCCACATACATACATCTAACATACATGCATACATCCCACATACATACATCCCACATCCTACATACATCCCACATACATACATCCAACATACATACATCCCACATCATACATACATCTCACATACATCCCAAATACATACATCCCATATACATACATCTCACTTCCAACATACATAGAGTACCTTCAAAAAGTATTCACACCCCTTGACTCTTTCACATTTTGCATTACAGCCTGAATTGAAAATGGATAAAATTTAGATTTTTTTGTCGCAGATCTACTCAAAAAAACCCATAATGATAAAGTGGAATTTCCTTTTTAGAAATTTATACAAATTAATGAAAAATGAAAGGCTGAAATGTTTTGAGTCAATAAGTATTCAACCCCTTTGCTATGACACTCCAAATTGAGCTCAGGTGCATCCAATTTCCTTTGATCATCCTTGAGATGTCTCTACAAGTTGATTGGAGTCCACCTGTGGCCAATTCAATTGATTGGACGTGATTTAGAAAGAAACACACCTTTCTATATGTTGACAGTGCATGTCAGAGCAGAAACTTAACCATGAAGTCCAAGGAACTATCCCTAGAACTCCAAAATACAATTGTGAGGAGGCATAGATCTGGGGAAGGGTATAAAACAATTTCTAGAGTGTTGAAAGTTCCCAAGAGCACAGTGAACTCTATCAATAGGAAATGGAAAGAATATGGAACTACCCAGACTCTTCCTATAGCTGACCGTCTGACCAAACTGAGCAACCGGGCAAGAAAGACCTTCGTCAGGGAGGTGACCAAGGGACCAATCACCACTCTGGCACAACTACAGAGTTACTTGGCTGATATGGGAGAACTTTCTGGAAGGACAACAGTCTCCGCAGCACTTCACAAATCTAGGCTTCATGGGACAGTGGCCAGACTGAAGCCAACTCCAAAGAAAAAGGCACATGACGCTATACCTGGAGTTTGCAAAAAGGCACGTGAAAGATTCTGAGAGCATGAGGCAAAATATCCTGTGGTCTGATGAGACGAAAATTGAACTCTTCGACCTGAATGTAAAGCACTATGTCTGGTGGCAGCCGAGCACAACTCATCACCAACAACAAACAAAAGGCATTTCATTCTTCCTTCTCAGTTATCTTCTCTGCCGGTCCTAAAACTGGGTTACTCTCTATGTTGCCATCCCATTCATTCTCTGCATTCAACAGCATTTCCATATATCTCTTCCATCTTCCTTTAATTCCATCTGGGTCCACAACGATTTGTCCCACTTCATCCTTCAAGCAACTCACCCCCATCACATCACACCTCTCTTTCGCTATCTGCTTTGCAATCCTGAATACCGCTCTCTGACCCTCTTCCGAATCCAAGCGTTCTCCGAACATTTTCCTACATGCCTCCTGTGCCTTTGCTACCTCTTTCTTTGCAGCCTTCCTGGCTGCCTTATAACTTTCATGCTCTGCCTTTTCTGCCCCCGTACCCTTCACCTTCTGCCACTCCTTGAACTTCTTCCTCTTCTCGTCAATCCTCTTTCCAACTTCATCATCCCACCACCATGTTTCCGAGTGCCTCGGTGGTCCTTTTGTCCATCCACATTACCTCACCAACGGCTCCCAACAGACTAGCTTTCATTGACATCCAACCACTTTCAAGCTCAACCACATCATCCTCGACCCTACTCAGCCTCTCTTTTAATGCCTCCCTTACTGTCACCTCTTTCAACCTCCACACCTTCATTCTCGGTTGGTACTTCACCCGCCGAGCTCTCCTCGCACCTTTCACCCTTATGTCGCAGACAACCAAGTGGTGCTGTGAAACAGCCTCCTCCCCCGGGATCACCTTTGTGTCCCGGAGGTTCCCCCTATCTCGCCTACGCACCAGCAGGTAGTCAACGGTTGTCGTCGACCCACCTGACATGCATGTAACAAGCTTATTATCCTCTTTCTGGAACTGAGTATTACAAATCAACAAATCGGCTCCATCAGCAAACTCCAAAATCCTTTCACCTTCTCCATTCCTCACACCATATCCGTAACCCCCATGAACTCCCTCAAAACCATCAATACTCCTTCCCACATGTCCATTTAGGTCTCCTCCTACCACAACAACTTCCTCATCTTTCACGTTTTCCATCAGCTTCTCTATTGCACACCAGAACTTGTCCTTCTCTTCATCGCTCCGACCAACCTGCGGAGCATATCCCGAGATGACGTTCACCAAGAGCTTTCCAATCATCATTTTCACCATCATCAACCTATCACTCACTCTAGTCACACTCACCACACTGTCTACAAACTCCTCAGAAAACAGGACACCAACACCATTCACGCCCTCCAGGCACCCTTGCCACACAAACTTGTATTTCTGTCCCTGCCTACCCTTCACCATTCTCACACCACTTCCCTTCCATCTCGTCTCTTGCACACAACATATGTCCACTCTTCTTCTGACCAATACTTCCACCACTTCTCCTGATCTCCCTGTCATTGTCCCTACATTCCATGTCCCAAACCTCAGAAACCGATCTCCACTTCGGGCATCAGACGTTTCGTCGTCATAAATGGAGTGATTTCCACCCTTGCTTCGATCGGGTTCCCCACCTTGAGTTTTGACGAGAGGGAGTGAGGTCCCCCACGGCGTACTTTGGGCTGTACCCTGCCCATATGTAGTTGTAATTGTCATGGTTCCCTTTTTGAGGCAATGTTTTATGGCCGGATGCCCTTCCTGCCGCCAACCCTTTTCGTCGCCTCTTATGACCCGCAGGGATACGGTGTACCTATTCTAAACCGGGGTACACACCGAGGTCCGGGGTAAGTAACCCAACTCCTAAGAAAAAGGCACATGACGACACACCTGGAGTTTGCGAAAAGGCAGGTGAAAGATTCTGAGAGCATGAGGCAAAATATTCTGTGGTCTGATGAGACGAAAATTGAACTCTTTGACCTGAATGTAAATCACTATGTCTGGCGGAGCTGAGCACAACTCATCACCAATCAGCACTATCCCTACCGTGAAGCATGGTGATGGCGGCATCATGTTATGGGAATGCTTTACAGTGGCAGGGACTGCGAGACTTTTTTTGCCACACATTCATTTTTAATTATTTTGTAAAAATTCCACTTTGACATTATGGGGTATTATGTGTAGATCAGTGACAAAAAAAATCTCGATTTAACCCATCTTAAATTCAGGCTGTAACACAACAAAATGTGAAAAAGGCAAAGGGTGTGAATACTTTCTGAAGGTACTGTATGTATGCATATATGTATATATACACACGTTATCCTAATATTTCACCATAAATGCACAATCCAGTACATTTTCCTTGTGTTGGTGCATCAGGTGTTTCCGATCGTCTGCTGATCTGTTGACAGAATTGTTGTTCCTCGGTGTGTCGCCAATGTGATATATAAAGAAGTCACGTGTCAAATCAAGGACACAAACACATGTGACAGCACGAGTACTTACTATTATCATGACAACAGGAAGAACTTCTCAAGGATAAACTACGTGGACGTGTTTCACGTAAAGGACAAATGGTTCGACCTGTGTGCACATACCTGTGTGCACATAACTGTGTACACATTCCTGGTGTGCTGTATTTTATTGTGTACAATTACATTAGACACTGTTATCCAGGATATGTCATAATGGTTTGTTCAAATGATACTTGGACATTTGTAACTGTTTTGAATAAAAGAATTGCAACAGAATCCACGATGAAGTGTAAAAGATGAAGGGCGGAAACTCTCACAGCGTCCTTGTAAATGTACAGGTGAAGGTAAAAAGGTAAAAGGTAAAACTTGTAAAGGTAAAACTCAGGAGCGTGATGAGGAAAACCAAAACGAGGCAAAGTGCAAGCAAATAATTTATCGCTTTATAATTAATTACCTGGCACAAGGAGCAGGATGGAAGGTGAGAAAATATCTACAGGTGTTCAGGTATGAGGACCTCAGGGATTTTTGATGAAACGCATGTTTCACTCGGATGGTTTGATTCGAACAATTGTGACTAATGAGACTTTCATTGTTTTCTCTGTGGTTCTGAATGAAAACAAATACCGGTGTGTAAACCTTATACCTGTATTGGTTTTCAATTCGTACCTGCAAAGAAAAAGAACAAAAAAAAGAAGACATCACTACGAAAGCGCACCTGCCAGCCTTAAAATGCCGGCTCGAACACGGTCACTTAGAGGTTGTTCATCGTATTGATTCTTTGGAGATAGCTACCTGTATCTCTCTACCTTTATCTCTTGGTTGGTGGTATATTTACCTGTATCTCACTACCTTTATCTCTTGGGTAGTGGTATATCTACCTACATCTCTCTGCCTTTATCTCTTGGGTAGTGGTATATCTACCTGTATCTCTCTACCATTATCTCTTGTGTAGTGGTATATCTACCTGTATCTCTCTACCTTTATCGCTTGGGTAGTGGTATATCTACCTGTATCTCTCGACCTTTATCCCTTGGGTAGTGGTATATCTACCTGTATCTCTCTACCTTTATTGCTTGGTTCGTGGTAATATCTACCTGTATCTCTCTACCTTTATCGCTTGTTTGGTGGTATAGCTACCTGTATCTCTCTACCTTTATCCCTTGGGTAGTGGTATATTTACCTGTATCTCCCGACTTTTATCCCTTGTGGAGTGGTATATCTACCTGTATCTCGCTACCTTTATCGCTTGGGTAGTGGTATATCTACCTTTACCTCTTGGGTAGTGGTATATCTACCTGTATCTCCCTACCTTTATCCCTTGGGTAGTGGTATATCTAACTGTATCTCTACCTTTATCCCTTGGGTAGTGGTATATCTACCTGTATCTCTCTGCCTTTATCTCTTGGGTAGTGGTATATCTACCTGTATCTCCATACCTTTATCCCTTGGGGAGTGGTATATCTACCTGTATCTCTCTGCCTTTATCTCTTGGTTAGTGGTATATCTACCTGTATCTCTCTGCCTTTATCTCTTGGGTAGTGGTATATCTACCTGTATCTCGCTACTTTTATCGCTTGGGTAGTGGTATATCTACCTTTACCTCTTGGGTAGTGGTATATCTACCTGTATCTCCCTACCTTTATCCCTTGGGTAGTGGTATATCTAACTGTATCTCTACCTTTATCCCTTGGGTAGTGGTATATCTACCTGTATCTCTCTACCTTTATCGCTTGTTTGGTGGTATAGCTACCTGTATCTCTCTACCTTTATCCCTTGGGTAGTGGTATATTTACCTGTATCTCCCGACTTTTATCCCTTGTGGAGTGGTATATCTACCTGTATCTCCCTACCTTTATATCTTGGGTAGTGGTATATCTACCTGTATCTCTCTACCTTTATCTCTTGGGTAGTGGTATATCTACCTGTATCTCTCTACCTTTATCTCTTGGTTAGTGGTATATCTACCTGTATCTCTCTACCTTTATCTCTTGGGTAGTGGTATATCTACCTGTATCTCTCTACCTTTATCTCTTGGGTAGTGGTATATCTACCTGTATCTCTCTGCCTTTATCTCTTGGTTAGTGGTATATCTACTTGTATCTCTCTACCTTTATCGCTTGGGGAGTGATTTATCTACCTGTATCTCTCTACCTTTATCACTTTGGTAGTGGTATATCTACCTGTATCTCTCTACCTTTATCGCTTGGGTAGTGGTATATCTAACTGTATCTCTCTACCTTTATCCCTTGGGTAGTGGTTCATGATAATGTCTCCTGAACATCTGCGTTCTTGCCTTGGCAGTAACATTCACTGCAACCAAGAACCCATCTTGTTTATGCGTGAACACACACTATTTCTCTCTCATGTGCACTCTACCTGAACACACCTGTATTGCAAAAGTCGTTCGATCAGTATGTGAGCACCGAGGCCATGAGAGGTGAGTTTTTTATATCATGCTGTAACACTTTATCCAAAGTGATGCAACACTTGTTTGGTTTGAATGTGGTGACGGTTATGGCAGTGTGGTGTACACGAACCAACTCCTTCAATCCCTAGGTGTACCATTCCCACACTACAAAACATTCCCCACACCGACCATTCCCACACGACAAAACATTCCCCACATCTACCATTCCCACACTACAAAACATTCCCCACACCTACCATTCCCACACTACAAAACATTCCCCACACCTACCATTCCCACACTACAAAACATTCCCCACACCTACCATTCCCACACTACAAAACATTCCCCACACCTACCATTCCCACACGACAAAACATTCCCCACACCTACCATTCCCACACTACAAAACATTCCCCACATCTACCATTCCCACACTACAAAACATTCCCCACACCTACCATTCCCACACTACAAAACATTCCCCACACCTACCACTCCCACACTACAAAACATTCCCCACACATACCATTCCCACACGACAAAACATTCCCCACACCTACCATTCCCACACTACAAAACATTCCCCACATCTACCATTCCCACACTACAAAACATTCCCCACACCTACCATTCCCACACTACAAAACATTCCCCACATCTACCATTCCCACACCACAAAACATTCCTCCCACCTACCATTCCCACGCTACAAAACATTCCCCACACCTACCATTCCCACACTACAAAACATTCCCCACATCTACCATTCCCACACCACAAAACATTCCTCACACCGACCATTCCCACGCTACAAAACATTCCCCACACCTACCATCCCCACACTACAAAACATTCCCTACACCTACCATTCCCACACGACAAAACATTCCCCACACCTACCATTCCCACACTGCAAAACATTCCCCACACCTCCCATTCCCACACTGCAAAACATTCCCCACAGCTACCATACCCACACTACAAAACATTCCCCACACCTACCATTCCCACACTACAAAACATTCCCCACACATACCATTCCCACACTACAAAACATTCCATGACACACCTACCATTCCCACGCTACAAAACATTCCCCACACCTACCATTCCCACACTACAAAACATTCCATGACACAACTACCATTCCCACGCTATACAACATTCCATGACACACCGACCATTCCCACACGACAAAACATTCCCCACACCTACCATTCCCACGCTATACAACATTCCATGACACACGTACCATTCCCACACGACAAAACATTCCCCACACCTACCATTCCCACACTACAAAACATTCCCCACACCTACCATTCCCACACGACAAAGCATTCCCCACACCTACCATTCCCACGCTATACAACATTCCATGACACACCTACCATTCCCACAGTACAAAACATTCCCCACACCTCCCTTTCCCACACTGCAAAACATTCCCCACATCTACCATTCCCACACTACAAAACATTCCCCACACCTACGATTCCCACACTACAAAACATTCCCCACACCTACCACTCCCACACTACAAAACATTCCCCACACCTACCATTCCCACACGACAAAACATTCCCCAAACCTACCATTCCCACACTACAAAACATTCCCCACATCTACCATTCCCACACTACAAAACATTCCCCACACCTACCATTCCCACACTACAAAACATTCCCCACACCTACCATTCCCACACCACAAAACATTCCTCACACCTACCATTCCCACGCTACAAAACATTCCCCACATCTACCATCCCCACACTACGAAACATTCCCCACACCTACCATTCCCACACTACAAAACATTCCCCACACCTACCATTCCCACACTACAAAACATTCCCCACACCTACCATTCCCACACGACAAAACATTCCATGACACATCTACCATTCCCACGCTATACAACATTCCATGACACACCTACCATTCCCACACTACAAAACATTCCCCACATCTACCATTCCCACGCTATACAACATTCCATCACACACCTACCATTCCCACGCTACACAACATTCCATGACACACCGACCATTCCCACACGACAAAACATTCCCCACACCTACCATTCCCACGCTATACAACATTCCCCACACCTACCATTCCCACGCGATACAACATTGCATGACACACCTACCATTCCCACACGACAAAACATTCCCCACACCTACCATTCCCATGCGATACAACATTCCATCACACACCTACCATTCCCACGCTATACAACATTCCCCACACCTACCATTCCCACGCGATACAACATTGCATGACACACCTACCATTTCCACACGACAAAACATTCCCCACACCTACCATTCCCACGCGATACAACATTCCATCACACACCTACCATTCCCACGCTATACAACATTCACCACACCTTGCATTCCCACGCGATACAACATTGCATGACACACCTACCATTCCCACGCTGTACAACATTCCATCACACACCTACCATTCCCACACTTTACAACATTTCACACACCTACTATTCCCACACTACACAACATTGCATGACACACCTACCATTCCCACGCTATACAACATTCCATGACACACCTACCATTCCCACGCTATATAACATTCCATGACACACCTACCATTCCTACACTCTACAACATTCCCCACACCTACCATTCCCATGCTATACAACATACCATGACACATTATTGACACACCTACCATTCCCACACTATAAAATTCCCCACACCTACCATTCCCACACTATAACATTCCCCACACCTACCATTCCCACACTCTATAACATTCCCCACACCTACCATTCCCACGCTATACAACAATCCATCACACACCTACCATTCCCACACTCTACAACATTCCCCACACCTACCACTCCCACACTTTACAACATTTCACACACCTACAATTCCCACACTACACAACATTGCATGACACACCTACCATTCCCACACTCTACAACATTCCCCACACCTAACATTCCCATGCTATACAACATTTCACACACCTACAATTCCCACATTACACAACATTCCATAAAACACCTACCATTCACACACACTCGAAACATTCCCCACACCTACCATTCCCACGCAATACAACATTCCATGACACACCTACCATTCCCACACTACAACATTCCCCACCCCTACCATTCCCACACTCCATAAGACATCATTCCCACTCTTACACGATCTTCACACATATCATTCCCACTCTGACACGATCTTCACATATCATTCCCACTCTTACACGATCTTCACACATATCATTCCCACTTTTCCACGATCTTCACACATATCATTCCCACTCTTCCACAATCTTCACACATATCATTCCCACTCTTACACGATCTTCACACATATCATTCCCACTTTTCCACGATCTTCACACATATCATTCCCACTTTTCCACGATCTTCACACCTATCATTCCCACTATTCCACGATCTTCACACATATCATTCCCACTCTTACACGATCTTCACACATATCATTCCCACTCTTACACGATCTTCACACATCATTCCCACTCTTACACGATCTTCACACATATCATTCCCACTCTTCCAAGTTCTCCACACCCACCATTCCCACTTTTCCACGATCTTCACACACATCATTCCCACTCTTACACGATCTTCACACATCATTCCCACTCTTACACGATCTTCACACATCATTCCCACTCTTACACGATCTGCGCACATATCATTCCCACTTTTCCACGATCTTCACACATATCATTCCCACTTTTCCACGATCTTCACACATATCATTCCCACTCTTACACGATCTTCACACATCATTCCCACTCTTACACGATCTTCACACATCATTCCCACTCTTACACGATCTGCGCACATATCATTCCCACTTTTCCACGATCTTCACACATATCATTCCCACTTTTCCACGATCTTCACACATATCATTCCCACTCTTACACGATCTTCACACATCATTCCCACTCTTACACGATCTTCACACATCATTC
Organism: Myxine glutinosa; assembly: GCF_964187855.1. NCBI lineage: Eukaryota > Metazoa > Chordata > Myxini > Myxiniformes > Myxinidae > Myxine > Myxine glutinosa. Next base: position 135,857,025 of record NC_136269.1, read on the forward strand.
CCACTCTTACACGATCTGCGCACATATCATTCCCACTTTTTCACGATCTTCCTAACTCTCATTCCCACTCTTCCCACGATGTTCACACCTAGCATTCCCACTTCCACGATTACGTCATTTCGAAAGTCGTGCATTGCGGTAATTAATCAACTCCAAACCTTTCTATATTGAGTAAATAAAATATCCAAGATGTTTGTAATTTAATATCGATGTGAAACATCCCTGGTGAACACCTCATTTTTAACACTTTACTGTTTACACAAGAAGGTGCTGGAATGCGATTGGAATGTAAAACACTCCAGGACCTTCTCGTCTACCTTGAGTCATTCACTAGTGGTGACCTCATCCTGATGGGGTTCATACCCCTGTGGCGGGCACAAGGGGCAATAATTCCGCGCACCAGTGGGTGGCGTAAGCGTCCAGGCGGGGAACGAAAGCACATGCCTCGCCCTTCGACCGATCGGCCACGCCCGGGGACTAGGCGTGGCCTCGGGACATATGCGGGCTCTAAGCTCGAGCCCGCCCAGTGTACTGAAGTACGAGCTTTGAATAAAGACTCATTGTTATACCAACGCGTTGTGGCCTACCTCTCTGGCAATCGAGTCGTGTGTGCACAGAACCACACTGGTGACCCCGATTGGTTCAGCCGTTGCTGACCACCGAACGCGCCATGGCTATCAACGCTGTCGCAGTCAAACTCCCGGAGTTTTGGGAAGCGCAAGCCGAAGTTTGGTTTTTGCAGGCCAAAGCTCAATTCCAACTCCGAGGCATAACGGCGGATGAGACCCGGTACTACCACATGGTCGCCGCCCTCGGGCCCGACACTGCCGCCCGAGTCGTGTCCATCCTTCGGCGCCCGCCGGGCGACAACAAGTACGAGGCGCTCAAGCGTCTCCTCACCGCCACGTTCGGGCTCACGGAGATCGAACGGGCCGACCGCCTCCTGGACCTTCCCGCCCTCCGCGACACACGACCATCCGTCCGGATGGATTCCATGCTGTCCCTGCTTGGAGACCAGCCCCCAGATTTCTTATTGCGGGTGCTTTTCCTACGCCAGCTACCTGCACAGGTATGCCTCGCGCTGGCCGGTTCCAAAATAAAGGCACCCCGCGCCCTGGCCGTAGAGGCCGACACGTATTTTGCAGCCTGCATCACGTGGTCGGTGTACAGTGCTGCCGTAGTGGATCCCGGTGCGGAGGCTCCAGCGCCCCCGGTTTCCCTCGTGGCCGCTGCTACGCCCCGTCCACTACCACCGCCGCCACCAACACCGCCGCCGGCACGGCCGCCACGGCCGTTACCCCCGCAAACCTGGTGCTACTACCATGCCAGGTTCGGCCGCCAGGCTAAAACGTGTCGCCCGCTGTGCTCTTTTGACGGGTCGGGAAACGACCGGCGCTCACTTGCAGCCATGAGCGTCGGCCATTCCGGCAGCCTCCTGTTCATCATGGACACCTTGTCCGGGCGCCGTTTTCTTTGCGACACAGGAGCGCAGGTAAGCGTCCTCCACGCCTCCACATCCGACAAGCAAACCGCGGGCCGGGGCCCCGCTTTGCTTGCCGCCAACGGTACACCCATCCGCACATTCGGGAAGCATTGCCTCTCCCTGCGGTTCGGAGGGCAGCGCTTTCAATGGTCGTTCGTGACCGCCAGCGTGCCAATGGCACTGCTCGCTGCGGACTTCCTATGTGCGAATGGGCTGTTGGTCGACGTGAAGCGCAGACGGCTCGTCCAGGCCGAAACCTTCAGCTCGCTCGCTTGTTCGCTGAGCGGCTCGTTGAGCGGGTCACTGAGCGGCTCACCGAGCGGCTTGCCAAGCGGCTTCCTGAAAGGTTCCGTCCCGGCAAGTTTAGTTTGCACGCTTCCGGCAGCAGACGACTTTACCCGCCTCCTCGCCAGTTTCCCGGCCCTCACGTGGCCCACCTTCTCAGCGGTGGCCGTTAAACATGGGGTGGAGCACCATATACCCACGGTCGGGCCGCCGGTCTATGCCCGGGCACGCCGACTCGAACCCACAAAGCTCGCCGTGGCGAAAGCGGAGTTCGCCTCACTGGAGCGGCTGGGGATCGTACGGCGCTCCAACAGCACTTGGGCTTCTCCTCTGCACATTGTGCCGAAGCCTGGCGGAGGATGGCGGCCATGCGGGGACTACCGCCGGCTCAATGATGCCACCACCCCCGACCGCTACCCGGTCCCGCATATCCAGGACTTTTCCGCCCGGTTGGCAAACACGACCGTGTTTTCCAAGGTGGACCTCATCCGGGGCTACCACCAGGTCCCCGTCCAACCGGACGATGTCCCAAAGATGGCCGTCACCACCCCTTTTGGCCTCTTCGAGTTCCTGAGAATGCCTTTCGGGTTGAAGAATGCGGCCCAGGCGTTCCAACGGCTTATGGACAGCGTCTTGCGTGACTTACCTTTCCTCTTTGTCTACCTGGACGACATCCTAGTTGTGAGCGCGTCTCGGGAGGAGCACCTGCTCCACCTCCGCACGCTTTTCAAACGCCTGGGCCAGCATGGCCTAATCATCAACCCCGCCAAGTGCCATTTCGGCGTCACCACCATCGACTTCTTGGGGCACCCTATCACCAGGCACGGGGCCATCCCTTTACCGGCCAAGGTGGAGGCGGTCAGGGATTTCCCATGGCCCCGCACGATCAAGGGGCTCCAGGAGTCCTGGGCATGGTAAATTTTTTCCAACGCTTCGTGCCCCACGTCGCCCAGCTCCTCCGCCCCTTGCACGAGGCCCTCCGGGGCAAGCCGGGCAAAGGGGACATCGCCTGGTCGGAGCCGATGGCCGCGGCGTTTGAGGGCGCAAAGCTGGCCCTAGCCGACGCCACCATGCTGGTGCACCCGGCGCCCGATGCACCGATCGCCCTCACCACCGACGCGTCGGACTACGTGGTGGGCGCGGTGCACGAGCAGTGGGTGCGTGGTGGTTGGCAACCGCTGGCGTTTTTTAGCCGGCAGCTTCGCCCGCACGAACGCCGCTATAGCACCTTCGACCGCGAGCTGCTCGGGCTCCACCTGGCGGTCCGACACTTCCGCCATCTGCTGGAGGGCCGCCCGTTCACGGCTTTCGTCGACCACAAGCCCCTTGTGTTCGCGATGGCCAAGGTCGCCGAGCCATGGTCGGCACGGCAGCAGCGTCACCTCTCTGCCGTGTCCGAGTATACGGCGGACATCCGTCACGTGGCGGGTAAAGACAACCCGGTGGCGGATTGCCTTTCCCGGTCCGTCATGCACGCGGTCCACCTCGGGGTCGACTATACCCGGATGGCGGAGGACCAGACTGCCGACCCCGGCGTCCAGGCCTTGCAGACCGCCGTCACGGGCCTCCGCGTCACCGAGGTGCCGTTCGATGCCGTGGGCGCGGCCCTCCTATGCGACGTCTCCCTTGGCCGGCCTCACCCCATCGTGCCCGCTGGCTGGCGGCGCCCAGTTTTCGACGCCATCCACGGCCTGTCCCACCCGGGCACGAAGGCATCCCAGAAGCTTGTCGCGGCGAAGTTCATCTGGCATGGCCTCCGGAAGGACGTCCGCGACTGGGCCAGGACGTGCCTCGTGTGCCAGCGCACAAAGGTCCACCGCCACACCCAGGCCCCATTGGCCCCGTTTGCGGTGCCCGAGCGTCGGTTCAACCACGTGCACGTTGACTTGGTGGGACCTCTGCCCCCCTCGCGGGGGTTCACCCACCTCTTCACCATGGTGGACCGCATCACACGGTGGCCGGAAGCCATCCCATTGGCGGCGACGTCTGCAGCTGATGTGGCGCAAGCCTTCATCGCCACTTGGGTTGCCCGGTTCGGTGCCCCCTCGGACATCTCGTCCGACCGCGGCCCCCAGTTCTCCTCGGAGCTCTGGGCCGCGGTGGCGCAAGGGCTCGGGGTGAAACTACACCGCACCACGGCCTACCATCCCCAGGCCAATGGCCTGTGCGAGCGCTTTCATCGCTCAATGAAGGCCGTGCTCCGGGCCAGCCTCCGTGACGGCGGCTGGGTCGACAGACTCCCCTGGGTCCTGCTGGGCCTCAGGGCGGTGCCCAAGGACGACCTGCGCACGTCCTCGGCGGAGCTGGTCTTCGGGCAACCACTGCGGGTACCGGGTCAATTTATCCCCGACTCCACGGCTCCTTGGTCCGCGGCGCAACAGCGCTCCGCCCTTCAGGAGACCGCCCAGAGGTTCGCCCCGGTGCCAACGGCACACCATGGTTGCCCGCCTTCCCACGTTGCCCCGGAGCTTCGCACGGCAAAGTACGTCTTCGTCCGGCACGACGCCCACCAGCACCGCTACGGCTCCCGTACGACGGGCCCTTCCGCGTGCTGGAGACCGGGGCCAAATTTTTCACCATCGACATCGGCGGTGCCCCGGATCGCATCTCCGTGGACCGCCTCAGGCCGGCCCACCTCGATCCGGACCACCCCCCGCAAGCAGCTCTGCCTCCGCGTCGAAGCCGCCCCCCGGCGGTCGGACCCCCGGCACCCCCCAGCCCCGCTGTCCCGCTACCCCCCAGCCCTGCACCCATCGCCAGGGGGCGTTTCGGCCGGGTCATCCGGCTTCCCCGCAAACTCACCCTTCAGGTGCGCGGGAATTCTGGGGGGGCGCGTGTGGTGGGCACAAGGGGCAATAATTCCGCGCACCAGTGCGTGGCGCAAGCGTCCAGGCGGGGAACGAAAGCACATGCCCGCCCTTCGACCGATCGGCCACGCCCGGGGAATAGGCATGGCCTCGGGACATATATGCGGGCTCTAAGCTCGAGCCCGCCCAGTGTGCTGAAGTACGAGCTTTGAATAAAGACTCTTTGTTATACCAACGCATTGTGGCCTACCTCTCTGGCAATCGAGTCGTGTGTGCACAGCACCACACCCCTAGTGTTGGTGGTCCCACCTCATATGAACTACTAGCTGAGGTACCCGGCTTCGCCCGGGTTGAATAAGAATAATACAAATATATGATGAAAAGAATATGTATATTTTAGAGAAATATCACAGTACATTTCCTACATGACGTTTTTTCAATTTTCAATTTCTCAAAACCTCTGGGTATACAACATTTCTGGTTTTCTTATGTGGTGCCAAGACATAAAGATTGCTTGGTTTTGCCACCCTCGAGCAGCCCACGTACAGCTGGCCATGGGCAAACACTTGTTCTGTGAAGTTCAGGCCTACAACCTTCATTGATTGCCCCTGCGCCCTGTTGATGGACATAGCAAAACATAGCCTGATGGGGAACCGAATCCTCTTGAAGGAGAATGGAAGGTCAGGTGGAATAAGTGGTATCCTTGGAATGAATACTTTCTCTCCTCTGTATTGTCCTGAGAGGATGGTTACCTCTAGGACATTCGGCATCATTTGCTGGATTGTCAATCGTGTTCCATTACACAGCTTTGGTGGATCAAGATTCCTTAGAAGCATGATTGGTGCTCCCACCTTGAGAATCAACCTGTGTGTTGGGAGTCCTTGAGGCTGATGACTGTTGAGAAACTCAGTTGGGAGGTTTACTGCCTGATCTTCATGTCATTTTGGCAAGAGAATCATAATTTCTTTCATGACCGGGCAGCGAACGTCATTATGTGCGACATTACGTCACTCCTACGGACGTGAAAACATTTGTTTTCCTTAAAAATATATTTAAAATAAATAAAATAGTACATAAATTAACAATAAAAGAAGCTAAAAAACAATTTAAAATACAATAAAAAGCACATTTAAAAAATATTAAAATGTACGTAAAGTATACTGTACGTACGCGCAACCGCTGATTCTCATTCAAAACAGAGGTGACGTACAGTATTCCTTTACTGTGTCTGTGTTAGCCATGGGTCCGAAGAAGGATAATGCTCGTGTTTCCAAGCGTAATGTGGTTATGATGGACGATAAGTTAAATCTGATTAAAAGGTATGGAAAAGGTGGAAAAGTGTCGGTGACAGCGCATCGACCTTATCGCGAATCGGAGCCGCAATGCGTCATGGGATCGGAAAGGGGCAATAGCGCCGCCACAAACTACACCATGGAATTGCAGCTGACGTGGTTTTTTTAACCATTGATATTAAAATAAAAAGTAGCCTATAACCACCAGGATTTTATGCTGATTCCGAATCTGTGTCTAAAATTTTTCTCCGATGTGTAGTTCTTGAGTTATCAGCGGACATCCAGACAGACACTCCTCCTTTAGGCCAGATTTAAAAAAAAGACTTGGTGATCGTCCCCGCCCGACCCTACGAAACACACCCGACCCGAAACTTTTTTTATTTTTTATTTTGAAAAAAATCATTAAAAAACCATCTTTTCACAGTCAAATTTGGCGCCGTTCTGCACCGCATGCGCAGTGCGTGCTGCGCAGAGCGTCGCAAGTGCCTCGGGCAACTTCACCCATTTTACGTTGGCCGGCCATTCATGGCGGCTATTGTGTGAGATTTTTCCCGCTGAAATCTATTGATTCGTGCTGCTATGGACACCATTCTCTACAGCTGTGGAAGTGTATTCACGGAGATCAACAACAATGGTGATGACGATCCTGAACAGGATACTGTTATACTATAGAACTGTTATACTGTTATACTATAATACTATAGAACTGAACAGGATACTGAACAGGATACCAGACTCGCTGATCTTTATGTTCGTGCCAATCTGAACTGTGCTTCCCCTATAGAACTAGCGTACGACTCTGCTGGCTATGAAATGCTCTGCATCCACTGTGGTACTGAGGAGAATTTGGTCGAAAAGGCAGGGCAATACCCTCAATGTAACATTTGTACTGCAAAGCCAGTACCAAAGCGTGGCAGAAACCTTGTTCAACATGCTCGATAGTTTCAAGGTGCCAAGGGCATGGTGTTTATCTGTTTTTCCGATGTCATGGTGGATATACATGTACAGGTGTCTTGCCCTTTCACTACCAAGCTCAGCTAGGACGTTCCTCGCGAGATCTCGGAGACGGTGGGAGGGATTTTCGAAGCTCCACACGGTCTCCACGTTTTTCGAAGTTAAGTCTGTTCACAATTGTATTTTGTTGAAACTGTATTTATCTTTCGGTGTGTGAAGTTATTGTGTGCAACTTTGGTTGTTTCTCGGTGTTTATCTTTCATAAATTGATCGTCTGTTTGCCGTGTCGTGTCTTGAGGCCTTGTACAGTGTGCACTGTACAACCTTGAGGCTTTGTTTTCCTCTCAGCGGTCCGTCGTTTGTGATCCAATAACTTTCGTTCTCTGTATTCCCAGTCTTTTCACCCATAGCCTACTTCCTTGTGTAAATCTCAACTCAAAAAAAAAAAAAAAAAAAAAAAAAAAAAAACATTTCCTTCTCTGTTCTCATTCGTTTATTCATTCTTATTCGTTCGTTCGTTCTTAGACCACGTGTTTCTCCCCCATTTCCCCAGATAGTTTTCACTCATTAACCTTCAATGTTTACACTTTCCCCTCAAGTTATGTATTCCGTCATATTTTATAACACCTTTTTCTTCTTCTTCTTTAAAAGGCTGCTTTCGACTTGCTCACCAAATCAATTCATCCCAAAAAAAATATCCATCTCCTATAGTGCCTTTTTTCTACATTCCCTAAACTCTCCTGCACTCCATCCTCCATCCAGCGTCCTTAAACGTATTTTTAACTCGAAGGTCACAAGAAACTCATTTTGCAATAAATGTTCGTTTCCCATAAATCGTACACTTTCAAAAATCCAATCTCACCCCTCCCCTCCAAATCTTCCCCATAACCCCTCCCCTCCAAATCTTCCCCATCACCCCTCCCCTCCAAATCTTCCCCATCACCCATCCCTTTCAAATCTCCCCCCTTGCCCCCTCCCTCCTAAAGTACCCCCTCACCCCTCCCCGCCAAGACGCCCCCTCGCCCCTCCCCTCCTAGACTCCTGCCTCACCCCTCCCCTCCAAATCTCCCCCATATCCCATCCCTTTCAAATCCCTCCCCTTGTCCCTTCCCTCCCAAACTCCCCCCTCACCCCTCCCCTTCAAATCTCCCCACCCTCATTGCTTCTCAATTTCCCCCCTCTCACTCCCCCTCCTCAAAGCGTCCTCCCCGCTTCTTCCCCCTTCAAACTCTCACCTCCATCTCCCCCAACCTTCTGCCTCGCTCTTCCCCCTCCTCAAATAACACCTCATTGTGGCTCACCCAATCACCATCAAACCTTTTGTCCGCCCCATCCTTCCCTTTCTCCGAGCTATTCTGAAATCTCTGACACACCTTCAACAGCTCTCCCTATCTCTTCCACCTCTTCCACATCTTACCCTACCCCTCCTCCCCCCTGTTCTGTATCTGATGCTCCCCCTTCCTCTTCATTAACGGTATGGACCTCAAACATCCGGGGCCTTCGTTCAAACTTAACTGATCTCTCCATACAGGTTGCTTCTGGCAAACCAGACGTGATCTGCTTAACAGAAACTTTCCTCCTTTATGATGTCTCTGATTCCATAGTATCTCTCCCGGGCTACTCCCTCCTCCGGTATGATAGACCTGAGCCTCGTCCTGGAGGCGGGGTTGCTATCTTTATCAAAAACTCTCTTCCTCACTCGCCCTGCACTGCACTCTCCCCACCTCACCCCCAGGAATACCTCTGGCTACGGCTTCCCCTTCGCTCACACCTCTTGTTCATATGTGTGTTGTACCGTCCACCAAACAGTGATGACTCCATCTACATCTCGCTGTCTGATGATATGGACCAACTTCTATCTACTCATCCCAACTCTCTCTTCCTCATATGTGGTGATTTCAATTGTCACCATGCCAGTTGGCTGGGTGTGGGTACCTCTCTCACCAGCCATGGCTCTTCAGCAAAGGACTTCTGCGACTCACTGGGACTGACACAATCTGTCAATTTCCCGACCCGGATCTCAGTCAACGGAACATCTTCTCTTCTGGACTTGGTTATGACTAACTTCCCTGAAAATGTCTGCTGCTCTTCTTCTGCTCCGATCGGATCATCTGATCATGTCCTTGTTAAAGTGGACATCTCTCTGACCATCCTCAGGGAGCCTGCTCAGCGTCGACGAGTCTGGCATTTCACTCAGGCCAACTGGCACGGTCTTCAAGCAGCCATCAATCATCTGGACTGGTCTCCCATCTCTACCACCTCTGACATCAACTCATCCTGGGAATTCTTCCAAAGTAAATTGCTCTCTCTCATGCACAGATTTATCCCATCTCGTCTTCAGTTGTCATACCCTTCCTCCCGTCCATGGTACACGGAATCTTGTGGCGAGGCTGTTGCCCAGAAACAACTTGCCTTCGTCTCCTGGAAAGCAAATCCAATGGAAGGAAATCTCATTTCCTTTCACAAAGCCCGAAACAAGTGTGTGTCCACCCTCAGGAGAGCCAGGAAACAATATCTCTCCGTTCTCAAGACCGAACTCTCTTATCTGTCTCCCTCTTCCAAATCCTGGTGGCGTCTGGTCAAATCCGTTTCTGGTGTTTGTTCCCCCTCCATCCCCTCCCTTACCTCAAACGGCTACACAGCTGACTCCGCACGTGAAAAAGCTGAATGCCTCAACTCTGTGTTTGCCTCTAAATCTTGTGTCCCAAACCCATCCCTCTCTGTACCCACCATACCCAGTCGTACCCTGCTGCTCCTGGACTCCGTGTCCTTTCCTCCTGAGAAGGTGGAAAAGTTTCTGTCAACCCTCGACTCTGATTCTGCAACTGGACCCGACGGCATCAGCCCACGGGTCCTAAAATCCTGCTCTGCTGCTCTATCTCACCCTCTCTCTGTTCTCTTCACCCTCTCTTTTGCTCAAGGTCAACTGCCATCTGCTTGGAAATTAGCCAACATCACCGCTTTGCACAAAAAAGGTGCAAAAACAGATCCTAGCAACTACAGACCAATCAGCCTTCTCCCAATTATCAGCAACGTCATGGAATCCATCATTGCTTCGGATATGAAATCTTTCCTCTTCTCCAATGGCTTGATCTCTGATCATCAATTTGGTTTCAGACCAGGTCACTCTACTCTGGACATGCTGCTTCTGCTGTCTCAACAATGGATGGAGGTCCTCAATGCCAAACAGGAAATTAGAGCTGTCTCCCTCGACATATCACGTGCCTTCGACACGGTCTGGCACCCCGCTCTGCTCACCAAACTCTCCTCCTTTGGTATCCATGGAAATCTCCACGCATGGCTGGCGGACTTCCTCTCTAGTCGTCGTCAACGTGTGGCCCTGAATCGGTTTCTCTCATCTCCTCTTCCTGTTCAGGCTGGAGTTCCCCAAGGCAGTGTTCTGGGCCCCGTGCTTTTTCTGGTCTTCATCAATGATCTCTCTGACTCTCTCGAAAATCCTCTCTATCTCTTTGCTGATGACTCCACTCTCTGCCGCTTCATTCCTCTTCCCTCAGATCGGCAGTCTGCTGCCTCCTCACTCTCTGAAGACCTGGACAAAATCACAGACTGGTCAAACAAGTGGAACATGTCTTTCAATCCTGACAAATCTCACACTCTTACTATGTCTCTCCGAAAAGATCGACTGGACAACCCTCCCATCTACTTTCTCAACAATCCTCTCCAAGAAGTTCTGTCGCTCAAGATTTTGGGTCTCACTATCTGCCATGATCTTTCTTGGGAAAACCACATTTCCAAGCTGGCCTCCAAAGCCAGTCGCCGACTGGGCATCCTCCGTCGTGCGAAGTCCTTCCTCGGCACACCTGAGCTCCTCACCACATACAAGGCTTTCATCCGCAGCTCAATGGAATACTGTTCTCCCCTATGGGCCGGTGCTCCTGCCTCACACCTAGCTCGGCTTCACGCTGTTGAAACCAAAGCTTTCAGAATTATTGGAATCTCCCGCGATGAAGCTATCTCTGAGGGCCTTTCACTCACTCACCGCAGGCAGGTAGGTGGTCTTTCTGTCTTCTACCGACTCCTCTCCGGCCTTGCACCCCCAGCTCTCTCTGTGCTCTGTCCCCCAAATATTCCTACAGGTCGCACAAGATCTGCCAGCAACCCTCTGATGGTTAAACTGCCGAAATCTCGGCTCTCTGCTCACCTTCACTCTTTCATTCCTCTTTTCTCCCGCCTCTGGAACAAACTCCCTCACTCCCTTCAATCCCACTCCTCCCTCCAGGTCTTTAAAACAGCTGTTCACCACCATCTCTTATCTTCCCCCATCCAAAACCTTGATCTTTTCTACCCCCGCTAATTCACCCCAGATCCACCTTGTTTGAAATTCCAACTTCTTTCCTGGAAGTCCTGGCAGTGTCCATATGTTTTATACCTCTCCCACCGCCCCCTTCCCATGCCCCCCCCCCCCCCCCCAAAGCCCTCGCCCTCTCTCAGATCTCTCGATGTCTCCATGTCTCTCGGTCCCTGCTCTCAAATGTTGTGTTTGTGTCCTTCCCCCTCTCTCCCCATCTTGTCTACCGCTCCCTATGTTATATGTTTTATGTGTCGGTTTGTCTTTCTGTGTGATTAATGTTCGCTCTTTCACGAGCCTCGATCTTGTATACAAAAAAAAAAAAAAAAAAAAAAAAAACACCATCCAAAATCACACAAACACTGTGTTTCATAGAGATTTGGGCAATGTCTGTAAATCTGTGAGATGAATGAAGAAATTAAATCATTTTGAGGAGAAAGGAGTCTTTATTTCATATTTTTCCATGTCAACAAAACTCAATGGAAAGTAGGAAAAAAAATAAAAATAATAATAACCTCCCTCCATACCCGAACTTTTGAGAAAAAAGGACGATCACCAACTCTTTTTTTTTATCTGGCCTTATATATAGAGATGTTCCCATATGAACTCATGATTCATGTGAGGACGGAAAAGATAAGTAAATAAATTATAATAGGTGAGGATGGTGAGGGTGCGCTGTTGACAGGACGGACCTCTGGCACCAGTGGTCTCCTGGTGCGTTGCGACTCCTTGGACAAGTAGTCGATGTTATGGCATCTCCTTGTTCGCATTCCGATCGACCATGACGAACCTTTCAAACAGCGAAAATTTTATGCGTCATTACGTCAGTTCCGTAACCGTCATTGCGTCATTTCCACAACACGGCGGTCGGCGGTCCAAGGTTTGTGTTTAAGCAGAGGCGGTGCACGTTTCCTGTCAATGTTTGCACGTCCCGATTTCCCAATGAATGTGAGTGTCACGCTTCGAGGCGGACTGTGTCCACTAGGAGCCCTGGGTGCACGCAAACCATGTACGAATACCGAATGCGCAACTGTAAAGCCTGTGTGCTCTGATGGTGCCGGGGAACATGTTGGACGGCGGGTGGCGGCTCCCAGGGGGCAGGTCGGGACTCGGGAGTGCCCTGACCTGAGGGCCCAAGGGTATGCGGGAGAGACCGAGGGGTCCGTGTGTTGTGACGACACTTTTCGAAATTTGGAATCTCGTATTCCGTTAACGTTCGCGGGATATGTCGTTTGCTTTAATTAATGAATGCAGGAAGCTGTTGTCACTATTTAAACAGATTTGCAAAACTAGAACGTCACTCGGGAGAGAGCGTACCTCCACCTAGACCTCCACCTGGCTGACAGTTTACGTTTTGTATCCCACTGATAGGCCGGGTCTGGATTCAGGCCTGAACCAAAATTGAATCGGCTTGTTCTTGTCACTTATCCAACTCAATGAGTTACTCATCCACCTAGTTTGGTCATAACTCCTCCATAACTTTTTGATGTGTCGTGCTCACAGACAGGTGTGAAAACCTTACACGAGTACCTTACACGAGTCTTACAGTCTTACACGAGTCTTACGAAACCAAAATCTTAGGTCTTACACGAGCCTCGATCTTGTATAAAAATTGTGATCTGACATGAGATTTTCTTCCTTGCAGGGTCAACGTGTCATGTGTGTCTTGATCGTGTCATGTGCTTCAAAATTGTGATCTGACATGGTCTTATTCCTTGCAGGGTCAATGTGTCATGTGTGTCCTGATCGTGTCATGTGCTTCAAAATTGTGATCTGACATGAGGTCTTCTTCCATGCAGGGTCAACGTGTCATGTGTGTCCTGATCGTGTAATGTGCTTCAAAATTGTGATCTGACATGGTCTTATTCCTTGCAGGGTCAATGTGTCATGTGTGTCCTGATCATGTCATGTGCTTCAAAATTGTGATCTGACATGAGGTCTTATTCCTTGCAGGGTCAATGTATCATGGGTGTCCTGATCGTGTCATGTGCTTCAAAATTGTGATCTGACATGAGGTCTTCTTCCTTGCAGGGTCAACGTGTCATGTGTGTCCTGATAGTGTCATGTGCTTCAAAATTGTGATCTGACATGAAGTCTTCTTCCTTGCAGGGTCAACGTGTCATGAGCTTCAAAATTGTGATCTGATGTGGTCTTCTTCCATGCAGGGTCAACGTGTCATGTGTGTCCTGATAGTGGCATGTGCTACAAAATTGTGATCTGACATGGTCTTCTTCCTTGCAGAGTCAATGTGTCATGTGTGTCCTGATCATGTCATGTGCTTCAAATTTGTGATCTGACATGAGGTCTTATTCCTTGCAGGGTCAATGTATCATGGGTGTCCTGATCGTGTCATGTGCTTCAGAATTGTGATCTGACATGAGGTCTTCTTCCATGCAGGGTCAACGTGTCATGTGTGTCCTGATTGTGTCAGGTGCTTTAAAATTGTGATCTGACATGAGGTCTTCTTCCATGCAGGGTCAACGTGTCATGTGTGTCCTGATTGTGTCATGTGCTTCAAAATTGTGATCTGACATGAGGTCTTCTTCCTTGTAGGGTCAACGTGTCATGTGTGTCCTGATTGTGTCATGTGCTTTAAAATTGTGATCTGACATTAGGTCTTCTCCATGCATGGTCAACATGTCATGTGTGTCCTGATCGTGTCATGTGCTTCAAAATTGTGATCTGACATGGTCTTCTTCCTTGCAGGGTCAACGTGTCATGAGCTTCAAAATTGTGATCTGACATGAGGTCTTCTTCCATGCAGGGTCAATGTGTCATGTGTGTCCTGATCGTGTCATGTGCTTCAAAATTGTGATCTGACATGAAGTCTTCTTCCTTGCAGGGTCAACGTGTCATGAGCTTCAAAATTGTGATCTGACATGAGGTCTTCTTCCATGCAGGGTCAACGTGTCATGTGTGTCCTGATCGTGTCATGTGCTTCAAAATTGTGAATTGACATGAGGTCTTATTCCTTGCAGGGTCAATGTGTCATGTGTGTCCTGATCGTGTCATGTGCTTCAAAATTGTGATCTGACATGGTCTTCTTCCATGCAGGGTCAACGTGTCATGTGTGTCCTGATCGTGTCATGTACTTCAAAATTGTGATCTGACATGAGGTCTTATTCCTTGCAGGGTCAATGTGTCATGTGTGTCCTGATCGTGTCATGTGCTTCAAAATTGTGATCTGACGTGAAGTCTGCTTTCATGCAGGGTCAACGTGTCATGTGTGTCCTGATAGTGTCATTGCTTCAAAATTGTGATCTGCCATGAGTTCTTCTTCCTTGCAGGGTCAACGTGTCATGTGTGTCCTGATCATATCATGTGCTTCAAAATTGTGATCTGACATGAGATTTTCTTCCTTGCAGGGTCAACGTGTCATGTGTGTCCTGATCGTGTAATGTGCTTCAAAATTGTGATCTGACATGGTCTTATTCCTTGCAGGGTCAATGTGTCATGCGTGTCCTGATCGTGTCTTGTGCTTCAAAATTGTGATCTGACATGGTCTTCTTCCTTGCAGGGTCAACGTGTCATGTGTGTCCTGATCGCGTCATGTGCTTCAAAATTGTGAATTGACATGAGGTCTTATTCCTTGCAGGGTCAACGTGTCATGTGTGTCCTGATCGGGTCATTTGCTTCAAAATTATGATCTGACATGGTCTTATTCCTTGCAGGGTCAATGTGTCATGTGTGTCCTGATCGTGTCATGTGCTTCAAAATTGTGATCTGACATGAGGTCTTCTTCCATGCAGGGTCAACGTGTCATGTGTGTCCTGATCGTGTAATGTGCTTCAAAATTGTGATCTGACATGGTCTTATTCCTTGCAGGGTCAATGTGTCATGTATGTCCTGATCATGTCATGTGCTTCAAAATTGTGATCTGACATGAGGTCTTCTTCCTTGCAGGGTCAACGTGTCATGTGTGTCCTGATAGTGTCATGTGCTTCAAAATTGTGATCTGACATGAAGTCTTCTTCCTTGCAGGGTCAACGTGTCATGAGCTTCAAAATTGTGATCTGATGTGGTCTTCTTCCATGCAGGGTCAACGTGTCATGTGTGTCCTGATAGTGGCATGTGCTACAAAATTGTGATCTGACATGGTCTTCTTCCTTGCAGAGTCAATGTGTCATGTGTGTCCTGATCATGTCATGTGCTTCAAAATTGTGATCTGACATGAGGTCTTATTCCTTGCAGGGTCAATGTATCATGGGTGTCCTGATCGTGTCATGTGCTTCAGAATTGTGATCTGACATGAGGTCTTCTTCCTTGCAGGGTCAACGTGTCATGTGCTTCAAAATTGTGATCTGACATGAGGTCTTCTTCCATGCAGGGTCAACGTGTCATGTGTGTCCTGATTGTGTCAGCTGCTTTAAAATTGTGATCTGACATGAGGTCTTCTTCCATGCAGGGTCAACGTGTCATGTGTGTCCTGATTGTGTCATGTGTTTCAAAATTGTGATCTGACATGAGGTCTTCTTCCTTGTAGGGTCAACGTGTCATGTGTGTCCTGATTGTGTCATGTGCTTTAAAATTGTGATCTGACATTAGGTCTTCTCCATGCATGGTCAACATGTCATGTGTGTCCTGATCGTGTCATGTGCTTCAAAATTGTGATCTGACATGGTCTTCTTCCTTGCAGGGTCAACGTGTCATGAGCTTCAAAATTGTGATCTGACATGAGGTCTTCTTCCATGCAGGGTCAATGTGTCATGTGTGTCCTGATCGTGTCATGTGCTTCAAAATTGTGATCTGACATGAAGTCTTCTTCCTTGCAGGGTCAACGTGTCATGAGCTTCAAAATTGTGATCTGACATGAGGTCTTCTTCCATGCAGGGTCAACGTGTCATGTGTGTCCTGATCGCGTCATGTGCTTCAAAATTGTGAATTGACATGAGGTCTTATTCCTTGCAGGGTCAATGTGTCATGTGTGTCCTGATTGTGTCATGTGCTTCAAAATTGTGATCTGACATGGTCTTCTTCCATGCAGGGTCAACGTGTCATGTGTGTCCTGATCGTGTCATGTACTTCAAAATTGTGATCTGACATGAGGTCTTATTCCTTGCAGGGTCAATGTGTCATGTGTGTCCTGATCGTGTCATGTGCTTCAAAATTGTGATCTGACGTGAAGTCTGCTTTCATGCAGGGTCAACGTGTCATGTGTGTCCTGATAGTGTCATTGCTTCAAAATTGTGATCTGCCATGAGTTCTTCTTCCTTGCAGGGTCAACGTGTCATGTGTGTCCTGATCATATCATGTGCTTCAAAATTGTGATCTGACATGAGATTTTCTTCCTTGCAGGGTCAACGTGTCATGTGTGTCCTGATCGTGTAATGTGCTTCAAAATTGTGATCTGACATGGTCTTATTCCTTGCAGGGTCAATGTGTCATGCGTGTCCTGATCGTGTCATGTGCTTCAAAATTGTGATCTGACGTGGTCTTCTTCCATGCAGGGTCAACGTGTCATGTGTGTCCTGATAGTGGCATGTGCTACAAAATTGTGATCTGACATGAAGTCTTCTTCCTTGCAGAGTCAATGTGTCATGTGTGTCCTGATCATGTCATGTGCTTCAAAATTGTGATCTGACATGAGGTCTTATTCCTTGCAGGGTCAATGTATCATGGGTGTCCTGATCGTGTCATTGCTTCAAAATTGTGATCTGACGTGAAGTCTGCTTTCATGCAGGGTCAACGTGTCATGTGTGTCCTGATAGTGTCATTGCTTCAAAATTGTGATCTGCCATGAGTTCTTCTTCCTTGCAGGGTCAACGTGTCATGTGTGTCCTGATCATATCATGTGCTTCAAAATTGTGATCTGACATGAGATTTTCTTCCTTGCAGGGTCAACGTGTCATGTGTGTCCTGATTGTGTCAGGTGCTTTAAAATTGTGATCTGACATGAGGTCTTCTTCCATGCAGGGTCAACGTGTCATGTGTGTCCTGATTGTGTCATGTGCTTCAAAATTGTGATCTGACATGAGGTCTTCTTCCTTGTAGGGTCAACGTGTCATTTGCTTCAAAATTGTGATCTGACATGAGGTCTTATTCCTTGCAGGGTCAATGTGTCATGTGTGTCCTGATTGTGTCATGTGCTTCAAAATTGTGATCTGACATGGTCTTCTTCCATGCAGGGTCAACGTGTCATGTGTGTCCTGATCGTGTCATGTACTTCAAAATTGTGATCTGACATGAGGTCTTATTCCTTGCAGGGTCAATGTGTCATGTGTGTCCTGATCGTGTCATGTGCTTCAAAATTGTGATCTGACGTGAAGTCTGCTTTCATGCAGGGTCAACGTGTCATGTGTGTCCTGATAGTGTCATTGCTTCAAAATTGTGATCTGCCATGAGTTCTTCTTCCTTGCAGGGTCAACGTGTCATGTGTGTCCTGATCATATCATGTGCTTCAAAATTGTGATCTGACATGAGATTTTCTTCCTTGCAGGGTCAACGTGTCATGTGTGTCCTGATCGTGTAATGTGCTTCAAAATTGTGATCTGACATGGTCTTATTCCTTGCAGGGTCAATGTGTCATGCGTGTCCTGATCGTGTCATGTGCTTCAAAATTGTGATCTGACGTGGTCTTCTTCCATGCAGGGTCAACGTGTCATGTGTGTCCTGATAGTGGCATGTGCTACAAAATTGTGATCTGACATGAAGTCTTCTTCCTTGCAGAGTCAATGTGTCATGTGTGTCCTGATCATGTCATGTGCTTCAAAATTGTGATCTGACATGAGGTCTTATTCCTTGCAGGGTCAATGTATCATGGGTGTCCTGATCGTGTCATTGCTTCAAAATTGTGATCTGACGTGAAGTCTGCTTTCATGCAGGGTCAACGTGTCATGTGTGTCCTGATAGTGTCATTGCTTCAAAATTGTGATCTGCCATGAGTTCTTCTTCCTTGCAGGGTCAACGTGTCATGTGTGTCCTGATCATATCATGTGCTTCAAAATTGTGATCTGACATGAGATTTTCTTCCTTGCAGGGTCAACGTGTCATGTGTGTCCTGATTGTGTCAGGTGCTTTAAAATTGTGATCTGACATGAGGTCTTCTTCCATGCAGGGTCAACGTGTCATGTGTGTCCTGATTGTGTCATGTGCTTCAAAATTGTGATCTGACATGAGGTCTTCTTCCTTGTAGGGTCAACGTGTCATTTGCTTCAAAATTGTGATCTGACATGAGGTCTTCTTCCATGCAGGGTCAACGTGTCATGTGTGTCCTGATCGTGTCATGTGCTTCAAAATTGTGATCTGACATGAGGTCTTCTTCCATGCAGGGTCAACGTGTCATGTGTGTCCTGATCGTGTCATGTGCTTCAAAATTGTGATCTGACATGGTCTTATTCCTTGCAGGGTCAATGTGTCATGTGTGTCCTGATCGTGTCATGTGTGTCCTGATTGTGTCATGTGCTTCAAAATTGTGATCTGACATGGTCTTCTTCCTTGCAGAATCAACGTGTGATGTGTGTCCTGATCGTGTCATGTGCTTCAAAATTGTGATCTGACATGAGGTCTTCTTCCATGCAGGGTCAACGTGTCATGTGTGTCCTGATCGTGTCATGTGCTTCAAAATTGTGATCTGATATGAGGTCTTATTCCTTGCAGGGTCAATGTATCATGGGTTGTCCTGATCGTGTCATGTGCTTCAAAATTGTGATCTGACATGAGGTCTTCTTCCTTGCAGGGTCAACGTGTCATGTGTGTCCTGCCATGGAAAGGTCCCCGGATAGGACAACGGATCACGCGCTTCGGTGTACACGTGACCACCTGTGGCGCGTCCAGGCTGAGGCCCTCTTTGAGCAGTGGGACACGGACCGCCGTGGACCAGAGCAGGAGGTGCCATGTTATCTGGGAACGCCATGGTTGGGGTCGAGCGACGCAAGAGTACCTGCCTGCGTTTGCCGAGGCCTCTTTGCTCAACAAGGTGGTGAAGCAGATTCCCGCCACTTTTATGACGTCTGCGTTATGCTGTAAGCGTGACGTCACTCGAACTGAGAAAATGAAAAACGATAATCAGGAAGGACAATCTGGACCCTGGGATCGTTTTGGCATCTGGGATCATCGCATCGATGAGCCAATCCTTTTGCCCCCGAGTATCAAGGTACGCATACCTCGATCCGAGTCCGATGATGTTGAAAATGCTCGCGCACTCGCTCGTCATCATTTTCCAACGTTGTCGTCTGATTTTGTCTTGTTCTTGTCCTTGTCCCCCAGTACGGCAAACTCATTCCGAAGGTGAGCCTGTCCAGGATTGGCATGGCCAGTCGGCTCGGTCGGCGGAAGGAGAACGAAGATCGCTGGGATCTCGGTGAACTCGTGCAGGGTTCCATATTGTATTTTGCCATCTTTGACGGACACGGTGGATCTGCCGCGGCAGACTTCTGTTCCAGGAACATGCAGAAGTACCTCGAGTACGTGTCGAAATCCCTCGTTGTTCTGTACCCCAACTTTAGGGGTGCACATGCTCGTGAAGTTTGGAGGGGTTCATTTGTACCTTGGGTAAACTTCAATGTACCTTTTCCTCTCCAGAGTGTAATACGTATCAACCGGAAGTATAGGCCGCCATTTTTTTTTCTTTTCTTTTTTTCCTAACATACAAACGTCACTGCTTAGTTATTCCAGAATTCGTCGGGAGAAGGGCGGCTAAGGGAAGCATAGCTAAGGAAATGTTGGGGGAAAGGTCGGAGGTAACGTTTTTACCAATTTGTGGATGTGATGGTTCAATGGCCTCCAAGGTATTCCTTCACGTCCATTATAGCCCACCTTCAGGATGTTTGCACCTGCATTAAAAGGTAAGTAAACCGATAAAGCGAAGCTGAAGTAGTGGTCAATAAGGTAGATTGAGTCGATAGTGCCGATGCCTGAAGCTTGAGTTCTATTTCCCTTTTACGGCATTTATCTCGGAATCTTCTTCTTCTTTTTCCACGCAAGTTGAAGGGACCGTGTTTTTGTCCCCCGTCGCACAGCGGAGCGAAATGGGGACTATGGTTTTCCCTTCCGTCCGTGTGTCCGTCCGTCCGTCCGTCCATGCGTGCGTGCGTGCGTAAGCGAAGGACCGCATTCGAATTTGGTGTGTGGGTGCAACCCACGTCAAAATCCAATATGGCCGCCGCCATGTATGTCTGATGCCATGTATGTCTGAACCTTGTGAGCTAAATATCTTGAAAAATAAGCGAAGTACAAACTTCTAATTTTGTGTGTGGGTGTATCTAGGCATACGGAAGAACGCTATTGAAAATTGGGTCGCCACGTTAAAATCCAAGATGGCGGCCACCATATATATGTCTGAACATTGTGAGCGAAATATCTTGAAAAATAAGCGAGGTACCAACTTCTAATCTGGTGTGTGGGTGTATCTCGGCATAAGGAAGAACGCTCTTTAAAATTGGGTCGCTACGTCAAAATCCAAGATGGCCGGCGCCATGTACGTCTGAACCTTGTGAGATGAATATCCTGAAAAATAAGCGAAGTACCAACTTCGAATCTGGTGTGTGGGTGTATCTCGGCATAAGGAAGAACGCTATTGAAAATTGGGTCGCCACGTCAAAATCCAAGATGGCCGCCGCCATGTATGTCTGAACCTTGAGATGAATATCTTGAAAAATAAGTGAAGTACCAACTTCTAATTTGGTGTGTGGGTGTATCTCGGCACAAGGAAGAACGCTATTGAAAATTGGGTCGCCACGTCAAAATCCAAGATGGCCGCCACCATATATATGTCTGAACCTTGTGAGCGAAATATCTTGAAAAATAAGCGAAGTACCAACTTCTAATCTGGTGTGTGGGTGTATCTAGGCACAAGGAAGATCGCTATTGAGAATTGGGTCGCCACATAAAAATCCAAGATGGCCGCCGCCATGTATGTCTGAACCTTGTAAGCGGAATATCTTGAAAAATAAGCGAAGTACCAACTTCTAATCTGGTGTGTGGGTGTATCTAGGCATAAGGAAGAACGCTATTGAAAATTGGGTCGCCACGTCAAAATCCAAGATGGCCGCCTCCATGTATGTCTGAACCTTGTGAGCGAAATATCATATCATAGCATGTTTTCTGCGTCTTCCACTTTGTCAACTCACATCACTTCCCCGACGGGGGACCTTGGCGTAACGCTTGTTAGGTTTCCATGCCATGACAAGTTTCACATCGATCGGTGAAGCGGTTTCGGAGAAGGGACCGTAAGTCCCACGAGACATCGTGCGATGACGACGTAGGTAGGCCTACTGCGGCTTGTAATTTGTGGGTCGGGCGTAGTGCTCGACATGTCGCTGCACAAACACACCTGATTATATAGGCCTTGGTCGCACCAGCCTGGAACGTCGATTCCTGTTTGTTTTGCGTAAAGCAGACACGCACCTCTGCGCAGCAACTGCTTGTTTGTTATGGTTTTTTCCAGTTTATTACCGTTAATTTTTTTTCCAAGACACAGGGAAGAGCCGTCATGCACCTTCGCAGACACGCTTTGATATCACATGTAGAGACAGCAGACAGACAACATCTGACTGCGTCGGACAAACACGCCAGTCGGCTTTGTAGGATGTTACTTCCCGGGGCAGCCGGGGTGTCTGGCCCCATCTGTTGGCACTTTTCTCTCCATAAACAGCGGGGAATTTTTTAGGGAGAAAGGTTGGCAGCTGTTTGATTTTGCATTTTTGAATTGCCTAAAGGATTTTCTAAAACCGATACACCTATCGTTACGCACAGCGCATGCAATTGCCTAAACCCTCACCACCTCCCTGATGTGATGTGATCCTGTATGATGTCCTGTATGATGATTAATTTGATTGTTTGTCTGGATTCAGGATCGAACTGGAGAAGGAACAAAACCTGCAGACCGCCCTGCATAACGCCTTCCTGGAAGCTGACAGACATTTTGTAGGACAAGCCCAGGCTTCAGGCAATGGTGAGAGGCAGGTGGTTAGGAGCGCTTTGATATCACCATGTGGTGTGCGTATCATCCGGTTGTTCGAGCTTTGTCACAGTAAGATGTCGTGGATATCACATTGGAGCTTGTCTGTGGTTCCTGTGATGTATTTTGAACTCTGCTCCGCTCCCCTCCTACCACCTCTTGATCCCCATTCCCACCCCCCCACCCCCTCCCACTATCCCATAATACCATAGTAATATCAATCTCAGCAGTTTAAGGTTGGTTTCATACGATTGATCATTTTAACATCTTTTCGTCAGCAAAACTTAAATAACTAGAGCGACTGTGTCGCCAATATGCCCCCTTGTAGGCCCTGCCCGTGAAAATGGGTAGGTGTCCTCGTTGACTGTCCTAAAAATAAACGAGTTTGATTTAAATTCCTTCAGCTGTTCTCAATTATCACATTTTAACCAGCCATGACAGGTTTCACATCGATCGGTGAAGCGGTTTCGGAGAAGGTTTTTTTTTTAAATATCGGCTTTCACGCTAATATGGCTGCCAAACCTCGTGATATATGACATCAAAAATGTACACTCTGCATATGTATGGGTAGGGGATCACGTTTGGGAAATTTCATGTTGATCGGATAAGGTTCGTTTTTCGATCCAATATGGCTGCCAAACCACGTGACCTATGACGTCACAAATATCATAAAAACATTCTACATGGGTGTCACTCCTACTCTAAAAGATCTGTCTCAATCAGACATGTGGTTGCTGAGAAAAACGAGGTTTAACCCGTACAGACGGACGGACGGACGGACAGACAACCCAAAAACATAATGCCTCCGGTCACCTTTGGGGGCGGAGGCATGCAAATCTTTATTTTTACCTGTAGTTATTTCATTTGTTAATTACTTTATTATTCTCCTGTCCAATCCCGACGACCTTGTCTGGTGTTGTACGTTTGTTTTGCACCGTTTTCGGTGCAGAAGCTCTGAGAAAGTGCCCTTAAGGTTTTTTTTTTTCTTTTTTTCTTGTAAACAAGATCGAGCCTCGTCAAAGAGCTAACATTAATCACACAAAAAATCAAACAGACACATAAAACATATAATAAGGGGGGCGGTAGACAAGATGGGGAGAGAGGGGGAAGCACACAAACACAACATTTGAGAGCAGGGATATCGGATGATCTGAGGGAGGGAGAGGGCTTGGGGGGAGGTGAGAGAAGTATAAAACACATGGACACTGCAAGGACTTCCAGGAAAGAAGTTGAAATTTCAAAAAAGTGGATCTGGGGTGAATTAGCGGGGGTAGAAAAGATCAAGGCTTTGGATGGAGGAAGACAAGAGATGGTGATGAACAGCTGTTTTAAAGACCTGGAGGGAGGAGTGGGATTGAAGAGAGTGAGGGAGTTTGTTCCAGAGGCGGGAGAAAAGAGGAGTGAAGGTGAGCAGAGAGTCTTGATTTTGGTAGTTTAACCATAAGAGGATTGCTGGCAGATCTTGTCGAACCTGTAGGAATATTTGGGGGACAGAGCACAGAGAGAGCTGGGGGAGCAAGGCCGGAGAGGAGTTGGTAGAAGACAAAAAGACCACCAACCCGTCTGCGGTGAGTGAGTGAAAGGCCCTCGGAGTTAGCTTCATCACGGGAGATTCCAATGATTCTGGAAGCATTGGTTTCAACAGCGTGAAGCCGAGCTAGGTGTGAGGCAGGAGCACCGACCCAGAGGGGGGAACAGTATTCCATTGAGCTGTGGATGAAAGCCTTGTATGTGGTGAGGAGCTCAGGTGTCCCAAGGAAGGACTTCGCACGATGGAGGATGCCCAGTCGGTGACTGGCTTTGGAGGCCAGCTTGGAAATGTGGTTTTCCCAGGAAAGATCATGGCAGATAGTGAGACACAAAAGCTTGAGTGACAGAACTTCTTCAAGAGGATTGTTCAGAAAGTAGATGGGAGGGTTGTCCAGTCAGTCTTTTCGGAGAGACATAGTAAGAGTGTTAAATTTGTCAGGATTGAAAGACATGTTCCACTTGTTTGACCAGTCTGTGATTTTGTCCAGGTCTGCAGAGAGTTAGGTGGCTGCAGACTGCCGATCTGAGGGATGAGGAATGGAGCGGCAGAGAGTGGAGTCATCAGCAAAGACATAGAGAGGATTTTCCAGAGAGTCGGAGAGATCATTGATGAAGACCAGAAAAAGCACAGAGCCCAGAACACTGCCTTGAGGAACTCCAGCCTGAACAGGAAGGGGAGATGAGAGAAATCCATTCAGGGCCACACGTTGACGATGACCCGAGAGGAAGTCCGCAAGCCATGCGTGGAGATTTCCATGGATACCATAGGAGGAGAGTTTGGTGAGCAAAGCGGGGGACCGTATCGAAGGCACATGATATGTCAAGGGAGACGGCTCTGATTTCCTGTTTGGCATTGAGGACCTCCATCCATTGTTGAGACAGCAGAAGCAGAATGTCCAGAATCGAATGACCTGGTCTATCCAAATTGATGATCTGAGATCAAGCCATTGGAGAAGAGGAAGGATTTGATATCAGAAGCAATGATAGATTCCATGACTTTGCTGATAATTGGGAGCAGGCTGATTGGTCTGCAGTTGCAAGGATCTGTTTTTGCACCTTTTTTGTGTAAAGCGTTAATGTTTTCTGATTTCCAAGATGCTGGCAGATGACCTTGAGCAAAAGAGAGGGTGAAGAGAACAGAGAGAGGGTAAGATAGAGCGGCAGAGCATGATTTTAGCACCTGTGGGCTGATGCTGTCTGGTCCAGTTGCAGAATCAGAGTCGAGGTTTGACAAAAGTTCTCCACCTTGTCAGGAGAGAAGGACACAGAGTCCAGGAGCAGCTGGGTTCGACTGGGTGAGGTGGATACAGAGAGAGACGGGTTTGGGACACAAGATTTTGAGGCAAACACAGAGTTGAGGCATTCGGCTTTGTCACGTGCGGAGTTTGATGTGTAGCCGTTTGAGGTAAGGGAGGGGATGGAGGGGGAACAAACACCAGAAACGGATTTGACCACATGCCACCAGGATTTGGAGGAAGGAGACATGTTTGAGAGTTCAGTCTTGAGTTTGGAGAGATAGTGCTTCCTAGCTCTCCTGAGGGTAGACACGCACTTGTTCCGAGCTTGGTGGAAAGAACTGAGATTTCCTTCAGTTGGAGTAGCGTTCCATGAGGCAAAGGCAAGTTGTTTCCGGGCAACTGCCTCACCACATGATTCAGTGTACCATGGACGGGAGGAAGGGTATGACAACTGAAGACGAGATGGGATAAATCTGTGCATGAGAGAGAGCAGTTTACTTTAGAAGAATTCCCAGGAAGAATTGATGTCAGAGGCAGGAGAAATGGGAGACCAGTCCAGATGATCGATGGCTCCTTGAAGACCGTGCCAGTTGGCCTGGGTGAAATGCCAGGCTCGTCGACGCTGAGGAGGCTCTCTGAGAATGGCCGGAGAGATATTTAAAAAAAAATTTTTAAAGATAAAAAAAAGATATAAAAAATATAAGAGATATAAAAATCATAGGTTAGGCAAAAATCAAGCTTGAAAGATGTGCCTGCATCATCTTGTGGTACCTCATCCCTATAAAAGCAAACCTCCCGTGATTCGTGAGGTGAGACCTTCTTGGGACGGGTTCGACATCTTCAGGTGCCACTTGGTGGGCTACAAGCGTGGTCGCAGTTTAGTAAAAGGCGCCTCCATTGTCTTTAAAACGATGACACTGGTGTTGCCCCGGGTTGGTGGAGGAGGAGACAGGTTTGTACCCTTTGTCCTTTGTTTTCTCGTTGTTTTCTAATCATTCTCTTTTGTGCCATTTGTAAACAAAACAAAAACACCAGTGATAAATATGCTCTTCAACATTGACAACTTTTTGCTTGTTGTCTATTTTGGCCGAAGATGTACAAAATCGAAGCGGGTGTTTGTCCATTGCCTCGTACCGTTTGCCCTCAGTCTGTGTCGTTCTGTTTTGCAGAAGCATGGCAGGCCTCCGGCTCAACGGCCACGGTCGCTTTGCTCAGGGACGGTGTAGAGCTTGCAGTGGCCAGTGCAGGTGACAGTCGCGCCATCCTGTGTCGTCGTGGTGATGCGACGAGACTCACCGAGGATCATACACCCGATAGGAAGGATGAGGAAGAGAGGTGAGTGTTGTCTGGATTATCCATCAGGAGCAGGAACTGAGGGTGGGGGAAATTCGGAGGATGCTTTGAACACAAGAGAAATATTAGGTTAACTGGTTAACTCATGGTTAACTGGTTAAATGATGGTTAACTACCCATCATTCTTTCCTGGAAGTCCTTGCAGTGTCCATGTGGTTTTTTTTACCTCTCCCACCCCCCCCCCCCCTTCCCACACCTTCTCTCCCCAAGCCCTCTCCCTCCCACAGATCTCTCGATGTCCCTGCTCTCAAATGTTGTGTTTGTGTCTATGTGTCGGTTTGTGTCGGTTTGACTTTTTGTGTGATTAATGTTAGCTCTTTCACGAGCCTCGACCTTGTATACAAAAAAAGAAGGTTTTCAGGACACATTTGGGGGAACGCGGGGTTTTTGGGGAAACGTGGAACTGGATGAGAGCTTTTTTTTTTGAACGAACCAGTCGTTTTTGATCGAGGGCACATTTTCCCTGTTTTCCGAATGTGGATAGCGACTGAGGCGAGTGGCGCGTTGTGGTGTCACGCAACCCTTACATAACTGCGTGACTATGGCCACCCAAAGAAGGGGAGGAAGTGCGGAGCAGGGCACGGCGTGTTTGCAGAACGAACTGGGATGCGGAGGAATGTGCTCGAGTTCGCAAAAATTCTACCTCCCGAAGAGGAATGCCACGGGAGCGTTATTTCACAAGGCTAGCCACAGGAATGTGCAGCAATTCCTCCCCCGAGAGTGCAAAGGTCCCAAGGTGTCCAAGCAATGTGCGCTTGTAATGCAACAATGCGAGTCGGAATGGAGGCTATAGAGGTGGGTTGATTTTTAGAGCAGGTAACCAGGTATGGCTGGTAGGATTATGAAAGATCGCTGATGGTTCTGGCATTGTTATAAAATTAACACTTGAGTCTCATGTTAACCCTGGTGGTGGAGAGGTAAGGGAGGTAACCAGGGGTCATCCTTATATTTTAACGTTTTCCCCTCAACTCTACCATGGTAGGAGAGAGGTAGTGGAGGTAACTCGGGGTCAGCCTTGTATTTTTTCCCCCCATCATATCTACCATGGTAGGGAAGGTAACTAGGGGTCATGCTTGTTTGTTTGCTTTATTCCCTCATCATCTCTACCATGGTAAGGAAGGCAACTAGGGGTCATCCTTGTTTGTTTGTTTTTCCCCTCATCATCTCTACCATGGTAAGGGAGGTAACTCGGGGTCATCCTTGTTTATTTGCTTTTCCCCTCATCATATCTACCATGGTAAGGGAGGTAACTCGGGGTCATCCTTGTTTATTTGCTTTTCCCCTCATCATCTCTACCATGGTAAGGGAGGTATGTAGGGGTCATCCTTGTTTATTTGCTTTTCCCCTCATCATATCTACCATGGTAAGGGAGGTAACTCGGGGTCATCCTTGTTTATTTGCCTTTCCCCTCATCATCTCTACCATGGTAAGGAAGGCAACTAGGGGTCATCATTGTTTGTTTGTTTTATTCCCTCATAATCTCTACCATGGTAAGGAAGGCAACTAGGGGTCATCCTTGTTTGTTTGTTTTTCCCCTCATCATCTCTACCATGGTAAGGGAGGTAACTCGGGGTCATCCTTGTTTGTTTGTTTTATTCCCTCATCATCTCTACCATGGTAAGGAAGGCAACTAGGGGTCATCCTTGTTTGTTTGTTTTATTCCCTCATCATCTCTACCATGGTAAGGAAGGTAACTAGGGGTCATCCTTGTTTGTTTGTTTTATTCCCTCATCATCTCTACCATGGTAAGGAAGGCAACTAGGGGTCATCCTTGTTTGTTTGTTTTTCCCCTCATCATCTCTACCATGGTAAGGGAGGTAACTCGGGGTCATCCTTGTTTATTTGCTTTTCCCCTCATCATATCTACCATGGTAAGGAAGGTAACTAGGGGTCATCCTTGTTTGCTTGCTTTTCCCCTCATATCTACCATAGTAAGGAAGGTAACTAGGGATCCTCCTTGTTTGCTTGCTTTTCCCCTCATCATATCTACCATGGTAAGGAAGGTAACTCAGGGTCATCCTTGTTTGCTTGCTTTTCCCCTCATAATATATACCATGGTAAGGAAGGTAACTCGGGGTCATCCTTGTTTGCTTGCTTTTCCCCTCATCATATCTACCATGGTAAGGCAGGTAACTCGGGGTCATCCTTGTTTGCTTGCTTTTCCCCTCATCACATATACCATGGTAAGGAAGGTAACTAGGGGTCATCCTTGTTTGCTTGCTTTTCCCCTCATCATATCTACCATGGTAAGGGAGGTATGTAGGGGTCATCCTTGTTTGTTTGCTTTTCCCCTCATCATATCTACCATGGTAAGGAAGGAAACTAGGGGTCATCCTTGTTTGCTTGTTTTTCCCCTCATATCTACCATGGTAAGGGAGGTAACTAGGGGTCATCCTTGTTTATTTGCTTTTCCACTCATCATATCTACCATAGTGGGGGAGGTAGGGGAGGTACTTGAGGTCATCGTTGTATTTTTACCTTCTTTTCTCATCATTTCTACCATCGTAGGGAAGCAGTAACTCAGGGTCATCATTGTATTTTTACTTTCTTTTCTCATCATCTCTACCATCGTAGGGAAGCAGTAACTTGGGGTCATCATTGTATTTTTACTTTCTTTTCTCATCATTTTTACCATCGTCGGGAAGCAGTAACTAGGGGTCATCATTGTATTTTTACTTTCTTTTCTCATCATTTTTACCATCGTCGGGAAGCAGTAACTCGGGGTCATCATTGTATTTTTACTTTCTTTTCTCATCATTTTTACCATCGTAGGGAAGCAGTAACTAAGGGTCATCATTGTATTTTTACTTTCTTTTCTCATCATTTTTACCATCGTAGGGAAGCAGTAACTAGGGGTCATCGTTGTATTTTTACTTTCTTTTCTCATCATTTCTACCATCGTAGGGAAGCAGTAACTTGGGGTCATCATTGTATTTTTACTTTCTTTTCTCATCATTTTTACCATCGTAGGGAAGCAGTAACTAGGGGTCATCGTTGTATTTTTACTTTCTTTTCTCATCATTTCTGCCATCGTAGGGAAGCAGTAACTTGGGGTCATCATTGTATTTTTACTTTCTTTTCTCATCATTTTTACCATCGTAGGGAAGCAGTAACTAGGGGTCATCGTTGTATTTTTACTTTCTTTTCTCATCATTTCTACCATCGTAGGGAAGCAGTAACTCAGGGTCATCATTGTATTTTTACTTTCTTTTCTCATCATTTTTACCATCGTCGGGAAGCAGTAACTCAGGGTCATCGTTGTATTTTTACTTTCTCCCCTCATCATCTCTACCATCGTCGGGAAGCAGTAACTAGGGGTCATCATTGTATTTTTACTTTCTTTTCTCATCATTTTTACCATCGTCGGGAAGCAGTAACTCAGGGTCATCGTTGTATTTTTACTTTCTCCCCTCATCATCTCTACCATCGTCGGGAAGCAGTAACTAGGGGTCATCGTTGTATTTTTACTTTCTCCCCTCATCATTTTTACCATCGTCGGGAAGCAGTAACTAGGGGTCATCGTTGTATTTTTACTTTCTCCCCTCATCATCTCCACCATCGTCGGGAAGCAGTAACTAGGGGTCATCGTTGTATTTTTACTTTCTCCCCTCATCATTTCTACCATCGTCGGGAAGCAGTAACTCGGGGTCATCGTTGTATTTTTACTTTCTCCCCTCATCATTTCTACCATCGTCGGGAAGCAGTAACTAGGGGTCATCGTTGTATTTTTACTTTCTCCCCTCATCATCTCCACCATCGTCGGGAAGCAGTAACTAGGGGTCATCGTTGTATTTTTACTTTCTCCCCTCATCATTTCTACCATCGTCGGGAAGCAGTAACTAGGGGTCATCGTTGTATTTTTACTTTCTCCCCTCATCATCTCCACCATCGTCGGGAAGCAGTAACTAGGGGTCATCGTTGTATTTTTACTTTTTCCCCTCATCATCTCCACCATCGTCGGGAAGCAGTAACTAGGGGTCATCGTTGTATTTTTACTTTCTCCCCTCATCATTTCTACCATCGTCGGGAAGCAGTAACTCGGGGTCATCGTTGTATTTTTACTTTCTTTTCTCATCATTTCTACCATCGTCGGGAAGCAGTAACTCGGGGTCATCATTGTATTTTTACTTTCTTTTCTCATCATTTTTACCATCGTCGGGAAGCAGTAACTTGGGGTCATCATTGTATTTTTACTTTCTTTTCTCATCATTTTTACCATCGTCGGGAAGCAGTAACTAGGGGTCATCATTGTATTTTTACTTTCTTTTCTCATCATTTTTACCATCGTCGGGAAGCAGTAACTCGGGGTCATCATTGTATTTTTACTTTCTTTTCTCATCATTTTTACCATCGTAGGGAAGCAGTAACTAAGGGTCATCATTGTATTTTTACTTTCTTTTCTCATCATTTTTACCATCGTAGGGAAGCAGTAACTAG
This sequence comes from Myxine glutinosa, assembly GCF_964187855.1. Lineage (NCBI taxonomy): Eukaryota > Metazoa > Chordata > Myxini > Myxiniformes > Myxinidae > Myxine > Myxine glutinosa. The sequence continues at coordinate 135,887,610 of NC_136269.1, forward strand.
GGGTCATCGTTGTATTTTTACTTTCTTTTCTCATCATTTCTACCATCGTAGGGAAGCAGTAACTCGGGGTCATCGTTGTATTTTTACTTTCTCCCCTCATCATCTCTACCATCGTCGGGAAGCAGTAACTCGGGGTCATCGTTGTATTTTTACTTTCTTTTCTCATCATTTCTACCATCGTAGGGAAGCAGTAACTCGGGGTCATCGTTGTATTTTTACTTTCTTTTCTCATCATTTCTACCATCGTCGGGAAGCAGTAACTCGGGGTCATCGTTGTATTTTTACTTTCTTTTCTCATCATTTTTACCATCGTAGGGAAGCAGTAACTAGGGGTCATCGTTGTATTTTTACTTCCTCCCCTCATCATCTCTACCATCGTCGGGAAGCAGTAACTAGGGGTCATCGTTGTATTTTTACTTTCTCCCCTCATCATCTCTACCATCGTCTGGAAGCAGTAACTAGGGGTCATCGTTGTATTTTTACTTTCTCCCCTCATCATCTCTACCATCGTCGGGAAGCAGTAACTCGGGGTCATCGTTGTATTTTTACTTTCTCCCCTCATCATCTCTACCATCGTAGGGAAGCAGTAACTCGGGGTCATCGTTGTATTTTTACTTTCTTTTCTCATCATTTCTACCATCGTAGGGAAGCAGTAACTCGGGGTCATCGTTGTATTTTTACTTTCTCCCCTCATCATTTCTACCATCGTAGGGAAGCAGTAACTCGGGGTCATCGTTGTATTTTTACTTTCTCCCCTCATCATTTCTACCATCGTAGGGAAGCAGTAACTAGGGGTCATCGTTGTATTTTTACTTTCTCCCCTCATCATTTCTACCATCGTAGGGAAGCAGTAACTCGGGGTCATCGTTGTATTTTTACTTTCTCCCCTCATCATCTCTAACATCGTCGGGAAGCAGTAACTCGGGGTCATCGTTGTATTTTTACTTTCTTTTCTCATCATCTCTACCATCGTAGGGAAGCAGTAACTCGGGGTCATCGTTGTATTTTTACTTTATCCCCTCATCATCTCTACCATCGTAGGGAAGCAGTAACTCGGGGTCATCGTTGTATTTTTACTTTCTCCCCTCATCATTTTTACCATCGTAGGGAAGCAGTAACTCAGGGTCATCGTTGTATTTTTACTTTCTCCCCTCATCATTTTTACCATCGTCGGGAAGCAGTAACTTGGGGTCATCGTTGTATTTTTACTTTCTCCCCTCATCATTTCTACCATCGTAGGGAAGCAGTAACTAGGGGTCATCGTTGTATTTTTACTTTCTCCCCTCATCATTTCTACCATCGTAGGGAAGCAGTAACTCGGGGTCATCGTTGTATTTTTACTTTCTTTTCTCATCATCTCTACCATCGTAGGGAAGCAGTAACTCGGGGTCATCGTTGTATTTTTACTTTCTCCCCTCATCATCTCTACCATCGTAGGGAAGCAGTAACTCGGGGTCATCGTTGTATTTTTACTTTCTCCCCTCATCATTTTTACCATCGTAGGGAAGCAGTAACTCGGGGTCATCGTTGTATTTTTACTTTCTCCCCTCATCATTTTTACCATCGTCGGGAAGCAGTAACTTGGGGTCATCGTTGTATTTTTACTTTCTCCCCTCATCATTTTTACCATCGTAGGGAAGCAGTAACTTGGGGTCATTGTTGTATTTTTACTTTCTCCCCTCATCATTTTTACCATCGTCGGGAAACAGTAACTCGGGGTCATCGTTGTATTTTTACTTTCTCCCCTCATCATCTCTACCATCGTAGGGAAGCAGTAACTAGGGGTCATCGTTGTATTTTTACTTTCTCCCCTCATCATTTCTACCATCGTAGGGAAGCAGTAACTTGGGGTCATCGTTGTATTTTTACTTTCTTTTCTCATCATTTTTACCATCGTAGGGAAGCAGTAACTCGGGGTCATCGTTGTATTTTTACTTTCTCCCCTCATCATTTTTACCATCGTAGGGAAGCAGTAACTTGGGGTCATCGTTGTATTTTTACTTTCTTTTCTCATCATTTTTACCATCGTAGGGAAGCAGTAACTTGGGGTCATCGTTGTATTTTTACTTTCTCCCCTCATCATTTTTACCATCGTAGGGAAGCAGTAACTTGGGGTCATCGTTGTATTTTTACTTTCTTTTCTCATCATTTTTACCATCGTAGGGAAGCAGTAACTTGGGGTCATCGTTGTATTTTTACTTTCTCCCCTCATCATTTTTACCATCGTAGGGAAGCAGTAACTTGGGGTCATCGTTGTATTTTTACTTTCTCCCCTCATCATCTCTACCATCGTAGGGAAGCAGTAACTCGGGGTCATTGTTGTATTTTTACTTTCCCCCCTCATCATTTTTACCATCGTAGGGAAGCAGTAACTTGGGGTCATCGTTGTATTTTTACTTTCTCCCCTCATCATCTCTACCATCGTAGGGAAGCAGTAACTCGGGGTCATTGTTGTATTTTTACTTTCTTTTCTCATCATTTCTACCATCGTAGGGAAGCAGTAACTCGGGGTCATTGTTGTATTTTTACTTTCTTTTCTCATCATCTCTACCATCGTAGGGAAGCAGTAACTCGGGGTCATTGTTGTATTTTTACTTTCCCCCCTCATCATTTTTACCATCGTAGGGAAGCAGTAACTTGGGGTCATTATTGTATTTTTACTTTCCCCCCTCATCATTTTTACCATCGTAGGGAAGCAGTAACTTGGGGTCATCGTTGTATTTTTACTTTCTCCCCTCATCATCTCTACCATCGTAGGGAAGCAGTAACTTGGGGTCATTGTTGTATTTTTACTTTCTTTTCTCATCATCTCTACCATCGTAGGGAAGCAGTAACTCGGGGTCATCGTTGTATTTTTACTTTCTTTTCTCATCATCTCTACCATCGTAGGGAAGCAGTAACTCGGGGTCATTGTTGTATTTTTACTTTCTCCCCTCATCATTTTTACCATCGTCGGGAAGCAGTAACTAGGGGTCATCGTTGTATTTTTACTTTCTTTTGTCATCATCTCTACCATCGTCGGGAAGCAGTAACTAGGGGTCATCATTGTATTTTTACTTTCTCCCCTCATCATTTCTACCATCGTAGGGAAGCAGTAACTCGGGGTCATCGTTGTATTTTTACTTTCTTTGCTCATCATCTCTACCATCGTCGGGAAGCAGTAACTCGGGGTCATCGTTGTATTTTTAGTTTCTTTTCTCATCATCTCTACCATCGTAGGGAAGCAGTAACTCGGGGTCATCGTTGTATTTTTACTTTCTTTTCTCATCATCTCTACCATCGTAGGGAAGCAGTAACTCGGGGTCATCGTTGTATTTTTACTTTCTCCCCTCATCATCTCTACCATCGTAGGGAAGCAGTAACTCGGGGTCATCGTTGTATTTTTACTTTCTTTTCTCATCATTTCTACCATCGTCGGGAAGCAGTAACTCGGGGTCATCGTTGTATTTTTACTTTCTCCCCTCATCATCGCTACCATCGTCGGGAAGCAGTAACTCGGGGTCATCGTTGTATTTTTACTTTCTTTTCTCATCATTTTTACCATCGTCGGGAAGCAGTAACTCGGGGTCATCGTTGTATTTTTACTTTCTCCCCTCATCATTTCTACCATCGTAGGGAAGCAGTAACTAAGGGTCATCGTTGTATTTTTACTTTCTTTTCTCATCATTTCTACCATTGTCGGGAAGCAGTAACTTGGGGTCATTGTTGTATTTTTACTTTCCCCCCTCATCATCTCTACCATCGTAGGGAAGCAGTAACTAAGGGTCATCGTTGTATTTTTACTTTCTTTTCTCATCATTTCTACCATTGTCGGGAAGCAGTAACTCGGGGTCATCGTTGTATTTTTACTTTCCCCCCTCATCATCTCTACCATCGTCGGGAAGCAGTAACTTGGGGTCATTGTTGTATTTTTACTTTCTTTTCTCATCATTTCTACCATCGTCGGGAAGCAGTAACTAGGGGTCATTGTTGTATTTTTACTTTCTTTTCTCATCATTTTTACCATCGTCGGGAAGCAGTAACTCGGGGTCATCGTTGTATTTTTACTTTCTCCCCTCATCATTTCTACCATCGTAGGGAAGCAGTAACTAAGGGTCATCGTTGTATTTTTACTTTCTTTTCTCATCATTTCTACCATTGTCGGGAAGCAGTAACTTGGGGTCATCGTTGTATTTTTACTTTCCCCCCTCATCATCTCTACCATCGTCGGGAAGCAGTAACTTGGGGTCATCGTTGTATTTTTACTTTCTCCCCTCATCATCTCTACCATCGTAGGGAAGCAGTAACTCGGGGTCATCGTTGTATTTTTACTTTCTTTTCTCATCATTTCTACCATTGTCGGGAAGCAGTAACTTGGGGTCATCGTTGTATTTTTACTTTCTCCCCTCATCATCTCTACCATCGTAGGGAAGCAGTAACTTGGAGTCATTGTTGTATTTTTACTTTCTTTTCTCATCATTTCTACCATCGTCGGGAAGCAGTAACTAGGGGTCATCGTTGTATTTTTACTTTCCCCCCTCATCATCTCTACCATCGTCGGGAAGCAGTAACTTGGGGTCATCGTTGTATTTTTACTTTCTCCCCTCATCTCTACCATCGTAGGGAAGCAGTAACTAGGGGTCATCGTTGTATTTTTACTTTCTCCCCTCATCATCTCTACCATCGTAGGGAAGCAGTAACTTGGGGTCATCGTTGTATTTTTACTTTCTCCCCTCATCATCGCTACCATCGTAGGGAAGCAGTAACTCGGGGTCATCGTTGTATTTTTACTTTCTCCCCTCATCATTTTTACCATCGTCTGGAAGCAGTAACTTGGGGTCATCGTTGTATTTTTACTTTCTCCCCTCATCATTTTTACCATCGTCTGGAAGTAGTAACTTGGGGTCATCGTTGTATTTTTACTTTCTCCCCTCATCATCTCTACCATCGTCGGGAAGCAGTAACTTGGGGTCATCGTTGTATTTTTACTTTCCCCCCTCATCATCTCTCCCATCGTCGGGAAGCAGTAACTTGGGGTCATCGTTGTATTTTTACTTTCTCCCCTCATCATTTTTACCATCGTAGGGATGCAGTAACTCGGGGTCATCGTTGTATTTTTACCTTCTTTACTCATCATTTCTACCATCGTCGGGAAGCAGTAACTTGGGGTCATCGTTGTATTTTTACTTTCTTTTCTCATCATTTTTACCATCGTCGGGAAGCAGTAACTTGGGGTCATCATTGTATTTTTACTTTCTTTTCTCATCATTTCTACCATCGTCGGGAAGCAGTAACTTGGGGTCATCGTTGTATTTTTACTTTCTCCCCTCATCATTTCTACCATCGTAGGGAAGCAGTAACTCGGGGTCATCGTTGTATTTTTACTTTCTCCCCTCATCATTTCTACCATCGTCGGGAAGCAGTAACTCGGGGTCATCGTTGTATTTTTACTTTCTCCCCTCATCATTTCTACCATCGTCGGGAAGCAGTAACTCGGGGTCATCGTTGTATTTTTACTTTCTCCCCTCATCATTTTTACCATCGTCGGGAAGCAGTAACTAGGGGTCATCGTTGTATTTTTACTTTCTTTTCTCATCATTTCTACCATCGTAGGGAAGCAGTAACTCAGGGTCATCGTTGTATTTTTACTTTCTTTTCTCATCATTTTTACCATCGTCGGGAAGCAGTAACTTGGGGTCATCATTGTATTTTTACTTTCTTTTCTCATCATTTCTACCATCGTCGGGAAGCAGTAACTTGGGGTCATCGTTGTATTTTTACTTTCTCCCCTCATCATTTCTACCATCGTAGGGAAGCAGTAACTCGGGGTCATCGTTGTATTTTTACTTTCTCCCCTCATCATTTCTACCATCGTCGGGAAGCAGTAACTCGGGGTCATCGTTGTATTTTTACTTTCTCCCCTCATCATTTCAACCATCGTCGGGAAGCAGTAACTCGGGGTCATCGTTGTATTTTTACTTTCTCCCCTCATCATTTTTACCATCGTCGGGAAGCAGTAACTAGGGGTCATCGTTGTATTTTTACTTTCTTTTCTCATCATTTCTACCATCGTCGGGAAGCAGTAACTAGGGGTCATCGTTGTATTTTTACTTTCTTTTCTCATCATTTCTACCATCGTAGGGAAGCAGTAACTCAGGGTCATCGTTGTATTTTTACTTTCTTTTCTCATCATTTTTACCATCGTCGGGAAGCAGTAACTTGGGGTCATCATTGTATTTTTACTTTCTTTTCTCATCATTTCTACCATCGTCGGGAAGCAGTAACTTGGGGTCATCGTTGTATTTTTACTTTCTCCCCTCATCATTTCTACCATCGTAGGGAAGCAGTAACTCGGGGTCATCGTTGTATTTTTACTTTCTCCCCTCATCATTTCTACCATCGTCGGGAAGCAGTAACTCGGGGTCATCGTTGTATTTTTACTTTCTCCCCTCATCATTACTACCATCGTCGGGAAGCAGTAACTCGGGGTCATCGTTGTATTTTTACTTTCTCCCCTCATCATTTTTACCATCGTCGGGAAGCAGTAACTAGGGGTCATCGTTGTATTTTTACTTTCTTTTCTCATCATTTCTACCATCGTAGGGAAGCAGTAACTCAGGGTCATCGTTGTATTTTTACTTTCTTTTCTCATCATTTTTACCATCGTCGGGAAGCAGTAACTTGGGGTCATCATTGTATTTTTACTTTCTTTTCTCATCATTTTTACCATCGTCGGGAAGCAATAACTCAGGGTCATCGTTGTATTTTTACTTTCTCCCCTCATCATCTCTACCATCGTAGGGAAGCAGTAACTCAGGGTCATCGTTGTATTTTTACTTTCTTTTCTCATCATTTTTACCATCGTCGGGAAGCAGTAACTCAGGGTCATCGTTGTATTTTTACTTTCTCCCCTCATCATCTCTACCATCGTCGGGAAGCAGTAACTAGGGGTCATCGTTGTATTTTTACTTTCTCCCCTCATCATTTTTACCATCGTCGGGAAGCAGTAACTAGGGGTCATCGTTGTATTTTTACTTTCTCCCCTCATCATCTCCACCATCGTCGGGAAGCAGTAACTAGGGGTCATCGTTGTATTTTTACTTTCTCCCCTCATCATTTCTACCATCGTCGGGAAGCAGTAACTCGGGGTCATCGTTGTATTTTTACTTTCTCCCCTCATCATTTCTACCATCGTCGGGAAGCAGTAACTAGGGGTCATCGTTGTATTTTTACTTTCTCCCCTCATCATCTCCACCATCGTCGGGAAGCAGTAACTAGGGGTCATCGTTGTATTTTTACTTTCTCCCCTCATCATTTCTACCATCGTCGGGAAGCAGTAACTAGGGGTCATCGTTGTATTTTTACTTTCTCCCCTCATCATCTCCACCATCGTCGGGAAGCAGTAACTAGGGGTCATCGTTGTAATTTTTACTTTCTCCCCTCATCATCTCCACCATCGTCGGGAAGCAGTAACTAGGGGTCATCGTTGTATTTTTACTTTCTCCCCTCATCATTTCTACCATCGTCGGGAAGCAGTAACTCGGGGTCATCGTTGTATTTTTACTTTCTTTTCTCATCATTTCTACCATCGTCGGGAAGCAGTAACTCGGGGTCATCATTGTATTTTTACTCTCTTTTCTCATCATTTTTACCATCGTCGGGAAGCAGTAACTTGGGGTCATCATTGTATTTTTACTTTCTTTTCTCATCATTTTTACCATCGTCGGGAAGCAGTAACTAGGGGTCATCATTGTATTTTTACTTTCTTTTCTCATCATTTTTACCATCGTCGGGAAGCAGTAACTCGGGGTCATCATTGTATTTTTACTTTCTTTTCTCATCATTTTTACCATCGTAGGGAAGCAGTAACTAAGGGTCATCATTGTATTTTTACTTTCTTTTCTCATCATTTTTACCATCGTAGGGAAGCAGTAACTAGGGGTCATCGTTGTATTTTTACTTTCTTTTCTCATCATTTCTACCATCGTAGGGAAGCAGTAACTTGGGGTCATCATTGTATTTTTACTTTCTTTTCTCATCATTTTTACCATCGTAGGGAAGCAGTAACTAGGGGTCATCGTTGTATTTTTACTTTCTTTTCTCATCATTTCTGCCATCGTAGGGAAGCAGTAACTTGGGGTCATCATTGTATTTTTACTTTCTTTTCTCATCATTTTTACCATCGTAGGGAAGCAGTAACTAGGGGTCATCGTTGTATTTTTACTTTCTTTTCTCATCATTTCTACCATCGTAGGGAAGCAGTAACTCAGGGTCATCATTGTATTTTTACTTTCTTTTCTCATCATTTTTACCATCGTCGGGAAGCAGTAACTCAGGGTCATCGTTGTATTTTTACTTTCTCCCCTCATCATCTCTACCATCGTCGGGAAGCAGTAACTAGGGGTCATCATTGTATTTTTACTTTCTTTTCTCATCATTTTTACCATCGTCGGGAAGCAGTAACTCAGGGTCATCGTTGTATTTTTACTTTCTCCCCTCATCATCTCTACCATCGTCGGGAAGCAGTAACTAGGGGTCATCGTTGTATTTTTACTTTCTCCCCTCATCATTTTTACCATCGTCGGGAAGCAGTAACTAGGGGTCATCGTTGTATTTTTACTTTCTCCCCTCATCATCTCCACCATCGTCGGGAAGCAGTAACTAGGGGTCATCGTTGTATTTTTACTTTCTCCCCTCATCATTTCTACCATCGTCGGGAAGCAGTAACTCGGGGTCATCGTTGTATTTTTACTTTCTCCCCTCATCATTTCTACCATCGTCGGGAAGCAGTAACTAGGGGTCATCGTTGTATTTTTACTTTCTCCCCTCATCATCTCCACCATCGTCGGGAAGCAGTAACTAGGGGTCATCGTTGTATTTTTACTTTCTCCCCTCATCATTTCTACCATCGTCGGGAAGCAGTAACTAGGGGTCATCGTTGTATTTTTACTTTCTCCCCTCATCATCTCCACCATCGTCGGGAAGCAGTAACTAGGGGTCATCGTTGTATTTTTACTTTTTCCCCTCATCATCTCCACCATCGTCGGGAAGCAGTAACTAGGGGTCATCGTTGTATTTTTACTTTCTCCCCTCATCATTTCTACCATCGTCGGGAAGCAGTAACTCGGGGTCATCGTTGTATTTTTACTTTCTTTTCTCATCATTTCTACCATCGTCGGGAAGCAGTAACTCGGGGTCATCATTGTATTTTTACTTTCTTTTCTCATCATTTTTACCATCGTCGGGAAGCAGTAACTTGGGGTCATCATTGTATTTTTACTTTCTTTTCTCATCATTTTTACCATCGTCGGGAAGCAGTAACTAGGGGTCATCATTGTATTTTTACTTTCTTTTCTCATCATTTTTACCATCGTCGGGAAGCAGTAACTCGGGGTCATCATTGTATTTTTACTTTCTTTTCTCATCATTTTTACCATCGTAGGGAAGCAGTAACTAAGGGTCATCATTGTATTTTTACTTTCTTTTCTCATCATTTTTACCATCGTAGGGAAGCAGTAACTAGGGGTCATCGTTGTATTTTTACTTTCTTTTCTCATCATTTCTACCATCGTAGGGAAGCAGTAACTCGGGGTCATCGTTGTATTTTTACTTTCTCCCCTCATCATCTCTACCATCGTCGGGAAGCAGTAACTCGGGGTCATCGTTGTATTTTTACTTTCTTTTCTCATCATTTCTACCATCGTAGGGAAGCAGTAACTCGGGGTCATCGTTGTATTTTTACTTTCTTTTCTCATCATTTCTACCATCGTCGGGAAGCAGTAACTCGGGGTCATCGTTGTATTTTTACTTTCTTTTCTCATCATTTTTACCATCGTAGGGAAGCAGTAACTAGGGGTCATCGTTGTATTTTTACTTCCTCCCCTCATCATCTCTACCATCGTCGGGAAGCAGTAACTAGGGGTCATCGTTGTATTTTTACTTTCTCCCCTCATCATCTCTACCATCGTCTGGAAGCAGTAACTAGGGGTCATCGTTGTATTTTTACTTTCTCCCCTCATCATCTCTACCATCGTCGGGAAGCAGTAACTCGGGGTCATCGTTGTATTTTTACTTTCTCCCCTCATCATCTCTACCATCGTAGGGAAGCAGTAACTCGGGGTCATCGTTGTATTTTTACTTTCTTTTCTCATCATTTCTACCATCGTAGGGAAGCAGTAACTCGGGGTCATCGTTGTATTTTTACTTTCTCCCCTCATCATTTCTACCATCGTAGGGAAGCAGTAACTCGGGGTCATCGTTGTATTTTTACTTTCTCCCCTCATCATTTCTACCATCGTAGGGAAGCAGTAACTAGGGGTCATCGTTGTATTTTTACTTTCTCCCCTCATCATTTCTACCATCGTAGGGAAGCAGTAACTCGGGGTCATCGTTGTATTTTTACTTTCTCCCCTCATCATCTCTAACATCGTCGGGAAGCAGTAACTCGGGGTCATCGTTGTATTTTTACTTTCTTTTCTCATCATCTCTACCATCGTAGGGAAGCAGTAACTCGGGGTCATCGTTGTATTTTTACTTTATCCCCTCATCATCTCTACCATCGTAGGGAAGCAGTAACTCGGGGTCATCGTTGTATTTTTACTTTCTCCCCTCATCATTTTTACCATCGTAGGGAAGCAGTAACTCAGGGTCATCGTTGTATTTTTACTTTCTCCCCTCATCATTTTTACCATCGTCGGGAAGCAGTAACTTGGGGTCATCGTTGTATTTTTACTTCCTCCCCTCATCATTTCTACCATCGTAGGGAAGCAGTAACTAGGGGTCATCGTTGTATTTTTACTTTCTCCCCTCATCATTTCTACCATCGTAGGGAAGCAGTAACTCGGGGTCATCGTTGTATTTTTACTTTCTTTTCTCATCATCTCTACCATCGTAGGGAAGCAGTAACTCGGGGTCATCGTTGTATTTTTACTTTCTCCCCTCATCATCTCTACCATCGTAGGGAAGCAGTAACTCGGGGTCATCGTTGTATTTTTACTTTCTCCCCTCATCATTTTTACCATCGTAGGGAAGCAGTAACTCGGGGTCATCGTTGTATTTTTACTTTCTCCCCTCATCATTTTTACCATCGTCGGGAAGCAGTAACTTGGGGTCATCGTTGTATTTTTACTTTCTCCCCTCATCATTTTTACCATCGTAGGGAAGCAGTAACTTGGGGTCATTGTTGTATTTTTACTTTCTCCCCTCATCATTTTTACCATCGTCGGGAAACAGTAACTCGGGGTCATCGTTGTATTTTTACTTTCTCCCCTCATCATCTCTACCATCGTAGGGAAGCAGTAACTAGGGGTCATCGTTGTATTTTTACTTTCTCCCCTCATCATTTCTACCATCGTAGGGAAGCAGTAACTTGGGGTCATCGTTGTATTTTTACTTTCTTTTCTCATCATTTTTACCATCGTAGGGAAGCAGTAACTCGGGGTCATCGTTGTATTTTTACTTTCTCCCCTCATCATTTTTACCATCGTAGGGAAGCAGTAACTTGGGGTCATCGTTGTATTTTTACTTTCTTTTCTCATCATTTTTACCATCGTAGGGAAGCAGTAACTTGGGGTCATCGTTGTATTTTTACTTTCTCCCCTCATCATTTTTACCATCGTAGGGAAGCAGTAACTTGGGGTCATCGTTGTATTTTTACTTTCTTTTCTCATCATTTTTACCATCGTAGGGAAGCAGTAACTTGGGGTCATCGTTGTATTTTTACTTTCTCCCCTCATCATTTCTACCATCGTAGGGAAGCAGTAACTTGGGGTCATCGTTGTATTTTTACTTTCTCCCCTCATCATCTCTACCATCGTAGGGAAGCAGTAACTCGGGGTCATTGTTGTATTTTTACTTTCCCCCCTCATCATTTTTACCATCGTAGGGAAGCAGTAACTTGGGGTCATCGTTGTATTTTTACTTTCTCCCCTCATCATCTCTACCATCGTAGGGAAGCAGTAACTCGGGGTCATTGTTGTATTTTTACTTTCTTTTCTCATCATTTCTACCATCGTAGGGAAGCAGTAACTCGGGGTCATTGTTGTATTTTTACTTTCTTTTCTCATCATCTCTACCATCGTAGGGAAGCAGTAACTCGGGGTCATTGTTGTATTTTTACTTTCCCCCCTCATCATTTTTACCATCGTAGGGAAGCAGTAACTTGGGGTCATTGTTGTATTTTTACTTTCCCCCCTCATCATTTTTACCATCGTAGGGAAGCAGTAACTTGGGGTCATCGTTGTATTTTTACTTTCTCCCCTCATCATCTCTACCATCGTAGGGAAGCAGTAACTTGGGGTCATTGTTGTATTTTTACTTTCTTTTCTCATCATCTCTACCATCGTAGGGAAGCAGTAACTCGGGGTCATCGTTGTATTTTTACTTTCTTTTCTCATCATCTCTACCATCGTAGGGAAGCAGTAACTCGGGGTCATTGTTGTATTTTTACTTTCTCCCCTCATCATTTTTACCATCGTCGGGAAGCAGTAACTAGGGGTCATCGTTGTATTTTTACTTTCTTTTGTCATCATCTCTACCATCGTCGGGAAGCAGTAACTAGGGGTCATCATTGTATTTTTACTTTCTCCCCTCATCATTTCTACCATCGTAGGGAAGCAGTAACTCGGGGTCATCGTTGTATTTTTACTTTCTTTGCTCATCATCTCTACCATCGTCGGGAAGCAGTAACTCGGGGTCATCGTTGTATTTTTACTTTCTTTTCTCATCATCTCTACCATCGTAGGGAAGCAGTAACTCGGGGTCATCGTTGTATTTTTACTTTCTTTTCTCATCATCTCTACCATCGTAGGGAAGCAGTAACTCGGGGTCATCGTTGTATTTTTACTTTCTCCCCTCATCATCTCTACCATCGTAGGGAAGCAGTAACTCGGGGTCATCGTTGTATTTTTACTTTCTTTTCTCATCATTTCTACCATCGTCGGGAAGCAGTAACTCGGGGTCATCGTTGTATTTTTACTTTCTCCCCTCATCATCGCTACCATCGTCGGGAAGCAGTAACTCGGGGTCATCGTTGTATTTTTACTTTCTTTTCTCATCATTTTTACCATCGTCGGGAAGCAGTAACTCGGGGTCATCGTTGTATTTTTACTTTCTCCCCTCATCATTTCTACCATCGTAGGGAAGCAGTAACTAAGGGTCATCGTTGTATTTTTACTTTCTTTTCTCATCATTTCTACCATTGTCGGGAAGCAGTAACTTGGGGTCATTGTTGTATTTTTACTTTCCCCCCTCATCATCTCTACCATCGTAGGGAAGCAGTAACTAAGGGTCATCGTTGTATTTTTACTTTCTTTTCTCATCATTTCTACCATTGTCGGGAAGCAGTAACTCGGGGTCATCGTTGTATTTTTACTTTCCCCCCTCATCATCTCTACCATCGTCGGGAAGCAGTAACTTGGGGTCATTGTTGTATTTTTACTTTCTTTTCTCATCATTTCTACCATCGTCGGGAAGCAGTAACTAGGGGTCATTGTTGTATTTTTACTTTCTTTTCTCATCATTTTTACCATCGTCGGGAAGCAGTAACTCGGGGTCATCGTTGTATTTTTACTTTCTCCCCTCATCATTTCTACCATCGTAGGGAAGCAGTAACTAAGGGTCATCGTTGTATTTTTACTTTCTTTTCTCATCATTTCTACCATTGTCGGGAAGCAGTAACTTGGGGTCATCGTTGTATTTTTACTTTCCCCCCTCATCATCTCTACCATCGTCGGGAAGCAGTAACTTGGGGTCATCGTTGTATTTTTACTTTCTCCCCTCATCATCTCTACCATCGTAGGGAAGCAGTAACTCGGGGTCATCGTTGTATTTTTACTTTCTTTTCTCATCATTTCTACCATTGTCGGGAAGCAGTAACTTGGGGTCATCGTTGTATTTTTACTTTCTCCCCTCATCATCTCTACCATCGTAGGGAAGCAGTAACTTGGAGTCATTGTTGTATTTTTACTTTCTTTTCTCATCATTTCTACCATCGTCGGGAAGCAGTAACTAGGGGTCATCGTTGTATTTTTACTTTCCCCCCTCATCATCTCTACCATCGTCGGGAAGCAGTAACTTGGGGTCATCGTTGTATTTTTACTTTCTCCCCTCATCTCTACCATCGTAGGGAAGCAGTAACTAGGGGTCATCGTTGTATTTTTACTTTCTCCCCTCATCATCTCTACCATCGTAGGGAAGCAGTAACTTGGGGTCATCGTTGTATTTTTACTTTCTCCCCTCATCATCGCTACCATCGTAGGGAAGCAGTAACTCGGGGTCATCGTTGTATTTTTACTTTCTCCCCTCATCATTTTTACCATCGTCTGGAAGCAGTAACTTGGGGTCATCGTTGTATTTTTACTTTCTCCCCTCATCATTTTTACCATCGTCTGGAAGTAGTAACTTGGGGTCATCGTTGTATTTTTACTTTCTCCCCTCATCATCTCTACCATCGTCGGGAAGCAGTAACTTGGGGTCATCGTTGTATTTTTACTTTCCCCCCTCATCATCTCTCCCATCGTCGGGAAGCAGTAACTTGGGGTCATCGTTGTATTTTTACTTTCTCCCCTCATCATTTTTACCATCGTAGGGATGCAGTAACTCGGGGTCATCGTTGTATTTTTACCTTCTTTACTCATCATTTCTACCATCGTCGGGAAGCAGTAACTTGGGGTCATCGTTGTATTTTTACTTTCTTTTCTCATCATTTTTACCATCGTCGGGAAGCAGTAACTTGGGGTCATCATTGTATTTTTACTTTCTTTTCTCATCATTTCTACCATCGTCGGGAAGCAGTAACTTGGGGTCATCGTTGTATTTTTACTTTCTCCCCTCATCATTTCTACCATCGTAGGGAAGCAGTAACTCGGGGTCATCGTTGTATTTTTACTTTCTCCCCTCATCATTTCTACCATCGTCGGGAAGCAGTAACTCGGGGTCATCGTTGTATTTTTACTTTCTCCCCTCATCATTTCTACCATCGTCGGGAAGCAGTAACTCGGGGTCATCGTTGTATTTTTACTTTCTCCCCTCATCATTTTTACCATCGTCGGGAAGCAGTAACTAGGGGTCATCGTTGTATTTTTACTTTCTTTTCTCATCATTTCTACCATCGTAGGGAAGCAGTAACTCAGGGTCATCGTTGTATTTTTACTTTCTTTTCTCATCATTTTTACCATCGTCGGGAAGCAGTAACTTGGGGTCATCATTGTATTTTTACTTTCTTTTCTCATCATTTCTACCATCGTCGGGAAGCAGTAACTTGGGGTCATCGTTGTATTTTTACTTTCTCCCCTCATCATTTCTACCATCGTAGGGAAGCAGTAACTCGGGGTCATCGTTGTATTTTTACTTTCTCCCCTCATCATTTCTACCATCGTCGGGAAGCAGTAACTCGGGGTCATCGTTGTATTTTTACTTTCTCCCCTCATCATTTCAACCATCGTCGGGAAGCAGTAACTCGGGGTCATCGTTGTATTTTTACTTTCTCCCCTCATCATTTTTACCATCGTCGGGAAGCAGTAACTAGGGGTCATCGTTGTATTTTTACTTTCTTTTCTCATCATTTCTACCATCGTCGGGAAGCAGTAACTAGGGGTCATCGTTGTATTTTTACTTTCTTTTCTCATCATTTCTACCATCGTAGGGAAGCAGTAACTCAGGGTCATCGTTGTATTTTTACTTTCTTTTCTCATCATTTTTACCATCGTCGGGAAGCAGTAACTTGGGGTCATCATTGTATTTTTACTTTCTTTTCTCATCATTTCTACCATCGTCGGGAAGCAGTAACTTGGGGTCATCGTTGTATTTTTACTTTCTCCCCTCATCATTTCTACCATCGTAGGGAAGCAGTAACTCGGGGTCATCGTTGTATTTTTACTTTCTCCCCTCATCATTTCTACCATCGTCGGGAAGCAGTAACTCGGGGTCATCGTTGTATTTTTACTTTCTCCCCTCATCATTACTACCATCGTCGGGAAGCAGTAACTCGGGGTCATCGTTGTATTTTTACTTTCTCCCCTCATCATTTTTACCATCGTCGGGAAGCAGTAACTAGGGGTCATCGTTGTATTTTTACTTTCTTTTCTCATCATTTCTACCATCGTAGGGAAGCAGTAACTCAGGGTCATCGTTGTATTTTTACTTTCTTTTCTCATCATTTTTACCATCGTCGGGAAGCAGTAACTTGGGGTCATCATTGTATTTTTACTTTCTTTTCTCATCATTTTTACCATCGTCGGGAAGCAATAACTCAGGGTCATCGTTGTATTTTTACTTTCTCCCCTCATCATCTCTACCATCGTAGGGAAGCAGTAACTCAGGGTCATCGTTGTATTTTTACTTTCTTTTCTCATCATTTTTACCATCGTCGGGAAGCAGTAACTCAGGGTCATCGTTGTATTTTTACTTTCTCCCCTCATCATCTCTACCATCGTCGGGAAGCAGTAACTAGGGGTCATCGTTGTATTTTTACTTTCTCCCCTCATCATTTTTACCATCGTCGGGAAGCAGTAACTAGGGGTCATCGTTGTATTTTTACTTTCTCCCCTCATCATCTCCACCATCGTCGGGAAGCAGTAACTAGGGGTCATCGTTGTATTTTTACTTTCTCCCCTCATCATTTCTACCATCGTCGGGAAGCAGTAACTCGGGGTCATCGTTGTATTTTTACTTTCTCCCCTCATCATTTCTACCATCGTCGGGAAGCAGTAACTAGGGGTCATCGTTGTATTTTTACTTTCTCCCCTCATCATCTCCACCATCGTCGGGAAGCAGTAACTAGGGGTCATCGTTGTATTTTTACTTTCTCCCCTCATCATTTCTACCATCGTCGGGAAGCAGTAACTAGGGGTCATCGTTGTATTTTTACTTTCTCCCCTCATCATCTCCACCATCGTCGGGAAGCAGTAACTAGGGGTCATCGTTGTAATTTTTACTTTCTCCCCTCATCATCTCCACCATCGTCGGGAAGCAGTAACTAGGGGTCATCGTTGTATTTTTACTTTCTCCCCTCATCATTTCTACCATCGTCGGGAAGCAGTAACTCGGGGTCATCGTTGTATTTTTACTTTCTTTTCTCATCATTTCTACCATCGTCGGGAAGCAGTAACTCGGGGTCATCATTGTATTTTTACTCTCTTTTCTCATCATTTTTACCATCGTCGGGAAGCAGTAACTTGGGGTCATCATTGTATTTTTACTTTCTTTTCTCATCATTTTTACCATCGTCGGGAAGCAGTAACTAGGGGTCATCATTGTATTTTTACTTTCTTTTCTCATCATTTTTACCATCGTCGGGAAGCAGTAACTCGGGGTCATCATTGTATTTTTACTTTCTTTTCTCATCATTTTTACCATCGTAGGGAAGCAGTAACTAAGGGTCATCATTGTATTTTTACTTTCTTTTCTCATCATTTTTACCATCGTAGGGAAGCAGTAACTAGGGGTCATCGTTGTATTTTTACTTTCTTTTCTCATCATTTCTACCATCGTAGGGAAGCAGTAACTCGGGGTCATCGTTGTATTTTTACTTTCTCCCCTCATCATCGCTACCATCGTCGGGAAGCAGTAACTCGGGGTCATCGTTGTATTTTTACTTTCTTTTCTCATCATTTCTACCATCGTAGGGAAGCAGTAACTCGGGGTCATCGTTGTATTTTTACTTTCTCCCCTCATCATTTCTACCATCGTCGGGAAGCAGTAACTCGGGGTCATCGTTGTATTTTTACTTTCTTTTCTCATCATTTTTACCATCGTAGGGAAGCAGTAACTAGGGGTCATCGTTGTATTTTTACTTTCTCCCCTCATCATCTCTACCATCGTCGGGAAGCAGTAACTAGGGGTCATCGTTGTATTTTTACTTTCTCCCCTCATCATCTCTACCATCGTCTGGAAGCAGTAACTAGGGGTCATCGTTGTATTTTTACTTTCTCCCCTCATCATCTCTACCATCGTCGGGAAGCAGTAACTCGGGGTCATCGTTGTATTTTTACTTTCTCCCCTCATCATCTCTACCATCGTAGGGAAGCAGTAACTCGGGGTCATCGTTGTATTTTTACTTTCTTTTCTCATCATTTCTACCATCGTAGGGAAGCAGTAACTCGGGGTCATCGTTGTATTTTTACTTTCTCCCCTCATCATTTCTACCATCGTAGGGAAGCAGTAACTCGGGGTCATCGTTGTATTTTTACTTTCTCCCCTCATCATTTCTACCATCGTAGGGAAGCAGTAACTAGGGGTCATCGTTGTATTTTTACTTTCTCCCCTCATCATTTCTACCATCGTAGGGAAGCAGTAACTCGGGGTCATCGTTGTATTTTTACTTTCTCCCCTCATCATCTCTACCATCGTCGGGAAGCAGTAACTCGGGGTCATCGTTGTATTTTTACTTTCTTTTCTCATCATCTCTACCATCGTAGGGAAGCAGTAACTCGGGGTCATCGTTGTATTTTTACTTTCTCCCCTCATCATCTCTACCATCGTAGGGAAGCAGTAACTCGGGGTCATCGTTGTATTTTTACTTTCTCCCCTCATCATTTTTACCATCGTAGGGAAGCAGTAACTCGGGGTCATCGTTGTATTTTTACTTTCTCCCCTCATCATTTTTACCATCGTCGGGAAGCAGTAACTTGGGGTCATCGTTGTATTTTTACTTTCTCCCCTCATCATTTTTACCATCGTAGGGAAGCAGTAACTTGGGGTCATCGTTGTATTTTTACTTTCTCCCCTCATCATCTCTACCATCGTAGGGAAGCAGTAACTCGGGGTCATCGTTGTATTTTTACTTTCTCCCCTCATCATTTCTACCATCGTAGGGAAGCAGTAACTCGGGGTCATCGTTGTATTTTTACTTTCTCCCCTCATCATTTCTACCATCGTAGGGAAGCAGTAACTAGGGGTCATCGTTGTATTTTTACTTTCTCCCCTCATCATTTCTACCATCGTAGGGAAGCAGTAACTCGGGGTCATCGTTGTATTTTTACTTTCTTTTCTCATCATCTCTACCATCGTAGGGAAGCAGTAACTCGGGGTCATCGTTGTATTTTTACTTTCTCCCCTCATCATCTCTACCATCGTAGGGAAGCAGTAACTCGGGGTCATCGTTGTATTTTTACTTTCTCCCCTCATCATTTTTACCATCGTAGGGAAGCAGTAACTCGGGGTCATCGTTGTATTTTTACTTTCTCCCCTCATCATTTTTACCATCGTCGGGAAGCAGTAACTTGGGGTCATCGTTGTATTTTTACTTTCTCCCCTCATCATTTTTACCATCGTAGGGAAGCAGTAACTTGGGGTCATTGTTGTATTTTTACTTTCTCCCCTCATCATTTTTACCATCGTCGGGAAACAGTAACTCGGGGTCATCGTTGTATTTTTACTTTCTCCCCTCATCATCTCTACCATCGTAGGGAAGCAGTAACTAGGGGTCATCGTTGTATTTTTACTTTCTCCCCTCATCATTTCTACCATCGTAGGGAAGCAGTAACTCGGGGTCATCGTATTTTTACTTGCTTTTCTCATCATTTCTACCATCGTAGGGAAGCAGTAACTTGGGGTCATCGTTGTATTTTTACTTTCTTTTCTCATCATTTTTACCATCGTAGGGAAGCAGTAACTCGGGGTCATCGTTGTATTTTTACTTTCTCCCCTCATCATTTTTACCATCGTAGGGAAGCAGTAACTTGGGGTCATCGTTGTATTTTTACTTTCTTTTCTCATCATTTTTACCATCGTAGGGAAGCAGTAACTTGGGGTCATCGTTGTATTTTTACTTTCTCCCCTCATCATTTTTACCATCGTAGGGAAGCAGTAACTTGGGGTCATCGTTGTATTTTTACTTTCTTTTCTCATCATTTTTACCATCGTAGGGAAGCAGTAACTTGGGGTCATCGTTGTATTTTTACTTTCTCCCCTCATCATTTTTACCATCGTAGGGAAGCAGTAACTTGGGGTCATCGTTGTATTTTTACTTTCTCCCCTCATCATCTCTACCATCGTAGGGAAGCAGTAACTCGGGGTCATTGTTGTATTTTTACTTTCCCCCCTCATCATTTTTACCATCGTAGGGAAGCAGTAACTTGGGGTCATCGTTGTATTTTTACTTTCTCCCCTCATCATCTCTACCATCGTAGGGAAGCAGTAACTCGGGGTCATTGTTGTATTTTTACTTTCTTTTCTCATCATTTCTACCATCGTAGGGAAGCAGTAACTCGGGGTCATTGTTGTATTTTTACTTTCTTTTCTCATCATCTCTACCATCGTAGGGAAGCAGTAACTCGGGGTCATTGTTGTATTTTTACTTTCCCCCCTCATCATTTTTACCATCGTAGGGAAGCAGTAACTTGGGGTCATTGTTGTATTTTTACTTTCCCCCCTCATCATTTTTACCATCGTAGGGAAGCAGTAACTCGGGGTCATCGTTGTATTTTTACTTTCTTTTCTCATCATGTCTACCATCGTCGGGAAGCAGTAACTCGGGGTCATCATTGTATTTTTACTTTCTTTTCTCATCATCTCTACCATCGTAGGGAAGCAGTAACTTGGGGTCATCGTTGTATTTTTACTTTCTCCCCTCATCATTTTTACCATCGTAGGGAAGCAGTAACTTGGGGTCATCGTTGTATTTTTACTTTCTCCCCTCATCATCTCTACCATCGTAGGGAAGCAGTAACTCGGGGTCATTGTTGTATTTTTACTTTCCCCCCTCATCATTTTTACCATCGTAGGGAAGCAGTAACTTGGGGTCGTCGTTGTATTTTTACTTTCTCCCCTCATCATCTCTACCATCGTAGGGAAGCAGTAACTCGGGGTCATTGTTGTATTTTTACTTTCTTTTCTCATCATTTCTACCATCGTAGGGAAGCAGTAACTCGGGGTCATTGTTGTATTTTTACTTTCTTTTCTCATCATCTCTACCATCGTAGGGAAGCAGTAACTCGGGGTCATTGTTGTATTTTTACTTTCCCCCCTCATCATTTTTACCATCGTAGGGAAGCAGTAACTTGGGGTCATTGTTGTATTTTTACTTTCCCCCCTCATCATTTTTACCATCGTAGGGAAGCAGTAACTCGGGGTCATCGTTGTATTTTTACTTTCTTTTCTCATCATTTCTACCATCGTCGGGAAGCAGTAACTCGGGGTCATCGTTGTATTTTTACTTTCTCCCCTCATCATCTCTACCATCGTCGGGAAGCAGTAACTCGGGGTCATCGTTGTATTTTTACTTTCTTTTCTCATCATTTTTACCATCGTCGGGAAGCAGTAACTCGGGGTCATCGTTGTATTTTTACTTTCTCCCCTCATCATTTCTACCATCGTAGGGAAGCAGTAACTAAGGGTCATCGTTGTATTTTTACTTTCTTTTCTCATCATTTCTACCATTGTCGGGAAGCAGTAACTTGGGGTCATTGTTGTATTTTTACTTTCCCCCCTCATCATCTCTACCATCGTAGGGAAGCAGTAACATAGGGTCATCGTTGTATTTTTACTTTCTTTTCTCATCATTTCTACCATTGTCGGGAAGCAGTAACTAGGGGTCATTGTTGTATTTTTACTTTCCCCCCTCATCATCTCTACCATCGTCGGGAAGCAGTAACTTGGGGTCATTGTTGTATTTTTACTTTCTTTTCTCATCATTTCTACCATCGTCGGGAAGCAGTAACTAGGGGTCATTGTTGTATTTTTACTTTCTTTTCTCATCATTTTTACCATCGTCGGGAAGCAGTAACTCGGGGTCATCGTTGTATTTTTACTTTCTCCCCTCATCATTTCTACCATCGTAGGGAAGCAGTAACTAAGGGTCATCGTTGTATTTTTACTTTCTTTTCTCATCATTTCTACCATTGTCGGGAAGCAGTAACTTGGGGTCATCGTTGTATTTTTACTTTCCCCCCTCATCATCTCTACCATCGTCGGGAAGCAGTAACTTGGGGTCATCGTTGTATTTTTACTTTCTCCCCTCATCATCTCTACCATCGTAGGGAAGCAGTAACTCGGGGTCATCGTTGTATTTTTACTTTCTTTTCTCATCATTTCTACCATTGTCGGGAAGCAGTAACTTGGGGTCATCGTTGTATTTTTACTTTCTCCCCTCATCATCTCTACCATCGTAGGGAAGCAGTAACTTGGAGTCATTGTTGTATTTTTACTTTCTTTTCTCATCATTTCTACCATCGTCGGGAAGCAGTAACTAGGGGTCATCGTTGTATTTTTACTTTCCCCCCTCATCATCTCTACCATCGTCGGGAAGCAGTAACTTGGGGTCATCGTTGTATTTTTACTTTCTCCCCTCATCATCTCTACCATCGTAGGGAAGCAGTAACTAGGGGTCATCGTTGTATTTTTACTTTCTCCCCTCATCATCTCTACCATCGTAGGGAAGCAGTAACTTGGGGTCATCGTTGTATTTTTACTTTCTCCCCTCATCATCGCTACCATCGTAGGGAAGCAGTAACTCGGGGTCATCGTTGTATTTTTACTTTCTCCCCTCATCATTTTTACCATCGTCTGGAAGCAGTAACTTGGGGCATCGTTGTATTTTTACTTTCTCCCCTCATCATTTTTACCATCGTCTGGAAGCAGTAACTTGGGGTCATCGTTGTATTTTTACTTTCTCCCCTCATCATCACTACCATCGTCGGGAAGCAGTAACTTGGGGTCATCGTTGTATTTTTACTTTCCCCCCTCATCATCTCTACCATCGTCGGGAAGCAGTAACTTGGGGTCATCGTTGTATTTTTACTTTCTCCCCTCATCATTTTTACCATCGTAGGGAAGCAGTAACTCGGGGTCATCGTTGTATTTTTACCTTCTTTACTCATCATTTCTACCATCGTCGGGAAGCAGTAACTTGGGGTCATCGTTGTATTTTTACTTTCTTTTCTCATCATTTTTACCATCGTCGGGAAGCAGTAACTTGGGGTCATCATTGTATTTTTACTTTCTTTTCTCATCATTTCTACCATCGTCGGGAAGCAGTAACTTGGGGTCATCGTTGTATTTTTACTTTCTCCCCTCATCATTTCTACCATCGTAGGGAAGCAGTAACTCGGGGTCATCGTTGTATTTTTACTTTCTCCCCTCATCATTTCTACCATCGTCGGGAAGCAGTAACTCGGGGTCATCGTTGTATTTTTACTTTCTCCCCTCATCATTTCTACCATCGTCGGGAAGCAGTAACTCGGGGTCATCGTTGTATTTTTACTTTCTCCCCTCATCATTTTTACCATCGTCGGGAAGCAGTAACTAGGGGTCATCGTTGTATTTTTACTTTCTTTTCTCATCATTTCTACCATCGTAGGGAAGCAGTAACTCAGGGTCATCGTTGTATTTTTACTTTCTTTTCTCATCATTTTTACCATCGTGGGGAAGCAGTAACTTGGGGTCATCATTGTATTTTTACTTTCTTTTCTCATCATTTTTACCATCGTCGGGAAGCAGTAACTCAGGGTCATCGTTGTATTTTTACTTTCTCCCCTCATCATCTCTACCATCGTAGGGAAGCAGTAACTCAGGGTCATCGTTGTATTTTTACTTTCTTTTCTCATCATTTTTACCATCGTCGGGAAGCAGTAACTCAGGGTCATCGTTGTATTTTTACTTTCTCCCCTCATCATCTCTACCATCGTAGGGAAGCAGTAACTCAGGGTCATCATTGTATTTTTACTTTCTTTTCCCATCATTTTTACCATCGTCGGGAAGCAGTAACTCAGGGTCATCGTTGTATTTTTACTTTCTCCCCTCATCATCTCTACCATCGTCGGGAAGCAGTAACTAGGGGTCATCGTTGTATTTTTACTTTCTCCCCTCATCATCTCTACCATCGTAGGGAAGCAGTAACTAGGGGTCATCGTTGTATTTTTACTTTCTCCCCTCATCATTTTTACCATCGTAGGGAAGCAGTAACTCGGGGTCATCGTTGTATTTTTACTTTCTCCCCTCATCATCTCTACCATCGTCGGGAAGCAGTAACTAGGGGTCATCGTTGTATTTTTACTTTCTCCCCTCATCATTTCTACCATCGTCGGGAAGCAGTAACTCGGGGTCATCGTTGTATTTTTACTTTCTTTTCTCATCATTTCTACCATCGTCGGGAAGCAGTAACTCGGGGTCATCGTTGTATTTTTACTTTCTCCCCTCATCATCTCTACCATCGTCGGGAAGCAGTAACTCGGGGTCATCGTTGTATTTTTACTTTCTTTTCTCATCATTTCTACCATCGTAGGGAAGCAGTAACTCGGGGTCATCGTTGTATTTTTACTTTCTTTTCTCATCATTTCTACCATCGTAGGGAAGCAGTAACTCGGGGTCATCGTTGTATTTTTACTTTCTCCCCTCATCATCTCTACCATCGTAGGGAAGCAGTAACTCGGGGTCATCGTTGTATTTTTACTTTCTCCCCTCATCATCTCTACCATCGTAGGGAAGCAGTAACTAGGGGTCATCGTTGTATTTTTACTTTCTTTTCTCATCATTTCTACCATCGTCGGGAAGCAGTAACTAGGGGTCATCGTTGTATTTTTACTTTCTTTTCTCATCATCTCTACCATCGTAGGGAAGCAGTAACTCGGGGTCATCGTTGTATTTTTACTTCTTTTCTCATCATTTCTACCATCGTCGGGAAGCAGTAACTAGGGGTCATCGTTGTATTTTTACTTTCTTTTCTCATCATCTCTACCATCGTAGGGAAGCAGTAACTCGGGGTCATCGTTGTATTTTTACTTTCTTTTCTCATCATCTCTACCATCGTAGGGAAGCAGTAACTCGGGCTCATCGTTGTATTTTTACTTTCTTTTCTCATCATCTCTACCATCGTAGGGAAGCAGTAACTCGGGGTCATCGTTGTATTTTTACTTTCTTTTCTCATCATTTCTACCATCGTCGGGAAGCAGTAACTAGGGGTCATCGTTGTATTTTTACTTTCTTTTCTCATCATCTCTACCATCGTAGGGAAGCAGTAACTCGGGGTCATCGTTGTATTTTTACTTTCTTTTCTCATCATCTCTACCATCGTAGGGAAGCAGTAACTAGGGGTCATCGTTGTATTTTTACTTTCTTTTCTCATCATCTCTACCATCGTAGGGAAGCAGTAACTCGGGGTCATCGTTGTATTTTTACTTTCTTTTCTCATCATTTCTACCATCGTCAGGAAGCAGTAACTAGGGGTCATCGTTGTATTTTTACTTTCTTTTCTCATCATTTTTACCATCGTAGGGAAGCAGTAACTTGGGGTCATCGTTGTATTTTTACTTTCTCCCCTCATCATTTCTACCATCGTAGGGAAGCAGTAACTCGGGGTCATCGTTGTATTTTTACTTTCTCCCCTCATCATCTCTACCATCGTCGGGAAGCAGTAACTCGGGGTCATCGTTGTATTTTTACTTTCTTTTCTCATCATTTCTACCATCGTAGGGAAGCAGTAACTCGGGGTCATCGTTGTATTTTTACTTTCTCCCCTCATCATCTCTACCATCGTAGGGAAGCAGTAACTCGGGGTCATCGTTGTATTTTTACTTTCTTTTCTCATCATTTCTACCATCGTAGGGAAGCAGTAACTCGGGGTCATCGTTGTATTTTTACTTTCTCCCCTCATCATCTCTACCATCGTCGGGAAGCAGTAACTTGGGGTCATCGTTGTATTTTTACCTTCTTTACTCATCATTTCTACCATCGTCGGGAAGCAGTAACTTGGGGTCATCGTTGTATTTTTACTTTCTCCCCTCATCATTTCTACCATCGTAGGGAAGCAGTAACTCGGGGTCATCGTTGTATTTTTACTTTCTTTTCTCATCATTTCTACCATCGTAGGGAAGCAGTAACTAGGGGTCATCGTTGTATTTTTACTTTCTTTTCTCATCATTTTTACCATCGTCGGGAAGCAGTAACTCGGGGTCATCGTTGTATTTTTACTTTCTCCCCTCATCATCGCTACCATCGTCGGGAAGCAGTAACTCGGGGTCATCGTTGTATTTTTACTTTCTTTTCTCATCATTTCTACCATCGTAGGGAAGCAGTAACTCGGGGTCATCATTGTATTTTTACTTTCTTTTCTCATCATTTCTACCATCGTAGGGAAGCAGTAACTCAGGGTCATCGTTGTATTTTTACTTTCTTTTCTCATCATTTCTACCATCGTAGGGAAGCAGTAACTCAGGGTCATCGTTGTATTTTTACTTTCTTTTCTCATCATTTTTACCATCGTCGGGAAGCAGTAACTTGGGGTCATCATTGTATTTTTACTTTCTTTTCTCATCATTTTTACCATCGTCGGGAAGCAGTAACTTGGGGTCATCATTGTATTTTTACTTTCTTTTCTCATCATTTTTACCATCGTCGGGAAGCAGTAACTCGGGGTCATTGTTGTATTTTTACTTTCTTTTCTCATCATTTTTACCATCGTCGGGAAGCAGTAACTTGGGGTCATCATTGTATTTTTACTTTCTTTTCTCATCATTTTTACCATCGTCGGGAAGCAGTAACTTGGGGTCATCATTGTATTTTTACTTTCTTTTCTCATCATTTTTACCATCGTAGGGAAGCAGTAACTCAGGGTCATCGTTGTATTTTTACTTTCTTTTCTCATCATTTTTACCATCGTCGGGAAGCAGTAACTAGGGGTCATCATTGTATTTTTACTTTCTTTTCTCATCATTTTTACCATCGTCGGGAAGCAGTAACTCAGGGTCATCGTTGTATTTTTACTTTCTCCCCTCATCATCTCTACCATCGTCGGGAAGCAGTAACTAGGGGTCATCGTTGTATTTTTACTTTCTCCCCTCATCATCTCTACCATCGTCGGGAAGCAGTAACTAGGGGTCATCGTTGTATTTTTACTTTCTCCCCTCATCATCTCTACCATCGTCGGGAAGCAGTAACTAGGGGTCATCGTTGTATTTTTACTTTCTCCCCTCATCATCTCTACCATCGTAGGGAAGCAGTAACTAGGGGTCATCGTTGTATTTTTACTTTCTCCCCTCATCATTTTTACCATCGTAGGGAAGCAGTAACTCGGGGTCATCGTTGTATTTTTACTTTCTCCCCTCATCATCTCTACCATCGTCGGGAAGCAGTAACTAGGGGTCATCGTTGTATTTTTACTTTCTCCCCTCATCATTTCTACCATCGTCGGGAAGCAGTAACTCGGGGTCATCGTTGTATTTTTACTTTCTTTTCTCATCATTTCTACCATCGTCGGGAAGCAGTAACTCGGGGTCATCGTTGTATTTTTACTTTCTCCCCTCATCATCTCTACCATCGTCGGGAAGCAGTAACTCGGGGTCATCGTTTTATTTTTACTTTCTTTTTTCATCATTTCTACCATCGTAGGGAAGCAGTAACTCGGGGTCATCGTTGTATTTTTACTTTCTTTTCTCATCATTTCTACCATCGTAGGGAAGCAGTAACTCGGGGTCATCGTTGTATTTTTACTTTCTTTTCTCATCATTTCTACCATCGTAGGGAAGCAGTAACTCGGGGTCATCGTTGTATTTTTACTTTCTTTTCTCATCATTTTTACCATCGTAGGGAAGCAGTAACTCGGGGTCATCGTTGTATTTTTACTTTCTCCCCTCATCATTTTTACCATCGTCGGGAAGCAGTAACTCGGGGTCATCGTTGTATTTTTACTTTCTCCCCTCATCATTTTTACCATCGTAGGGAAACAGTAACTAGGGGTCATCGTTGTATTTTTACTTTCTCCCCTCATCATTTTTACCATCGTAGGGAAACAGTAACTAGGGGTCATCGTTGTATTTTTACTTTCTCCCCTCATCATCTCTACCATCGTAGGGAAGCTGTAACTTGGGGTCATCGTTGTATTTTTACTTTCTCCCCTCATCATTTTTACCATTGTAGGGAAGCAGTAACTTGGGGTCATCGTTGTATTTTTACTTTCTCCCCTCATCATCTCTACCATCGTAGGGAAGCAGTAACTTGGGGTCATCGTTGTATTTTTACTTTCTCCCCTCATCATTTTTACCATCGTAGGGAAGCAGTAACTTGGGGTCATCGTTGTATTTTTACTTTCTCCCCTCATCATTTTTACCATCGTCGGGAAGCAGTAACTTGGGGTCATCGTTGTATTTTTACTTTCTCCCCTCATCATTTTTACCATCGTAGGGAAGCAGTAACTTGGGGTCATCGTTGTATTTTTACTTTCTCCCCTCATCATTTTTACCATCGTAGGGAAGCAGTAACTTGGGGTCATCGTTGTATTTTTACTTTCTCCCCTCATCATTTTTACCATCGTAGGGAAGCAGTAACTCGGGGTCATCGTTGTATTTTTACTTTCTCCCCTCATCATTTTTACCATCGTCGGGAAGCAGTAACTCGGGGTCATTGTTGTATTTTTACTTTCTTTTCTCATCATTTTTACCATCGTCGGGAAGCAGTAACTTGGGGTCATCATTGTATTTTTACTTTCTTTTCTCATCATTTTTACCATCGTCGGGAAGCAGTAACTTGGGGTCATCATTGTATTTTTACTTTCTTTTCTCATCATTTTTACCATCGTAGGGAAGCAGTAACTCAGGGTCATCGTTGTATTTTTACTTTCTTTTCTCATCATTTTTACCATCGTCGGGAAGCAGTAACTAGGGGTCATCATTGTATTTTTACTTTCTTTTCTCATCATTTTTACCATCGTCGGGAAGCAGTAACTCAGGGTCATCGTTGTATTTTTACTTTCTCCCCTCATCATCTCTACCATCGTCGGGAAGCAGTAACTAGGGGTCATCGTTGTATTTTTACTTTCTCCCCTCATCATCTCTACCATCGTCGGGAAGCAGTAACTAGGGGTCATCGTTGTATTTTTACTTTCTCCCCTCATCATCTCTACCATCGTCGGGAAGCAGTAACTAGGGGTCATCGTTGTATTTTTACTTTCTCCCCTCATCATCTCTACCATCGTAGGGAAGCAGTAACTAGGGGTCATCGTTGTATTTTTACTTTCTCCCCTCATCATTTTTACCATCGTAGGGAAGCAGTAACTCGGGGTCATCGTTGTATTTTTACTTTCTCCCCTCATCATCTCTACCATCGTCGGGAAGCAGTAACTAGGGGTCATCGTTGTATTTTTACTTTCTCCCCTCATCATTTCTACCATCGTCGGGAAGCAG
Source organism: Myxine glutinosa (assembly GCF_964187855.1). NCBI lineage: Eukaryota > Metazoa > Chordata > Myxini > Myxiniformes > Myxinidae > Myxine > Myxine glutinosa. Next base: position 135,916,700 of record NC_136269.1, read on the forward strand.
TAACTCGGGGTCATCGTTGTATTTTTACTTTCTTTTCTCATCATTTCTACCATCGTCGGGAAGCAGTAACTCGGGGTCATCGTTGTATTTTTACTTTCTCCCCTCATCATCTCTACCATCGTCGGGAAGCAGTAACTCGGGGTCATCGTTTTATTTTTACTTTCTTTTTTCATCATTTCTACCATCGTAGGGAAGCAGTAACTCGGGGTCATCGTTGTATTTTTACTTTCTTTTCTCATCATTTCTACCATCGTAGGGAAGCAGTAACTCGGGGTCATCGTTGTATTTTTACTTTCTTTTCTCATCATTTCTACCATCGTAGGGAAGCAGTAACTCGGGGTCATCGTTGTATTTTTACTTTCTTTTCTCATCATTTTTACCATCGTAGGGAAGCAGTAACTCGGGGTCATCGTTGTATTTTTACTTTCTCCCCTCATCATTTTTACCATCGTCGGGAAGCAGTAACTCGGGGTCATCGTTGTATTTTTACTTTCTCCCCTCATCATTTTTACCATCGTAGGGAAACAGTAACTAGGGGTCATCGTTGTATTTTTACTTTCTCCCCTCATCATTTTTACCATCGTAGGGAAACAGTAACTAGGGGTCATCGTTGTATTTTTACTTTCTCCCCTCATCATCTCTACCATCGTAGGGAAGCTGTAACTTGGGGTCATCGTTGTATTTTTACTTTCTCCCCTCATCATTTTTACCATTGTAGGGAAGCAGTAACTTGGGGTCATCGTTGTATTTTTACTTTCTCCCCTCATCATCTCTACCATCGTAGGGAAGCAGTAACTTGGGGTCATCGTTGTATTTTTACTTTCTCCCCTCATCATTTTTACCATCGTAGGGAAGCAGTAACTTGGGGTCATCGTTGTATTTTTACTTTCTCCCCTCATCATTTTTACCATCGTAGGGAAGCAGTAACTTGGGGTCATCGTTGTATTTTTACTTTCTCCCCTCATCATTTTTACCATCGTAGGGAAGCAGTAACTAGGGGTCATCGTTGTATTTTTACTTTCTCCCCTCATCATTTTTACCATCGTAGGGAAGCAGTAACTTGGGGTCATCGTTGTATTTTTACTTTCTCCCCTCATCATTTTTACCATCGTAGGGAAGCAGTAACTTGGGGTCATCGTTGTATTTTTACTTTCTCCCCTCATCATTTTTACCATCGTAGGGAAGCAGTAACTCGGGGTCATCGTTGTATTTTTACTTTCTCCCCTCATCATTTTTACCATCGTCGGGAAGCAGTAACTCGGGGTCATCGTTGTATTTTTACTTTCTCCCCTCATCATTTCTACCATCGTCGGGAAGCAGTAACTTGGGGTCATCGTTGTATTTTTACTTTCTCCCCTCATCATTTTTACCATCGTAGGGAAGCAGTAACTTGGGGTCATCGTTGTATTTTTACTTTCTCCCCTCATCATTTTTACCATCGTAGGGAAGCAGTAACTCGGGGTCATCGTTGTATTTTTACTTTCTCCCCTCATCATTTTTACCATCGTCGGGAAGCAGTAACTTGGGGTCATCGTTGTATTTTTACTTTCTCCCCTCATCATCTCTACCATCGTCGGGAAGCAGTAACTTGGGGTCATCGTTGTATTTTTACTTTCTCCCCTCATCATTTCTACCATCGTCGGGAAGCAGTAACTTGGGGTCATCGTTGTATTTTTACTTTCTCCCCTCATCATCTCTACCATCGTCGGGAAGCAGTAACTTGGGGTCATCGTTGTATTTTTACTTTCTCCCCTCATCATTTCTACCATCGTATGGAAGCAGTAACTTGGGGTCATCGTTGTATTTTTACTTTCTCCCCTCATTATCTATTTCCGAATATAAAGCACATGCTGCGCTGGTCACGGCACGTAGTTCTTTTTTACCGTCGATATAGATGTACACCTCCTCTCGTGTGCATTGGCTTTGGAGCCTTTTTAAGACTAATCGATGGGTCTTCCCTCGTTAATTCTGCACACTTGTAGCTCGACTTCCAGCAAAATACAAATCAACGAGGAGTGCCGATAAATGTGCTCGGTTATCAGGATTGTGTTTTTACTACTTATAAACCCGATGTTTTTGGAGTGCGAGCTGTTTGAACGCTTTTTTAAAACCATGGAACCTTGGAGGTGAAGAGGTGTGGATGTCCGGAACCATGAGACCGGTGACTAAGGTTTCTACAAGACCCACACGTACTTCAGGATACTTTCAATTAGATGGTGGCGGGTCTTAGGAAATCACAAGGCAGTCTTGGGTCTGAGGCAGCTCTCATTTTTAGCTCACCTGGACTTTAGTCCATTGAGCTTATGCGATCGAGCAGTCTCCGTAGGTAAGTCAGTCAGTCAGTGAGTCTGTAAACACTTCAGTCGTTATCACTTGAACCAAACACGCGATTTTCATGAAACTTGGCCACAAGCTGCATACGTGAGGACTAAAAGAAGTTGTATTGACAGCATCAAAATCTGCGCTCATTGAGGGGAACTACGGGGGTGTACAAATTCCTGCCTTGACTGATTACTGGGAAGGCAATGGCAAACCACCCAGCATGAATTATCCTCAACAAGAAACTGCTTGGGTAACACAGACGCTCTGTAAATATGGCACATGGCACATCATCCTTGTCATCATCATCTTCATCTATTACATGCACAGAAATGGGGAAATGTCCACCACAACATCCCCTCGCCCAGCCCCACGTGCTGTCTTCCAAGCTTTCCCATTTGCTTTCCTAATCCTATTTATTTGTTTAAAGACTAAGTGAGACGACTGGGGATAAACCCTTCCACAATCCAGGTGGAGAAGGATTTGCAAATGAGGAAGCATGAAGAGGTTTGAAGAGGTACATCTGCTAATCCTAATCGTGTTCCCCACCTCAACGTGTCGCGCTTTGCTTTAGCTGCTGTCTTGCTATAATTCCCGGAATGAGGCATCAAGTGCCATAAGACCAGTGACTCCGTGTTGTCCCACTTTTGGGAAGAATGTTTCCATTATTTCATTTTTTTTTATTCAAATTTTTAGTTATTTAATTTTTCCCCCTTAATTTTTACCTCTGCCGCCGAAGGTGGATGGAGGCTGTTTTCACCCCTGTCTGTATGTTTGTTTGTTTGTCTGTTTGTGTGTTTGTGTGTTTGTGAACAGGATATCTCAAAAAGTTGTTGACGGATTTGGACGAAACTCGGTGGACGGGTTCGGTGTCTGACAAGGACAAATCGATTAAATTTTGGTTCAGGACCAGATAAAGATCCGGCCTATCAGTGGGATAGAAAACATAAACTGTTCAGCCTGGTGGAGTTATGTGCTCTACCGAGTGTGGTCCTCGTGTTTTTTTGTTATTGAGGGGTGGGGGAACCTGATATTGTGTAACAAGTGTTCAGACATGATGTTACAGGAGTACGTGATTCTGAAAATGCCCTTCTCCTGACCTTTATTTATAAATTTCCAAATACTCTTCCTCTCCCCTCTCTCCCTTTCCCCCTTTTACAGTCCGCGGGGTTCTTGGTTACTATGTCCACCCGATCCACATCGACCCACTCACAGCACGTTATTCCTCATCCTTTGCTATCTTGCTTTCCATGAGGCTCGACTTTGTACATGTTAAGGATGAATAAAAACAGCCGCAAGCTATTCTACAAGTCTCATTTCGCATTTGTGTTTCTTTCCTGTCCCTGACATGTCCCTAGAATACGCCGGGCCGGAGGCTTCATCACGTGGAACAGTTTGGGCCAGCCCCACGTTAACGGCCGCCTCGGCATGACGCGCAGTATTGGAGATCTTCCCCTGAAAGGCGCGGGTGTTATACCTGAGCCAGAGACCAAAGCCATAATGGTGAGCGTGAAACGAACACAGATTTTCCCTCCCACAGATCTCCCGATGTCCCTGCTCTCAAATGTTGTGCTTGTGTGCTTCCGATGTGCCGATGTTGTACCGATGTACCGATTCTTCCGATGTACCAATGTTGGTCCGATGTACCTATGTTGTACCGATGTACCTATGTTGTACCGATGTACCTATGTTGTACCGATGTACCTATGTTGTACCGATGTACCTATGTTGTACCGATGTACCTATATTGTACCGATGTACTGATTCTTCCGATGTACCGATGTTGTTCCGATGTGCCGATGTTGGTCCGATGTACCTATGTTGTACCGATGTACCTGTGTTGTACTGATGTACCTATGTTGTACCGATGTACTGATTCTTCCGATGTACCGATGTTGTTCCGATGTGCCGATGTTTGTCCGATGTACCTATGTTGTACCGGTGTGCCGATTCTTCTGCTGTGCCGATGTTGTGCCGATGTGCCGATTCTTCCGCTGTGCCGATGTGCCGATTCTTCCGCTGTACCGATATTGTGTCGATGATGTTGTACCGATGTTGGTCCGATGTACTTATGTTTTACCGATGTACCTATGTTGTACCGATGCACTGATTCTTCCGATGTACCGATGTTGTTCCGATGTAGCTACGATGTGCCGATGCGCCGATTCTTCCGCTGTACCGATATTGTGCCGATGATGTTGTACCGATATTGGTCCGCTGTACCTATGTTTTACCGATGTACCTATGTTGTACCGATGTACCTATGTTGTACCGATGTACTGATTCTTCCGATGTACCGATGTTGGTCCGATGTACCTATGTTGTACCGATGTCCCGATTCTTCCGATGTGCCGATGTTGTACCGATGTTGTTCCGGTGTACCTCTGCTGCACCGATTCTTCCGATGTACCGATGTTGTTCCGATGTGCCGATGTTGGTCCGATGTACCTATGTTGTACCGGTGTACCGATTCTTCCGCTGTGCCGATGTTGTGCCGATGTGCCGATTCTTCCGCTGTACCGATGTTGTGCCGATGTGCCGATTCTTCCGCTGTACCGATATTGTGCCGATGATGTTGTACCGATGTTGGTCCGATGTACCTATGTTTTACCGATGTACCTATGTTGTACCGATGTACCGCTGTTGTACCGATGTACCGATTCTTCCGATGTACCAATGTTGGTCCGATGTACCTATGTTGTACCGATGTACCTATGTTGTACCGATGTACCTATGTTGTACCGATGTACCTATGTTGTACCGATGTACCTGTGTTGTACCGATGTACCTATGTTGTACCGATGTACTGATTCTTCCGATGTACCGATGTTGTTCCGATGTGTCGATGTTTGTCCGATGTACCTATGTTGTACCGGTGTGCCGATTCTTCCGCTGTGCCGATGTTGTGCCGATGTGCCGATTCTTCCGCTGTGCCGATGTGCCGATTCTTCCGCTGTACCGATATTGTGTCGATGATGTTGTACCGATGTTGGTCCGATGTACCTATGTTTTACCGATGTACCTATGTTGTACCGATGCACTGATTCTTCCGATGTACCGATGTTGTTCCGATGTACCGATGTTGGTCCGATGTAGCTACGATGTGCCGATGCGCCGAATCTTCCGCTGTACCGATATTGTGCCGATGATGTTGTACCGATATTGGTCCGCTGTACCTATGTTTTACCGATGTACCTATGTTGTACCGATGTACCTATGTTGTACCGATGTACTGATTCTTCCGATGTACCGATGTTGGTCCGATGTACCTATGTTGTACCGATGTCCCGATTCTTCCGATGTGCCGATGTTGTACCGATGTTGTTCCGGTGTACCTCTGCTGCACCGATTCTTCCGATGTGCCGATTCAAATGTTGTACCGATGTCCCTATTGTTGTTGTGCTTCCCTCTCTCTCCCCATCTTGTCTCCTGCTCCCTTTATCATGTTTTATTTGTCAGTTTGTCTTTTTGTGATCAATGTTATCTCTTACACGAGCCTCGATCTTGTATACAAACCTCAGTTGTGGATTCTAGGCAAACCTGTGTCCCACACTGCAAAATAGCACTCACCATAGATCACCCGGTAGGATGCATAGGATGCATATTTCCCACTTTTGTTTCTTTTCTCTTTACCAGAAAGCTTTCCTTCAGTTTCGCCGACCTAGTACATTCGGAGAAATGCTCAATGTTCAGCTCGACTTTCAAATCAAACAAGCTCCTATCTATAATTACTTTGGATTCCCTGAGCTCCTTGTCTGTGCGAGTGCCCATTCTGTAAACGCAATGTGCTGTTCGTGTATGGTGTAAATGACAAGCTAACGTATCACACCGTGTACTGAACATTTGATCGCCAATGGTATTTATAAACGGAGCAGATCTGTCAAGCGGTGACAAACCCGTCACGTGTTGCGTCGCTCCATCTCCCATGCCACCTGCACACACCTTGTGCGTCGGGCGCTCCGTTTCTGGCCCTCAGCTCCACGCTGTGGCTGCATTATCGCAATCTGTACACCTTTTCATGGAATTTATCTGCATTTCCAGTTGTAGAACCCACAATGTTAAAAATGGAGTTGTTTTTTTTCTCCCCGATAACTAAATCGGCGTCTTGTTTTTAAGAACTGCAACCGAGTGCCTTGGGAATCATGTTGACGTCGGCCTAGCCTCATGGGTCGTGTGCCATTATCTGGGCACATTTGCCGGCAAATTCGGTTCTTGTGTGGGGGTCGGGATGCGCAATATGAGGCGGAAAGTGAACCATGCATATGTTGATTATAAATTTGAACAAATTTGGCACAAAGCACTTCAATTTCATGCTGCTCGTTCCGTGAATGCGATGTAATTGGCGATGACAGAGTTCCCTTTCTTGGTGGAAATGTTTTTAAAATACTATTTTGCGGTTCAATTCAGGTGACTATTTTTGCAGTTTATATTGCAGGCCTGTATAGTTCCACCTCAGTTATGATGAGAGCTCATGGCTCTCTCTGGCCATTCTCAGAGAGCCTTCTCAGCGTCAACGAGTCTGGCATTTCACTCAGGCCAACTGGCACGGACTTCAAGCAGCCATCAATCATCTGGACTGGACTCCCCTCTCCACTGCCTCTGACATCAACTTATCCTGGGAATTCTTCCAAAGTAAACTGCTCTCTCTCATGCACAGATTTATCCCATCTCGTCTTCAGTTATCATACCCTTCCTCCCGTCCATGGTACACTGAATCTTGTGGTGAGGCAGCTGCCCTGGAACAACTTGCCTTAACCTCTTGGAAGGCTAATCCAACTAAAGGCAATCTTAGTCAGGTCCTTTCACAAAGCTTGAAACAAGTGTGTGTCCACCCTCAGGAGATCCAGGAAACAATATCTCTCTACTCTCAAGACTGAACTCTCAAACCTGTCTCCCTCTTCCAAATCCTGGTGGTGTATCGGTCAAATCTGTTTCTGGTGTTTGTTCCCCCTCCATCCCCTCTTTTACCTCAAACGGCGACACAGCTGACTCCGCACATGAAAAAGCCGAATGCCTCAACTCTGTGTTTGCCTCAAAATCGTGTGTCGCAAACACATCTCTCTCTGTACCCACCTTACCCAGTCGAACCCAGCAGCTCCTGGATTCTGTATCCTTCTCTCCTGACAAAGTGGAGAAGTTTCTGTCAAACCTCGACTCTGACTCTGCAACTTGACCAGACGGCATCAGCCCACGGGTCCTAAAATCCTGCTCTGCTGCTCTGTCTCACCCTCTCTCTGTTCTCTTCACCCTCTCTTTTGCTCAAGGTCATCCGCCATCTGCTTGGAAATCAGCCAACATTACCGCTTTACACAAAAAATGTGCAAAAACAGATCCTTGCAACTACAGACCAATCAGCCTGCTCCCAATAATCAACGAGGTCATGGAATCCATCATCGCTTGTGACATCAAATCCTTCCTCTTCTCCAATGGCTTGATCTCAGATCATCAATTTGGATTCAGATCAGGTCATTCAATTCTGGACATTCTGTTTCTGCTGTCTCAACAATGGATGGAGGTCCTCAATGCCAAACAGGAAATCAGAGCTGTCTCCCTTGACATATCTCGCGCCTTCGATACAGTCTGGCACCCCGCTCTGCTCACCAAACTCTCCTCCTATGGTATCCATGGAAACCTCCACACATGGCTTTCAGACTTCCTCTATGGTCACAGTCAACGTGTGGCCCTGAATGGGTTTCTCTCATCTCCCCTTCCTGTTTAGGCTGGAGTTCCCCAAGGCAGTGTTCTGGGCCATGTGCTTTTTCTGGTTTTCATTAATGATCTCTCCGACTCTTTGGAAAATCCTCTCTATCTCTTTGCTGATGACTCCACTCTCTGCCGCTCCATATCTCAACCCTCATATCGGCAGTCTGCAGCCTCTTCACTCTCAACAGACCTGGACAATATCTCAAACTGCTCAAGCAAGTGGCACATGTCTTTCTATCCTGACAAATCTCACACTCTCACTTTGTCTCTCCGAAAAGACCGTCTGGACAACCCTCCCGTCTACTTTCTGAACAATCCTCTCGAAGAAGTTCTGTCGCTCAAGCTTTTGGGTTTCACTATCTGCCATGATCTTTCCTGGGAAAACCACATTTCCAAGGTGGCCTCCAAAACCAGTCGCCGTCTGGGCATCCTTTCTGGGCACTTCTGAACTCCTCACCACATACAAAGCTCACCACAAACAAATATTCGATTTTGATGAAGATCTGAATATGGATTCGGTTAGGAGGATTATTTAATTTTTCAAGTGATTCTTCGCCATTGACTGATATGGCCAACCAGGTGGAGGTATGCTCTCTACTGAGTGCCGTTCTAGTTTTCTCTTGTATTCTCTGCTTTACCTTGGATATAGATTTGGCCAACTACAGTTCATTGGTGGCTCTTTGAGGCAACTTTTTATTCCCAAATGTATCCTCAATGCTACTGTCTCTACGTTGGTGGACGTTTTAAGATCCCGTGGTGTCATTCGCGAAGAGTAGGCAAGCTATTGCCAGCACCATGGACAAATTACAAATTCCTGCTCTAATCCACCAGGGGCACTGATCAGCATGCTGCACTCCCAGGAATAATGTAAATCCACAGCCATGTGCTGCACACCAAAGAAGAAGAAGAAGATTACTTGTTGTGCTGTACCGAATTTGCTTTTCTTTTCTTGTTTTTCATCAAATGTCAAATTGGTTTTTACCTCCACCACCGAAGGTGGATGGATGTTATGTTTTTACTCCCTGTCTGTCTGTCTGTCTGTTTGTTACTTGCAAAATCGAAGATTTTTCAAGTATATTGGTCAGTTGCGTTTGTTATTCTGTCTGTCTGTTTGTTTTGTTTGTCACTCGCCTACACGTCACAATTCCAAACCGATCGTCATGAAACTTCACCAAGTTGTAGAGGTCGTCACAATTGAGAAGCTTATTGATTTTGAGGTCAAAGGTCATCTGGAGGTCAAATTTCTAAAATCGCCATTTTTCATCTGATTGACTTTAAGAATTTACTTTTCTTTATCACAGCATCTGTATAATTTTCACCCTTTTACTCAACTCCGTTTCGCTGTTATTTTGTGGAGCAAAAAGTCAACTGAGCTTTATAGATATTTAGATCTATATATTGAACCGTTTCTAAAATGCAAGTCAATGAGATATGTTCCAGCCTCACAAAATATTTATAAAGTCCAAAAATCATTAATAAATTTAAAAACAAGACATTTAAATAGAAAAATAACAACAACCAGAACTGCCACTTTATAACTGCTGGCAGTGATGACCGGTTTCCACCGCCTTCCCGCTTTCATTCAACCCCGCTTTTGATACAACCCCGCTTTCACATTATTTTTTCACACACACACACACACACACACACACACACACACACACATCCCCATACACACACACACACACACACACATCCTCACACACACACATAGACATCGCCACACACACACACACACACACACACACACACACATAGACATCGCACACACACACATACACATCCCCACACACACACACACATACACATCACACGCACACACACACACACACACACACACACATCTCGTTTTTTCATTTCTGTTCCTCACAATTCTATCTCTCTCTTTTATTCACAGACACACACACACACACACACACACACACACACACACACACACACACACACACACACACACACACATACACACACACACACACACTTAATTAATTGTACAGTATCGGTTGTTCCTAAACTTAAATATAAATAATTTAAAGGATTGTTGGAAATGATGTTAATTTCACAACATCCCATATTCAACTTTATTTAAATTGTAAACCTCAAACAGTTCCTCCACCTAAAGCAAGAACCTTAACCCGTAAGCAATTGACTCGTTTCCCCACTGCATGGATCATCAGCTGGGCACCGTTCTTCCTCGAGGTTTCGATCCTTTCAGCCCAGGACCTCTCCAAACGGCGGATCCACAACCTCGATCATGGATCCACATCAATAGATGGTACATCAGTAGATCCACAACCTCAGTTGCGTCCAGGCAGTCAGTCAACCCATCAATGCACCAACATATTGCATCGCACATTTGCTACAGGTCAATAGGTAAACTATATTTGAGGTTTTACATGTAATTAATTCTTTAGCTTCTTTTAACTTGTAACATCTAGCCGTTACTGTACAATTAATTATATTGTTTGTGGTTTTCATGCTTTGAAATCTAGTTGAACAAACATAAAATATCATATAAATGTAGTTTAACAAACACATTAAAATCACATCAACAAAGAATAAACATATAAATATATGAGAAACAGTATCGTGGATTTTCCACCAAAAGATAATGACAAATCAGCAGGAGAAGCTTCACCAGAAGCAATGTCAATCATCACACACATCTCGTTTTTTCATTTCTGTTCCTCACAATTCTATCTCTCTCTTTCACACACACACACACACACACACACACACACACACACACAGCCACACACACAGCCACACACACACACACACACACACACACACACACACACACACACACAGACAGCCACACACATACACACACACACACACACACACACACACACACACACATCCACATCCACATCCACACAGGCTTACTTGGGAGTTCTCCATGTAAAATGCGATCGTGTGATATGTTCGTCAAAAATAGTCGGCATTTTGCCAAATCTATTTTGGTCGTGTGTGAATATACCCTAGCGATTGACAAATCTGAAATGAGAATTTTATTTGAGGTTGAAATTACCTCATAAGGTCGTCCGTGTGTAGCCTGCATGCCCTGGACAGTATGATAATTAATTAATTCCCCACTCTGGATTCCCCGCTAATTAATTAATTTCCCACTGCCATTCCTTGTGAGCTATCGCAAATTCCAAAAGGGCATTTTAGCATGCCGACATGGGGAACATAATTGTGAAGTTTCCATTCGATATGATCAAAAATGAAGGAGGAGCTAGCTTTTAAAGGTTTATGCTTCAAAACGTCATAGCTCCTAAACCATGTGACTTATGACGTAAAGCTCGCTGATGTTTTTGTTCATCATGGGTATGCGATTGTGACTGCAAAGTTTGGCCTCGATTTGTTCAGTTGTTTCAGAGAAAATGGGTTTTTCATGGTTTTTCAGGCTTTCCACTGAAAACAATATGGCGGCCGAACTACGTGACCTTCGACGTCATTATAATTTTCTTTCTGCATCAATTTATACCGAGACGATGCTCAAGAAATTTCATCCTGATGGATGAAGTTTTTTTTACTTGTCGAATGATGACGTCATCATTCACATATGTTATCCTGCATGGGGTGTTCTTTGCAATGAGACAGGTCTCAATTATTTCTGTGGAGTTTTTGGAGATATAGAGGTACAAAGTTTTGCGGTTTTTCCAAGATGGCGCCAGTACCACGTGACCTGTGATGTCATAATTACCATTAAAATATTCTACAGGCCGAGGCGCTCATATGGGGAAAATTTCCTGTAAATCGGTCCAACTATTGCAAAGAAAATGATTTTTAAAGGAAATGAATCCGAAAAATGGTAATGGCGCAATCCGTTACATGGCCTAAGAAGAAAAAGTGTTGCGCTTCTTCTTCTTTCAACAATAACGACTTCTAACTTCCAGACCGTATAACCAATCCAATTTAAATTTTAAACACTTATTCTGCTTGATGAGAGCTACATTGTATTAAAATTTCAAGTCAATCAATGCAGCGGTTCAAGTGATGGAAGCTTTTTATGATTTTCGTTCAATTTTCTATTGCAGCCAAACCATGTCACTTATCAAAACTTTTCAAGTAACGTTTTAACTTCCCCCCATGGGGAACATTTGTGTAAAGTTTCCACTCGATATCTTCACATATTAAGGAGGAGATAGGATTTTAAGTTTATGCTTAAAAACGTCATAACTCTGAAACCATGTGACACATGACGTCATGATCACTGAAATCTTTATTCGTCATGGGTATGCAATTATGCATGCCAAGTTTGGGTTCGATCTGTTCAGCCGTTGCCGAGAAAAAGGGGTTTTAGTGTTTCTCATGGAAAACAATATGGCGACCGAACCACGTGACGTGTGACTTCGAAAAATTTTGCATTCTGAGTTTTTGTTAACTAAGATTATGTTTAAAAAAATCATTTTTGTGGGAGCAAGGGATCTATTTGTCGAATTCTAACCTCGTAACGTTAGCACTTTTAATATCCTAAATACACATTTTTGGTCCCAATGCAGAGTTCTTTAGAATGAGCCATGAATCCATTTTTTCCATTGAGCAGTTTCGGAGATATAGATGGGCAAAGTTGAAGGTGTTTTCCAGGATGGCGCCCATACCACGTGACCTATGACGTAATAGTTAGCATTAAAAAATTATACGTACCTAGCCCATCACTTGATGAAAAATTATTGTCAATCGGAGCAACGGTTGCTGAGAACATTAATTTTAAAGTTTTCCAAGGTGAAAAATAGGGCGGAAGAATAATAATAAGAAAATGTAATTGTGTAATGTAATTGTAGAGGAAACCTAATTAATGAAAATAAGATCAAATAAGTAACATTTACCATCAATAAGAAGGCTTTTCTGCTTAGAGTGCCTGCACAGTACAGTACAGCATGGGTGAAACGGATCGCGCATGTACAGTACAGTACAGCATGGGTACAGTACAGCATGTATGTATTTTTGCTTTGATTGCACACCAAGCAGTGATGTCATAGCTGTTGGTCATAACCATCACACCCTCCCCCAATCCACTGTTTGGTTTGATTGTATTCATCTCAAGCTGATAACCTAAGTAAAACATAATATCAAGTTTGGATTTGTCGATATTACACATTCACCATCATGACCCCTGAACTTTGTTCTTCTGAGCTTTCCCTCAGGCTCTCATGCATTCTCTTGCCATCTACCACCCCCTACCTCCCATTCCCCTTAGTTACGCCACTCCGTTGATGCTTTTCTTGTCCTGACCACCGATGGCATCAACTTAGCTTTAAACAGCCAAGATATATGTGACGTCATCAACCGATGCCACGAACCTGCGGAGGCTGCCAGCAATGTCGCTGACCAGGTGCGCTGCATACCATTGCACCTAACAGCAATGTCACAAGCTCACAGTTAAACTTGTAACCAGACTCGGTTGCTAATCGGGACTCCTTCATATTGAACTAAGGAACGGACCCGTCACCCATGTGTTGCATCTTCACTCATCTTGCACTTAATAAATATAACGACATCCCACAATGCTTAGCTTCCATATCTATGGCAGAGTCTTCTTCTTTTTCTGTATCACGTTGGAAGAGCAACGAAAGTGAATGTCCATGTCTGATATCCTTCAATTGCAGCAGGAGAAGCCGAATAGTTATGCTCTTAGTTGGTCTGAAAGCCCTGACTGTGCTATGCTTTGTAGCGTCCACTTCCCCAAACATTACCCCCAACCCCACCCACCAGCTCCCCTCTCCCATACCGTTGTAAAATCAGCAGTCAGTGATACATCCAATATATAATTTGAGGACCTGGCTAGGATTATGAATAGGCCTGATGGTCGAGCATGATCTTATTCATGTTCAAATAAAAAGTCGCTCTGTGTCGATCTCAAGTTGTCGTGGCGGTCCTTTCGTAGGTCGTCATCTGCGCCACTCACCTCGATTTTCACCGTGACCAAAATGTGGCATGTAGATTGCGCACCAAAAATGCATTCTCACAAATACTCTCATGTCTGCGGCTCACCAACGTGATAATACCTCAGCACCGGGATATTTCGGCCCTTGACTGACCGAACGGTTTCTGAACTACTGCGTTCACTTTAATTAATCTACTCTTCACCGTTCCCCAAGGTCGCCCAAATATACAGAAATTGATGGCATACGCACAGGAGACAGATGGATAGAACATGTTTCTTACCTTTTTTAAGGTTTATTTATAAAGAATATGAGGAGAAAGGTGGACGGGACGAGCAGTTTGGAACAAACCATGCAAATCAACAGACACAAAGAGGGAAATGGTGACACGCAAACTTATGTACAAGGATGAGAGATAAATAAAAGTTAAACCACACCAAGTACCACAGATCACACTTGTACAACAACAACAACAACAACAACAGGCATTTTAAGGCAATTTTCCCTGCAAGACCTGGGGTTAGCTTTGCGGTCCCCATGACAATGTTCTCCATTTTGCCCTATTTTCTGCATCTCCCCTTGTTAACCCCCTTGCCCGCATTTCTTCTTCGACCATCTTCAGCCAAGTCTTTCTCGTTCTTCCCCATCCTCTACTTCCTTCTACATTCATTTCCATCACTCTTCTCAACCAGTCACTTTCAACCTTCCTCAACACATGACCAAACCATCTCAAACTGTTTCTCTTCACAGCATCCATCACAGGCTCTATTCCCATCATCTTTCGCAATTCATCATTTGTCTTCCTCTCTCTCAACAATACTCCACACATCCACCGAACCATTCGCATTTCCACCCTTTCCAGCCTTCGTTGCTGCTCTACGTTCATTACCCATGTCTCGCTCCCATAAATCATAACACTTCTCACACATGCAGCATGCACCTTTCCCTTCAGCTTCAACGACACTCCCCTCCTCGTCAGCACGCCACTCAGTTCCCGAAACTTCTTCCATGCACATCTCACTCGAGCAACCGTTGCCGAGTCTGATCCACCTTCTCCATTCAGCATGTCTCCTAGATAACAAAATGTTTTCACACCTTCCAGCTTCACGCCGTCTCCAAGATCCAACTCAACATTTCCTCCATCTGCAGCTCCCTCTGTGCACACCTTACACTTGAATGTAGCTGCCACACTGGTTAATGACCCTCTCAAACCACTACATTTTTGATGAACCCACTCAGCGCACATTGTACATTGAATGGAATTCACTCCGACACCCTTCCTGCACACAGCACATGGCCACTTCCCAGTTCTTTCCACCTCACCACATGCTTTACCACTTGCCATCACCTTCGTTTTTCCGATATTCACCTTCAGACCTTTTGTCTCCATACATTCCTTCCTCTTGTTCATCTTCTCCTTCAGTCCATCCATACGTTCTGCAATCGACACCAGATCATCTGCATACAACAACTCCCACGGTAAACCCTCCTTTACGTTCCAAGCCAGCACCTCCATCACAGCTACAAATAGTAGTGGGCTTAGTACCGACCCCTGATGCACTCCCACCTTCACCTCAAACTCACCACTGTTCCCGTCATTCGTCCTTACAGCTGTACGCGCTCTTTTGTACATTGCCATCACTCCTCTGATCAACCATTCCTCCACTCCTAACTTCCTCAATGCCCATGTCACTACTTCACGTGGAACCCTATCGAATGCTTTCTCCAGATCAACAAACCAAAGAAACAACTTCTTCCTCTTCTCCATGTACTTCTCCTGCAACAGCTTCACAATAAAAAGCACGTCTGTCGTTCCTCTTCCTGGCATAAATCCAAACTGCATTTCGTCAATCTTCACTTTCTTCCTTATCCTCCTCTCCAACACCCGTTCCAATACCTTCATTCCATGCTCCAATAACTTTATCGCTCGATACGAGCCACAGTCCAGAGGGTCACCTTTCCCCTTGTATAGAGGGACGAGGGTACTCAGTTCCCAATCCACTGGAATGCGGCCTTCTTTCACCACCAGATTGCAGACCTCTGTCATTCTCTTCACACCGCAATTTCCCGCTGCCTTCAACATATCTCCCACAACTCCCGTCGGCCCTCCCACTTTTCTACTCTTCATTGCTTTTATCGCTTCCTCAACTTCCTTCTCGGTTATCTTCTCTGCTGGTCCTAAAACTGGGTTACTCTCTATGTTGCCATCCCATTCATTCTCTGTATTCAACAGTATTTCCATATATCTCTTCCATCTTCCTTTAATTCCATCTGGGTCCACAACGATTTGTCCCACTTCATCCTTCAAGCAACTCACCCCCATCACATCACACCTCTCTTTCGCTATCTGCTTTGCAATCCTGAATACCGCTCTCTGACCCTCTTCCAAATCCTAGCATTCTCCGAACATTTTCTTACATGCCTCCTGCGCCTTTGCTACCTCTTTCTTTGCAGCCTTCTTGGCTGCCTTATAACTTTCATGCTCTGCCTTTTCTGCCCCCATACCCTTCGCCTTCTGCCACTCCTTGAACTTCTTCCTCTTCTCATCAATCTTCTTTCCAACTTCATCATCTCACCACCATGTTTCCGAGTGCCTTGGTGGTCCTTTTGTCCATCCACATACCTCACCAACGGCTCCCAACAGACTATCTTTCATTGACATCCAACCACTTTCAAGCTCAACCACATCATCCTCTACCCTACTCAGCCACTCTTTTTATGCCTCCCTCACTGTTACCTCTTTCAACCTCCACACCTTCATTCTCGGTTGTTACTTCACCCGCCAAGCTCTCCTCGCACCTTTCACCCTTATGTCGCAGACAACCAAGTGGTGCTGTGAAACAGCCTCCTCCCCCGGGATCACCTTTGTGTCCCGGAGGTGCCCCCTATCTCGCCTACGCACCATCAGGTAGTGGACGGTTGTCGTCGACCCACCTGACGTGTATGTAACAAGCTTATTATCCTCTTTCTGGAACTGAGTATTACAAATCAACAAACCAGCTCCATCAGCAAACTCCAAAATCCTTTCAGCTTCTCCATTTCTCACACCATATCCGTAACCCCCATTAACTCCCTCAAAACCATCCATACTCCTTCCCACATGTCCATTTAGGTCTCCTCCCACCACAACAACTTCCTAATCTTTCACGTTTTCCATCAGCTTCTCTATCGCACACCAGAACTTGTCCTTCTCTTCATCGCTCCGACCAACCTGCGGAGCATATCCCGAGATGACGTTCACCAAGAGCTTTCCAATCATCACTTTCACCATCATCAACCTTTCACTCACTCTAGTCACACTCACCACACTGTCTACAAACTCCTCAGGAAACAGGACACCAACACCGTTCACACCTTCTGGGCACCCTTGCCACACAAACTTGTATTTCTGTCCCTGCCTACCCTTCACCATTCTCACACCACTTCCCTCCCATCTCGTCTCCTGCACACAACATATGTCCACTCTTCTTCTCACCAATACTTCCACCACTTCTCCTGATCTCCCTGTCATTGTCCCGACATTCCATGTCCCAAACCTCAGAAACCGATCTCCACGTCGGGCATCAGACGTTTCATCGTCATAAATGGAGTGATTTCCACCCTTGCTTCGATCGGGTTCCCCACCTTGAGTTTTGACGAGAGGGAGTGGGGTCCCCCACGGGGTACTTCGGGCTGTATCCTGCCCATATGTAGTTGTAATTGTCATGGTTCTCTTTTTGAGGCAATGTTTTTATGGCCGGATGCCCTTCCTGACGCCAACCCTTTTAGTACAACTAAAAGGTTTCACACTTGTACAACAACAGAATAATTCAGGTAAGGACTTCCCTTTGGTGATGTGTGGAGTGCAAGGCGATGGTATAGATCAGAAACAGTGTCCATGTTTGAGAGAGCCATCCACCTTGAGCAACAACAAAACAGAGCCAGCTATGAGGCGAGCCAGCGACGGTGTGAGCCAGCGATGAGGTGAGCCAGCGACGGGGTGAGCCGAGGCAGCGACAGGGTGAGGCAGCGACGGGGTGAGGCAGCGACGGGGTGAGGCAGCGACGGGGCGAGGCAGCGACGGGGCGAGGCAGCGACGGGGCGAGACAGCGACGGGGCGAGGCAGAGACGGGGCGAGGCAGCGACGGGGCGAGGCAGCGACGGGGCGAGGCAGCGACGGGGCGAGGCAGCGACGGGGCGAGGCAGCGACGGGGCGAGGCAGCGAGGCAGCGACGGGGTGAGGCAGCGACGGGGCGAGGCAGCGACGGGGCGAGGCAGCGACGGGGCGAGGCAGCGACGGGGCGAGGCAGCGACGGGGTAAGGCAGTGACGAAGTAAGCCAAAGATGAGGAGGAAACTAAACCCCAAGGGGGTTATCCGCAACAAACGGGGTTGTGTGTTGAGGTGTATGTCCTTGTTAAGATAGCTCTATCGTGGCGTTTTTCCAAAGCCGCTTCTAATAACAAACATAACAACACCAAAACGAAATATAATAGCATAATATTAATGTTATTACAAAACAGTATTAATAATAATAATATCCCGTCTCCCCAAGGGGTTTTTCCTCCTTGAACAAACGGTGTTAATGTGTATAAAGAGCTTATCGTGGTGTTTTGTGGGAGCACCGGCCTCTACCAGAAGTAAAAATATTATAAACCACAAACACATTGAGTACCTTTTGAAAAAGTCACTAATGTTGTTTAACACGAAACTGAAAGGGAAGAAACCCGGGTTGTGTTTAGTTACTAAGCAGCGAGTTAGCGCTTGCTTAGCTAGCCGTTCCTTGTCAACAGTTTTAAATGGAGTGCTTCATCGAATGGTTAAACCACTGAATTGAAAATATATAGAACGCTCATACTCCGTGAAAAGTGTAGCCGCCGTGTCGCCATCTTGGTTAGCACGACTTGACCAACTCGCTTCGCGGATCTCGTTTGTTTTTAACGTGTCCCAGATTTTAAAAGCCAGAAAACTGTTAAAATGCCATTTTGTGCGGCAATAAACTGCTCCAATCGGTTACGGAAGGGTTGTGGAAAGACGTTTCACAGCTGTTTCAACACCGGTTACTACACCGGTTATACACACCAAATACACACCGGTTACTTGGATGATTATATACCTGCTACTGGAGTGAGTATACCGTAGTGACAAAATCATGTGACATACAAAAACAAACATTACATGTACACACCGACATGTACATTCTCCCGGCTGCTCACTCTGCTAACCATTTGGGCCTACTTAATAAAGTTGATTACATTTCATCACTTTAGTTTGCATTATTTTGATACGTAATAAAAGGACAGCTAAATTCATGTTTTCAATTTTGACCAAAAACAAATCATTGTGAAATAATTCGGACAGACTCTTCGCAAGTTTCATGAAAATGTCCCGAGTTCTGCACGCTCCCAAATTAACAATATTTGTTCTCAAATTTTTTTGTGTGAAAAGGAAAGGATAAAGGAAAGTGTTGTAGTAAATGTGATAGGTTTCCTATTGAAAAACGATTGCACAAAAGGTGAAAAAACGCAATCGCTTTTCGCTCTGAATGACGTGCAAACGCATGACGGAAATCACCATCGCCCAGCATCGAGTGCCAACCAAGATGGCGCCCGGTAGCTACATCTCCACCTGTGTGGTGTGAATGGCAATGGTCTTTCTATATATTTTCAGTTCAGTGGGTTAAACCACTTGGCGAGCTCTCCACAAGAAACTTGGTAAATGAACACACCCCCGATGTTCTTGAGGCCCGATCCTAGATCTACTGTAATCTATATATCCCAGAAAGGAATGACCCTAGCTGCCATTCCCATTTGGGAATGTGTGTACTGGAAAAATAAATGCACTTCAACTCTTCTGGGCTCCACAGCACACTGTGCCGCCATGGCTGGCACACACCGGCCAGAGAGATCATGATCGACCTTTTTGGTGCATGTGACACGCCCTGCCCTCAGACAAGATGTGTCTACGCATACAGTATTACCCGACTATCCTGTCTATAAATTACATATGTTGCCTCCTCGGCATCATGTGTTACAAAACTATTTACTCCGACAGGTGCCCAATACTTCCAACCTACTCGAAACATGTTACACTTATCACTGTCTAGCTATGGATCCACCTATTCTCCCTCCCCCCTCCCCCCCCCCCCCGCCCCCTTCACGCAACAATACTATTACCATATGCCAGATTATGTTGATGTTCTTATGCCAGATTAACACCGGAAGTATTCAATTCTGAGCCCGCTGTTTCTATTTGCTGCGCTGCGATTCTATTTAGACAGGCGATTAGCTGTACGCGTGTACAACGATGTTTTTGTCCGCGTTTAAGGGTTGGGCATGTGTTAGCAATAAGCGCCTTTCGTAAATTCATCCCGTAGTGTTTTCTCATTCGGTATTTTATGTCCAGGCTGGCTGGATGGCCCAGAGGTGCGCACACTCACTTCTGAGCTGTTTGGTCTCGGTTTGCATCCCAACCCAGGTATAAGCTGTCATACCTGTGTTTCACAGGCAAGATGATTCGTCAGTGTGTGTGCCGTCCCTCGGATGGACGTTAAATAAGGCAATAAGGCAATGATCACCACGTGGCAAGAAGGTTTGAGAACAGTGTAATTTTGGCCCCACATGCCCCAGGGGTTGGGTGTGGGGTCTTAGGGTCACAGCGATCAAAACGGTGGGAAAATAAATAAATAAATTAATCCAAATTTGATATTGCGTCATTCCGGTTGGAACCTTTTGCCATCTTTCAACTTTGCTTTAGGTGGGACGTGTGGGGATTTCCGATTACCTCCTTCCCTTTCTTCCCGCAAGGCTCTCCAGTATGGCACGGACGATAACTCGACCGCGATGGTTATTCCATTTGGAGCTTGGGGTGCCTATGCTGGAGGCGGTCCTGGTTACCCTCTGGGTCGCACACTTTCATCGAGCGGGCGTTGGGCCTAACCTGTGAAGACTAGTGGACGGAAATGTCAAACTTGCACTTGCAAACCTCAATATCTTCTTCTTCTTTGCTGTAATGTATGCTTTTGGGTAAAGTTTGACGATTGTGATGATGTCCCAGTTAATTCCAAATATGTGATGAACTATTACTATGATTTTTTTTTTTTTTTTACGAGGTCTGTACTCGTATTTTGATGGCATTCTGTATGACATGTTATCCTGTACATCACGTGCTGTTTTCAGCCATATTGCCCTGTCGATCAGAAGTCAGTGCAGCTCCATGTGAAAAACTTCCTCGCTTCATTGACACCGTTTGGAAAGAGGAGTCCATTGGACATGCCAGGTATTTCAACCAACCGCACCAATGATAGTTCAGCATTTGTTTGGATCAGAGTCAATACCCAGTCCAACTTGATAATAGTCTTCCACGATAATAGTCTTCCCCTAGTCCACGAAGAGGCATCTTCATCTTGGTGTTCTCATCTGTGTGCACAGCTCGTGATGCTGCAATCCCAGGTTTAAATCCCACACACTGTTCCTCTGACTGTTGTAAATCATATGATAGTAAACTGATGACTTTTACCACCCTTTGGTGCCCGCATGGACTTGTACAAACTCCTCCGTGAGCCTTCACAGTCCGAGCCTGTGAAAATGGGAGGTGTGGTCCACAGCTGGTGTACCAACACAGACGTCATTGAGTGTCATGGCCTTTTAAACGATCTCTCCCATTGCTAGACGTGCTTGAGTTCCACGCATAGATGGATTTCTGATTTGTTTGTGGAAAGCGATAATTTTTCTTGTGAGAAAAACGAGAAAAAGTGTTAAGAACAAGGGGTGTGGCCAGGTTTGAGTGTGTACCAAAATGACGTCACATTCTTCACCTGCTTTGCTTGTCCATATGGTTTAATATTAAACGTTTTTAGCATATTAATAAATTTTATCATATTAATAAAAACTAAGAAATTAAGTCTCCTTCTTATGCTCTCCTTCAGTCAGATTTAAACACCATACTTTAAGTGGAGTAAGTTTTGGCAAATGTGATTTAACGCATTAAAATACTATAAAATGTCTGTTGCATGTAAGAGAATCTAAAGTAATCACAACTTATAAACGTAACAATCGATTCCCACCCTCAGTAAGTTGAACACTATCCTTATTTAGGATTAGTTATGAGGAAAGATCTTCGTTGGAAACCCCACATTGCTTAGATTTGCAACAAATTAAACCGCATGATTGGCCTTTTCAGAAGGAACCTGAGTTAGTGCACAACTGCCATGAAGTCCATTGCGTACAAGGCTCGAGTACGCTCTTTCATGAAGTATGGATGCATCAGTTGCGACCCTAATGCTAAGCCCCAATCAGAATATTTAGAAAGGATTCAACGCAGAGCAGCCCATTTCATCTCGGGGAAAATATAGCTGGACGAGAAAATCATCGTCCATAGTCCACAACCTGGGCTGGGACTCGCTGCGAGAGAGGTGCATCCCTAGTCCACAATCTGGACTGGGACACGCTGAGAGAGAGGCACATCCCTAGTCCACGATCTCAACTGGGACACGCTGAGAGAGAGGCGCATCCCTAGTCCACGATCTCGACTGGGCCACGCTGAGAGAGAGGCACATCCCTAGTCCACGATCTCGACTGGGCCACGCTGAGAGAGAGGTGCATCCCTAGTCCACGATCTCGACTGGGCCACGCTGAGAGAGAGGCGCATCCCTAGTCCACGATCTCGACTGGGCCACGCTGAGAGAGAGGTGCATCCCTAGTCCACGATCTCGACTGGGCCACGCTGAGAGAGAGGCGCATCCCTAGTCCACGATCTCGACTGGGCCACGCTGAGAGAGAGGCGCATCCCTAGTCCACGATCTCGACTGGGCCACGCTGAGAGAGAGGCGCATCCCTAGTCTACGATCTCGACTGGGCCACGCTGAGAGAGAGACGCATCCCTAGTCCACGATCTCGACTGGGCCACGCTGAGAGAGAGGCGCATCCCTAGTCCACGATCTCGACTGGGCCACGCTGAGAGAAAGGAGCATCCCTAGTCCACGATCTCAACTGGGACACGCTGAGAGAGAGGAGCATCCCTAGTCCACGATCTCAACTGGGACACGCTGAGAGAGAGGTGCATCCCTAGTCCACGATCTCGACTGGGCCACGCTGAGAGAGAGGCGCATCCCTAGTCTACGATCTCGACTGGGCCACGCTGAGAGAGAGACGCATCCCTAGTCCACGATCTCGACTGGGCCACGCTGAGAGAGAGGCGCATCCCTAGTCCACGATCTCGACTGGGCCACGCTGAGAGAGAGGCGCATCCCTAGTCCACGATCTCGACTGGGCCACGCTGAGAGAGAGGCGCATCCCTAGTCTACGATCTCGACTGGGCCACGCTGAGAGAGAGACGCATCCCTAGTCCACGATCTCGACTGGGCCACGCTGAGAGAGAGGCGCATCCCTAGTCCACGATCTCGACTGGGCCACGCTGAGAGAAAGGAGCATCCCTAGTCCACGATCTCAACTGGGACACGCTGAGAGAGAGGAGCATCCCTAGTCCACGATCTCAACTGGGACACGCTGAGAGAGAGGCGCATCCCTAGTCCACGATCTCGACTGGGCCACGCTGAGAGAGAGGCGCATCCCTAGTCCACGATCTCGACTGGGCCACGCTGAGAGAGAGGAGCATCCCTAGTCCACGATCTCAACTGGGACACGCTGAGAGAGAGGCGCATCCCTAGTCTACGATCTCGACTGGGCCACGCTGAGAGAGAGGCGCATCCCTAGTCCACGATCTCGACTGGGCCACGCTGAGAGAGAGGAGCATCCCTAGTCCACGATCTCAACTGGGACACGCTGAGAGAGAGGAGCATCCCTAGTCCACGATCTCAACTGGGACACGCTGAGAGACGGGTGCACCAAAGCACGTTTAACATTTATTTATAAGGAGACTCACAGCCTTATCCCAAACACAATCTCGCATCTGAAAACTACGCTTGCTCATACCTTCCTATGTTTGCTTATCCCTATTCCTACCCAACACCAAGCTTTAATGAAGATTGTTTTCGATTAAATGGTCTCTTTACCCATGTACAATACATGAATGGAACCTCCTCCCTAAAAATACAAAGAATGTCCCAAACCTACAAACTCTTAGAACTCTTTTAGACGGTCTTAAAGTTGGAATTGTTGTTCAGTCAAGCCTATTATACAAATTAGATTACCTCTGCTTCTTCCCCCACTCCCCAGTGCAGCTGTGCCGCTGATGCAGTGCAGCAGTTCCCCCTGTAGGTTAGGGCAGGAATTTGTAATTTGTTCAAGGTGCTGGCCATAGCTCACCTACTCCATTGGATATTTGACGTCCACCAACTAATGCCAGCAAAACGGATGCCCGTTTAACGTCCATCTGAAGGACGGCACACACGTACATTGATGAATCGCTCAGTGTGTGAAACACCAGGGTGACAGTTTACATCCGGGTCAGGATTCGAATCCAGGCTAGACAGCTGAGACGAGTGTGTGTACCTCTAGGCCTGTGTTTCTCACATGGATTTACCAGAAGACCCACCTGTCCTGGTATTTGGTCGCCGCGACTCCCTGTTATCCCCTACGAGGGTTGAAAAGAAAAGACAGGAATGGGGATTGTGAAAAAAAAAAAACACTTTCTTTACTGAGTTTATTCAATTGGGGTTTTTTTTAACCCAGGTGGGGAAAACTGGACTGGGTGAATTTGTGCCAACCCTGACCTACAAGTGACAAAAAGGGTTGGAACCTGGACCATTTTTATTTCCTTCTTGCACACTTGTCAGGTCCGGGACTAGTCTTGCTCAGCGAAGACTAGTAGCTAGCTCTCGATATCAATCGGCCTGTTTCTGGCTTTAGTTTTGATCACTGCTAAGCTTAAGAATGCAAGTTCACATCGGCAAGTTATTGGGAACATCACTCGGACTTCTGCAACTAGTCAGCGCAGACAGCTGGCGACCCCATGGAAACCCAGTCATGGCCCCAGAAAGGGGGGGGGGGCACAACCCACGGTTTGAGAAACACTGCCCTAGCTAGGCCTTCCTTTCAATGCAGATCTAGCCCTGAATCGTTCTTTCTAAATCATTCTGTTGGGCTGTAAGTATTGTTTTTATTTTACTATTAATCCTCATCTCCATCTTTATCACTCCCTTACAGCATGCTCGGTACCCGAAACTTTCTTTATCTTGATGCAGAGTTAAATTTGCTTTTTCTCAAATACTAATACTTCATAGTTTCTGTGAAATTGTTTTTGTTTACAAAATCGAAGCTCAGGAAGAGCCTGATGACAGAGGGTAAAAATCAATAAACTGACAGCGGGGCAACAATTGCAAGCATGCACCCTAACCCTAACAACCCTCTTATGGTTAAACTGCCAAAATCAAGACTCTCTGCTCACCTTCACTCCTTCATTCCTCTTTTCTCCCGCCTCTGGAACAAACTCCCTCATTCTCTTCAATCCCACTCCACCCTCCAGGTCTTTAAAACAGCTGTTCACCACCATCTCTTATCTTCCCCCATCCAAAACCTTGATCTTTTCTACCCCCACTAATTTCACCCCAAATCCACTTTTTTGAAATACCAACTTCTGTCCTGGAAGTCCTTGGTGTCCTTGTGTTTTATACTTCTCCCCCCCCCCCCCCTTCCCACGCCTCCTCCCCCCAAGCCCTCTCCCTCCCACACATCTCCCTGCTCTCAAATGTTGTGTTTGTGTGCTTCCCCTTCTCTCCCCATCTTGTCTTCCGCTCCCTCTTTTTATATATCTTGTTTGTCTGGTTGATTTGTTTGTGAAATAAATGTTAGCTCTTTCACGAGCCTCGATTCAGTATACAAAAAAAAAAAAAAATTAGAACGGCACTCTTCGACGTCACCTGATATGCCTCCGCCCACATTATTACATCATCATAATACTTGTATCAACTTTGATTTAAATCCATTCAGCTGTGCCCAAGTTATCACATTTTTACCTTACATGACCTCTGACCTTTGACCTATTGGCCCCAAAATTTAATCAGTTCATGGTTACATCATTATACATACCTGTACAACTTTTAATTTAAATCCCTTCAGCTGGTCACAAGTTCTCACATTTTTACCTGACATGACCTTTGACCTTCGACCTTGGGATCCCAAAATCTAATAAGTTAATCTTTACATCATTATACATATCTGTACCAAGTTTGAATTATATCCCTTTCGCCATTCTGAAGTTATAGACCTATTACAGACTTTGACCTTTAACCCAAAATCGAATCAGTTAATCTTTACATCATTATACATACCTGTGCCAAGTTTGAATTGGATCTCTTCAGCTGTT
Organism: Myxine glutinosa; assembly: GCF_964187855.1. Classification (NCBI taxonomy): domain Eukaryota; kingdom Metazoa; phylum Chordata; class Myxini; order Myxiniformes; family Myxinidae; genus Myxine; species Myxine glutinosa. Next base: position 135,942,858 of record NC_136269.1, read on the forward strand.
CTCAAGTTATAGACCTATTACAGATTTGACCTTTGACCTCTTGACCCCAAAATCTAATCAGTTTATCTTTACATCATTATATATAATTGTATCAAATTTGGTCAGAATCCCATCACTGGTTCACAAGTTATCGTGGTGACAGTATTTTTTACCTAACATGACCTCTGAGCTTTGGCCTTTGACCTCGTGACCACAAAATCGAAACAGTTCGTCTTTACCTCATTATACAGACCTGCACCAAGTTTGACTAATATCCCTTTAGCCGTTCTCAAGTTATCGCGGAAACAAAAACCTATCAGGATGGACGGACGGCCGGACAACTTGAAAACATAATGTCTCCGACGACTTCATCGGCGGAGGTATAAAAAGTGCGACCAGGAAAATACGAGTGTGTAGGGGAGAAAACCCTATAACATGCTAAGAGGGTTGGGTTGTGAAGGGTTAACTCGGGTAGAAAATAGTACAGGTAGGAATGGGAGACATTTTGAAAAACATTTTGTGTAATTGGTCGAGGCTCGTATAATAGCTAACACATATAACATACTAGCAGGAGTACCCGGCATGCCGGAGGAGGGGGGGGAGGCAGTAGAGGGAGGGTTGAGGAAGGGAGTGAAAGGGGAGAAGTGCGAGAGGTGAGGGGAGAGGGAGGGGAAAGTCATACTACATCTACATCTTTGGGGGGGGGGGAGGGGTGGCTTTGACAGGCCCCTCCGTTTTGGGGGAGGGGGGGGGGGGGAAGGAGGAATAATTTACCCTTGCAAAGAGTACTTTAACCTCAGTGTTGCCCAGGTAAAAAAGGAAATTGTAATACCCTCTGCCACCATCACCAGGTGGTGCTACACTGTACACATTTACATAGAGCATTTACGCCCCTCCCCTGGCCCCCCACAACCCCCGCATGAGGCCGCGGCCACATAGCCTATGTTACCCCCGAGACAAAGTTGTATTTGTATTTGTACCCCGAGTAAAGTAAATATGCGTTTAAAGCTGGAGTACCCGGCGTAGCTCAAGAGAAAAAGAAACATTAACAAATTTGAAATGAGGGCAAATATAATGGAAAAACAAATTACATCCAAATCAGAATCCATCACTAATGTCAAATCATCATTTCACCTTTTCGTTGAATATATGTTGGTGAATGTACCGTTCATCACGTTTCTGAATTAAGTATGATGTCGTTGAGGAAGAAGAAGAAGCCTTACCACCAACTTTGACCGCTTCCGGAATTGTTTGATTATTTGTGTTCAAATGTCTGGTAATTATTTGTATTTATTTATGCGAATGTGTACTTGTGTATAACTGTCATTAATCAAAAAGGCTTAGGCACTATAGAGCGATTTAAAAGAAAAACGAACTTTCTTTTTCCCAAAAAACAAATGTTTTTTTGTTTTGCCCAAAACACTCACAGGCACTCACTGATAAACCTCTGAAAGTTTGACGAAGATCCGTTCAACCATCTCTGAGAAACATGGCGACACATGGTAACAGTATTTTTACCGACACACCTTCGCAAACATGTGGAAGGGAGAAGGCTCGGGCGGGGTACACTGTATAAACAAGATGGACACTACTATGAATTTCAGGAAAGAAAAGGAAATTTGAAGGACATGGATGTGGGGTGAATTAACGGGGGTAGAAAAGGTCAAGGTTTTGGATGGGGGAAGATAAGAGATGGTGGTGAACAGCTGTTTTAAAGACCTGGAGGGAGGAGAGGGATTGAAGAGAGTGAGGGAGTTAGCTCCAGAGGTGGGAGTAAAGAGGAATGAAGGAGTGAAGGTGAGCAGAGAGTTTCGATTTTGGCAGTTTCACCAGAACATGGTTGCTGGCAGATCTTGTGCAACCTGCTGGAATATTTGGGAGACAAGGGGAAGGGGCAGGGAATGGGGAGGGCCAGTCAACAATGACGTTGCAGTTCTCATGGTCGGAGAGCAGCACAACAATCGCGACATAGTCCTGCATATTCGCAACAGCACGAAGCGGATTTTGGAGACTCACCGATCCTGTGACGCCCTCCAGTACCGGCGTTGCCGGGTGGGGGAAGGGAGACCCGTACATTCCCAACCCGTACATTCGCCCTCTCGACTCAAGCTCACTCGGACAAAAGCCTCGCACAAATTACACCGTGAACGCCCAATGGCCATGTCTATGCCACAAATCAAGTACCTGAGCGAGTCAGGTGCACTGAATTGAAAATATATAGAACGCTCATACTCCGTGAAAAGTGAAGCCAACTGGCGGCGGGGATGGAATAACTCACATTTTTTCAACCTGAGAGGTGTTTCACCTCGCTCTGGTGGATTTTCCTGCCGATGCGCTTATTACTTGGATTTGTCCCAATGGAGCAAGGTGATTAAGAGGCCAAAGGATACCAGAGTCAACGACTCTGAAGTTCAGCTACATCTTAGCTCAGCCACAGCTAAATACAACACAAACTATAGATGAATAGGCTAACAACGGCACGTTAACATTTTTTTAATTTTTTTTTACTTTACTTTAAACACATCGCAGACTCATGTGGCACACTCAATTGATTGTGCTTATTCGGAACATCACGTGATCGCTCTGAGCGAATCAGCGCGTTGCTCTGCCACCGGTCAGAATCCGTGTATAATATTCCTCGCTGAAACAAAATCTATGTGAAACATGCTACTATCTATGCTAAATCATGCTAAATCATGCTAAATGCTAATCATGCTAAAATAAAATCTCTGCTACTTGCTGGCGGAAAGGAACATCACGTGATCGCGTCACGAACATCATTCGTGATCACGTCATCACGTGATCGTGATCGTCATTAATGAGCGCGAATCAGCGAATCAGCGTGCTGCTCTGCCACCGATTCAGATTCGCTGAAAAAAAATATGGATCTAAAGATGAAAGAAAAAAAACCTATGTGGTGTGAATGGCAATGTTCCTCGCTGAAATGTGAAAAAACGCAATCGCTTTTCGCTCTGAAATACGTGCGAACGCGTAACTGAGTTAATGGCGGCAAGGAACATCACGTGATCGCTCTGAGCGAATCAGCGCGCTGCTCTGCCACCGGTCAGATTCCGTGCATAATATTCCTCGCTGAAATGCGCTGAGGTAAAAATATGGTAAAAAAAATATTATGAAATAAATTTTTAGGTCGGCCATGTTCTTCCCAGGCTCAATGGCCATGTCTGTGCCAAATATCAAGTACGTGAGCCTCTCCTTTTAGGAGTCTATCGGTAACATTACACACACACACACACACACACACAAACTGTGTTTTATATAATATAGATAAGAATATATTATTGTTATTATTATTATTATTATTATTATTATTAACATTTATGCGCTTAATCTCTTTTCAGCCATAAGCACCCACACAAACTGAAACATAAACCACAAACTAAACCACACACAACACCGAGAGAAAAAGACGCAGAGAAATTGGGAAAAGTCCTGACTGGAACAGATGTTTTAGATTTAATGAAAACCCATCAGCAAATGATACTCCAAATGTATGATGTGATATTAATTTTCTCTGGCCAAATGAAAAAGTTTATGTTGGTAAAATATTACCATAGTTACAAGCTCTCAATATTCTAACCTCATTTTTTTATTGAAATGCAAGGGGGGGGGGGGGGGGGAAGTGTTACATACTTTAAGTGGATGTTAAGAAAAAAATTGTAAATTAAATGTGCACTGTTGTAATGTTGCAGAACTGTAAGTTTCACATACTAATCTTTATCCATCTCAAATTATCACTTCACAGGTGTTAAGACCCAGGACATGAGAGACCCCAGTGGGAGCATGATCTTCCAGTACATGTAAACACAAATATGACATACAAGCCCTGGTGTTGGCTGAGCGGTTAGGGTGCCGGCTTGGGATCCTAGGGTCCTGGGTTCGAATCCCGGTCGATCGCCAAATTAACGCCAGGGGGGTTGACTCAGCCTGTCATCCTTCCGAGGTCGGCAAATTGAGTACCAGCTTGCTGGGATGAATGATCCCAGTGTGTACCCCGATTTAGAATAGGTACACCGTATCCCTGCGCATCGTAAGAGCGTGACCAAGGGTTGGCGCCAGGAAGGGCATCCGGCCATAAAAACATTGCCTCAAACAGGGAACCATGATTGTCATGGGGCCCGCAAGGCTAACCACCGCTCTAGCGGGGAAAATGGCCTTAAAACGATCATTCCTTCATTCATTCATTCATATACTGCATAATATTTTGTTGTGTTCACACAGAACAAAAATGTTAGTATAATGCAAAGTATTTAAATCTGTATAATCATCTTTCTTGTATTATTTTATGGGTATTGTACTTCAGGATCACTGTATACACAAAAATGTGAGTCAAATGATCAACACTGATACAAAGATAATGATACAAAGTCACTAACTTAGTCTTCCACCAAATCATCATCATCATTCACATGTCCAATCTAACGTTACATAAGTTAATTTTAAAGTCATTCTCAATGCATGGTGCATGAGTTTACACATACCTTGTCCTTGAGAAGTAGATTTCTTTGCAAATGACTTCTCTTTTCTTCTGATTTTACTGATGTCACAGAAGCGCTTGTAGCAATTGTAGTGGTAGCCAATGTTACTCGACGGCGAGGGCTGAGCCGCAATGCATGCAGCAGTATCGTGAAAATCAATACGCAGTATCGTGAAAATCAATACGCAGTATCGTGAAAATCAATACGCACTACGCAGTATCGTGAAAATCAATACGCAGTATCGTGAAAATCAATACGCAGTATCGTGAAAATCAATACGCAGTATCGTGAAAATCAATACGCAGTATCGTGAAAATCAATACACAGTATCGTGAAAATCAATACCAAGCTTTGTTGCAATCTCGGTAACGATATCACTCTCTTTGCGTCGTAATTCACCCATTTGCGAGCGAAATCGACAAATCGCTTCCACGATTCATTATTGAACACGATGAAGTTAATTTTTGTTGTAGAATCTACGTGCATAACGCAAAATTTTGAAGAAAATGTACGATCCGCCGTAGAACTGCATTCCGTGGGCGCTGCCATCTTTGATTCGCAGTGCAATGGCACAGCGACCATGATTGGTTTATTCTGGGAAACTACGTCATCAATTTCACTGAGCGTCAAATACGGTAACGCTGATTGGCCTATTTCATCACGTGCATCGACTGGTCAGCAAAATTTAATGTGACATTATTTACCGAAATTATTCAATTTTTATGCTTTTATGAGCAATTTTGGTGATTGGGGACACACATTTTCTGAATGCTTATAATATTTTTGGAATTATTGATCAAGAATAAAGTTGCCCCCAGTAATGTTGCACGAAACAGAGAGTTAGATACGGACGTATTGTGGTCTACTTTAGCCTTTGGGCAGATCGAGTCGGGCGGATGTGCTGGCAGAGCTTTCTGGGCAGATGTGCTGGCAGAGCTTTCTGGGCGGATGTGCTGGCGGAGCTTTCTGGGCGGTTGTGCTGGTGGAGCTATCTGGGCGGATGTGCTGGCGGAGCTATCTGGGTGGATGTGCTGGCGGAGCTTTCTGGGCAGATGTGCTGGCAGAGCTATCTGGGCGGATGTGCTGGCGGAGCTTTCTGGGCGGATGTGCTGGCGGAGCTATCTGGGCGGATGTGCTGGCAGAGCTTTCTGGGCAGATGTGCTGGCGGAGCTATCTGGGCGGCTGTGCTGGTGGAGCTGTCTGGGCGGGAGTGCTGGTGGAGCTATCTGGGCAGGAGTGCTGGTGGAGCTATCTGGGCAGATGTGCTGGCGGAGCTATGTGGGAGGATGTGCTGGCAGAGCTATCTGGGCGGATGTGCTGGTGGAGCTATCTGGGTGGGAGTGCTGGTGGAGCTATCTGGGCTGGAGTGCTGGTGGAGCTATCTGGGCAGATGTGCTGGCGGAGCTATCTGGGCTGGAGTGCTGGTGGAGCTATCTGGGCGGGAGTGCTGGTGGAACTATCTGGGCGGGAGTGCTGGTGGTGCTTTCTGGGCAGATGTGCTGGCGGAGCTATCTGGGCGGGAGTGCTGGTGGAGTTATCTGGGCAGAAGTGCTGGCGGAGCTATCTGGGCAGATGTGCTGGCGGAGCTATCTCGGCAGATGTGCTGGCAGAGCTATCCGGGTAGATGTGCTGGCGGAGCTATCTGGGCAGGAGTGCTGGTGGAGTTATCTGGGCAGATGTGCTGGCAGAGCTATCTGGGCAGATGTGCTGGGGGAGCTATCTAGGCAGATGTACTGGCGGAGCTATCTGGGCGGGAGTGCTGGCGGAGCTATCTGGGCGGATGTCGATGGCCTGTTCTCTCTTTTTGCGCTGCCACTTGCTCGATCACAAGCTTAAGGCTCCCTGTAAAGTGTAGAGCGAAGACCACTCCATGAATCTTAAATCGTGTTGTAAAGTTATTACTGCGTTGTGAGGTTCATATCGAACCAAGGGGCCATCTGTGTGATGAGGCCTATTTTGCGACCTTATCTGCGTACAAAGGGCTATTCGTTAAAGTGCTCAGAACATCTCTTTATGTAGTTAAGTGTAAGTTTGAAATGCATGTCTGTTATATGTTCTCATGTAACCCCTTTGCATGTCCTGTACCTCGGTGCCCTTTGCATGCTGCACATCGACACCACAAGTCTGTGTCCTTTTCATTTGAATCACCGTGTTTAATTTACTGCGGAACTGTAATGTATTCTTGAAGTATTGTTATCACAAAACAATATCATTCCATGACAGGTTCACGGAGCCGTTGGGAGCTTTTCTGAGCTTCTTGGGAAAAAACAGCCGAGGTCTTCTGCACGAACATGACTCCTTGTTACTCTCGCAAAAGCGTTTGAGTCGCTTTGTTTGTTAATTGCCAGAAAAGATTCCGGCAAGCATGTTGATCGGTTGGTTTGTCTGACTGTCTGTTTGTTACTTGCCGGAAAAATTTTTCCGGCAAGTATGTTGATCTGTTCGTTTGTCTGTTTGTCTGTTTGTCTGTTTGTCTGTTTGTCTGTTTGCAGCACTGCGTCTACACCGTTGCACGGAGAATCGCCAAACTTTGCACACATATTCGTCTTGCCCTGGAATAGACTATGCCCAATTTATGACGTCATCGGTCACGTGTTTCGGCCGCCATCTTGGAAAAACCGAAAAACTTTGCACCTCCATATCTCCGGAAGTGCTGAATAGAAAAAATTGAGACATGGCTCATTGGAAAGAACTCTCCATGGGGAATAAAACATGTTAATGATGATGTCATCAGTCACGTGGTTCGGCCGCCATCTTGGAAAAAACGAAAAATTTTGCACCTCCATATCTCTGAAAGTGCTGAATAGAAAAAATTGAGACATGGCTCATTGTCAAGAACTCTCCATGTGGAATAAAATATGTTAATGATGACGTCATCGGTCACGTGGTTCGGCCGCCATCTTGGAAAAACCGAAAACTTTGCACCTCAACATCTCCGAAAGTGCTGAATTGAAAAAATTGAGACATGGCTCATTGTAAAGAACTCTCCATGGGGAATAAAATATGTTAATGATGACGTCATATGTCACGTGGTCGGCCGCCATCTTGGAAAAACGGCAAAACTTTGCACTACGAAATCTCCAAAAGTGCTGAACAGAAAAAATTGAGACATGGCTCATTGTAAAAAAACTCTCCATGGGGAATAAAATATGTTAATGATGTCATATGTCACGTGGTCGGCCGCCATCTTGGAAAAACGGCAAAAACTTTGCACCACTATATCTCCAAAAGTGCAGAATGGAAAAATTTGAGACATGGCTCATTGTAAAGACCTCTCCATGGGGAATAAAATTTGTTAATGATGACATCATATGTCACGTGGTTCGGCCGCCATCTTGGAAAAACCGAAACCTCCACATCTCCGAAAATGCTGAATAGAAAAAATTGAGACATGGCTCATTGAAAAGAACTCTCCATGGGGAATAAAATATGTTAATGATGACGTCATCGGTCACGTGGTTCGGCCGCCATATTTGTCCTAAATGGCCAATAAAAAAGTACATTCCGGCAAGTCCTCGGTCTCTGACCGATTTTTCATCTGTCTGTCTGTTTGTCTGTTTGCAGCACTACGTCTGCACCGTTGCATGCATAATCGCCAAACTTTGCAAACGTATTTGTCTTGCCCTGAAAGAGACTGTGCCCAATTGATGACGTCATCAGTCACGTGGTTCGGCCGCCATCTTGGAAAAACCGAAAAACTTTGCACCTCCAAATCTCCGAAAGTGCTGAACAGAAAAAATTGAGACATGGCTCATTGTGAAGAACTCTCCATGGGGAATAAAATATGTCTATCATGATGTCATAGGTGCCTCCATTATGACGTCGTAATTCGACAAGTACAAAACTTCATCGATGAAGATGAAATTTCTTGAGCATCATCGAGGAATAAATTAGTTTAGAAAACAAATAATGATGACGTCATCGATCACGTGGTTCAGCCGCCATATTGTCCAAAATGGCCAATAAAAAAGTACATTCCGGCAAGTCCTCGGTCTCTGACCGATTTTTCATCTGTCTGTCTGTCTGTTTGTTACTTGCCGGAAAAGATTCCGGCAAGTATGTTGATCTGTTCGTTTGTCTGTCTGTTTGGCTGTTTGTTCGGCCGCCATCTTGGAAAAACCGAAAAACTTTGCACCTCCATATCTCCAAAAGTGCTGAATAGAAAAAATTGAGACATGGCTCATTGTAAAGAACTCCATGGGGAATAAAATTTGTTAATGATGACGTCATAGGTCACGTGGTTCGGCCGCCATCTTGGAAAAACCGAAAAACTTAGCACCTCCATGTCTCCGAAAGTGCTGAATAGAAAAAATTGAGACATGGCTCATTGTAAAGAAATCTCCATGGGGAATAGAATATGTTAATGATGACGTCATAGGTCACGTGGTTCGGCCGCCATCTTGGAAAAACCGAAAAACTTAGCACCTCTATATCTCCAAAAGTGCTGAATAGAAAAAATTGAGACATGGCTCATTGTAAAGAACTCTCCATGTGGAATATAATATGTTAATGATGATGTCATTGGTGCCTCCATTATGACGTCATAATTTCGACAATTACAAAACTTCATCCGATCAAGATGCAATTTCTTGAGCGCCATGTCGGCATAAACTGGTGGAGAAACAAATAATAATGATAACGTCATCGGTCACGTGCTTCGGCCGCCATCTTGGAAAAACGGAAAAACTTTGCACCTCTATATCTCCGAAAGTGCTGAATAGAAAAAATTGAGACATGGCTCATTGTAAAGAACTCTCCATGGGGAATAAAATATTTTAATGATGATGTCATTGGTGCCTCCATTATGACGTCATAATTCGACAAGTACAAAACTTCATCTGATCAAGATGAAATTTATTGAGCATCATCAAGGAATAATTTAGTTTAGAAAACAAATAATGATGACGTCATCGGTCAAGTGGTTCGGCCGCCATATTTGTCCAAAATGGCCAATAAAAAAGTACATTCCGGCAAGTCCTCGGTCTCTGACCTATTTTTCATTTGTCTGTTTGTTTGTCCGTACAGAATAAATATGATTTTCTCTGCAACCGTTGGTCCGATTGAGAGGAAATTCCCACGATGGTGCACCTCCACCTGTCAATTTTTTAATGATAATTATGACGTCATCAGTCACGTGGTACCGGTGCCATCTTGGAAAAACCGAAGAAAATTTGCACTTCTCTCTCCCAAAGCGCTGCATAGAAAAAATTGAGACATGGCTCATCGTAAAGAACTCTCCATGGGGAATAAAATATGTTAATAATGATGTCGTATGTGCCTCCATTATGACGTCATAAGTCAACAAGTACAAAATTTCGTCCGATCAAGATGAAATTTCTTGAGCGTCATCTCGGGATAAATTGGTGGAAAAAAATAATAATGACGTCATCGGTCACGTGGTTCGGCCGCCATCCTAGAAAAACCGAAAAAAATTGTACCTCTGTCTCCAAAAGCGCTGCACAGAAAACATTGAGACGTGGCTCATTGTAAAGAACTCTCCATGGGGAATAAAATATGTTAATGATGGTCATAATTCGACAAGTACAACGCTTAATTCGATCAGTATGAATTTTTTTTCTCTACTATTGTTGGTCCGATTGACACGAAATTTTCACCATAGGAGCGCCTCCTCCTGTATAATATTTTAATGATAATTATGACATCATAGGTCACGTGATACAGGCGCCATCTTGGAAAAACATTGCACCTCTATATCTCTGAAACCACTCCATGGAAAAAATTGAGACCTGCCACATTGTCAACTACTTCGCATGTGGAATAAGATATGTTTATGATATCATCGGTGCCTTCATTATGACGTCATAATTGAACAAGTACAACACTTATCCAATCATTATGAATTTTTTTATCTCAACAACTGTTGGTCTGATAAACACGAAATTTTCACCATAGGAGCACCTCCTCCTTTTTAATATTTTAATCATAATCATGACGTCATAGGTAGAGGAGTTTGTACTCACCCGATTCACGTGAAATTTAAAGAATTTGCATATCGAATTGGTGGTTTTGCATGTCACTGAATTGGTTCACTAATCAAAAGGTAGAATTCGATTGTGTTTTTTTTAGTTAAAAAGGTCAAAGGTCATCAAGGATGCATAAAATCATCAATTTTCGTCCACTGACATGAAATTTGAAGAATTTGCATATTGGGTCACAGAACTGGTTTACCAATCAAAAGCTAGAAGCTGATTTTTTTTTTTTAGCTCTAAATCTCAAAGGTCATGGCTGCATAAAATCATCAATTTTCATTTTGTATCTTTACCACCGCCACAGAAGGTGGATCCACCGAAGGTGGATGTAGGTTATGTTTTCACCCCTGTCTGTCTGTGAACAAGATATCTCAAAACGTTGTAGATGGATTCAGGCCAAATTTGGCAGAGAGGTAGCGTATGTGACAAGGACGAAATGATTAGATTTTGGTGAAGATCCGGATTCGGATCCGGCTAGAAGTAGTAGAATTTTAAAGTGATTCTTCACCATTGGGAGATAGAGCCAAAAATGATATATAGCAGGATATCTCAAAAAGTTTTGAACGGATTTGCACGAAACTTCGTGGAGAGGTTGGGTGTGTGACAAGGAAGAATTGGTTAAATATTACGTGAATATCCATGTCCGGATCCGGCTAGTAGAATATTTTAAGTGATTCTTCACTATTAAGAGATTGGACGAAAAGCGAGATAAAACATGATATTTTAAAACGTTGTGGACGAGTTATGACTAAAGTTGGGGGATGAGTTGGTTCGGTGACAAGAACAAGCTGATTAGATTTTGTTTCAGGTCCGAATCCAGATCTGGCCTATCAGTGGGACACAAAACGTAAACTGTTCACCAGGCGGAGGTACATGCTCTACCGAGTGCCGTTATAGTTTTTACGGCTACGCCCTATGGGCAAACCCGTCTAGAACAGTGTTTGTCCGTCTGTATGTATGTATGTCCCCTCAAACGTATACCAATCAGAGCTGAGGATCTGGTCACATGACAGGGTGATGTGATTACGTCTGATGTCATTAAGGCGTTACAGCGGCTAACTCTCCACACACCGCCATTTTGATTTATATGCCGTTCATGCCGAACATATAATCGAACCTGTTATACATCACAATCTCCTTGCTCTACCTTTACGTTTTTCATTCAGTGTGAAACGCAAACAACCCGATTGTTAAAATGATCATCAAATATCGAAAGCATTGGCGTTACGTCTCTTCCAACAAAACGGTACGTACCCAACGCTTGTGGGGTATAATCTAGATTACAGTAGATCTTCTCTCAGTTCTGCAAGTATAACTTACCTCAGGGATGTCGGGAAACCTCCAAATTTCTTCGTTTAATGTTATAAACAGCATTAGCGACTGTTTCAAAAGCTTATCATGTGTGTTTGTGGTTTATAATATTTTACAAGCCCGGCTACGCCGCTGTTAGACTTTCGTTCTTGTTTTCAGGTGATTCTTCACCATTGAGAGATGGGGCCAAAAATGATGTATAGCACGATATCTCAACAAGAACAATGCGACTGTGTCGCCAATATGCCTCCGCATAGTCTCACAACGGGTAGATGACATCACTGTGCATATGTATGGGTAGGGGATCACGTTTGTGAAGTTTAGTGTTGATCGGATAAGGTTCGTTTTTCTATCCAAGATGGTTGCCAAACCACGTGACCTATGACATCATAATTTTCAAACTATATGCAACAGTGCTGTTAGATGATATTTGTAAAATTTCGCATCAATAGGGTGAGCGGTTTCGGATATATTATTATTTAATATTTCCCTTCAATCCAATTTGTCTGCCAAACCATCTGACATATGATGTCATAAATTTAATATTTCAATACAAATGGGTCATAGATCATGTGCATGCAATTTCAGTTTTTTAGGATAAGGAATTTGATTAAAACATTTTTGGCTGGTATACCACTTCACCTATGATGTCATCATTATCATGCTTTTGTTCCCCATTGGGAGTACTTCACAATGTGCCAAGTTTCAAATTTTTGCATTCAGCGGTTTCCAAAAAATATATTTTAAAATTATTTGTGTTTAATTCAAGATGGCTGCCATATCACGTGACCGATGACGTCACAATTATAACAACATTCTGCATGGGTGTCACTCCTACCCGAAAAGTTTCGTCTCAATCGGACATGTGGTTGCTGAGAAAAATGAGGTTGAGCCCGGACGGACGGACGGACGGACGTATGGACAACCCGAAAACATAATACCTCCGGAAACTTTGTCGGCGGAGGCATAAAATGTATGGACGCCTCCTGACAAAATTAGGTGGATGAGTTGGGTGAGTGAGAAGAAGAAGGCGCTTAGATTTAGGTTCGGGTCCGAATCCAGATCAAGGCCCATCAGAGAGATACAAAACATAAACTGTTCAGCCTAGCGGAGGTATGTATACTATGTACGAATTGTCACCTTGATTACCCAATGTGTCCTCCCTCCCCTGCCCCTCATAAATAGAAAATATAACAAGTCAGGAGACGACGATGGTTCATGAGCGGGCGGTATTCAATGACAATGCTCAATGAGCAATGTTATGAGGTTAGTTAGCTACACAATACCGAAAATTCGGTTCGATTCCGACAACTTTGAAAATTTGACCTTTGTGACGTTCAAAGGTCGAAGATTCTGAAATTTGTTGGAAAACTTGTATTTCATGATGTATGTGATAATATAAGATCATGTACGACATTTCACCCTATCTGGAAGCGAACAATGTAATAAAACCATCAAAAATCGACTTTCTAAATTTCGTGACCTTGTGACCTTGTGACCTTGACCTTGGGGCGAAAATGAAAAATCGAGCTCCGTGGGGCTGGACACACGACATTGGCCTAACCAAATACCGAAACCCCTGCCAGATTCCACCAACTCCCTCGGAGAAGATGCTGCTTGAACTCGATTACCCCCAATGGGCGCAATACGCCCACTCTCGGCAGGACACAACTAGATCATGATATCAACCTCCCACCCACGTTTCATCAAGATCGGATGATATCATCGGGTAGTTATGCTGCGGACAGACAGACACACACACAGACACACACACACACACACAGACACACCCATGACGAATATAGTGGTCACTCTGTTTGATAACTCGTGAACCAACAATTGTGGCAGGAATTTGTAATTTGTTCAGGATGCTGGTGATAACTCGCCTCTCTTGGCGAAGGACACCGTGGGATCTATAACATGCACCGACTAATGATAGCAGGCGGGACACCCGGCTTAACGTGCATCCGAAGGACGACACACACACACACTGATAAATCACCCGTGCCTGTGACGCACCGCCATGACACCATGTACCGTGCCTGTGACGCACCGCCATGACACGATGTACCGTGTCTGTGACGCACCCCTATGACACGATGTACCGTGCCTGTGACGCACCATCATGACACGATGTACCGTGTCTGTGACGCACCGCCATGATACTATGTACCGTGTCTGTGACGCACCGCCATGATACTATGTACCGTGCCTGTGACGCACCGCCATGACACGATGTACCGTGCCTGTGACGCACCGCCATGAGACTATGTACCGTGTCTGCGATGCACCGCCATGACACTATGTACTGTGTCTGTGACGCACCGCCATGACACGATGTACCGTACCTGTGACGCACCCCCCATGACACTGTGTACCGTGCCTGTGACGCACCGCCATGACATGATGTACCGTGTCTGTGACGCACCGCCATGAGACTATGTACCGTGTCTGCGATGCACCGCCATGACACTATGTACTGTGTCTGTGACGCACCGCCATGACACGATGTACCGTACCTGTGACGCACCGCCATGACACGATGTACCGTGTCTGTGACGCACCGCCATTACACTTTCTATGTCCATCTATCTTTGCCGAATAAGTCATATTATTTCTTTCTTTCTTTATTGGTGGGGACCTTTCGGCCCCAGCAAGCTGGTGCTCAGTTTGTCCACCTCGGAAGGATGACAAGCGTTTGTCCACCTCGGAAGGATGACAGGTGTTTGTCCACCTCCGAAGGATGACTGGCTGAGTGCACCTGCCTGGTGTTGACGATGACCGCCAAAACCAGGCTTACCCATCAGGCATCACCCCCATGCGAGGAGAGACATCTATATGGCATCTGTATGCGGCGGGACCGTTCGCGCGATCTTCAGGTTGAGTAAGGAAAAACAGGTAAGGGAGCAAGAGGGGTGGGGAAGGAAAAAAAAAAAGGGTTGGAAGATCTGCGACCGTTCACTCGCCATAGAGTCTGGTTCTGGTGCGAAAACAGTAAATGATGTTATCAATAAACGCGGACGTCGTAGGAAACAGCGTTCAGGTAATTCATCAACGCGGACTTCGTGGGAAACAGCGTACAGGTTTTCCGTCCGTTTTGTGTTTTCTCTTGACCTTCTCCCGCCGCCGGTCGCGTCGTTTCACCTCGCAGGAGTTCAATGAATTGAAGTGATTTTCCCTGAAAGCTCCGGTGAGTAATTCTCAACCGATCTGTTGTTATTATATTACACGGATTTCAACAACAACATTTACCTCAGCTGAGGGAGAAGCCATGACGAGAATTTCACGCCATCCGCAGGTTCTTGGAATACTGACCACGCCCAAAGGGGAATTCCAGCGTTTTGGAGAACTCGTCGTCCTGTTTTAACAGTTTTATTTATAATTCAGCCATTCTGCACTCCATCTGCGGTAATATTCACATTTCATCTTTGACCAAGTTGCACCTTCACCCCTAATCGTGCGTCTTCCACTTCCGCCTCTTCCGTTGCCGCGCAACGGTCTTCTGAGGTAAGGGAGGTCGCACGAAGGATTTGGTTGGAAGGAATGAGTGATGGAGCGAAGGATGAAGGAAGCAGGTAGGAGGCAGGGGGGTGTTCCGTCAGCAAGCAGCTAGTTACCCTCGCCAGAGGAGAGGTTTTTCCATTTGAATCCGTTTGTTTGTTATTTGGCAAAAAAAAACAAAAAAAATTTGCAAGTGTGTTGGTCACTCCGGTTTGTGTGTGTGTTTGATTGTCCGCTCACTTATACTTGCGTACAGGTCACAATTTTAAACCGATCTTCACGAAACTTCACCAAATGGTAGAGTTCGTGGTCCGACAAAATCCGATATATTTTTGGGGTCAAAAGGTCAAAAGGTCAACATAGGCCAGAGGTCAACCACATTTTTTCAAATTTCTAAAATCCTCAATTTTCATCCGATTGACTTGAAATTTGAATAGGATATACACATCAGGTAACTGAATTCAACCACCAACTATTTTGAGATCAGCATAGGCCAAAACGTCAACATAGGCCAAAGGTCAACAACAATTTCTAATTTCTAAAATCCTCAATTTTCATCCGATTGACTTGACATTTGAATAGGATTTACATATCAGCTAACTGAATTCAACCACCAACTATTTGTGAGGTCAAATGGATGTTCTACTGAGTGCCATTCTGCTTTCTTCTCTTTTGCCAAGTGTCACTCTATGAGTGATTTTTCATTTATTACTTGCCGGAAAATATTCCGGCAAGTATGTTGATCTGTTGGTTTGTTTGTCTGTCTGTCTGTTTATACGCAGTACTACGTCTACACCGTTGCACGTAGAATCGCCAAACTTTACACACATATTTGTCTTGCCCTGGAATAGACTGTGCCTAATTTTTAACTCTCTCGGCCGAAGTCCTCCATTATGACGTCATAATTTGATAATTTGACAAGTACAAAACTTCATCCAATCAAGATGCAATTTCCTGAGCGACATGACGGCATAAAATTGTAGAGAAAAAAAAGAACGATGACTTCATCGGTCATGTGGTTCGGCCGCCATCTTGAGAAAACCGAAAAACTTTGCACCTCTATATCTCCGAAAGTGCTGAATAGAAAACATTGAGACATGGCTCATTGTAAAGAACTCTCGATGGGGAATAAAATATGTTAATGATGATCTCATCAGTCACGTGGTTCGGCCGCCATATTTGTCCAAAATGGCCGATAAAAAAAAGTATATTCCGGCAAGTCCTCGGTCTCTGACCGATTTTTCATCTGTTTGTCTGTCTGTTTGTGCGCAATACGTCTACGCCATTGCACATAGAATCGCCAAACTTTACACACATATTTTGTCTTGCGCTGGAATAGACTGTGCCCAATTTTTAACTCTCTCGGCCCAAGGCCTCCATTATGACGTCATAATTCGACAATTCGACAAGTACAAAACTTCATCCAATCAAGATGCAATTTATTGAGCGACATGACGGCATAAACTGGTGGAGAAAAAAAATGATGATGACGTCATCGGTCACGTGGTTTGGCCGCCATCTTGGAAAAACCGAAAAACTTTGCACCTCTATATCTCCGAAAGTGCTGAATAGAAAAAATTGAGACATGGCTCATTGTAAAGAACTCTCCATGGGGAATAAAATATGTAAATGATGATGTCATTGGTGCCTCCATTATGATGTCATAATTCGACAAGTACAAAACTTCATCCGATCAAGATGCAATTTCTTGAACACCATGTTGGCGTAAACTGGTGGAGAAAAAAAAAATGATGACGTCATCAGTCGCGTTGTTCGGCCGCCATCTTGGAAAAACCAAAAAACTTTGCACCTCTATATCTCCAAAAGTGCTGAATAGAAAAAATTGAGACATGGCTCATTGTAAAGAACTCTCAATGGGGAATAAAATATGTTAATGATGATGTCATATTTGCCTCCATTATGACGTCATAATTCGACAAGTACAAAACTTCATCCGATCAAGATGAAATTTATTGAGCATCATCAAGGAATAAATTAGTTTAGAAAACAAATAATGATGACGTCATCGGTCACGTGGTTCGGCCGTTATATTTGTCCAAAATGGCCGATAAAAAGTACATTCTGGCAAGTCCTCGGTCTCTGACCGATTTTTCATCTCTTTGTCTGTCTGTCTGTTTGTGCGCAGCACTACGTCTACATCGTTGCACCTAGAATCGCCAAATTTTACACACATAATTGTCTTGCCCTGGAATAGACTGTGCCCAATTTTTCAATCTCTCGGCCCATGGCCTCCATTATGACGTCATAATTTGATAATTCGACACAAGTACAAAACTTCAACCAATCAAGATGCAATTTCTTGAGCGTCATCTAGGGATAAATTGGTGGTGAAAAAAAAGAATGACGTCATCGGTCATGTGGTTCGGCCGCTATATTTGTTTTAACACAAAAGCTTTGGAAACCACTAAAGACCCGTTTTCTCCAAAACCGCTAAACAGATCGAGGCAAGACATGACACCCATGATCACATGCCCATAATGAACAAAACATTGCGTGACCATGACGCCATTGGTCACATGGTTTTGCAGCTGTGATTTTTTGAAGAATAAAACTTTAAAAAGCCACTCCTCCAGAACAGCTGAACAGATGGAATAGAAAATTCAAACATATGTTCACCATGCCTTGCGTATCCCATACTGCCCTTGAATAATTCATACGTCACATGGTTTGGTGGTCATGTTGGATTGAACGAAAATCTTAAAATAATTATATCTCTTGAACCGCTTCATTGATCGATGTGACATCAAAATGATGTAGCAGTCGTAAAGCAGAACACGTGTTTAAAATTTCAATATGATTGGTCTTACCGTCTGGCAGTCAGAAGTTGTTATTGTTTGAAGAAGAAGCACCGCTACGGTATTATCTTCTCCAGCCATGTGAGTTTTCAATTTGTCTATTAGTTATGTACTGTGTGAAGTCAGTGGCATCCTGTCTATTAATTACGTGTCTATTAATTATGTACTATCGGAATGTACCTTTCGACACTTTGGACTGCTGAGACCCATTGGACCTTTGAAGAATCTTTAAGGGCCCTCAAGACCCTTAAAACCACCAAGACTACAACATACCCCGAAGATCCTTAAATACCATGAAGAACCAAAGAACCCCAAGGACCCAAAATACCCTGAGGACTCAGAAGACCCAAAATACCCCATGGACCCAAAAATACACTGAAGACTCCGAAAACCCAAAAGACCCCGAGGACTCAAAACACCCAAATGACCCCAAATACCCAGTAGACCCAGAGGACCCAAAAGAACCATAGGACCCTGGTGACCCAAAAAACTCCGAGGATGCAAAAGACCCGGGGACAGCCTCATTAAAAAAAAAAAGATTTTTAATGCAACACCGAATCCAGTTTTACAAAGAGGACGTAATGTGTCACGTGTGTCTGATGAAAGTGGGGTTGTACAAAATAATGAAAGAATGTACAAAAACACCCCTCAAAATACACCTCACAAATACGTCCTGGTGAGTGTCTGCAATCTCTGATTGCTCTTTTGTTTGTTTCTGTGTACGACATCCTGCGAGCCTGTGATACAACCATAACGAAAACCCTCACGGAAAATACGTGCTTGGTTGCCGTTATAAACACGGTGGGTTATAAAGGTTCTTCTTCATTTTTGATGAACGGACAGACAGACAAAGCCAAATATTGAAGCGGCTTCACCGCTTAAAAATTATGTCAATGCGCGGTCTCTGCGCATGTGCGATCGAAATGAATCCAAAGCCAAAATGCGATAAACGACAAACTTGTCTTTCTATTCATGTTCCGATTCGTGTTCAAAATATAACATCTAATTCAAATAAGTTGTTCTTTGATCATAAACTGAACAGACGGATGGACGGACATGAAGTAATTGCTTAACCCCACTTTTCGCTTCACTGGGTACTTAAAGAATTCTCATGTCCGGATCTGGATCTTCACCAAAATCGAATCAATTCGTCCTTGTCCGACACCCGACCTGTCCACCAAGTTTCGTCCGAAGCCATCTACAAGTTTTTGAGATATCCTGCTCACAGACAGACATGGGCGAAAACACAATCTCCATTCACCTTTGGTGGCTGAGGTAAATAACTGCAATACGTTTGTTTCTGCACCGTACCGTGTGGTCCTGAATCTAATAGAATATGGAAAGCGGAAAATAATTCAGTGAACGCCACTTAAGCTGTCCAGGTGATGCTTTATTTTATTTTTGAAAGGTTTACTTGCCAGGTGTACATTTCAGGGGTTCCAGTTTCTCTTGTGTTTTGGCCATTTGAAGAGATCCGTTGTGACTCAAGTCGAGAACGATGCGTCTCCACCTGCCATGCCAAACCTTCTAACCATTCCAGGTGGGATTACCTCAAATTGGCCTCTGTTTCCAGTATCCCCACCACAATTCATGTCTCCAGTCCTGCAATTAATTATTGTTTTAAATAATTAAAAATTAAATATATATATTTATAAAATCGATCTTACAATTTGCCCCTGATGCCCTACATAGAACATATTAATAACATGTGAAAACAGGAATTTCTATCAATCATCTGCTTCAGGAAAGGTGTGTGTGCGTGTTTAATGGTAATAATGCAAATTTATATGGTTCGTCTGCTTGAGATGCAAACAATCTCACTGCAAGAACAAGAATATATCTGTATTTGGAATTATGAATATGTATATTAAATGGATATTGATAAACCACTCCCCACATGTCACCGCATTGTTCCACTGGATTTATATTTTGGAAAGTCCATTGCAATGGAAGGAGAGTGGAGGGTGAGGCAGGGACTCAAATACAGCAAAGTGGCTCACCTCTTCACCAACACGCCATTTTGTTCTGTAAATGAATTTACTTCTTCCTTCCTTACGCTGCTAAGCCTGGTGTTGGCTTAGCGGTTAGGGTGCCTGCTTGGGATCCTAGAATATTGGCTTCGGATTAAACACCAAGGGGGTTGACTCAGCCTGTCATCCTTCCGAGGTCGACAAATTGAGTACCAGCTCACTGGTAATTCCCCGTGTGTCGCAAGAGGCGACTAACAGGGTTGGTGGCAGGAAGGGCATCCGGCTGTAAAACATTGCTTCAAAAAGGGGACCACGGTGCCCAAAAAAAGGCCAACCCCTGCTCTGCGGGGGGAAATGGCCTCTAAAGGCGGTTCCTTCCTCACGCTGCTGCACATTGATTGATGGATCAATGTTGTCGACGCAGAAGCAAGTTCTGCAAATCCTGGTGGCACATGGAGTCCAATGAGGCTCCATCGAATCGGACGAATGGC
This sequence comes from Myxine glutinosa, assembly GCF_964187855.1. Taxonomy (NCBI): domain Eukaryota; kingdom Metazoa; phylum Chordata; class Myxini; order Myxiniformes; family Myxinidae; genus Myxine; species Myxine glutinosa. The sequence continues at coordinate 135,963,412 of NC_136269.1, forward strand.
AACTAAGGCATAGTAACCCTGCTGGCGTCTGGATTGAGCAGAAGAAGCATGCACGCATTGGGACGACTTGGGAAAGGTGAGTGAGATATTCCAGATGGTGTCTCTCCAGCAGTCGTGCGATTCAGACCTACTTCCTGATTCTCCTAAAAAAGCAACGATAGCAACGCATTCCCAACAGCATGCCGATAACGACTTCAGGAGATTCCACCAAACAGCGGCCAGCTGTCATCTCCTTCAGGCTGCAGACTCGTTAGAGCCGTTTGCTTAAAAAGAAAAAGCCTCCGACAAGAAACGGAACGTTAATTTGTAACACCCTTGAGCAGAGTCTTTGCAAAGGTGGAGAAGAACACAGGTGTTGATGGCATGAGGAGCAAAAAGTAAAAGGCCGGAGAGATGACGACGGTCCACGTGTCCTAATGAATTCTGTCCAAGACGTTTCCATCTTCACCTTCAGGACCTCCTTTAACGACTGCCGGTGTTTCTGAAGGAACTTGATCCTCCACCGATGGGGATCCGTCTCGCCAATTAGGATTGCTTGGGTTCCCATTGGCAGGTGAGGTGGAGAGACCCATTAGAGTTTCTGTGCACAACGCCAGAGACGGTGACGGTGGGTTGTTCGGCCTGTGGCACTCGGAGGGCTGTGTAGGCTGGCACGGGTCGGTGATCGAGTACGGCGGAGGTTCGTCCATCGGGCTCGGGAGAAACAACGAGCCTGGCGCCAGGCAATCCTCGTATCTACGGAGAGGGCCAAGTGCAGTAACGAAAGCAATTTGAAGAACGTTATCCAAATATACACATCATGTATCAACACTTGAAATGTCATCTGGACTTGTTTATCCTCACAACTACGCTTGAATGTCTTTGACAAAAATGAGACGTCCGTACAATGGGCTCACCCATACGGTGGGAATCCCACGGGCATGGAGGTGTATCGTTGCGATCGGTGCAGCCGTTAGTGCGGTACCCGGGAAAATAACGTTAGGCGGGAGTCCAAACCTGAAAATGCTGGAGACCAAAGCTGAAATTGGAAAAAACAATATGGCCTATTTTACTCCAGGAGATCCCAGGATTACCCACCCAAAATATCGTTGTGATCGGTTCAGGCGTTTTTGCGGTACCCGGGACAATAAGGTTAGGCGGGAGTCTAAACCTGAAAATGCTGGAGACCAAAGCTGAAATTTCAAAAACAATATAGCCTATTTTACTCCAGGAGATCCCAGGATTACCCACCCAAAATATCGTTGCGATCGGTTCAGCCGTTTTTGCGGAACCTGGGAACGGACGGACGGACGGACAGACATTTGGTGAATTATAGGAAGATTGCTTTAAAATGCGTTCTCCAGCTTTGGGCACACACTTGTTTCATCCGATCGTAAGCCTTCGGTGTGGAATTAGGACGTGCACACAGCCAGTGAAGGGAATCTTGAGAGCTTCACTCACCACAATATTCTTGCCCCCAAGATGTTTGATCTTTAACACAGATATCCTTGACAAGCGATCACCACCACTGTGCAGCAATAGTCTAGACATGAAAACCGGCTTGACCTACTAGTTGACCAAGAAACAAGTGGTCATGGGGATTGATTACCAACTCGAAAAACACAAATCCTAAAAGGTCACATGTCATGCCTCTTGCCATTAGGAACATATGGCATCTGGCACGACTTTGAGAAACACTCCACCTGCCGATGCCAAAGTGACCGCGCTCGGAGCCATCAGGATGGGAATCGTGCCCGCGCTCACAAACATATCACAGTGAGCGATAAATCTTTGGAATGAAAATGAGTGATTACAAAAATGTCTGCTGGAAATACAATACAGTAATGAGTGATTACAAAAATGTCTGCTGGAAATACAATACAGTAATGAGTGATTACAAAAATGTCTGCTGGAATTACAATACAGGAATGAGTGATTACAAAAACGTCTGCTGGAAATACAATACAGTAATGATGGGGTAATAGTCAACCTCTGTGTTGTATAAAACGTGTGTGGGGTGAGTGAGTATCGTGTTCGAATTTTAATGATGTAAAAAAAAATTCGAGTATTTGAGCTACATTTGTTACGGATTCGTCACTTCCGTTGTTGTGGTTTTCATCCACTGTAAACATTTTTGATTCCATGTACTATTATTGTTGTCGTTTAAGGGAGATAGAGGTTACTATTTTCAAAAGGTAAAAAAAGTCAATGTTTTAAATGAAACCGGAACCAGACGACGACGAAGAGGAAGAGAAGGAGGAGAAGGCGGAGCGTGTGAGTCGGGGAAGAAGCCTAGCTGCTTCGAGGTCTGGAGCAAACGTTGACGAACGGAGGTCACTAGTGAACTTCGGGTTTCCCGGGAAAGGGATTCTTGCGACAGAGTTGTTATCGCTGTGACAGATCAACCTGCGTGTCAGGTTTTGGCGGTTGATTCCGAGGAGAATCATCGTCGTGCCGTTACGCCTCGAGAACGGGCCGTCGGCCATTTTGACTCGCGCGCTGCGCAAGGTTTTTCGCTTCACTTCAACCATTTTCACCGCACCCAGACGTTTATCTGGTGTGTGTGTGTGTAACGTCGATTTTGAAGGTAAATCTGCGGTTCGCCGGTTTGGAGCCGTGAAACGTCCATACCCGAGGGTGTGATTTCCCAGTCGCCTGGAGGGCGCCTTTGGATTTCCCTGTCACCTTGAGGGCACCTTTGCGCAGCTTTGGCCACGTGACTGTGACTGTCATCCAAACGGGATTCTGGTCTCGATTCGACATCGTTCTGACGATTACTGGAGCGGATCGACTTTGGCTTGAAGCCGGAAGCAACTTTGGCTTGAAGCCGGGAAGGAGACATTGGGGAATGTTCTTCTTTTCGCTCACTTGGAGCACAGTGAGTTATATTGTACGAACCTGATGGTACCATCATAGGAAATATATATTGGTTGTTGGAGCACAGTGAGATTACTATTGTTGTACTGTTATTCTTGTGTGATCTTAATACAATATTTGTTTGTTGGTAACAATTGGTGTGGCTTCACCATTGATCTTTGACATACAGAATAACACATCTTTCTGCCGTGACTCCTCTCGGGGCTCGGAGGTAAACCGTGACCAGGGGGTTTGGGGAGGAGCACATAACACATTGTATAACTACATAAAAATATTAAATTTGTTACAATCTGAATTTATTAACTGTCTGATATACTCAAGAGAGTAACCCCATCTATATATATATATATATCTCTCTATATCTATATCTATCTCTTACTCTCTTACTTACTCTCTCTTACTTACTCTCTCTTACTTACTCTCTCTTACTTACTCTCTTTCTCTTTCTCTTTCTCTTTCTCTCTTTCTCTCCCTCCCTCTCGATCTCTCTCCCTCTCTCTCTCGATCTCTCTCCCTCTCTCTCTCGATCTCTCTCCCTCTCTCTCTCGATCTCTCTCCCTCCCTGTCGATCTCTCTCCCTCCCTCTCGATCTCTCTCCCTCCCTCTCGATCTCTCTCCCTCCCTCTCGATCTCTCTCCCTCCCTCTCGATCTCTCTCCCTCCCCCTCGATCTCTGTCCCTCCCTCTCCCTCTCGATCTCTCTCCCTCCCTCTCTCCCTCTCGATCTCTCTTCCTCCCTCTCTCCCTCTCTCTCCCTCTCTCTCCCTCTCTCTCCCTCTCTCTCCCTCCCTCTCTCCCTCTCGATCTCTCTCCCTCCCTCCCTCTCTCCCTCTCGATCTCTCTCCTCCCTCCCTCCCTCTCTCTCTCTCCCTCTCGATCTCTCTCCCTCCCTCTCTCCCTCCCTCCCTCTCTCCCTCTCGATCTCTCTTCCTCCCTCTCTCCCTCTCGATCTCTCTCCTCCCTCCCTCCCTCTCGATCTCTCTCCCTCTCTTTCTCCTTTTCTCCCTCTCCCTATCCAAGACCTTTAAAAAGTGTGTGCCTGATAATACAGCGTTCCTATAAGCTATCAGCATATTTTCCAGATTATGGAGTTATCGTGTCCTCCACGCACCCCACTCCATCCTGGAAAATAAATGTCTACATGCCACTACCCTACATAAGACCTTTCGCTGAGGTATAGGTCATCATTGTACATCAAGCGTGATTGATTAACTCTTCATATATATATATATATATATATATATATATATATATATATATATATATATATAGATATATATATATATTAATTTTTTCAAGTGTATGTGCATTTGTACATTATTCTTTCATGGTTAGCACCTCGAGGCCCATAATTTTGGGTGTTTATACTTCTTATTTTGGGTAAGGTTGTAAGCTACCACGCGTTGGCCTTGACATCCGTTTTGAAGCCAAAGGCCACTATAATGTGTATATTGGGGTGTGAGGTCAGGCATTATTGCCACTGGCATGCAGGCAAAAGGTGACCTCAATGAGGCCAATATCTCCATAGATTGTCAATGTCCAACACGGCCAAAAATCACCACCAGAAATAGCTAAGCCAGCTGGGCAACGCTGAGTAGTCTCTGCTAGTATAGAGTAGCCTGAAAAGGTATTCACCCCCTCCAAAGTTTTCACATTTTGATACCACCTGAGCTTATTTCATGATGCTTTCAAATCAAACTCAATATATAGTCTTCATAAACTACTCCAAAGTGATAAAGGTAAAAAATGTAGATAAAATGTGAATACGTGGGATTAGCCGAGAAAATCAGATGATTCTTAGGTGCATTTGTATTCAACCCCTTTGCCTAATTAACCGTAAATCACTTCAAGAGAAAATTATTTGTTTGAAAGGTTACGAAATAAGTGTGTAATAGGTTTCATCTGTATGTAATCAGTGGTTTAACTTAAAAAAAATATGCCCTACTTGTCGAAGGAGTTTAAATCTGAAACTCACTTGCTCACCCAACAAGGCAAACATGAAGACCAAGGAGCTTTTCAAAGAAGTCTGACATAAAGTGGTGGAGAAGCACCATTCAGGAGAGGGTTATAAGATGATTTCAAAGTCAGTCATTATCCCTTTGAGTATGGTGAAATCCATCATTAAGAAGTAGAAGACGTATCTTCTACTTCTACCGAGACCTACCCATACCACCCACCCAGACCTACCCATACCACCCACCCAGACCTACCCATACCACCCACCCAGACTCTACCCAGATCAGGTCGCCCATCCAAACTCAGCAGCTGGGCAAACAGGAAACTGGTTCGGGATGTCACTGTAAATCCAACAATGGCTGAAAGATCTACAAGGCTCTATGTCCAAGATGGGGGTCAGTGTTCATCAATCAACAATATCCCATTCCCTTCACAAAGCTAGCATCTATTATAGACAGGTGGTATTAAAGAAGCCATTATTGAAAAATACGTATCTAAAAGCTCATGACATAGAGTTTGTGAAAAGTATCTTGATGAAACTGCAGGCATGTGGAGAAAAGTTTTGCGGTCAGACGAGACAAAAATTGAACTTTTTGGTCTCAATTCAAAGTGTTATGTCTGGTGCAAGCCTAACACTGCAAATCACCCAGTCAACACCATCCCGACTGTCAAGCATGGTGGTGACAGCATCATGTTATGGGGCTGCTTTTCCTCAGCAGGGACTGGCAAAGCTTGTCTGGATAGAAGGGACAATGGACGGTGTGAAGTGCAGGAGAATCCTTGATGAAAACCTGCTTGAGTCAGTGATGAATCTGAAACTGGGTAGGAGATTCACATTTCAGAAGGACAATGATCTGAAGCACAAAGCTAAAGCCACACTGAAGTGGCTGGATAAGAAGAAAATAAATGTTCTTGAGTTGAAAATGCCCAGTCAAAGTCCTAACTTGAACCCAATTGAACATTTATGGTGAGACTTGAAGATTGCAGTCCATCGACGATCCCCATCAAGCTTGGCAGAACTAGAGCAATTTTCACACATAGAATGGGCAAATATTTCACCAGCCCACTGTACAAATCTGGTAGCGACCTGTACGACCCATAAAGACTCGTAGTAGTCATTGTTGCAAAAGGTGCTTCCATCAAGTACTGACCTAAGGGGCTGAATACTTTTACAACCAGTGAATTTTGATTTGGACATCTTGTTTTATAGGTATTCCTGACACGTAACCTTCTTCGACTATAGCAGTGATCTCTTCGGTTATGAATAAAAAGTTCATTTTGAAAATTTGTTTCTACATAATTCATCTAAATGTGGCATTATTGGTAGGGGTGAATAATTATGCAGACCACTGTATGTATGATTGATATATATACGTATATATATATATATTGTTGCGGATATGAGGATTGTGTTTTTTTATTGTGTTGTATTGTATAGTAAATTGTTGTAAATATCACCCTCTGTAAAATGTAATGATTCCTTGTAAATACCTCCGTAGTGTAAAGGTAAAAAGGGCGTCTCGGTAATTAGTCCATAAAGCATACACGTCAGCCAATCATAGAATACCCCTGTTCGATAGCTTATATCTTATTATGTGTTTTAGAGTAAGGCCTTGTCTTCCATTAGAATGACACTCCATTGCACCGAATTGTCCATTAAGAATAGCTCCCCTTCAATAATTCCATTTCCCAGCCAAACTCTCCATCTGTAGGTAAAGCAGTTCACAAGCATGGGGTGCACGCCCTCTCAATTCGCTGCTATAGTGAAAATGTGCTCCGTGCTCTGTTTGAACAGGAGGGGCGGGGTCGCCAGGGAGAGGCAAGCCCAGGGCGCGCCACGAAGGGCGGGGCTGTGCAGCCCCATGCCCAAATAAGGAAACAAGCCCGTGGCTCACCATGAGGGGCGTGCCGTCGGCGCGATGCCCAAATAAGGAGACATGCCCGTGGGATTACGATACAAGGTCACGAAACAGAGCACGGGGAAGAGGGCGGTACCGAAACCGAAGAGGGCGGGTCAGACCCGCGCTAACGGTATGCGAGAAGGGTGCAAAGAGGCAGATGAGCTGGAGAGAAGTGAGAGAAAGGCTGAGCTGAGCTGCGTGGAGAGGTACACTAAAAGGAAGGGTCCAAGAGAAAGCCGAGGAGCTTTTACGAAGCAAGCTACACGAGAGATACAGCCGAGGAGTGCAGCTCCGTTTCAACCAGCCGCGTGAAGCCCTGACGGTGTGCGCTGTAAAGCGGATTTACAAGGCGCTGCCGGCTTCTCGCTTCCCGCCCGGAGTGGACCTGCTCGCTGTGCCCTGTGATCCCACCTGCTCATCCTTTCCAGCCATTCCTGCCCGCAAGTTCCCCATTTTGCCTACGTGAGTTTGTTATGTTTGTTCTGTCCTGGGTAGTAACTAAGTCTGTATAAGCTAGTAATTTTCACTGTGTCACCTGCGTCTCATGTCCCCTGTAAATAATCGTGACTGCTCTTTTTGCTTATGTGTGTAAATAATAAATCCCGTTACTCTTCTGTACGTCTTCTTCCTCTTTGCATTCGGTCGCTTTAGAGTTTTCCCGATTGAGTAGCTGTGGCGCGATACGGCCAACGTTTGGGTAAATCGGGTTTTAGTCAGGGAACAATTGTTCGGCCGCGGTTACACCACCGCTCGGTAAAAATAACATCTAATCCGCGGACCGTAACAATATATATATAATATATATATATATATATATATATATATAATATATATTTTATATATATATATATATAATATATATTTTATATATATATATATATAATATATATTATATATACGTATATATATATATATATATATATATATATATATATATATATTGTTGCGGATCTCGGGTTCATCGACGTACTAAGGGGGGGGTTAAGCCCTGCTCCCCCTCGAACTCCGAGTCGACGAGGCCGCCACCCACACTACACTCATGGTGGACGGATTACTAAGCAATTCCAGCCGCCGAGCCCGGAGCTACGCGTGGAAGGGTTAACGGTCACGACCCGAGTACCTTCGACACACGCAGCTGTGAGAGCAGGGACTGAACCTCGCACGAGTCACACTGGTACTGGACGCCCGAGCGGTTGTGCGTCACGTAACTCATGCCATTAACACTATTGAACCCGATGGAGCAGTTTTAATTCGGGCAATGCGAGGCCAATGTTGAAAGCACGATGACGGCCAGGTTGTAAACCAAACCACAGGATTTATTTACAATGTACAGTATTCACAGAAAAAGGGACACAGGGAAGAATCTTAGCGGCCTTACCTAGAATCCCAGACAAGGGCCCTCAGATTCGTTCGGGGAAGGGAAGGAAGAGGGTAATGCGCACAAAGCGTGGCCGCTTCATGCCGTTTTCCTGGACGGGCTCGTTGGACGGAAACCGCCAAGGATCGCTCCAACCTGGGACACCACAGCCGGGGATGTTCGCGGTAGGGGCGTTGATCAAGGACGTGCACGTAGCAAGTCGTAGCAGGAATCCGAGGAGCGTATCTCAGGGTCAGCGAAGCAAAGAGAGTCTCAGAGTCAGCGAGGCAGAGAGAGTTTGGATCGCCTGCAAGAGAGCATCAGCCAGCATCTGCAAGAGAGAGAGAGCAGGGGGTCCGGGCCGGGTTTTATAGCCCCCCCGACACCCCACCCGAACGTTCCATGGGCCTCCATTGGCCGCCTGGGGTCACGTGTCGTGACAGCCCCTTCTTGGTCACCCTCGGCCACTCCCTTCAGCTCCCATTGGCTGTTCGCTGCTCACTGGCCATGCCCTCCAGCTCCTCCATCGGGCCTGCAAGGCCTGGCCTAGGCCCATGACGAGGCATTTTAGGCTGCAATGAGGCCTACCATTCCCCTGCCTGCCTCAACGCATACTAACACTGGGCTGGGGGCCACTACTTCACATTTAATAAGAAATAACTAACTATGCGAGGCTACATGTTGTGGTATAACTAACTATGGGGGGGGGGGGTTTGCCTTTATTTACAAAACCGCAACACGACCCCCCTCTCCGACCAGACCCATCCCGAGTCGACCTCAGGCGGAACGACCGGTAGAGTCTGTTTTCAATTTTTACCTTTAGCATTAGTGTGACACATAGATGTAATCCCTCTAACATTTAACTCTAGCCCCTGTGTGCGACATCATTTACTCTAGATATGTCCCTCCTAATGTGTTGAGCAGCTATCTAACAGACTCACACCCACAACTGTTCACGCATTTCCGGAATTTTTGAACTAAACACATAGCCGGTGGGCAACATTCTTATATTTACATGCACAAAACTTAACCTTTATTTACAACACTACGACCCAGGACCTGGACTTGAGGGAAGAAATGGAGGAAGGAAATGGAGGCACTTGCTGCTTGTATCATCTTCTCGTGGCTTCTTGTGGTGTGCGGGCTAACAAAAACCGGTTGGCCCTGACCGGCATACAGGCCATTTGAAGATCAGGGCCATCTAAATCTTCACAATTACACACATGGATCACTTTCTTTATGCACAAGCAGGGCCACTTGACACGTGGTCCAAATGCGTGACATCAGTGCCACTCAACAGGTGATCCATGTGTGTGTGGTGCCAGTGCCACCCAACAGGTGGTTCGAAGGTTGGCCCAAATGCCAAAGCAGCCAAGAGCTGCCACAGCAGAGGTGCGGGGCCACAAGGCTTGTGGTCCATAAGTGTAAGATGAAGAGATGTTTGGTAGCAGGATGCTGCAACAGGTGGGCCTCCAAATGGTCCTGGGTGGGGAGGAAGACCAGGCGCAACAAGCACACAGAAAAGCAAAAAGTGGCACACAAAAAACAAGGTGACCAGGCACCACCATACCTGGTGCGGTGAGAGGAATGCGGCAGAGTGAGCGGAGCAAGCTCGTCCCTAACCGTACATACCCCCCCCCCCCAAAGTTGGCTACACTACCCTAGCCCCCCTTGTATTTAGAATTCGTCTCTACATCTTGTCTCCCATATCTCCCTCTAATGCCAAATTCATCCCCAAATTCCTCCCAGGTTCTCCCAGGAAGGAACGGATGGAATAAAGCAATGTTTCACTCATGTCGTGATGCATCTTACTTCCCAAACAACTTACAGAGCCTCTCGGTGTGAAGTTCGTCCTCCGTGGTGAATGGTTGTGGATGGTGTGAAGGGGTCTCACATCCTAACTACACTAACAACATTACTCTTTTTAATCTCCCCGGGTTTGTACCCTGCCAATCGGCCTTCTTTAAACTATGTGGTTCTAAGAACCCGAATTCCCATTGCACACACTGTGGTGCCCTCCTGAATTTGGGTCTCACCCAACAAATTTTCTCCGTGTGCCCTCGCACAATTTCGGGGCTGGGTCGTGTGGCTCTACCAGCGGGTCTGCCTACCTGCGCTCCTCCGTCACTGGAGCTGCCTCCTGAGCTTGCCTGCTCCTTTCACTAACCTACCTGGGGAAGGCCCTCCCTGGCGCTTACTCCCTCGATGCCCACCTCGGCATTGGGCAACCCAGTCCTTTCCTTGGATCCTCGGGCCCCACTCACACTAACCTAACTGGCCCCCAGAGCCTACCTGCAGCCTTACCTGGCCGACGAGCTCCCAGTGACGGAGTGCCTCAACAACCATAACTACTAATTAAAACACACGCCCAGCCATTTCACCGCCTCTTGCACCTCACAAAACACTACATTCCACCATCAGCACCACAGGTGTCAATATGCATGCAATTTACCTGCACCCTCTACCTAACTTTAAACTACCCACCCGGGCTTTCGTGAATGGGTTCCACTCCCCCCCATCCAATCCTTTGCACCATGCATTCCACACCAATTATTTCCACACCATGCATTCCACACCATACATTCCACACCTTTTATTCTCACACCTCAACACAATTCCATTTATTCTCAAACACAATTCCTCAAACACACAGCATCATCTATCTAACTAATTTCCCCGACAACTCGTGCTTCCCCGTCGTCCCTTTAAACTATACACACCATTTTCTTTAACAACCACTAAACTCTCTACGTCCCCTCTACAGTTCATGTCACTACTTAATTCTTGTCCCTATTGTCGCTCTTCGGGCATAATCGAATAAGGTATTCACCCCCTCGCTCTTCAGTCGCTCTTCGGTTATCATAATCCGGGCTAGTTATCCTAGCCCTCCCTCGGCTAGTTCCGGTGCCCCATGGAGGCAACCATTGCTGGCCCCTCCATGGGCCTAACACTGCCATCCCCCTAAACTAGTGCTCATGCCCCCCCCCCCCCCCCCATGTCATCCCGGTGCGTACACAAACTTTGTACATACTCCATAACTTCCTCCCTTAATTCACTCCCTGTCTCTCCTTGTGTCTTTGTAATTTCAATTATTCCTTCCTCTACCTCCTTTATTTAAAAAGCCTACCGGAAGCAGGACATCAAGCACTATGGCTGATAACACCAACTAGGATAGCAACATCGAAGCAGGCAGGTCCATGGGGCCATGCCCAGGAGGAGCCGCCATTGGTCAGGGTTTTGATTGACGGGACGGACTGTAGGGAGCAACTCGCTGATTGGTGAAGGAGTCATGGTTGACGTCAGAGAGCGGCGTGTAAAGTAGTTGGGGTGGCGGTTTTCTTCTTCTCATGCTGGAGACGACAGTGCACGGTCACAATTCTCTCTTGCTCCCTTCTCGTCTGGATGCCATAGAGAACAGTCGTGGTTGCTCCTCTCCTCCCCCTTCTTGGTTTTGGTTCTGGCAGTAAAAGGTGTGTGCCTCTTCTCCTCGTTCCCCTGTTCGTGTGGCGTCTGGGCATTGAGAGCGAACATTCCCTCTTGCGCCTTCTCGTTCTGGATGTTAAAGCTAACGGTTGTGCTTGCTCTCTGCACGGGGAGGCTTCATCATAAACGCCCGCGTCCCGAGACTTTGCTGGTGGTCGTGAAGAGGCGGAAGAGCCGCGGATGGAGAGCTGCAGTTTTCCAGGCAGGAACGATGCGTGGATGAGCGCTGCTGGCTCCCTGTAGTGCGAGACACAGCGAGGCACAGGTTCCCACCAACGAACGGTTGGTTCCTGCCAACGAGTGAGCGGTTCCCGCCGACGCACCGGGCGATTTTGACGACCCCTGACAAGACCCCACCAGTGATCAGTTAAGTGCACTAAATAACCACACATATTATTTTATATAACGTTATTTTATCCTTTGTCTGTGTGCAAGTCTGTTTGTGGGGACGTCCTGTTTAGGAATTTAGTTGATCGTGCATTTTCTTTGTACCAGCATTTATTTAAATAAACCTGTTATTTTTGTATATTTTAAATCCGTTTTCATTTGAGTTTATTTGTTGCAAAGTTTGGAGACTGCCGGTGGGATCGACAAGGTAAGGCTCCGGTCCTTCCCCTCCCTCTTGCTTCCCCATGCGTATTCTCTGCCATTTGAACTGAACGCTTCAGAGTTAAAGCTCGCTTGGCCATCTGTGCTACCCTAAGGTAATCACCAAGGGTAGTCACATGACAATATGTATATTCTCCGACATAAACAACAAATGTGTGTCTGCATATATATAGAATTGTTGATGTAATTGTTGAAGGACTGACTGTTACAGCGTTCATCCCAAGTGCCTTTTTGGCACGAGGGATGTGAAGGACACCTGATTGCGAGTTTCCACATAATGTAATTGCCTCGTGCAATTACCATGCAGCACCCTACAACGAATGCACCGTTAGGTTTTTAGAGGTGACACTTGCTTTTAGAGGTGACACACCGTTCGGCTTGCTGAGCAAATTAAACATGGTCTGTCCAAGACGCCAGCATGTGGACCATCCAAAAAACACAGACTACATTATTTATTGAGGAAGCATCCCAAAATGCAAAGCGCATCCGCATTATATAGTACAGTACTCAAAATATACTTGACCAAAACAGCTAGAAAATGTATATATAAGTGTACATTTTATGAATTTGTTTTCTCCATATTCTCATAATAAAGCAAGCAAAAGGTTTGTTGAAAAAAAGCTCAATTCGTAAAACAAGTTATGACCTAGACAGACGAACTAAAGCTCAATGGTAAATAAATAAAGGATCACGGAAGTGATGAATAAAATGGGGCGTCTCGTGTTGGACGAGCTATCATTATGTACCATTTTCATAATCGGTTACCTAATCGGAAGGGGTGAACATGATGGGTGAGCTCAATTTGGTATGAGTCAAAAAGTTCCATCTCTATTTCCAAGTGGAGGGAAGGTGAGAGAGGAGGAGGGGTGTGAGGTAAGAGTGGTGGGCCAGTGAGAGGAGGAGGGAGGGAGATTAGTGGGGAGAAGAGTAGAAGGAAGGAGGGTGGCAGGGTCTCTCCGAAAAGACCGACTGGACAACCCTCCCATCCACTTTCTGAATAATCCTCTCCAAGAAGTTCTGTCACTCAAGCTTTTGGGTCTCATTATCTGCCATGATCTTTCCTGGGAAAACCACATTTCAAATCTGGCCTCCAAAGCCAGTCGCCGACTGGGCATCCTCCGTCGTGCGAAGTCCTTCCTTGGTACACCTGAGCTCCTCACCACATACAAGGCTTTCATCCGCAGCTCAATGGAATACTGCTCTCCCCTCTGGGCTGGCGCTCCTGCCTCACACCTAGCTCGTCTTCACGCTGTTGAAACCAAAGCATTCAGAATCATTGGAATCTCCCACGATGAAGCTAACTCCAAGGGCCTCACTCACTCACCGCAGGCAGGTTGGTGGTCTTTCCGTCTTCTACCGACTCCCTTCTGGCCTTTCCCCCCAGCTCTCTCTGTGCTCTGTCCCACAAATATTCCTACAGGTCCCACAAGATCTGCCTGCAACCCTCTTATGGTTAAACTGCCAAAATCAAGACTCTCTGCTCACCTTCACTCCTTCATTCCTCTTTTCTCCCGCCTCTGGAACAAACTCCCTCACTCTCTTCAATCCCACTCCACCCTCCAGGTCTTTAAAACAGCTGTTCACCACCATCTCTTATCTTCCCCCATCCAAAACCTTGATCTTTTCTACCCCCGCTAATTTCACCCCAATTCCACTTTTTTGAAATACCAACTTCTGTCCTGGAAGTCCTTGGTGTCCTTGTGTATTATACTTCTCCCACCCCCCCCCCCTTCCCACGCCTCCTCCCCCCAAGCCCTTTCCCTCCCACACATCTCCCTGCTCTTAAATGTTGTGTGCTCTCAAGTGTTTGTGTGCTTCCCCTTCTCTTGTCTTCCGCTCCCTCTTTTTATATATTTTGTTTGTCTGGTTGATTTGTTTGTGAAGTAAATGTTAGCTCTTTCACGAGCCTCGATTCAGTATACAAAAAAAAAAGAGAGGAGGGGAGAGAGGAGGGGAGAGAGGAGGGGAGAGAGGAGGGGAAAGAGGAGGGGAGAGAGGAGGGGACCATCTCACACTGAACTCTGTCGCTGACTGATGTTACCCTGTGACAATCTTAGTCAACAGTCACAAAAAGGTCCCACCCCTCCAAAACACAGACACACACTAGTGAAGGAACTTAATCATCATTTTGTGTGCAACCTGTGATGCTGTGAGAGGGGAAGGTCAGAGGAAGAGTGGAGAGAGGCGGGGGGCGGATAGTGATGTGGGAAGGGGAGGGGAGGAGAATGTATTCAGTCATGTGTCGTTTGTAATAATTTTCTTATTCAAGCTTTAAAGTTATCAAAAAAGGAAGTTACAGAAGAAGCCCTGAATACTTTTGATCATTTTCTCTACCGAGAAATAAACAGTATATAGGGAGGGAGACCTCCAGGCAACCGCATTCCCGGACTCGTCTCGAAGGCGAAAAAAACTCGAGCTTGCTGCCGCTGGACCAATAAGGGCTTTGTTTAGTTACTATGACTTTGCCCTTTCAAATTTTGACTCAATTCTTTATTTTTTTTCTCCATATTCTCATAATAAAGGTTTGTTGAAAATTTTATGACAAAAACTAAAATGGTAAAAAAAAAAAAGTTATAACCTGGACAGATGGACAGACACACGCACACATGTGATTACAAAACCCCTGTTCCTGCTATGCAGGGGGGAAAATGCTGTCTAGAAAGTTCATAGAACACCTTACCCTGCACAACATGGAGAATAATGGCATGGGAAGGGTCTTTCCATCTCTTGCATTGTGTTTCCGAGCACGATCTACAGACTTGGCATTTAATATGGAATATTTTTTTTGTGGGGGTGAACTTACTTTTCAAGATGTCTTAGAACCAAAAGTTCATTGGAATTATGTTGAAATTATTCTAGATTTGGTTAATGTGACCTTTAAATGAAACAAAAACCACATTTGACATTTCGAAACAAATAAATTGATCCTTGAAAGTGATGTAAACTGATATCGAACTCAATTCATGGACAGTACTGTGTTAAACTTCTGTACGTTTTCCAGAAGTATCTCTTTATTTTGCACATTAGCCAAAAAATTTTTTAACAAAAACAAAAGTGAAATTATGACTGGGATTACGGACAGTAAAATTACAGTTCAGTACTTCGTGTAACCCCCACGAGCATTCAGGAGAGCACGTACACGTTGAGGCATGCTGTTCACGAGATATGCCGAGGTTTGGACAGGAATCGCTTGCCATGCAGTGACAATAGCCTGCTGCAATTCACGCACAGAGGTCGGCTGCTGGTCCAAGTGGTCGATTTGAAGCGTTAATTCTGCCAACAAGTTCTCTATCGGATTCATATCCGGAGACATGGCAGGCCACTCCATATGCTCTACACCACGGTCAGCAAGAAAGTGTTGGATCATGCGAGAACAATGAGGCTGTGCATTGTCATCTTGGAATACAAAGTTTCCTCGAAAGGCTGCACAAGCAAATGGAAGCAATGTTTCTTCCAGAATGGCCCTGTACTTGAACTGGTTCAGGTTTCCATTCAGAAAAACCAGGTCAGTTTTGCCCCCTGCATGAAAAGCAGCCCAAACGGTCACCCCACCACCTCCAGCTTGGACTCTTGGCACTATACAATCATTGTTGTAGGCTTCGTGCACTTGTCTGCGCACTCAGACGCGGCCATCTTGACGATAGACCAGAAATCTAGACTCGTCACTGAAGATCACGTGATTCCAGTGTCCTGGCTGCCATTGACGGTGCTCTCTGGCCCACTGCAATTGGTGCTGGCGGTGTTGTCTGGTCAGGCGTGGCTTTCTCAGGGGACGCCTGGCACAATAGCCTGCTTGAACCAGTCGTTGGTTGACTAGCCTTCTGGATACAGGCACATTTGTTAGTTGCTGCCACTCAGCCCTAAGCCGATTAGCTGACTTGGTACGGCCATTGCGGACTAACCGGTGCAGCTGGCAATCATCCCTCCTTGTGGTTCTGCGGGGACGTCCTGGCCTCGGTATTGGAGTAGGGACACCCCTCTGAGCATTTCGTTTCAGGATCTTTGACACCTAACCTTGAGTGATGCCATACTGCCGAGCAATAGCACGCTGTTTCATGCCGTAATTTCGTAAAGCCACCACTCCATGACAACCAGCATTGTCGAGTTGACCGACCATCTCCAGAGGAAGCGACAATAACTTTTGGAGACGTGCAGTAGTTGTTTTCCACTAATACAGAACGCAACAACCCTTGTGTACCTGACTGTGAAGCCAATCATCAAATGCACCTGTCCATACATTTTGCCACGCCACCTGTGATATAATCCTGTTGTTGACTTCTTGCTGCGACAGACAATCAGTGACATGGTTCTTTTAACAAATAAATCACCAAAGTGTAAAAGAAACTCACCAGATTGATATACTGAGTTAAGAAAGTAAACCCAAGTCAAGAAAAAAAAAAATCCATATTAAATGCCAAGTCTGTATATTAATTGTTCGTGAACTTCAAAAAACAGACGCGATGGCAACCAGATGAAGTCGATGGGTTAAAGGGAACAGTCCAGAGCTGAAACACATGCCAACTCTTCTCGGAGAAACTGACGATTGCGGAACCATCTTTGAGAAAAAATTGCACTTAATCAAACAGATCTTTTAGACGAAGTTAGCTCAGGCGTTGCATCGCTGGATGCTGACATTTTGTCTGAATCTTGATATTTCCCTGCACTGAGAGCACAAGCGGCAAATTTGATTGGTCAAGACAAAATTTGCCAAATTGCTGCTAAACTGCAGGTTTGTGGAAGTGCAAATAAGCCGATTCATTTTCTACAGTGTTCAAAATATCAAATTCAATTGAACTTCCTCGTTCATAGACTGACAGACACGCAGACAGAGCGATCCAACTGCTTACCCCGCTTTGCGCTACATGTGGGGTCACAATCAATTACAATGGTCCATCTATCAGAAAATGATAGGAATCACATCATTGCACAGGTTCGAGCAGGCTCTTCCATTCACCATATTGTAAGGCTCTTTTAGCATGAGGGAGAGGAACTGTGTATATCAGAAGACTTTATCAAGCACTGGATGAACAAGTGATATACAAGAAGTGGATGTTCCAGGATGAGGACTCCAACTCAGGTCTCAGCACCGATATATTCGCACGACCCATCGACCCCAGCAGTTTCAACATGCCCAGAGTACTGCAAACACACTCCCCGGACCTCGCAGGACAAGTGCCAACACCATCTTGAGGGCTCATTTGTGATGCAAGATCCATATTGTCGTCCTGTTCAAGTCCAATACTTACACCACGACTGTGCCAATGATGCGCAGCTGTGCCGATGTTACACAGCTGAGCCGATGGTGCGCAGCTGTGCCGATGATGTGTGGCTGTGCCGATGATGCGCTACTGTGCCGATGATGCTCTGCTGTGCCAATGATGCATGGCTGAACCAATGATGTGCGGCTGAGCCGATGATGCGCTGATGTTCCGATGATGCGTGGCAGTGCCGATGATGTGCGGCTGTGTGTATGATGCTCTGCTGTGTCGATGATGCGCTGATGTGCCGATGTGCGGCTGTGTGGATGATGCTCTGCTGTGTCGATGATGCGCTGCTGTGCCGATGATGTGCGGCTGTGCCGATGATGTGTGGCTGTGCCGATGATGCGCTACTGTGCCGATGATGCTCTGCTGTGCCAATGATGCATGGCTGAACCAATGATGTGCGGCTGAGCCGATGATGCGCTGATGTTCCGATGATGCGTGGCAGTGCCGATGATGTGCGGCTGTGTGTATGATGCTCTGCTGTGTCGATGATGCGCTGATGTTCCGATGATGCGTGGCAGTGCCGATGATGTGCGGCTGTGTGTATGATGCTCTGCTGTGTCGATGATGCGCTGATGTGCCGATGTGCGGCTGTGTGGATGATGCTCTGCTGTGTCGATGATGCGCTGATGTGCCGATGATGTGCGGCTGTGCCGATGATGTGCGGCTGTGTGAATGATGCTCTGCTGTGTCGATGATGTGCTACTGTGCCGATGATGCACTGTGCCAATGATGCGCGGCTGTGTGGACGATGCTCTGCTGTGTCGATGATGCACTGCTGTGCCGATGATGCACTGCTGTGCCGATGATGTGCGGCTGTGCCAATGATGTGCGGCTGTGTGGATGATGCTCTGCTGTGTCGATGATGCGCTACTGTGCCGATGATGCGTGGCTGTGCCGATTATGCGCTACTTTGCCGATGATGCGCGGCTATGCCAATGATGTGCAGCTGTACCGATGTACAGCTGTGCCGATGATGTGCAGATGTGCCGATGATGCGCTGCTGTGCCGATGATGCTCTGCTGTGCCGATGATGAGCTGCTGTGCCGATGATGTGCAGCTGTGCCGATGATGTGCGGCTGTGTGGATGATGATCTGCTGTGTATATGATCTGCTGTGCCGATGTGCGGCTGTGCCGATGATGTGCGGCTGTGCTGATGATGCGCTGCTGTGCCGATGATGCTTTGCTGTGTCGATGATGCGCTACTGTGCCGATGATGCGCTGCTGTGCCGATGATGTGCAGCTGTGTCGATGATGAGCTACTGTGCCAATGATGCTCTGCTGTGCCGATGATGCGCAGCTGTGCCAATGATGCGCGGCTGTGCCAATGATGCGCTACTGTACTGATATTGTGCAGATGTGCCGATGCTGTGCTACTGTGCCGATGATGCGTGGCTGTGCCAATGATGCGCTACTGTACTGATATTGTGCAGATGTGCCGATGCTGTGCTACTGTGCCGATGATGCGTGGCTGTGCCAATGATGCGCTACTGTACTGATATTGTGCAGATGTGCCGATGATGCGCTACTGTGCCGACGATGCGCAGCTGTGCCAATGATGCGCGGCTGTGCCAATGATGCGCTACTGTACTGATATTGTGCAGATGTGCCGATGCTGTGCTGCTGTGCCGATGATGCGCGGCTGTGCCAATGATGCGCGGCTGTACAGATGATGTGCAGATGTGCCGATGATGCGATGCTGTGCCGATGATGTGCAGCTGTGCCAATGATGCGCGGCTGTACAGATGATGTGCAGATGTGCCGATGATGCATGGCTGTGCCGATGACACCGATGATTGGAAAGCAAATTCCTATTTTGGGTGGGGTCAAACCCCACACAGACCACCTTGGACCTTGATTTTTTTTATTCCATGAACAAACATTGGTACATCACGGGTGATGAAGGTTGTGGGCAAGTTCCATCGAAATTGCGTGTGTGTCGTTTCGGAGAAAAGAGCAAATACCTATTTTGTTTTTGGGGGTGGGGGGGGGTCAAACACACCCCCGTAGTTCCCCGTCATGAGTGCACATTTTAATGCAGTCAATAAAGCTTTGTTAGACATCAGATATGAAGCTTGTGGTAAAGTTTCATCAAAATCGTGTGTGTAGCTTCAGAGAAGAGAGCACATACCTATTTTGGGGGGCAAGCACACCCCCCCCCCACCCCTCATAATCCCTCTTAATGAGCGCAGAGTTTGATGTGGTCAGTATACTCTCGTTAGGCATCAGATATGAAGCTTGGGACCAAATTTCATCAAAATTGTGTGTTTGCTTCAAACGATAATGACTGAAATGCTTACGGACTCACTCACTGACTGATTAACTGACTTACATACGGACACTACTCGATCGCATCCTGAAAATCGCTAAAAAATGAGGGTGACATCTTGGAGGGAACTACGGCCTGCAATGACCTCCTGTCTCTAGAAATTTTGTAAACGTCATTGGTTTGCGCAACACGACCACCAGTTGCCCTCCAACTCAAAGTCTTCACCCATTGAACCCCGAAACCAACCTAATGGAGATTCTAATGTAGCAGCTTACCTGGGTGGACCATCCAGGAAGTTGAGAGGCACATGCGACATACAAAGGGACAGTGAGATGGAGTGATTGCACAACTCTGGCTCGAGGCCTGCCAAGCACTCTGTCCTTGATAGGCTCAACTCCCCAAGGGAGCCACTCAATGATAGGCTGTCTCTGCCTGAGGTGGAGGTGTAATACAAAATGGCGTCAACTTTCCAATTGAATCGTGTCAGCTTATAAACTGATAACAACAACAAAACTAGAACAGCACTCGGTGAAGCGCATACATCCAGGCTGAACACTATATACGTGGCATGTTGTATCCCAGCGATAGGCCGAATCTGGATCCGGAACTGAACCAAAATCGAATTTCCTTGTCCTCGTCACCAAATCAACTCATCCACCTTGTCTTATCATACTCCGTCCACAAGTTTTTGAAATAACCTGCTGCATATCATTTGTGGCTCCATCTCTCAATGTTGAAGAATCACTTCAAAACTCGAAGGATCCAAATCTTCACCAAAATCGAATCGATTCATCGATTCACCCAACCTGTCCACCAAATTTTGTCTGAATCAGTCAAAAACGTTTTTGAGATATCCTACTCACAAACAGACGGACAAACAGGGGTGAAAACACAACCTGCGTCCACCTCCGGCGGTGAGGATGCAAGCAGAGTAGAAGATGCCATTTTTGGGAGAGTAGAAGGAGCATGTCCAAGGTAGTGACCTGGTCTGAAACCAAATCAAGCTGAGCGTGTGAGGCAGGGGAGCCAACCCAGAGGGGAGAGCGGTACTCCATCAAGCTGCAGATGAAAGGTGGATAGGAGTTCAGGTGGGCCAAGGAAAGACTGCGCGACAGAGTGACTGGCTTTGGAGACCAACATAGAAATGTGGTTTACCCAAAAAAGATCATTGCTGATGGTGAGAACAAAGGTTTGAGTGACAGAACCTCTTCATGAGGGTTGTTAAGAAAGGAGATGGGAGGGTTTGTTAGACGGTCCTTTCGGAGAGAGATAGTGAGAGCGTGACTTTTGTCAGGATTGAAAGACCCATTCCAAGTATTTGACCAGGTTGTGATTCTATCAAGGTTTGAAGAGAGGGAAGAGGCTCCAGTCTGCCTATCTTAAGGATGAAGGATGTCACGGCAGAGGGTGAAGTCATCAGCAAATCGATAAAGGGGATTTTCCAGAGAGTCAGAGAGATCATCGATGACGATTAGCAATAGGAATGGGTCCAGAACCCTTCCTTGGGCAACTCCTGTCTTGACAGGGAGAGGAGATGAAAGGATTCCGTTGAAAGACACATATTGTCTACGAGAGTACAGGAAGTTGGTAAGCCATGAATGGAGTTGGCCTTGGATGCCATTGGCAGAGAGTTCGGAGAATACGGCAGGATGGCAGACTGTATCAAAAGCTTGAGATGTGTCCAGAGAGACAGCCCTGATCACATATCTGACATTGAGGGCCTCCATCTATTTTTGGGAGAGTAGAAGGAGCATGTCCAAGGTAGTGACCTGGTCTGAAACCAAATTGGTGATCTGAGATGAGGTTGTTGGAGAAAAGGAAGGATTTCATATCAACTGCGGTGATGGATTCCATGCAAGCTGAGGTCTGTAGTTGAGGGGATGCTGTGATGTTGGTGGATTTCCAAGCAGTTGGAAGATGACCGAGGGCAAAATATGGTGAAAAGGGCAGAAGTAACTTTATCATCTTTCCAGTCACATTCAAAGTAACTTTCTCATCCTTCATCCATGTCATTTCACATAAGACACATGCACATGATTTTGAAATTTAGGATTACGGACTGCCATTGAGAATATTGCATGGATCAAGGATGCAAGCAACAAAACTCACCTTGAGCAGGCATCATGCCAAGCTGAGAGCCACGCATGCGGCTATCCTTTTTCAGGCTTCCAGCTATGATGGTGATGCAAGAAAGGACCAGGACAAGGCCTATGACTATTCCAGCGACAACGAGCGGTGACACCAGCAGGCTCGTCTCCCTGGGACCCCCACTTGTAGAGATGCTGCCTCCGATTTCAAAAGCTCCATTGTCGAAGGAATCAAAACTGCTGCCAGCTTCATCGGCTGGTTTTATCTCTCCACTCACATTTGTGGCATCTACAAGGGTGCGGAACATTACAGCGAATGGAAGTCGCAGGTAAGCGTTGAGATGTTATCTGATAAATTGCCATCAATCACACCAAAACCTAGATATTAAATCGGTCTTTTTTCCATTTACCTTCCACTTTCATACACATTTACCATTTCCCTCTCCTCCACTATCCATGTACCATATCCCTCCACTTCACTGTACCCACATCAAATTTTACATTCCCAAAAGACCATTGATGAAAACTACCTGGGATTTTGTGCAGTCATGTTGTGTTTCAAATCAATGAACTTGGACATTTTGGGGAAGGAATTGTTGAAGAACAGAGTACCTTTACTTTTATGTATTCCGGATTTCTCCTAATGGCAAATCCTCCCTTTTAGAATTTGTAATGACCACCTTCCCCGCTAATGTCTCCTGCTGTTCATCTCATCACGTGCTTGTGAGAGTCAACATCTCCCTGGCTACTCTGTGAGAGCTTCCTCAATGCCGACGAGTCTGGCATTTCCCTCAAGCAGATTGGCAGGGACTGCAAGAAGTCATCACTCTTCAGGATTGGTCTCCTATATCTACTGCCCCTGATGCTAGCTCAGCCTGGGAATTCTTCCACAGAAACCTGTTCTCTCTTATGCACAGATCCATCCCATCTCGTCTTCAATTTATCCTACCCTTCTTCCTGCCCATGGTACACTGAATCCTGTGGTGAGGCAGTTGCCTTGAAACAACTTGCGTTCTCTTCCTGAAAGGCAAATCCGACCGAAGGCAATCTCACTGCATTCCAAAAAATTCGCAACAAGTGTGCGTCCACCCACAGGAGAGCCAGAAAACATCTGGCCAACCTCAAGAATGAATTTTCAAACTGGTCTCCCTCCTCTAAAACTTGGTGGTGCCTTGTAAAGTTTGTGTTCAGTGTATGCTCCCCTTCCATCCCTTCCCTCTCTTTAAATGGCACCACAGCCAACTCCACTCGTGAGAATGCCGAATACCTCGATTCTGTATTTGCTTCCAAATATTGTGTCCCCGGCCCCTCGCTTTCTGTTCCCATCCTTCCCTGTCATACCCAACAGCTCCTGGAATCTGCGTCCTTTTCACCTGAGAAGGTGGAGAAGACTCTGGCAACCTTCGACTCTGACTCTGCTACTGGACCAGACAGCATCAGCTCAAGTGTCCTAAAAATCTGCTCTACTGCTCTTGTACTTCCTCTCTCTGCCCCTTTCATCCTGCCATTTACCTCAGGTCATCTTCCATCTGCTTGGAAATCTGCCAACATCGCTGCATTATATACACTAGGGCGTGCCCGTACGTGGGTGCAAAAAAACATGCGTGCAAACAACAACAACAAAAAAAAACGTTGAAACCACGTGGCAGTAACGACCACAGAACCCCCCCCTCTATTTACATGAAATGGTTTGGTCCATTCGCAAAGCCAAAGCGAACGGCTTGCGTGTACGGTAGAACCCCCCCCCCCCCCCCCCCCTCTATTTACATGAAATGGTTTGGTCCATTCGCAAAGCCAAAGCGAACGGCTTGCGAGTACGGTGACCATACGTTGGGAACCACTTGTCCGATTAATTTCAAACCTTGAAAAGGCACATCCTCGGGTCCCCAGCAATATACCTGGCAAGTTTCAAGTATATCGGACCCGTGGTTGTCGAGAAACAGCGGTCACAGACAAACACACACACATACACACAGAGATTACTGGAATTATAGATAGATGGTGAAAAAAACTGATCCACTTAACTACAGGCCTATCAGATTACTTTTAATCATTAGCAAGGACATGGATGGAAGTCGTCCAAGGTGGAGGATCTGTACCACGTCATCATACAACAATCATCCTAGTTATGAAATCCTTCCTCTTCTCCAATGGACTGACCTCAAGCCATCAGTTTGGATTCAGATCAGGTCACTCCACCTTGGACATGCTACTTCTACTCTCAACAATGGATGGAGATCCGCAATGTCATATATGAGATCAAGGCCGTCTCTCTGGACATATCCCGAGCTTTCGGTACAGTCTGGTATCCTGCCTTACTCTCCAAACTCTCTGCCTATGACATCCCACCTCCACCTAGCATTCCTCACGTGACTGCAGGGCGCATGCGGTCAGACAGTAAACCCCTTCTGGGGAAACTCCAAAAATCCATAACTACTGCTCACCTCCACTCATTCGTTCCTCCTTTTCCCATCTGTGGAACCAACTTCCTGAGTCTCCTCAATGTCATTCTTCCGTCCACGACTTCAAGTCAGCTGGTCATCACCATCTCAGCTCATCCCCCATCCACAACAATGATCGTTTCTACCCCTGTGAACACCACACTCCCCTACTCCTCCAAAACCACCTCTTTCCAAGTTTTTTTTCCTCCCACTTTGTGATTGAGGGTTTGCAGTTGTATCCATCTTCTTGACTCCGTGTCATCCCCTTGCCGTCATCATTCTGCCACACATACATGGCTATCTCGACCACCAAAGGTGGACAGAGGTTATGTTTTCACCCCTGTTTGTATATTGGTTGGTCTTGTGCGTTATTCTGTCTGTCTGTCAATCACCTACAGGTCACAATTTTAAACCGATCTTCATAAAGCTTCACCAAATGGTAGAGTTGGTCATAAGGAGGAAGCCTATTCATTTTGAGGTCAAAGGTCATCTTAAGGTCAAATTTCTAAAATTGTCATTTTTCATCCGATTGACTTCAAAGTTTAACATCATTTGCATATTGAGTCACTAAATTGGGAAACCAACTATTTTTGAGGTCAAAACGTCAACTCAGGGTCAAAGTTCTATAATAATCAATTTTCATCTGAAAAATCATCATTTGATGTCCTATTGTCCTATTGAACCAAGCTTTGATTAAGATCGTCATTTTAAATCTTAATGAAATGGGCAATTTGATGTATCCATGGCAACATTTTTTGGGGAGGGGTGGATTTTGCCAGTATCAAGTGTAACTCAGTGTAACTCATTGGTTGGAACTAGTAACGAACCAAGGTACGAGCAGGTGGTCGTAAGAATGTCAGGAATGCATCTCGCCCTGTCGAAGCTGGGAGTCCTGTTGTGTAGCTTTAGCACGGCCCCGGGCTAACACACATTCCCAAGTCTTCACTATTGACTTGGGACATCGGGATGCAAAGAGGGTGAAGGAACTCCCCAGCAGGGGGGCGAGCATGCATGACCTCGGGGCATTTGCGGAGAAGGGATTAGCGCGACGAGGCCCATATAAACCAGAGCAAACTATGAGTCAGGATCACTTGCCATCAGAAGTCCTGCCCGATGGGATGAACGAGTACGGCGTTGCGGAGGAATATCGGCTGAGAAAGAGGGACTATGCGGATAAGAGTTATCTGGTCCATTGAGTTAACGGTAGTCATTAGTATTTGAAACAAGTGAACTAGCAGTTAATAAAGTTGTGATCTTTTGTAAAACCTGTTTCCGATCATTGGAGTCTTGAGTCCGAAATCACTTCCACGACAATTTGGCGACCCAGATGGGACAATTCACCAGTCTGAGAAGGATTCCGTTGAAAGACACATATTGTCTACGAGAGTACAGGAAGTTGGTAAGCCATGAATGGAGTTGGCCTTGGACACAACATCTGAGAAGGTAAGAGTTATTCTTTGTTATTCTTGTCCAAAATATGATCTACGAACCTGCGTTTAGTTCTTGTACAATGTACATACATGGTGGAGGAGGTGGTGTGGGGCTTGATTTGTCTGTGATAATGTCATTTGTCATTACCCAATCGGAAAAGGAGTGTAAACGTATTTTTGTCACGACTGTCCGAGGTAAAAAGTCACGGATGGAACGTTTTAAATGATTCTATTATTCGTGTGTTTGCGAGGATGCGTACGTTATACGCTGGGTGTTAAGAGCCTTACTCTGGCCTGCAGGCAAATTGGCTCATGAAGTGCACCATGAGGCGATTTGTTTGCCGGTTCGGTAAGGTCTGTACACGTGTACAATCGTGTACACCCGTTTTAAATAAATAAATAAATAAATTTTTTTCAGTTTTCCCACCATGTCTAAAACTCGTTTGATCAACGTATAAATTAATGACAGACAACGCCATCTCATGCCGGTCCAGAAATATTATGAAAGATGGCGATTGGATGAAAATTGCATACCGACACTCCCTCACTGTCCCTCATTGTCCCTCATGTCCATTCCGGCTACCTGTCTCTTGCTCCCGCTCCTTCCCCCTCCCTTTAGTTCCCATTGGCGGATGCTTTGCGAGGAGCAAAGCGTTTGTGTGAACCCTCAACCTCAACCTAAGTTGAAGTTGTTACTGCAGGGTTATTGTTTTTTTGTGTATTTTCTCTGCGCCCCATGCTCGCAGATTTGGTTGGTACAAATATTTTATTGAAAGGTGAAAGATTTATCTGCGATTAAGCTTCAAAAAAAAAAAAAAAAAAAAAAAAAAGGACAAATTTTGAGAAATTGAAATAAAGTTGACACCCATCCGGATCTGTAAATAAGGGTTCCAACGCAAACAAATACGCATAATGCATGTGTGTGTGGGTATTTTGTGTGTCAGTGTTTTTGTTTTTGTGTATCAATCTTACAAGATTGTTGACACCGACAGTGTGTGTGCCTTGTCTGAAAATAGATAGTTCCATGGGGATGGGATCGCATATCGAGAGAATTCGTAAAATAAAAATAGAAATATAATTTGATTATGAAAATTATCACTTTTGTCAAGGGAGATGGAGAATAAAGATTTGATTTGCTGAGTTATGAGCAGCTATTCATTAATAGTAAAAATTGGAAGTAATCTTGGGATTCCATTGTGATAGAATTTATATGAGAATCAAAGCTATTTATGGATATGAGCTTCATAAAAAATGTGGGAGTACAAAATTAGCCAAATTTTGGAGAGGTCTTACACTGACTTCCCAGAGTACTCTGCTCACGGATTTTATATATATATAAACTTGAATTTTATCAGAATATAAATTGGGCTGTATGTATGGATGTGTTTTAGGCATAGATGATATGGGAAAATAGTAAAGGAAATTTTGCTGGTTTGAACTATTGTGAGTTTTGAGTTCTGGAGTTCAAACAAAGTCACTGGTTAACAGATGAGAATGGATAGTAAATAAATTCTTCGATGCTGGGTAAATTAAGTACGATATTACTAAGACTTATGAGAGCTATTGTTCTTCCTTACAGCAGTGCGAAATTATTGGAAAAAAAATATATATATATATTAGATCCAACATAATGAATCTATAAATGAATGTCAGAGGGATAATATCCTCAATTTGTACTAATTATTTGATTGCGGGTAAAGGAATTAATTTATCATAGTGGATTGTTAACAGCAGCCTGAAAATGTCCTGAGAGTGCATCCATGTAATCGGAAATCCCAGATTTGTTTTTACAAACAACATTTTGGTAGAGGTCTTGTGTGGACGAGCACTTCCTTGGTAGATAAAAAACGGTACTGCATGCTGGCAGCCACTTTTGCGGCCAGTTAGGCCAAACAAATTGAGAGGAAATTGTAGTTAAATACGTAAGTTACACATGGCTATTTGTAAAAAGGAAATTTGTTGAGATGGGAAACATTTTTCGAAGGTTTATTAAAGTGTTATAATATGACATGTGGCAAGGCAAACTATTGGATGGGAAAATTAGATCTGGTTATAGAATAAATTTATTGACCCCTTGAAGTTAATTCTTCGAATCATTGTTTCACTGGCATTTTTTGTTTCACTTCGAATCATTGTTTCACTGGCATTTTTTGTTCACATTGGAAATAGTTTGGCAGAACTTTGGTTAAAACCTTTGGTTGCGGTATTTTGGAACAAATTGATAAACCATAGGAGATTGATAAGAATAGGAACAAATATGGACCCAAAATAGAAAGTTGCATTAATGCCTCTCATTGCAAGCAAGCACATGGGGCTAAGATGGACGATCCCACAGAAAATGAGGCTGCACCTAGCAGCCCAGCAGAACATTCAGTGGCGGATAAATGATAATCGTGATTTACATTCATTTGAATTACATTTTAACACCCCTTGCATTGATAAACATTACATTTTCAACATTTAATATTCCTACTTGAATTAGGGAAGATAGTGACATTTATTTGCCGACATGACATACCATTATCTACTGATATTAGCACAACATGAGGGATAATGTATCACAACTACACTCATGATTAGGGGATTTAGTTCGACCCCAGGAGATAGGGGGATCAGGGTAAGACAAATAATCTGATTTATGTTACATATTAAGGGATTTTCTTTATTTACCTTTTAGGAAGCTTGTTAGTTTGGTATATAATGTTGAATGTCGTCGACATATAATTATGTCATAGGTATGAATATATACAAGGAGTAGCAGACTTGTTTGTGGGTTTAGTAGTTATATTGGCAATTGTTTTAGTGGTGGCTTGCTTGAAAGCCTTAGTGACGGTGTGTTTGAATAAGGTAACCAACAACACGATGATAACGCATGAAGTGACAAATGAGGAACGAAATGTGGAACCACAAGAGGAAGACTTTTATGGCGACATAAATACTGAGATTAAAAGATTAAATCAAGTGATGTTGCAAATGAATACAGTAGAATTAAGATAATGACATAACGAAATGTTTTGTGTTGTGTCAATTACAAGATCAGTGAACTCATATCACCACAAGTGACACACTGTTAGTAAAAAAAAAAAAAGAAAAAAAAAAAAAAGAATGAAAAGGAAAAGTGGGGAGGAATTATGGTAATAATACATTATGCTTCATTTGTTGGTTTGGGAAAATTTTTGGTGGGAATTAGATATTCCTGTTTGTGATTGTAATCATATACAATTTATTTTCTTAGAGTAGTGCTAAAATACCTGCACGAGTTAATTTTGAACTATATTAACCTGAAAGCAATTGTGGATGCTATTCTTAGTTTAGTAGTAAAATACATACCTGATTGAATATTACTTGTGTGACGCATATAAATGAATATAACTTTTTGAATGTTGTAAGGGAAAACAACAAATTGTTGAATGTGAAACTGTCGGAAGATATACATAATTATGCTGATTTCATGGTAAGATGTACCCTATCTGATTCAGTGTGTGTGGAAAGCAGATTCAGATGTGACTGAGCATAAGGATAAGACGAGATCACATTTGAAGGGGGTGCTAACGGAATTGGGAAGACGTTCGAGAAAGAAAATTTGTGGCTAAAAAATGAAGTTAATCGTGGCATACACCCTCTTTCTCAAAGAATGATGAAGACATTCTCCCGTGTAACTTGGAGATGGATGCTTACCTTCACCAAGGAAATTTATGTGACCATTTGCCTGGATCACACTGCAACATATGAAAGAAAGGCGATCACTTACTCTTGTTCGAAGGCTTCGAACATTCATCACATCAGAAGTTGCAGGACAACGACATTTTACCTGCAACCTCTGTGAAATGCGGGGACATATGTTATTACTTCACCAACGTCCGGGGAACCAGCATGTAGCTGCAAAAAACGGCTGTGCCCTTGTCACAACAGCTGTGCACGATTCTGCTGGTTGCTCCTGGTATGGACCATGAATGACCTGAACACCATGGTCCCAACATCATTGTGGATGCATCCGGCATCCCTGTTCCACATCTTGCTGGCCAATCAACATTACACCAACACTTGCTGCCCACTCATAATGAGGGAGGAGGCAAGTCGACTACAACTGGGCGAAGGCCTTGTTCAGGAATCATTATGGTTCACAGCAAGAGTGGCAAGAATCCTACATGGAGAGCAGGGTCAGTCTATGACTCCGCACCATTACCACAACAGCGAAATCCTACACGAAGTAGTGCAGGTGTTTATGAAGACATTAGGAGAAAATGTTTCATACCTGAATTCAAACACAAGTGATCAGCCCTTCCTTTCAAACAAAGAATCAACATTTGTTTGGAGGCAAACGTTTTTGCCAGATGTTGCAGATGCTTAAAAACATGAAGATGGTGAAGTGTTGTTTTGAAAAGATATTTGTGATGCAAATGCAATAGATTGAACAATATGGAAGGAGTCAATGACCAACGAAATGTTTTGTGATTCTTGCAGGATGACGGTGTATGCCTAAGGGAATTTAATTACCAAAGTTGTGGTTTGAATACTTGTATTGATATTTACTTGTAGTGATTGAGTACTTGTATTGATGTTTACTTGTAGTGATTGATTGAGTACTAGTATTGATGTTTACTTGTAGTGATTGATTGTTTACTTATATTGATGTTTAGATTAATGGTTAATATAAACAAAAACAAAAAAGATGAGGGAATTGTGGAAGTGTAACTCAGTGTAACTCATTGGTTGGAACTAGTAACGAACCAAGGTACGAGCAGGTGGTCGTAAGAATGTCAGGAATGCATCTCGCCCTGTCGAAGCTGGGAGTCCTGTTGTGTAGCTTTAGCACGGCCCCGGGCTAACACACATTCCCAAGCCTTCACTATTGACTTGGGACATCGGGATGCAAAGAGGGTGAAGGAACTCCCCAGCAGGGGGGCGAGCATGCATGACCTCGGGGCATTTGCGGAGAAGGGATTAGCGCGACGAGGCCCATATAAACCAGAGCAAACTATGAGTCAGGATCACTTACCATCAGAAGTCCTGCCCGATGGGATAAACGAGTACGGCGTTGCGGAGGAATATCGGCTGAGAAAGAGGGACTATGCGGATAAGAGTTATCTGGTCCATTGAGTTAACGGTAGTCATTAGTATTTGAAACAAGTGAACTAGCAGTTAATAAAGTTGTGATCTTTTGTAAAACCTGTTTCCGATCATTGGAGTCTTGAGTCCGAAATCACTTCCATGACAGTACTCTGCACGACGTCTTTCTTGTCTTGTTTGTTTGTCTGTAAGCAAGATATCTGAAAAAGTTATGGACAAATTTGGATAAAATTTTGTGAGCAGGTTGGGCATGTGACACAGTATGATTAATTTGATTTTGGTGAAGATCAACATCTGGATCTGGATCAGATCTGGATTTTCACCATTGAGTGATAGGCTAAAAACTATATATACCACGATATCTCAAAAAGTTATGGATAGATTCGGCTGAAACTTGGTGAACAGGTCAGGTGTGTGGCAGGGAAGAATTGCTTCGACTTTGGTGAAGATCCAGATCCGGATATGATAATGTTTTCGTGATTCTTTGCCAATGGGAGTTAGGGCCAAAAACAACATAGACCATACAACAACAACAACAACAACAACAACAACATGCATTTTAAAGGCCATTTTCCCTGCTAGAGCGGGGGTTAGCCTTGCGGTCCCCATGACAATCTTCTCCATTTTGCCCTATTTTCTGCATCTCTCCTTGTTAACCCCCTTGCCCGCATTTCTTCTTCCACCATCTTTAGCCAAGTCTTTCTCGGTCTTCCCCGTCCTCTGCTTCCTTCTACATTCATTTCCATCACTCTTCTCAACCAGTCACTTTCATCCTTCCTCAACACATGACCAAACCATCTCAACCTGTTCCTCTTCACAGCATCAATCACAGGCTCTATTCCCATCATCTTTCGCAATTCATCATTTGTCTTCCTCTCTCTCAACGATACTCTGCACATCCGTCGAACCATTCGCATTTCCACCCTTTCCAACCTTCGTTGCTGCTCTACGTTCATTACCCATGTCTCGCTCCCATAAATCATAACACTTCTCACACATGCAGCATACACCTTTCCCTTCAGCTTCAACGACACTCCCCTCATCATCAGCACGCCACTCAGTTCCCGAAACTTCTTCCATGCACATCTCACTCGAGCAACCGTTGCCGAGTCTGATCCACCTTCTCCATTCAGCATGTCTCTGAGGTAGCAAAATGTTTTCACACCTTCCAGCTTCACGCCGTCTCCAAGATCCAACTCAACATTTCCTCCATCTGCAGCTCCCTCTGTGCACACCTTACATTTGAATGTAGCTGCCACACTGGTTAATGACCCTCTCAGACCACTACATTTTTGATGAACCCATTCAGCGCACATTGTACATTGAATGGAGTTCACTCTGACACCCTTCCTACACACAGCACAGGGCCACTTCCCAGTTCTTTCCACCTCACCACATGCTTTACCACTTGCCATCACCTTCGTCTTTCCGATATTCACCTTCAGGCCTTTTGTATCCATACATTCCTTCCACGTGTTCATCTTTTCCTTCAGTCCATCCATACTTTCCGCAATCAACACCAGATCATCTGCATACAACAACTTCCACGGTAAACCCTCCTTTACGTTCTGAGCCAGCACCTCCATCACAGCTACAAATAGTAGTGGACTTAGTACCGACCCCTGATGCACTCCCACCTTCACCTCAAACTCACCACTGTTCCCGTCCTTCGTCGTTACAGCTGTGCGCGCTCTTTTGTACATTGCCATCACTACTCTGATCAACCATTCCTCCACTCCTAACTTCCTCAATGCCCATGTCAATACTTTGCGTGGTACCCTATCGAATGCTTTCTCCAGATCAACAAACCCAAGAAACAACTTCTTCCTCTTCTCCATGTACTTCTCCTGCAACTGCCTCACAATGAAAAGCGCGTCTGTCATTCCTCTTCCTGGCATGAATCCAAACTGCATTTCGTCGATCTTCACTTTCTTCCTTATCCTCCTCTCCAACACCCTTTCCAATACCTTCATTCCATGCTCCAATAACTTTATCGCTCGGTACAAGCCACACTCCAGAGGGTCACCTTTCCCCTTGTATAGAGGGACGAGGGTACTCAGTTCCCAATCCACTGGAATGCGGCCTTCTTTTACCACCAGATTACAGATCTCTGTCATTCTCTTCACACCCCAACATCCTGCTGCCTTCAACATATCTCCCACAACTCCCGTCGGCCCTCCCGCTTTTCTACCCTTCATTGCTTTTATCGCTTCCTCAACTTCCTTCTCAGTTATCTTCTCTGCCAGTCCTAAAACTGGGTTACTCTCTAAGTTGCCATCCCATTCATCCTCTGTATTCAACAGCATTTCCATATATCTTTTCCATCTTCCTTTAATTCCATCTGGGTCGACAACGATTTGTCCCATTTCATCCTTCAAGCAACTCACCCCCATCACATCACACCTCTCTTTCGCTATCAGCTTTGCAATCCTGAATACTGCTTTCTGACCCTCTTCCGAATCCAAGCGTTCTCCGAACATTTTCCTACATGCCTCCTGCGCCTTTGCTACCTCTTTCTTTGCAGCCTTCCTGGCTGCCTTATAACTTTCATGCTCTGCTGTTTCTGCTCCCGTACCCTTCGCCTTCTGCCACTCCTTGAACTTCTTCCTCTTCTCGTCAATCCTCTTTCCAACTTCATCATCCCACCACCATGTTTCCGAGTGCCTCGGTGGTCCTTTTGTCCATCCACATACCTCACCAACGGCTCCCAACAGACAAGCTTTCATCGACATCCAACCACTTTCAAGCTCAACCACATCATCCTCGACCCTACTCAGCCTCTCTTTTAATGCCTCCCTTACTGTCACCTCTTTCCACCTCCACACCTTCATTCTCGGTTGGTACTTCACCCGCCGAGCTCTCCTCGCACCTTTCACCCTTACGTCGCAGACAACCAAGTGGTGCTGTGAAACAGCCTCCTCCCCCGGGATCACCTTTGTGTCACGGAGGTGCCCCCTATCTCGCCTACGCACCATCAGGTAGTCAACGGTTGTTGTCGACCCACCTGACGTGTATGTAACAAGCTTATTATCCTCTTTCTGGAACTGAGTATTACAAATCAACAAATCAGCTCCATCAGCAAACTCCAAAATCCTTTCACCTTCTCCATTTCTCACACCATATCCGTAACCCCCATGAACTCCGTCAAAACCATCCATACTCCTTCCACATGTCCATTTAGGTCTCCTCCTACCACAACAACCTCCTCATCTTTCACGTTTTCCATCAGCTTCTCTATCGCACACCAGAACTTGTGCTTTTCTTCATTGCTTCGACCAACCTGCGGAGCATATCCCGAGATGACGTTCACCAAGAGCTTTCCAATCATCATTTTCACCATCATCAACCTATCACTCACTCTCGTCACACTCACCATACTGTCTACAAACTCCTCAGAAAACAGGACACCAACACCATTCACGCCCTCCGGGCACCCTTGCCACACAAACTTGTATTTCTGTCCCTGCCTACCCTTCACCATTCTCACACCACTTCCCTTCCATCTCGTCTCTTGCACACAACATATGTCCACTCTTCTTCTGACCAATACTTCCACCACTTCTCCTGATCTCCCTGTCATTGTCCCTACATTCCATGTCCTAAACCTCAGAAACCGATCTCCACTTCGGGCTGTACCCTGCCCATATGTAGTTGTAATTGTCATGGTTCCCTTTTTGAGGCAATGTTTTTGTGGCCGGATGCCCTTCCTGACGCCAACCCTCTTCGTCGTCTTTTACCACACGCAGGGATACGGTGTACCTATTCTTATCCAGGGTACACACCGGGACCATGATATGTCAAAAAGTTATAGACGGGTATGACAAAACTTGGTGGATGAGTCGGTGACAAGAACAAGCCGATTAGAATTTTGTTCAGGTCCGGATGCAGATCCGGCCTATCAGTGGATACAAAAAGTAAACTGTTGAGCCTGGCGGAGGAATGCGCTCTAACGAGTGCCGTTCTAGTTACATTCTGTTCTATCCTGATCTGTTTTGTGTTCTAGCTCCTTCATGAGCCTCAACACCGTTTATCAAAAACAAAAGCACCATGGAAGTGCCATCTGATACCACAAAGACTGATCAGATGGACTTAAGTTGGCAGGACAGCACAAGTTCCCAACTGCGCTCGTGTATTGATTGGCATTGCAGGCCGTCGCCACACCCAGCTACCTCATCCATCTTCACGTAACTACCACCATTATGGTTTCAGTCACACTGAAAGTCACCTAAACCAAGTCAAATCAAGTTTTCAAGTCAAGACAGTCAAGTTTCAGTCACCTACAGGTCGCACAAGATCTGCCAGCAACCCTCTTCAGGTGAAATTGCCAAAATCAAGACTCTCTGCTCACCTTCACTCCTTCGTTCCTCTTTTCTCCCGCCTCTGGAACAAACTCCCTCACTCTCTTCAATCCCACTCCACCCTCCAGGTCTTTAAAAAAGCTGTTCACCACCATCTCTTGTCTTCCCCCATCCAAAACCTTGATCTTTTCTACCCCCACTAATTCACCCCAGATCCATTTTTCTGAAATACCGACTTCTTTCCTGGAAGTTCTAGCAGTGTGCATGTGTTTTATACCTCTCCCACCCCCACCACCCTTCCCACACCTCCTCCCCCAAACCCCGTACCTCCCACAGATCTCCCGCTCACTTTATTTCATCCTATGTGTCCGTTTTTTTTTTTTTGTCATTCATGTTAGCTTTTACACGAGCCTCGATCTTGTATACCCCCCCCCAAAAAAAAAGAAAAAAAGATTTACCTCATCAGGTGGAATTTAACATTGTGTTTCCTGTGTCTGTTCTTCTCATTTGAGTAGTTAGAAATATCTTTAGCCTCGGTTGTTTTCCGAAGGTGCTCGACACAAAATATTCTGGCACTTAAGGAGAAACAACTGGTCCAGTTTGCCTGTCTTTCACTTTTTATCCGCGTCCAGTTTGCCTGTCTTTCACTTTTTATCCGCGTCAACGTTAAATACTCCTGAGATTGATCTTCAGTGACTTGCTGTCCCGTTTGCATCAAATGAGCTTGTCGCACCTTGATAAAAGGTGAGCCGAGCTTACAGCCATCACATCTTCACGGTAAGAACTGAGCTCTCCTGTTTTTCCTTTTTCAAGAGCTCTCTTTTTCTATGGGCTGCCTACGGATGGTAAAAAGATACCCGCTCCACTACATGGGAATGGTGACAAGATGGATCATCACTCCTACAGACCTATTAGTCTTATTCCCATTTTAAACTCGGTAAAGAAACTCTCAACGTTAAGAGATTAATATAAATTGAAGATGGAAGATGCATCAATCATTGAAAAAAAAAGAAAACCACTTACTGAAGGAGGCGTTTTCAAGAGTGGTGGAGAATGTGACTGCTGTGCACACGAAGGAAAACCAGAGTGCTGGGGAGTTTGGAGCGGGGTGAGGTCAAAAGGAAAAGTACAGTCAAACGTGTTAAAAGGAGATGGGCAGGAGATGGAGATGGGCATTCCATAAATGTAGGTGGCTGAGTGTTTCAAGAAAACGAAAATGCAAAATAATGAACACGTTTGTGGCATAGTATTGAGTAGTCTTCATATTTAGTAGAACGAAAGATACTAACACTTGGCTGGGATGGGCAATGACACAATGACCGTCGTCCTGAACATCAGGAGGGTAAACAATACATCAATTGTTTAAACTTTTGATGTTTAATTGTTCAGCCTGTTGCTTATGTAACTAGATGGTATTCATAGAATACTTACCCTGCGCAGTCAACTTGTTGCGAGCCAACTCTTCTGTTTTTGGACATTTTTGGGGGGATCCAATATGGCTGCCAGACCACGTGAGCGATGACATCATAAATTTATGTTCTATTTTTGCATAGATCACGCTGAATACATTTCAAACTGATCAGACTAAGCATTGTCCCTGTCCAATTATGACGTCATAATTATGGCACAAATGACGTCATTGTTAACAGCACCTATTCCCCATATGGAGTTCTTTACAATGAGCCATGTTTCAATTTTTTCCATGCATAGGTTTTGGAGATAGAGGTGCAACATTTTTCGGTTTTTCCAAGATGGCGACTGTACCACATGACATATGACGTTATGATTATCATTAACATATTCTGCATAAGTAGGCGTTCCTATGGAGAAAATTTCGTGACCATCAGACCAACAGTTGCTGAGAATTTTTTTTTTCAAAATGATCGGATAAGTGTTGTATTTGTCGAATTATGACGTCATAACGAAGGCACCCATGACATCATTAACATATCTTATTCCCCATGGTGAGTACTTGACAATGAGCCATGTTTAAATTTTTCCCATGGAGCAGTTTCAGAGATATAGAGGTGCAACTTTTTGGGATTTTTCCCAAGATGGCGTCTGTACCACGTGACGTATGACGTTGTAATTATCATTTTAAAAAATTATACAGGAGGAGCCGCACATCTTCTGAAAATTTCGTGTCCATCGGACTAACAGTAGCAGAGGAATTTTTGTTTTATTCATACTGATCAGATCAAGCGTTGTACTTGTCGAATTATGACGTCATAATTAAGGCACCGATGACATCACCATCAACATATCTTATTCCCCATGGTGAGTACTTGACAACGAGCCACGTTTCAATTTTTTCCATTCAGCAGTTTGGGAGATTATAAAGGTGTAACGTTTTTCCAAAATGGCGTCCGTACCACGTGACCTATGACGTCATAATTATGATGGCAAAATTCTACAGGCGGAGGCGCTTCTATGGTAAAGTTTCGTGTCAATCGGACCAACGGTTGCCGAGAAAATGAATTTTCATTTTCTTGAAAATTGCCGCAGACACGGCACACGTACGCACTTGAATGCTTAACCCCGCTTTTCGCTTCGTGAGCGTAGGGTAACGAGAATGGCACTCAGTAGAGCGCATGCCTCTGTGAGGCTGAACAGTTTATGTTTTGGATCCCACTGATAGACCGGATCTGCATCCGGACCTCAACCAGAATCGAATCAGCTTGTTTTTGTCACCTACCCAACTCATCAACCGAGTTTTGTCCGAATCCGTCTATGACTTTTTGAGATATCCTGTGAACAAAGAGACAGACAGACAGACAAGGGTGAAAACGTAACCTCCGCCCACCTTCGGTGGCGGACGTAATAAATAGATTACACCATATTAAGACGATTGTCGAGGCAGCGAAGCAACATGACAGCTTGAGCCGTGCACAAACTGATTGGTGTGGGGAGATAGATGAGACAAGTTGTAAAGAAAACCTCATGACTTATCCTGCCCACAAACCCAAGGAGTACAAAGAGCGGTCCACAGTGTTCACCTGCCAAGGTGGGAGCATACAGGTCCATAGGAGAAAGAGCTGCCTTGTGCTGCAGACAAATGGAAAGGAACACGAGATTAAAAGTAAAAATGAATCAGTTATATTAATATGTATGAAACATTTCCATAAATAGCACATTTGCGTCATTTCATGTGAAGTCCTTCGGGGGAATATTTCGGGTAACTTTGATGGTTTTCAAGTCTGGACAAAATGTTAGAACTAGGACAATTAGGACAATTCAACTACACAGGTATTTTCGGTAAAAAGTTCAGTTTGGTCCAATCCTCATGGAATGCCATTTTATTAATGTTAGAGATTACAAAAGGTAATTAATAATGTCCATAGAGCTGGCGTTACATGTCCGCAAGACAAGCGCATGGTAGTGGATGTTGCCACACAGACATGTACAAACGAGATGAGTGTGAAGCGGCGAAAGAACCAATAGCAGAATCTGTCTACAGGTTATTGAGCTGGCCCAATGAATCACATCTTCATTTAGGGACGGCCGAGTAATCTTTATTGGGCCAGGTCTTTCACGAACTGGCTGGCCAGGACTGACGTTCGACCGAAAGTGATTTGGGCAAGAATTTGCAATTTGTTCTGGGTGCCGGTGATAGCTCACCTACTCTTCATAAAGTACACCGTGGGATCTTTAACATCCACCAATTAATGCCAGCAGACTAGACACCCAGCTTAGCATCCTTGCGATGGAGGGTCCACTTCATGCGAAGTGCCAAGGTGGCAGTTTATAGCTGAGTCGGGATACAAAACCAGGATAGATAGCTCGGATGACGGTGTGCATCCCTCCACGCTATCCTGCAAGCACTAACAGCAGAATCTGTACAGGTAGACAACCATCATGGAGTATGGAATGTAAAATGGAAGAAGCACACACATATGTGGGAACATGGGTCAGGGTCATCATGGACATAGAAATGGATGAGGCAGAATATTCTTTACCTTCAATAGTACCCTAATTTGTATTCAGGTAGACAGTGTGACACACACACACACACAAACACACACAAACACAACTATACACAAAACCATACACAAACACAGACATACACAAGCGAACACACACAAGCACATACAAACACACAGACACACACACAAACACACACAAACACACACAAACACAGACACAACTATACACAAAAACATACACAAACACAGACATACACAA
This sequence comes from Myxine glutinosa, assembly GCF_964187855.1. Lineage (NCBI taxonomy): Eukaryota > Metazoa > Chordata > Myxini > Myxiniformes > Myxinidae > Myxine > Myxine glutinosa. Next base: position 136,002,615 of record NC_136269.1, read on the forward strand.
GCGAACACACACAAGCACATACAAACACATACACACACACACACACACACACACATACAAACACACACAACTACACACAAAAACATACACAAACACAGACATACACAAGCAAACACACACAAGCACATACAAACACACACACACACATACAACACACACAAATATACACAAACACAGACATACACAAACAAACAAACACGAACAAATACAAACATATACAAACACAAAAGCACATAGAAACGCAAAAACAAACAGAAACACAAACACACACACGAACATACACAAAACACACACAAAAACAGACATACACACACAAACACATACAACAATGTACAAACACACACACAATCATATACAAACACAAAAACACATAGAAACACACACAAACATACATACACACACACGCACACACAAATGCATACAAACAAACATACACGAACACAAACAAACATACACTTACACAAATAGACGCACACACATACATGCACACACACACACACACACACACCCAAGCACACATACTGACACACATACACACACAAACACACATACTCACACAAACACAAACAAACACACAAACGCATACAAACAAACATACACAAACACAAATAGACATATACATACACACACAGACAGGCAAACACACACGTGCATACACCCAAACACACACAAACACACATACTCACACACATACACACACACAAACACACATACTCACACACACACAAACACACATACTCACACACATATACACACATACACACACATTCAAACACACCCAAACGCAAACACATACAACGGACAAACACACACACAAAAACACATATAAACACACACAAACATACACACACACACAAACATACACGAACACATACGAACATAAACAAACAAACACACACAAACAAACATACATGAACACAAATAGACACACACACACACACACACATACATACATACAGACAAACATACACACACACACACACACACACAGACAAACACACACACAGACAAACACACACACAGACAAACACAGACAAACACACACACAGGCAAACACACACACACGCACACCCAAACACACATACTCACACACATACACACACAGAAACACAATTTTTTTTATTCCTCCAAACAATTATAAAAATTTATTAAACAGTAAATAATGACGTAGTTTGGATAAAGTAAGAACCTTTATAAGTTTGAAGCGAGAGACCGATTATCTGACTGCCTCGGTCATCAGTTGGGTTCCATTCTTCATACAGGTTTCGACCCTTTCAGCCCAGAACCTCTCCAAACGGTGGGTCCACATCAGTAGATGGACGACCGAGGCCGTGTCCATGCAATCCATCAATCCTGCAATGCAATCCCACTTTTAAATACTCATTTTCATAGTGACACCTTATCGCCTTCCCTACCGACGTTTACCTTCGTTTGTCGAGCGTTTCATGATTCATATCGTACATTCACAATCATCGGACATTACATTATCTAACCGTACCTGTGCTACCATACCTTACATTACCGGTGAATGTGTATATATATATTGTTACGGAAATGGAGTACGGCTCTTCCCCTTAGCAAGAGGTGGTTAGCCCCTTGTCTTGTTAAGCTGACCGTCTCTGCTCCTGAAGCTACAACGTCCTTCCCGGACCGACGGTAGGTAGGGTTTGTTAGGCCTAGGGGTTCGCTACGTACCTAATTACTACCGCCAGCCGGGAACGAGGGAATAACTTCTGCTCGAACCACGGTTTTAGATGGACTAGTTGCCGAGCGGTTTTAGCAACCCGAAGTTCGAGTCGTTTAGCAAAGACTAACCCGATCCTGAACGTTGGCCAAATCGTGCCACAGGTGTTCAATGATGGAAAACTCTAAACCGAACGGATGTGAAGGAAAAAAGGCAAAGGTAGGAAGAACAGAGATTTATTAATTATTTACACAAACCAAAATCAAGAGGAGAGGAAATAAAAGTAATATACAGGAAAATGGAAGGATCAGAAGGACACAGAGCAATTCCTTAAACAAGCTTAACTCATACCCAGGGACAAGACACACAAAACAAACTCACGTTCACAAATAGGGAATTGCAGGCAGGAATGGCTCATAGTCAGGGCCCTTAGGGATATTTTGGGGCCGTTTGGTTCAAATTCTTCCAAAAGCACCAAATTTGGCCCAGATGTTGCCCATGCCATACTCTTTCGATTTTTGACAGGCGCCAAGACGGGCGCCCCCCCCCCCCCCGGGGGCCCCATATTGGCGAAATACTAAATGGCCGCCACCCGGATTAGAGGAAAATCAGTTAAATAACCAAAAGGGTTGGAATCATGTATGATACCACTTTTCAGGGGTTTTCGAGGTCGAGGAATCCAATTATGATGTTATTTTGATGATTCGAGGTCAAGGTCAACCCTCAAGGTCATCTTAAAGGTCATTTTTGAGTCAAATGTCAGTTTTTGAGTTTTTTGTCAAGATTTACGCGAGGTTCGCCATTTTATGTTTCTGGGTTGGGTAATCGAACTCTGACCTTATTTTTGACAATTAGAGGAAATATTTACATGTCTATTTCCTAATTTTCAGGCATATGCAGTTCATCAGTCTAATTACAAAGGTACGGATTTTGATGTTTTATGAACTGTATGCCATATCCTTGTGTTTAATTTTTGTACGATCATGATCCGGGTTCATGTATACATGATTGTATACATGTCATAAATATGACGTCATGGGTCATGTGACCTGGCGGGCATATTGGATTTTATGAAAACCTTAAAACTGGATACCTGCCTTCATTTTTCGATCGATTCATTTTGAACTTTGACCACTTATAGTAAGCCATGTGATTGGATGCATATCCTAATTATGACGTCATAGGTCAGGTGACATGGCGGGATGGACCGGTATGGTCCCCGGATCATAGCGCCTTTGACGCCCGTCAAAAATCGAAAGAGTATGGCATGGGCAACATCTGCGCCAAATTTGATGCTTTAGGAAGAATTTGAACCAAAATATCCCAAAGGGCCCTGACTAGGGAGCGAATGGTCCAGGCCGATGGTGAGGATGCATCAGCGGGGGAGAAGGATCCAGGCAGCGGTAAGCGTTGAAGTTCACGCTCCGGGCTCGGTGCGAACAGCAGCCGGCAGCTCTGCGTCTTCACAACCCCGGCGACAATAGGGCCCCTAGAGGGTCTCGGTTTATTGCCGCAATATCAGCACCCCCTCATGTCTTTCTGTCTTCTCCGGTTCAGCTGGATCACACATCTCCTGGTTCATGCATCTGCCACATCTTCCGCATCTTCCTGAAAAGGCTTGCACGGGCGCTTTTATAACACGCTTTTAGATCAATGTGCGCCACGCCCGGGATGGTATCTCATGAACCCTGGTTGGCTGGTGGGGGCTCGCTGGCTCCACCTTTTGATGACGATGGGCGGGTAACGCCCTTGATGTAGCTCCTCCCCCCTTCTTCTCCGAGGCTTGACCATGTGCGTAATGGCGGCAAAGGCGCTGACAATAAGCCAAAGCAGTAGTGGCGAACGCCGCCGTACTGGCGCTTTTTAGGAGGCCATGGGGGTGTCGGAGGGATCCTATCTTATTTCAATTCGGTGCAATGCAGGGTCAATTAATGGGAGACAGAGCCTTAAGCTAATACACATAATAAGGAAATAACTATTTAGAAGGGTATATGATTTTCTACGTGCATGTATATGGACTAGCTACGGTGCACTCATTTCAATTAACAGCCAATTAAAAGGGGAAATGTACACAGGAATTTTAATACTAAATTTACAAAGTGAAGGTTCTAAAAACCATAACACAGCACCCTCATTCCTCACGGCACGACTCGGGCCGACAAAACTTTAACTTAGTGTGGCACGTAGGTGTAATTCCCTCTACAATTAACCTGACCCTGAGTGCGACAGTTTTAAAACACAAATAAGTATGTCCCTCTGCTGCATTGCACCCTACCTAACAGATTCACGCCCAAAGGATAACCGAATTGCGGAATGGTTCTCAAACTACACATTTACGGTGGGGAGCATTATTTACAAGTGACGTGACTTTGATTATTTACAAAACTAACCCAGGACCTGTGATTTTTCTTTTTGGGGGGGGGGGGGGAGACAGCATGCACTGCATCGACGCACCAGCACCAATAAAGAGCACCAAAGCACCATAAAGCACCAGTCAGTGCACAGTCACCACAGTTCAAAACTAAAAAACAAAACCCTGTTGGTGGTCTTCCTCTTCGGCTCCCTCTGCTGGCCATTGTTCTTCCAGATGTTGTCAACTTGTTCTTCTTGTTTGCGGCCTATTTGGTGGAAAAAAAAATGCACAAAACGTGTCCGTTTTTTATTTATGGCCCACAGGGGCCGACTATGAGTGGTTCACCTGTGGGCTTGGTGCCACCTCACTGGGTCCGCAAGCAAGATCTTAGGCCATCGTGGCCGGTCTCAGCAGAGGGGCCATGCCCCAACCCGTGGGGTCCATGAGTGGTGCTCAGCCACAGACATGTGGTCCATAAGTGGTGCGTGGATGCAGGCAGCTGGTTGTGGGGATTCGGGCACACAATGGCGGACTCCCGCACGCTCCCCTCAGTGCCCAGAGAGCACGATCCATGGGTCGGGGAAGGAAGACAGAGAGGGCAGGTTAGCGAGGGGTAAGGGTGCAAGGGTACACATCAACACAGGAAATGCAGAACAAGGTGCGCATGGAGAGCGAAGTGAGAAAGCTCGTCCCTACCGTACGCCACCCCCCGTTACCTTCTCCACCCTTGCCCTTACCCATATTTACAAAAGCCTACACATTTACAAATCCGTCACTACGTCTCGTCCTCCCTATATTTCCCCTATACCAAATTCGTCACAATCCCGTTAATCCAAAATTTGCCATCACCAATTCATCATCAATCCTCATAAGGAGGGAGAGATGGAACATCAGCACAATGTCACACCCACGTCATGATGCGTCTCACAATCCAAAACATTTGCACAGAAATAACAAAAACACATGGCATGGTGTGGAGTTACGTCGCCCCAGGCGAGTGGATGTAGATGGTGCGAGGAGATTTCCATCCTATCTACCTTCTAAATGACATTAACACACTTTACACTACCCGGGGTCTTTCCCTGCCAATCCATTGGCCATCTTACTCTATGCGGTTTTAAGAACCAATTCCCATTGACCAGACTGTGGGGCTTCCTCAATTTGGGGTCTCACTCCCCCGATTCAACTCCCTGTGCCTTTGCACAATTTCAGGACTGGGTCGTGTGGCTCTCCCAGCAGGTCTACCCACCTGCACACCTCCACCACTGCAGTTGCCTCCGAGCTTACCTGCTCCTTACCCTAACCTATCTAACTGGGGAAGGACCTCTGGCGCTCTCCCCACTCGGTGCCCTCTCTGGCACTAGTTTACCCGGGTCCGTCCTTTGGATCCTCGGGCCCCATCCACAACAACTCTACCGGCTCCCAGAGCCCATCTGCGGCCTCACCTGGCCGACATCCTCACAGTGGCGGAGTGCCCATTTAACTACACACACTAACAGGCCACACGCCCAGCCATTTCCACGTCACTAATGCACCCATCCAAACACCATTCTTCCACCACGCACCACAGATGCCAATATCCAACCACAATTTACCTACTCCCTCTACCTAACTCTTAAACTACCCTCCCCAGGTATTCGTGATGGGGTCCATCCTCCCCATACACACCTTCGCAACATCCACTCCACTCCACAGTTTCCACCATACTCACTCCATACCATCCATTCCATACTCCATATATTCCAGACCATTTATTCCATACAACCATGCTCACCTGTATTTGCACACCTGTGTTATCACTCCTGGTGCTTCCTGCACCCTCCTTCCTCCAGGACCATTTGCTCAACACAACACGCAATCACCATTACTCAGTCATACACTGCTCCATACACCTGTTCACTTGCACACCTGTGCAATCACACCTGGTGCTTCCTGCACCCTCCTTCCTCCCAGGCTTCTTCAATCATTCAATACAATGCACAACCACAATTATTCATCATGCACTGCTCCATACACTTCCACGCTCAATACAACTCACAATCACCTCACTCACTCATACACTGCTCCATACACTTTCGATTCTCAAACACACGGCATCATCGGATCTACCTGGTTTCCTTCTAACTTGGTGCTCCCCGTCTTCCCTTTAAACTAAGCACACCCCACGTCATTAACAACCATTCTAACCTCTCTATGTCCCCGACTACCTGTCCAATGTCGCTACTTACCTCTACCATTACCTATGGTCCTCTCTAGGTCCCTAATCCATTATCCAAACCCTCCCTCGGTGAGCTTACACTGCCATAAACCCCATAGCTAGTGCTCATGTGCCCCGTTTATGTGAGGGGTGGCAGAGTTTCCATCCCACCACATCGGGCATGTCCCACTATAAATTTTGCCCATCCAATTTCCTGCAAATCAAAAATTTGCCAATCATCTGCCAATCAGTTTACCAATCATTTGCCAATCAAATTTTTCCAATCACAAATTCCCTATCCCTACCAAATGTCCTTTAACTCGAGCCTCGGTGCATTTTTACATTCGCAAAGCTCGGCTTCGCCAAGCCGAGCAATGAATGCGGGTCGTTCGTTGCCGGCGGTTGGGTCCGTCCGGCATTCGGTGCAGGGAAGGAGGCTTACTCGGGCCGGGATTCCACGCACCATCTCGGCACGGAACCGTACGATGCCCCAATCTCGGCCGGCTGAGACGCCGCAACCACAAGGGGTCGCTGTGCTGACCCTTCCTACCTGTCCTCGAACCGGGCCACCCGCTCGTTCAGAGCGAGGCCCGGCGTAGATCGCGCACGGCGACCGTTCAGAGCGAGGCCCGGCGTAGATCGCGCACGGCGGTTCTTTCGAAACCGCCGTGGTTACGATCCCCGTTGGTTCCCGCTGCACACAAAGCCCGGCACGAACCGAGGGCTCGCTTCGGCTAAAAGTCGATCTAACCGCTGCTCCGTTTAACGTCGATGCTTCACTTGCATGCTCACACCACGCGTTCCGTTCCTTATTCGCACATCCAAGTGTCTCCATACACTCCGTCATTGCACCTTCTCTTACACAACACCCCAGGTACACTCATTCCGCTCACAGACTTCGCTACACACCTGATCACCGCACACCTTAGCACACACTCGTCGTTCGCACACCTCGTCAACACACCTCTTCGCGCCCACTCCTCGGTCACATCCTCTGTGACAACCACGGGTGTGCACTCTTCTACACACCCAATCACGTGCTCCACTACCAACTCAAGTGTGCATTCCCACACGCGCTCAACCATTCCAGGTGTGCATCCTTCCATTCCAGGTGTGCATCCTCTCTCACCTGCTACCACCAACTCGTGCTCCATGTCACTCTCACTACTCTCACCACCACACTCGGTCGCGCATTCACCCTTACTCTCGACAGCACACTCTGTAATCATGCACTCCTCTGTTCCACACCTTTCTCACGCATCCTGTCCCGGTACATACTCCGTACCACTCATGGGGGTGCATTCTTGCACACACCCGATCACCGCCGCACACGCTGGCTCACAAATACCTTCCGCATTCCCCATAGTCGGACCTCCTTGCACACCTCCTCTTTCCATACACTCCGGACCAGTTATACACCTCACCATTGGTCCCTCACGAACACCCGGGTCTAAACCAACACCCAAGCTGACTGAATCTCCCCTCACACCATATACATTTCCGAGTATATCGCCACTCACCTCGGCACCTCGTCTTCGCTCCTCCTCCGCCACCTGCAAACTCTTTATTTGGTCAGAAAGCACATCATCACGATTTGAGCACAGATCTTGCACCAATTCCATCACCTCCTCCTTTATCTCTCTCTTAGTTTCCCTCCGTCTATTCTTAATTTCACTCACCCCCTCTTCCACTTCCTCTAATTTTTGCTTTACCTCTTTTATTTCCCGGTGCGCCCCCTCAATTTCTTCCTCTAATGCCACCTTGGTCGTTTCTATGTGCGTCCTTACTTCCCATTCTTTCGTCTCCATTGCCTCTGTTAACTCGTCCAACCTCTTTGTCAACCCCTCATGTACCATCTGACATTCCCTCTTTGTCGCTATGAGTTCCTTTTTTATCTCCTTCTGTGTCGCCTTTAACCCCCCGATTACCGCAGTGTTCTTCTCCACTTGCTCCCCTAATTCCTTTTGTCCCACCGTCAGCTGTTCTACTCCCCGTGTCAGGTCTTCTATGCCCCCCTGTAACCTAGCCATACTATTTCTCACCTCTTTCTCCATATGGTCCTCACCCCGCTTTACCTCATCGCATACCCCCACGACCTCTTCGCCCACACCTCATCTGATCTCCTCCCCCATTTCCCCCATCTCTTTGGTAGATGCTACCCTCATCTGTTCCAAATCATTCCTCTGGGCAAAAATTTAGTTTCCAACCCGATTTTCACCTCCTCTATCTGATCTCCCATCTGTTTAATTTCCCGGGCGGATTGCTCCCCTATTTCCCTCAATTTGCCTTCCATGGTGTTTTCTAACCCCCCTAACCCATTCTTCACCCCTTCCATCTGGTTCTCCTGGGCAGCCATTCTGTTTTCCAACCCCGTTAACCCCTCCTTCATTTCCCCGATTTGGTTACCCAAGTCCTCCAGTTGGCCCCCCAATTTACCTTCTAGCCCTTCCAACCTGTTGTCTAACCCCTCAAATTTGGCTTCTAGCCCCCCGATTTGATTTCCCATGTCCGTTTTTAATCCCCCAATTTGATTTTCTAATCGCTCCCCCATTCTGTTTTCCAATCCTACAATTTGGTTTCCCATGTCATTCCTCAATTCCCCAATTTGGGCACTAGTACCCCTTGCTTCGTCCCTCATTTTATCCATCTTTGCATCCATTTGGGTCAGGAATAACCTAAAATCAAACCCGATTGGCACAGCGGCCCCAGCCGCCACCGCGGGCTCGACCTCCGCGGCGCCGCCATTTTGTGCACCCCCAACCTCATGCGCGAGGCCGCCATTTTGTGTGTCTGAACCCTCCGCTACCCAATGCGTATTGCGCTCCTCCATTACTCCCAAATCCTCCCCGGGGTCCTGGGTCGATTCTACCCCCCCTTCTAACTCACCCACCGGCATCCGGTCGCCTTGACTATCCATGGCATGATTTTAAATTTGGATGTTTTAATAAAATTTTGGCCACTCGTAATTTTGAGTGCGCTAAGCACACTTCAGGTCCGAATCCCACTCCTGACACCAATTGTTACGGAAACGGAGTACGGCTCTTCCCCTTAGCAAGAGGTGGTTAGCCCCTTGTCCTGTTAAGCTGACCGTCTCCGCTCCTGAAGCTACAACGTCCTTCCCGGACCGACGGTAGGTAGGGTTTGTTAGGCATAGGGGTTCGCTACGTACCTAATTACTACTGCCAGCCGGGAACGAGGTAATAACTTCTGCTCGAACCACGGTTTTAGCAACCCGAAGTTCGAGTCATTTAGCAAAGACTAACCCGATCCTGAACGTTGGCCAAATCGTGCCACAGGTGTTCAATGATGGAAAACTCTAAAACGAATGGATGTGAAGGAAAGAAGGCAAAGGGAGGAAGAACAGAGATTTATTAATTATTTACACAAACCAAAATCAAGAAGAGAAGAAATAAAAGTAATATACTGGAAAATGGAAGGATCAGAAGGACACAGAGCAATTCCTTAAACAAGCTTAACTTATACCCAGGGACAAGACACACAAAACAAACTCATGTACACAAATAGGGAATTGCAGGCAGGAATGGCTCAGGGAGCGAATGGTCCAGGCTGATGGTAAGGATGCGTCAGGGGGGGAGAAGGATCCAGGCAGTGGTAAGCGTTGAAGTTCACGCTCCGGGCTCGGTGCGAACAGCAGCTGGCAGCTCTGCGTCTTCACAACCCCAGCGACAATAGGGCCCCTAGAGGGTCTCGGTTTATTGCCGCAATATCAGCACCCACTCACGTCTTTCTGTCTTCTCTGGTTCAGCTGGATCACACATCTTCTGGTTCACGCATCTGCCGCATCTTCCGCATCTTCCTGAAAAGGCTTGCGCGGGTGCTTTTATAACGCGCTTTTAGATCAATGCGCGCCACGCCCGGGATGGTATCTCATGAACCCTGGTTGGCTGGTGGGGGCTCACTGGCTCCACCTTTTGATGACGATGGGTGGGTAACGCCCTTGATGTAGCTCCTCCCCCCTTCTTCTCAGAGGCTTGACCACGTGCGTAATGGCGGCAAAGGCGCTGACAATAAGCCAAAGCAGTAGTGGCAAACGCCGCCGTACTGGCGCTTTTTAGGAGGCCATGGGGGTGTCGGAGGGATCCTATCTTATTTCAATTCGGTGCAATGCAGGGTCAATTAATGGGAGACAGAGCCTTAAGCTAATACACATAATAAGGAAATAACTATTGAGAAGGGTATATGATTTTCTACGTGCATGTATATGGACTAGCTACGGTGCACTCATTTCAATTAACAGCCAATTAAAAGGGGAAATGTACACAGGAATTTTAATACTAAATTTACAAAGTGAAGGTTCTAAAAACCGTAGCAATATATATATATCTATATATCTATATATCTATATATATCTATATATATATATATATATACAGTCCCATGAAAAAGTAAGTACACCCCATGTAAAGTTTTGACTTTTTCAACATATTTCAACATACAGCTATTTGATCTTCATTTCAACAATATTGATAGATAAAGGTGATATAATACAACAAATATCATGAAACATTTACATTTTGTAGTCCATTGTATAATTTAAATAAACAAATGCAAATTTCGCATATGGAAAAAGTAAGTACACCCTTGGCTCTAATAGGTGGTATTGCCCCTTTGGCAGAAACAACCTCAAGTAGACGTTTCTTATAACTGTCTACCAGTCTCTGACATCGACTGAGAGAAATCTTTGCCCACTCCTCCAAGCAGAATTCTTTCAGCTGTGCGATGTTTGAGGGGTTTCTTGCATGCACAGCTCGTTTCAAATCCCTCCACAACATCTCGATGGGATTTAGATCCGGGCTTTGACTTGGCCATTCCAGAACCCTCCATTTTTTTCTTTTCAGCCATTCCTTGGTGGATTTACTGGTATGTTTAGGGTCATTGTCAGGTTGCAAGGTCCACCTTCGGTTGAGCTTCAACTTTCCGACAGATGGCCTCACATTATCCTCAAGCACCCTATGGTACAAAGAAGAAATCATCGTGGATTCTATGCTGGTGAGCTGCCCAGGCCCTGATGCAGCAAAGCTGCCCCAAACCATATTTCCACCACCATGCTTTACAGTTGGTATCAGGATCTTGTGGTCAAATGCTGTCTTTGGTTTTCGCCAAACATGTCTTCTGGTACTGTGGCCAAATAGCTCTACCTTTGACTCATCTGTCCATAGCACATTGTTCCAGAAGTGCTGGACTTTGCCTCGGTGTTCATTGGCAAACTTTAGTCTTGCCCTGATGTTCTTTCTGGACAGCAAAGGTTTCCTCCTGGCACACCTCCCATGTAGATCAAATTTGTGCAGCCTCTTTCTAATGGTAGACTCGTGCACTTTGACATCAACAGTGGCAAGAGCTACCTGTAGGTCCCGTAATGACATTCTGGGGTTCTTGGAGACTTCTTTCAGCATCTTGCGGTCTGCTCTCGGGCTGAACTTGCTGGGGCGACCTGGCCTGAACAAGTTAGCAGTTGCTTGGAATCTTCTCCACATGTAGATGATCTTCCGGACAGTCGAATGATTGATTTCAAATTGTTTGGAGATCTTTTTAAATCCCTTCCCAGACTCGTAGGCATCTATAACCTTCTTTCTGAAGGCCTCAGAGAGCTCTTTTGATCTAGGCATGGTGACGCCACACACTTCAACAACAAAGGGCAAACCAAACTAAATGTCTGAGGTTTAAATAAGACAGGTTCCTCCAAGATCCTCTCTGACGATGTTCTTATCATTTGCACCTGAGCTGGTGCACCTGATTCTAATTTTAGGTATTTGAAATAGTGATAAATGTATGGGTGTACTTACTTTTTCCACATGCGAAATTTGCATTTATGTATATTTAAATTATACAATGGACTACAACATGTAAATGTTTCATGATATTTGTTATATTATATCACCTTTATCTATCAATATTGTTGAAATGAAGATCAAATAGCTGTATGTTGAAATATGTTGAAAAAGTCAAAACTTTACATGGGGTGTACTTACTTTTTCACGTGACTGTATATACGGTATACATATCTTACCTTGCACATTATCCAGCACGTCCATTTTGATTAACACTGAATCAGGTTGTTATTCAAATTCAAAAAGAGTCATTATAACGGATTTCTCACGTGATCTAGTGCACCCAATAGCAACAGGGGAGCAAATACTTTACTCAGTTACTGCACCTAGTAACCCCCAGGTAAATGCTCTGCTATATCCCCTAGCAACCACAGAAAATGATTTTAATTACAAGTATTTGAATATTTCAACACACGGACACACACACACACACACACACACACACACACACAAACACACACACACGCCTCTATGTGTTTTTTCTCTCCCATTAAGCATGACGCATTTGTCTGCCTACCCTGAACCCATCCCCACGCCACCCTTACTATCCCCAACCCCCTCTCAACTCCCTCGCACCAAATAAATTGCTTTCCATAAATGTAGGCTGATGTGTATGAAGGAAAATGAGTGTTGATGCAAAGCGACTGCAAGTTTAGTAAAATATCTGTGTGAAAATTGATATTAAATGCGATCGTGAAGGCCTAGAATGCGATAACACGTACCCCAATCTCATGCCAATTTAATCAGATTTGGTACATGATGACAATCATGATGATCTCAATTTAACCATGATGATATCAATTTAACCATGATTATTATTTATTTATTTTTTGTATACAGAGTCGAGGCTCGTGAAAGAGCTAACATTTATCAAACAAACAAATCAAACAAACAAGCAAACAAAGTATATAAAAAGGGGAGCGGTCAACAAGATGGGGAGAGAAGGGGAGGAAGCACACAAACACAACATTTGAGGGCAGGGACATCGGGAGATGTTTTCGGAGGGAGAGGGCCTGGGGGGAGGCAGGATAGGTATAAAACGCAAGGACACCAAGGACTTCCAGGAAAGAAGTCAAAAGTCACCTCAAAAAATTGGATTTGGGGTGAAATTAGCAGGGGTAGAAAAGATCAAGGTTTTGGATTGGGGAAGATAAGAGATGGTGGTGAACAGCCGTTTTAAAGACCTGGAGGGAGGAGTGGGATTGAAGAGAGTGAGGGAGTTTGTTCCAGAGGCGGGAGAAAAGAGGAATGAAGGAGTGAAGGTGAGCAGAGAGTCTTGATTTTGGCAGTTTAACCATAAGAGGGTTGCAGGCAGATCTTGTGCGAGCTGCAGGAATATTTGGGGGACAGAGCCCAGAGAGAGCTGGGGGGCCAAGGCCGAAGAGGAGTCGGTAGAAGACGGAAAGACCACCAACCTGCCTGTGGTGAGTGAGTGAGAGGCCCTCGGAGATAGCGTCATCGCGGGAGATTCCAATGATTCTGAACGCTTTGGTTTCAACAGCGTGAAGACGAGCTAGGTGTGAGGCAGGAGCACCAGCCCAGAGGGGAGAGCAGTACTCCATTGAGCTGCAGATGAAAGCCTTTTATGTGGTGAGGAGCTCAGGTGTGCCAAGGAAGGACTTCGCACGACGGAGGATGCCCAGTCGGCGATTGGCTTTGGAGGCCAGCTTGGAAATGTGGTTTTCCCAGGAAAGATCATGGCAGATAGTGAGACCCAAAAGCTTGAGTGACAGAACTTCTTGGAGAGGATTATTCAGAAAGTAGATGGGAGGGTTGTCCAGTCGGTCTTTTCGGAGAGACATCTCAATTTAACAATGCTGATCTCAATTTAACCATGATGATCTCAATTTAACCATGATGATATCAATTTAACCATTATCTTACTATAATTCACCAAATGTCCGTCCGTCCGTCTGTCTGTCTGTCTGTTTGAAGGTACTATAAAAACTGCTGAACCGATCGCAACGATATTTTGGGTGGATAATCCTGGGATCTCCAGGTGTAAAATAGGCTATTTAGTTTTCCCAATTTCAGCTTTAGTCTCCAGCATTCTCAGGTTTGGACTCCCGCATAACATTCGCGTTCGCATAACGTCCATTGTGACGATGTTCTCATTGTGACGATGTTTTCCTGGGTGTGCGCACAAACGGCTGCACCGATTGCTGCACAGCCGCACCTGCCACGATCAGGACACAGGTTGAATCTATGCTTAAGAGAATACTAACCCATTTCAACTGAAGGAAACACGTATCGGGAGTACATACGACATAGCGATTGTGAACACGATTATTGATCACGATTCACGATCATCACGATCGTAGTGTATCGATCACTGTGGGACATTTGGTGAATTATAGTAAGATACTGTTTAGATTTTAATGATTTGCGTGTGATATGATTTAACGGATGTTTATATAAATCGTTTAAAATAAAAAAAGCCTTCAATTTCTGATATTTTACCTTTTCATTTGGGCCTCCCAATTGAAGCCCTCCCATAGGGTGGGTACCGTTGCTAACATTCGCATAACGTTCATTGTGACGATGTTCTCATTGTAACGATGTTGTTTTCCCGGGTGCCGCACAAACGGCTGCACCGATCGCTGCACGGCTGCACCGATCTGACTCGGTGACCTCGGACAAAGACCTTTTATGAGGAAACGGGTTGTTAGAGGACACGGGAGTACATACAACATCAGGAGTACGAACTGCATGCGTCTTCAGTAACAAGCTTAAATCTGTCATGGCGGATCTGAAGAGCGGAATGCTTGGAGAAGTGGTGGGCTAGTTCGGCATGAAGGAGGATCAGAAACGTGAACTCCCACACTGCCACATCCTGCTGATACTTGCTCCCGCATGACGTTATTTTCCTGGGTGCCGCACAAATGGCCGCACCGATCAAGATTTAACGGATGTTTATATAAATCGTTTAAAATACAAGAGCCTTCCATTTCTGATATTTAGCCTTTTCATTTGGGCCTCCCAATTGAAGCTCCGTCCATAGGGCGGGTACCGTTGCGCGTGATATCAATTTAACCATGATGATATCAATTTAACCATGATGATATCAATTTAACCATGATGATCTCAATTTAACCATTATGATATCAATTTAACCATGATGACCTCAATTTAACCATAATGATATCAATTTAACAATGATGATATCAATTTAACCATGATGATATCGATTTAACCATGATGATATCAATTTAACAATGATGATATCAATTTAACAATGATGATATCAATTTAACCATAATTATATCAATTTAACCATGATGATATCGCTTTAACAATGATGATATCAATTTAAACATGATGATATCGATTTAACTATGATGATATCAATTTAACAATGATGATATCAATTTAACAATGCTGATATCAATTTACCCATGATGACATCAATTTAACAATGATGATATCAATTTAACCATGATGATATCAATTTAACCATGATGATATCAATTTAACAATGATGATATCAATTTAACCATAATGATATCAATTTAACAATGATGATATCAATTTAACAATGATGATATCAATTTAACCATAATGATATCAATTTAACAATGATGATATCAATTTAACAATGATGATATCAATTTAACCATAATGATGTCAATTTAACAATGATGATATCAATTTAACAATGATGATATCAATTTAACCAAGATTATATCAATTTAACAATGATTATATCAATTTAACAATGATGATATCAATTTAACAATGATGATATAAATTTAACCATGATGACATCAATTTAACAATGATGATATCACTTTAACCATGATGATATCAATTTAACCATTATGAAATAAATTTGACCATTATGATATCCATTTAACAATGATGATATCAATTTAACCATTATGATATCCATTTAACCATTATGAAATAAATTTGACCATTATGATATCCATTTAACCATGATGATATCACTTTAACCATGATGCTATCACTTTAACCATGATGATATCAATTTGACCATTATGAAATCAATTTAACCATGATGATATCAATTTAATAATTATGATATCAATTTAACCATTATGATATCAATTTAACCATTATGATATCAATTTAACCATGATGATATCAATTTAACCATGATGATATCAATTTAACCATGATATCAATTTAACCATGATTATATCAATTTAACAATGATTATATCAATTTAACAATGAGTATATCAATTTAACCATGATTATATCAATTTAACCATGATGATATCAATTTAACAATGATTATATCAATTTTAAAATGATTATATCAATTTAACCATGATTATATCAATTTAACCATGATGATATCATTTTAACCATGATGATATCAATTTAACCATGATTATATCAATTTAACAATGATTATATCAATTTAACAATGATTATATCAATTTAACAATGATTATATCAATTTAACAATGATTATATCAATTTAACCATGATGATATCAATTTAACCATGATATCAATTTAACCAAGATTATATCCATTTAACAATGATTATATCAATTTAACAATGATGATATCAATTTAACAATGATGATATAAATTTAACCATGATAATATCAATTTAACCATGATAATATCAATTTAACCATGATAATATCAATTTAACCATTATGATATCAATGTAACCATGATGATATCAATTTAACCATGATTATATCAATTTAACCATGATGACATCAATTTAACCAGGATTATATCAATTTAACAATGATTATATCAATTTAACCATGATTATATCAATTTAACAATGATAATATCAATTTAACAATGATGATATCAATGTAACCATTATGAAATAAATTTGACCATTATGATATCCATTTAAAAATGATGATTTCAATTTAACAATGATGATATCAATTTAACAATGATATCAATTTAACAATGATGATATCAATTTAACCATTATGAAATAAATTTAACCATGATGATCTCAATTTAACCATGATGATCTCAATTTAACCATGATGATCTCAATTTAACCATGATGATATCAATTTAACCATGATGATCTCAATTTAACCATGATATCAATTTAACAATGATGATATCAATTTAACCATTATGATATCAATTTAACCATGATGATCTCAATTTAACAATAATGATATCAATTTAACAATGATGATATCAATTTAACCATGATGATATCAATTTAACCATGATGATCTCAATTTAACCATGATGATCTCAATTTAACCATGATGATCTCAATTTAACCATGATGATATCAATTTAACCATGATGATCTCAATTTAACCATGATATCAATTTAACAATGATGATATCAATTTAACCATTATGATATCAATTTAACCATGATGATATCAATTTAACCATGCTGATATCAATTTAACCATGATGATATCAATTTAACCATTATGATATCAATTTAACAATGATGATATCAATTTAACCATTATGATATCAATTTAACCATGACGATATCAATTTAACCATGATGATATCAATTTAACCATGATGATATCAATTTAACCATTATGAAATCAATTTAACCATGATGATATCAATTTAACCATGATATCAATTTAACCATGATGATATCAATTAACCATGATGATATCAATTTAACCATGATGATATCAATTTAACAATGATGATATCAATTTAACCATAATGATATCAATTTAACCATGATGATATCAATTTAACCATGATGATATCAATTTAACCATGATAATATCAATTTAACCATGATGATATCAATTTAACAATGATGATATCAATTTAACCATAATGATATCAATTTAACCATGATAATATCAATTTAACCATGATGATATCAATTTAACCATGATGATATCAATTCAACCATAATGATATCAATTTAACCATGATGATATCAATTTAACCATAATGATATCAATTTAACCATAATGATATCAATTTAACCATAATGATATCAATTTAACCATGATGATATCAATTTAACCATGATGATATCAATTCAACCATAATGATATCAATTTAACCATGATGATATCAATTTAACCATGATGATATCAATTTAACAATGATGATATCAATTTTACCATGATGATATCAATTTAAGCATGATGATATCAATTCAACCATGATGATATCAATTTAACCACTCAATTTAACAATGATGATATCAATTTAACCATGATGATATCAATTTAACCATGATGATACCAATTTAACAATGATGATATCAATTTAACCATGATGATATCAATTTAACCATGATGATACCAATTTAATCAGATTTGGTTCATGATGACAACATGATGATTTCAATTTAATCAGATTTGGTTCATGATGACAATATGATGATATCAATTTAATCCGATTTGGTTCATGATGACAATATGATGATATCAATTTAATCAGATTTGGTTCACAATATGATGATATCAATTTAATGAGATTTGGTTCACAATATGATGATATCAATTTAATCAGATTTGGTTCATGATGACAATATGATGATATCAATTTAATCAGATTTGGTTCATGATGACAATATGATGATATCAATTTAATCAGATTTGGTTCACAATATGATGATATCAATTTAATCATATTTGGTTCACAATATGATGATATCAATTTAATCAGATTTGGTTCATGATGACAACATGATGATATCAATTTAATTAAATTTGGTTCATGATGACAATATGATGATATCAATTTAATCCAATTTGGTTCATGATGACAATATGATGATATTAATTTAATCAAATTTGGTTCATGATGACAATATGATGGTATTAATTTAACCATGGTGATATCAATTTAACCATGATGTTCATGATGAAAACCATGATGATATCAATTTAACCATTATGGTATCAATTTAACAATGATGATATCAATTTAACCATGATGATATCAATTTAACCCTGATGATATCAATTTAACCATGATGATATCAAATTAACAATGATGATATAAATTTAACCATGATGATATCAATTTAACAATGATGATATCAATTTAACAATGATGATATCAATTTAACCATAATGATATCAATTTAACCATGATGATATCAATTTAACAATGATGCTCTCTATTTAACCATGATAATATCAATTTAACAATGATTATATCAATTTAACAATGATTATATCAATTTAACAATGATGATATCAATTTAACAATGATTATATCAATTTAACAATGATTATATCAATTTAACAATGATGATATCAATTTAACAATGATTATATCAATTTAACAATGATTATATCAATTTAACAGTGATGATATCAATTTAACCATAATATAAATGTAACAATGATGATATCAATTTAACAATGATGATATCAATTAAACCATGATGATATCAATTTAGCAATGATGATATCAATTTAACAATGATGATATCAATTTACCAATGATGATATCAATTTAACCATGATGATATCAATTTAACAATGATGATATCAATTTAACAATGATGCTATCAATTTAACAATGATGATATCAATTCAACCATGATGATATCAATTAAACTTTGATGATGTCAATTTAACTTTGATGATATCAATTTAACAATGATGATATCAATTTAGCTTTGGTGATATCAATTTAACTTTGATGATATCAATTTAACAATGATGATATCAATTTAACAATGATGATCTCAATTTCACAATGATTATATCAACTTAACAATGATGATATCAATTTAACCATAATGATATCAATTTAACAATGATGATATCAATTTAACCATTATGATATCAATTTAACCATGATGATATCAATTTAACCATGATGATCTCAATTTAACCATGATGATCTCAATTTAACCATGATGATCTCAATTTAACCATGATGATATCAATTTAACCATGATGATCTCAATTTAACCATGATATCAATTTAACAATGATGATATCAATTTAACCATTATGATATCAATTTAACCATGATGATATCAATTTAACCATGATGATATCAATTTAACCATGATGATATCAATTTAACCATTATGATATCAATTTAACAATGATGATATCAATTTAACCATTATGATATCAATTTAACCATGATGATATCAATTTAACCATGATGATATCAATTTAACCATGATGATATCAATTTAACCATTATGAAATCAATTTAACCATGATGATATCAATTTAACCATGATATCAATTTAACCATGATGATATCAATTTAACCATGATGATATCAATTTAACAATGATGATATCAATTTAACCATGATGATATCAATTTAACAATGATGATATCAATTTAACCATAATGATATCCATTTAACCATGATGATATCAATTTAACCATGATGATATCAATTTAACCATGATGATATCAATTTAACAATGATGATATCAATTTAACCATAATGATATCAATTTAACCATGATAATATCAAGTTAACCATGATGATATCAATTTAACCATGATGATATCAATTTAACCATGATGATATCAATTTAACCATGATGATATCAATTTAACCATAATGATATCAATTTAACCATAATGATATCAATTTAACCATAATGATATCAATTTAACCATGATGATAGCAATTTAACCATGATGATATCAATTCAACCATAATGATATCAATTTAACCATGATGATATCAATTTAAGCATGATGATATCAATTCAACCATGATGATATCAATTTAACCATGATGATATCAATTTAACCATGATGATACCAATTTAACAATGATGATATCAATTTAACCATGATGATATCAATTTAACCATGATGATACCAATTTAATCAGATTTGGTTCATGATGACAATATGATGATATCAATTTAATCAGATTTGGTTCATGATGACAATATGATGATATCAATTTAATCAGATTTGGTTCATGATGACAATATGATGATATCAATTTAATCAGATTTGGCTCACAATATGATGATATCAATTTAATCAGATTTGGTTCACAATATGATGATATCAATTTAATCAGATTTGGTTCATGATGACAATATGATGATATCAATTTAATCAGATTTGGTTCATGATGACAATATGATGATATCAATTTAATCAGATTTGGTTCACAATATAATGATATCAATTTAATCAGATTTGGTTCACAATATGATGATATCAATTTAATCAGATTTGGTTCATAATGACAACATGATGATATCAATTTAATGAAATTTGGTTCATGATGACAATATGATGATATCAATTTAATCCAATTTGGTTCATGATGACAATATGATGATATCAATTTAATCCAATTTGGTTCATGATGACAATATGATGATATTAATTTAATCAAATTTGGTTCATGATGACAATATGATGGTATTAATTTAACCATGGTGATATCAATTTAACCATGATGTTCATGATGAAAACCATGATGATATCAATTTAACCATTATGGTATCAATTTAACAATGATGATATCAATTTAACCATGATGATATCAATGTAACCATGATGATATCAATTTAACCATGATGATATCAAATTAACCATGATGATATCAATTTAACCATGATGATATCAATTTAACAATGATGATATCAATTTAACAATGATGATATCAATTTAACCATAATGATATCAATTTAACCATGATGATATCAATTATTTATTTATTTATTTATTTTTTAATCAATTTTATTTTATCAATTAAACCATAATGATATCAATTTAACCATTATGATATCAATTTAACCATAGTGATATCAATTTAACAATGATGATATCAATTTAATGAAATTTGGTTCATGATGACAATATGATGATATCAATTTAATCAAATTTGGTTCATGATGACAATATGATGATATTAATTTAATCAAATTTGGTTCATGATGACAATATGATGATATTAATTTAACCATGATGATATCAATTTAACCATGATGTTCATGATGAAAACCATGATGATATCAATTTAACCATTACGAAATCAATTTAACCATTATGGTATCAATTTAACAATGATGATATCAATTTAACCATGATGATATCAATTTAACCATGATGATATCAATTTAAGCATGATATCAATTTAACCATGATGATATCAATTTAACCATGATGATATCAATTTAACCATGATGACATCAATTTAACCATGATGATATCAATTTAACCATGATGATATCAATTTAACCATAATGATATCAATTTAACCATGATGATATCAATTTAACCATAATGATATCAATTTAACAATGATGATATCAATTTAACAATGATGATATCAATTTAACAATGATGATATCAATTTAATCATGATGCTATCAATTTAACAATGATGATATCAATTTAACCATGATGATATCAATTTAACCATGATGATATCAATTTAACCATGATGATACCAATTTAATCAGATTTGGTTCATGATGACAATATGATGATATCAATTTCATCAGATTTGGTTCATGATGACAATGTGATGATATAAATTTAATCAGATTTGGTTCACAATATGATGATATCAATTTAATCAGAATTGGTTCATGATGACAATATGATGATATCAATTTAATCAGATTTGGTTCACAATATGATGATATCAATTTAATCAGATTTGGTTCACAATATGATGATATCAATTTAATCAGATTTGGTTCATGATGACAACATAATGATTTCAATTTAATGAGATTTGGTTCATGATGACAACATAATGATATAAATTTAATTATATTTGGTTCATGATGACAATATGATGATGTCACTTTAATAAGATTTGTTTCACAATATGATGATGTCAATTTAATCAGAGTTGGTTCATGATCACAACATGATGATATCAATTTAATGAAATTTGGTTCATGATGAGAATATGATGATATAAATTTAATCAAATTGGGTTCATGATGACAATATGATGATATTAATTTAATCAAATTTGGTTCATGATGACATTGTATCAGTTTCATCAAATTTGGTTCATGCTGACAGCCATGATGATGTCAATTCAATCAGATTTGGTTCATGATGACAACAATGATGATATCAATTCAACCCGATTTGGTTAATGATGACAATATGATGATATCAATTTAATTATATTTGGTTCATGATGACATTATGATGATATCAATTTAATTATATTTGGTTCATGATGACAACAATGATGATATCAATTTAATCAGATTTGGTTCATGATGACAATATGATGATATAAATTTAATTATATTTGGTTCATGATGACAAATGATGAAATCAATTTAATAGGATTTGGTTCATGATGACAATACGATGATATCAATTTAATTATATTTGGTTCATGATGACATTATGATGATATCAATTTAATTATATTTGGTTCATGATGACATTATGATGATATCAATTTAATCAGAATTGGTTCATGATGACAATATGATGATATCAATTTAATCAGATTTGGTTCACAATATGATGATATCAATTTAATCAGATTTGGTTCACAATATGATGATATCAATTTAATCAGATTTGGTTCATGTTGACAATATGATGATATCAATTCAATAAGAATTGGTTCATGATGACAATATGATATCAATTTAATTATATTTGGTTCATGATGACATTATGATGATATCAATTTAATCAGAATTGGTTCATGATGACAATATGATGATATCAATTTAATCAGATTTGGTTCACAATATGATGATATCAATTTAATCAGATTTGGTTCACAATATGATGATATCAATTTAATCAGATTTGGTTCATGATGACAATATGATGATATTAATTCAATCAAAATTGGTTCATGATGACAATATGATATCAATTTAATGAAATTTGGTTCATGATTACATTATATCAGTTTAATCAAATTTGGTTCATGATGAAAACAATGATGTTATCAATTTAATCAGATTTGGTTCATGATGACAATGTGATGATATAAATTTCATTATATTTGGTTCATGATGACAATATGATGATATCAATTTCATCAGATTTGGTTCATGTTGACAATATGATGATATCAATTCAATAAGATTTGGTTCATGATGACAATATGATGATATAAATTTAATTATATTTGGTTCATGTTGACAATATGATGATATCAGTTTCATCAGATTTGGTTCATATTGACAATATGATGATATCAATTCAATAAGATTTGGTTCATGATGACAATATGATGATATCAATTTAATCAGATTTGGTTCACAATATGATGATATCAATTTAATCATATTTGGTTCATGATGACAATATGATGATATAAATGTAATTATATTTGCTTCATGTTGACAATATGATGATATCAGTTTCATCAGATTTGGTTCATATTGACAATATGATGATATCAATTCAATAAGATTTGGTTCATGTTGACAATATGATGATATCAATTCAATAAGATTTGGTTCATGATGACAATATGATGATATAAATTTAATTATATTTGGTTCATGTTGACAATATGATGATATAAATGTAATTATATTTGGCTCATGTTGACAATATGATGATATCAGTTTCATCAGATTTGGTTCATATTGACAATATGATGATATCAATTCAATAAGATTTGGTTCATGACGACAATATGATGATATCAATTTAATCAGATTTGGTTCACAATATGATGATATCAATTTAATCAGATTTGGTTCATGATGACAATATGATGATATCAATTTAATCAAATTTGGTTCATGATGGCAATATGATGATATCAATTTCATCAGATTTGGTTCATGATGACATATAAACTACCCAGCGAATCGCCCCTATATCAGTGGGATTCCAACACTAAGTTACTGAACTCCATAACGTATTGGCTTTTCAGATGCAAGAATAAAATATCATTCAACTGCAGCCTACTATTAGCCTTTGGGGTGTTTATTGTCATTTAAAAATGTCTAAAACGGTTCTAATTTTTCAATGCACCAAAAAGCTTCCCACTAAATTTGCCAATATAACTCCTTCCCCAAATTTGTTCGAACAACACAGCCCGATCATGTGATCCTTGTGCTCGGTTTGCTGCGTTCAAATAACTTCACAAATAATTCATGACTGCGAGTCGGTAAACGGTCCAAAACCAGGCAGAACGCAAGGCAGCGAGTGTGCAGAGCCAGGAACGGAATTGAAGATGCAGTGAGACATGACAATTTCTCATGGGCTTTAAAATGGAAATCCAAGCAGGCCAACAGGCAAAAAGAGCATGCTAACCCAGAGCAAGTAGAAAAAAAAGTCTGCGTGGACCACACACCGCCTGCGTGGACCACACACGGCCTGCGTGGACCACACACGGCCTGCGTGGACCACACACGACCTGCGTGGACCACAAACGGCCTGCGTGGACGACACACGGCCTGTGTGGACCACACACTGCCTGCGTGGACCACGCACGGCCTATGTGGACCACACATGGTCTGTGTGGAAAACACACGCACTGCATGACCACACACGACCTGCGTGGACCACAAACGGCCTGCGTGGACGACACACGCCCTGTGTGGACCACACACTGCATGCATGGACCACAAACGGCCTATGTGGACCACACATGGTCTGTGTGGACAACACACGCACTGCATGACCACACACGGCCTATGTGGACCACAGACGGCCAGCATGGACCAACGACGGCCTCCGTGGACCACACAAGGCCTCGGTGGACCACAGAAGGCCTCTGTGGACCACACAAGGCCTCTGTGGACCACACAAGGCCTCTGTGGACCACACAAGGCCTCTGTGGACCACACAAGGCCTCCGTGGACCACACAAGGCCTCTGTGGAGCACACAAGGCCTACGTGGACCACATATGGCTTGCGTGGACCACACAAGGCCTACGTGGACCACAAATGGCTTGCGTGGACCGCAGGGGGCCAGCATGTACCACCGACAGCCTCTGTGGACCACACAAGGCCTCCGTGGACCACACAAGGCTTCCGTGGACCACACAATGCTTATGTGGACCACAAATGGCTTGCGTGGACCACAGGCGGCCAGAATTGACCAACGACGGCTTGCGTGAGCAATACACGGCCTACATGAACCTCATATGGCCTACGTGGACCACACACGGCCTGCGTGGACCACACACGGCCTGCGTGGACCACACACGGCCTGCGTGGACCACACACGGCCTGCGTGGACCACACACAGCCTGCGTGGACCACACACAGCCTGCGGGGACCACACACAGCCTGCGGGGACCACACACAGCCTGCGTGGACCACACACAGCCTGCGTGGACCACACACAGCCTGCGTGGACCACACACAGCCTGCGTGGACCACACACACCCTGCGTGGACCACACACAGCCTGCGTGGACCACACACGGCCTGCGTGGACCACACACGGCCTGCGTGGACCACACACGGCCTGCGTGGACCACACACGGCCTGCGGGGACCACACACGGCCTGCGGGGACCACACACGGCCTGCGTGGACCACACACGGCCTGCGTGGACCACACACGGCCTGCGTGGACCACACACGGCCTGCTTGGACCACACACGGCCTGCGTGGACCACACACGGCCTGCGTGGACCACACACGGCCTGCGTGGACCACACACGGCCTGCGTGGACCACACACGGCCTGCGTGGACCACAAACGGCCTGCGTGGACCACAAACGGCCTGCGTGGACCACAAACGGCCTGCGTGGACCACAAACGGCCTGCGTGGACCACAAACGGCCTGCGTGGACCACAAACGGCCTGCGTGGACCACAAACGGCCTGCGTGGACCACAAACGGCCTTGTGTGGGCCACACACGGCCTTGTGTGGGCCACACACAGCCTGTATGGACCATAAACGGCCTGTGTCGATGATTTTGTTCCTGAAGAAGAATTTCCTGTGAGAATAGCTCAACCTCATATTTCCACTTCCACCCTCAAACGACTCCATCCTAAATTACAACCATAGCTTCATATATGCCGGTGTTCCCAACCCATCCTTATCCCGCTCTGTCGCCATATACTTCCTTGTACACACTCAATACTGCACTTCCTATCCTCACCCGAAAAGGTAGAAAAAGTTCTGTCTGGCCATGAGCCTTCTTGGATGATGGGCCCAGATGCAAGATCGCACCAGTGCCCACGTTCTCAAAATCTGCTCTGCTGCTCCCGCTTCTCCTCTTTCTACCCTTTTCAGTTTTCCAATCTCTTTTGGCAATCTCACGTCTGCCTGGAAGTCAGCAAATGTCACTCCTTCGACAGGAAAAGAGCAAAAAGAGATACGATCAACCACAGACCAGTGAGCAGACTTTCCCTATTATGAACAAAGTAATGGAATCCATCATCGCTGCTGAATTCAAGTCTTTCGTCTTTTCAAACAACCATATCTCTCACTGTCAGTTTGGCTAACTATGGACATGCTGCCCCTCTCTCAGCAATGGTTGGAGGGTTGATATCACAAACAAGAGCTTAGGACCATCTTCCTGAATATATTCCGGGCATTCGACAGTCTGTCATCCTGCTCTATTTGCCAAGCATAGAAGGTCACCTTCATACCTGGTTTCCTGAATTCCTCAACTCACGTAGTCAAACACATTGCTACGAATGGAACCCTCTTCTAGTGTAGGCTCGAATGCCCCCAAGACAGTGTCTCAAGTTTAGTCTTGTTCCTCTTCTACCTAAACAGCCTCTCTAATGTTCTGGAATCCCTTCTTCATTTTGTGGCCTTGTCACCCCAAAAGGTAGAGTTAATGTGCAAAGATGACTCTGCATTATGTCGTATGCTACTCCATCGCATGTGACTGCAAAGCAGTCAACAGCTGCGTCACTTTCTGCCGATCTGAGATTGATTCGGTGCTGGTCTGACAAATGGAATGCATCTTTCAATCCTGACAAATCTCAGACTCATCCTGTCACTCCGGAAGGAAAGTCCAATGACATTGCCAATCTATATCCATGGTTTGTCACTGGAAGAGGGTCAGCCTGATGAACTTCGAGGCCTCAACATCCATCATAACATCTCTTGGGAAGACAAAATTGCAAAGCTGAACTCCAAAGCCAGCTGCGGACTGGGCATCCTCCGTCATTTCAATGCCATTCCTTGAAAAGAAATCAGAACTGCTCACAATCCATAAGGCATTTGTTAGTAACTCAATGGAGTACTGTCCTCTCCTTTGGGTTGGTGCTTCAGAATCACATTTATGTCTCGTCTTGAATTGAAAGCTCTCAGCACTATTGGCAGCTCCCGCGAGGAGGCCAACGAACAAGACCTGTTGCTCTCACATCGCAGACAGATTAGTGGCCTCTGTTTTTACCGTCTCTCTTCTGGTCCAGCTGTTTCTGCCATCTCAGCAATCTGACCCTCTCCAGAAACTCCAGGATGTTCTTCGTTCGAGGAACCCCCAACTGGTTAAACTTCTAAAATCCAGGGTGACCACACACCTCCACTATTTTATCTTGTTTACGGAACCAACTTCCTGAGGCTGGTCAATTCCACTCTTCCCTCCAGGACTTCAAGTCGGTAGTGAACTACAATCTCATACCATCCCCAATTCCAACATACTGTTACAGATCGCGATTAGATGTTATTATGGGCCGAGCGGATGGTCCACCGCGACCTAACAGTTCCCCCGATTCTTCCCCAACTCACCCGATTCCACTCGAACGTTGGCCAAATCGCGCTACGCTAAATCAATGATGGAAAGGACACAACGACTGGGATAGATGAAACGACGCAAGGGGTACAGTTCTCAAGACCTCCGGAGGAGGATATAATTAGTGGTGGAGAAAAGGGGTAGATTACAAGGTAGAGTGAGGTAAAAGACACAGAAGAGATGGGCACTTAGTTACAGTCTTATCTTATCCCCGACAGACCACAGACAAACGGAACAAGGCTGACTTACACAGGGATTGATGGCAGGAAGGGACAGGCAGTCGATAGCACAAGGTGCACCTTGGCTCGGGGACAGGATCAAGCACGGTCCAATAGATGCAAGGAGGCCTCACAGCGCTCGGAGGTGGCGTCTTTCTTTCTCCAAGCTCCGCGCGCATCTGACGTCACCTCCCTCTCGGCTGCGCATCTGACGTCACCTCCCTCTTCCTGCGCATGCTCAGCGGGGAGTGACACGCCCTCGGCTGGTTGGCTCCGCCCCAGATGGGTCCGGTCCGCCGCTTCTATTGGGTGCGGGGGTTACCGGGCTCCGCCCTTGACGAGGAGCTGACAGGGAGCCCCTATTTGGTAACCCCGTCGAGCACATGTTCGATGGCGGCTCGTTGGAAAGGCCTGGTGCCCTCCCAACACCCCCTACCAACCAAGCCGGAGTGAGGACGCGCACTCCCCGCGCCCGCCGCTGCTGTTGTTGTTGTTGTTGTTGCTGAACCGTGAGGAAGAGCTGCGGGGAGGTATTGGGAGGTCCTAAACTTCCTAACGGTGCCATACAATCACATTCTGGTGCAACGAAGAGTCAGAATTAATGGAAACGAGTCCTTAACTGACATAGACTAAGAATAACTAGCAAGATGTCCTATAGTTGTCTTACATGAGATGCGGTGAACCTGGGTGCGACATTTAATGGGGGAAATAGGGGGAGGTCGGGTCTACAGAGTGTTGTTTACAGAAAATGGGACTAGGGAATGGGGGATTGGGGATAGTTGGGAAGTATTTTTTTTTTTTTTTTTTTTTTTTTTTGTATACAAGATCGAGGCTCGTGAAAGAGCGAACATTAATCACACAGAAAGACAAACAGACACATAAAACAAATAACATCGGGAGCGGTAGACAAGATGGGGAGAGAGGGGGAAGGACACAAACACAACATTTGAGAGCAGGGACCGAGAGACATGGAGACATCGAGAGATCTGTGGGAGGGAGAGGGCTTTGGGGGGGAGGCATGTGAAGGGGGGGAGGCATGTGAAGGGGGGGGGGGGTGGGAGAGGTATAAACATATGGACACTGCCAGGATTTCCAGGAAATAAGTTGGAATTTCAAACAAGGTAGATCTGGTATTGAGGTATTGAGGAATTGGAAATTGGGGAAATATTGAGGAAATTGAGGAAATTGAGGAAAAGGTATTGAGGAAATAGGGGAATATTTACAAGCGGATATGGATGGATGCAAATCCCATATCCGCAACATTGCACCCTTCTCTACCTCGGGGCGTCCCGACCCGATAAATTTTTACCTACGTTAGTGTGGCACTCAGATGTAGTTCCCTCTACTATTAACTCAACCCTGAGTGCGACAGTTTTACAGATGTTCACAAATGAGTAAATATGTCCCCCTGCGACGTTGCACCCTTCTCCTAACAGAACCACACCCACAGGATAACCGAATCGCGGAAAGCATCCTCAAACTAAACATACAGCCGTTAGGGAGCATTATTTACAATTGACGCTACTTTATTTACAAGACTAACCCAGGACCTGTGATTGTTCTTTCTGGGGGGGAGACAGTCTGCTCTGCATCAATGCACCATTAAAGCACCCAAAAAGCACCAATACACACCCAAGCACCAATCGGTGCAGTCACCATTGTTCATGAAAATAAAAACAACAATCCCTAACCCTGCAGGTGTCACTTGCTCTTCGGCTCCCTCTGCTGGTTATTATTATTGTCTTCCAGTTGTTGTCTTTCTTTCATTTTCTTACTGGCGGCCTATTTGCAATAAAGTGTGCCCAACGTGTCCATTTTATTTTCTTTATTTATGGCCCACAGGGCCGACTACGTGTGGTTCACCTGTGGGGCATCGGTGCCCTGTGGCCAAGGCCCGCCAGCAAGATTTCGGGCCCTCATGGCCGGTTCCAGCAGAGGGGCCATGCCCCAACCCATGGGGTCCATAAGTGGTGCTCGGCCACAGTCATGTGGTCCATAATGTGGTGCATCGATGCAGACAGCTGGTTCTGAGAGTGCCGGGCGCACAATGGCCGACTCACGCACGCTCCCCTCGGCACCCAATGGCGCACAGGTCATGTGGGAGACAAAAGAGACAAATGAGCGAGGGGTAAGGTCACAAGGGTACACATCAATAAGGCAATGCAATGCGAAATGCATACGGAGGGCGAAGTGAGAAAGCTCGTCCCTACCGTACGTCACCCCCCTGTCACCTACACTACCCTTGCCCTTACCCAATATGTACAAAATCTACACATTACCAATCCGTCGCTACTGTCACGTCTCCCCATATTTCCTCTATACCAAATTCGTCACCACAATCCCTCTATCCAAAATTTGCCATCACCCAATTCGTCATCAATCCACATAAGGAGGAAGAGATGGAACAACAAAGCACAATGTCACACCCACGTCATGATGCGTCTCACAGTCCAAACATCTGCACAATAAAATAACAAAACATGGCATGGTGTGGAGGTACGTCATCTCAGGTGAGTGCATGTAGATGGTGCGAGGAGACTTCAATCCTAACTATCCTCTAAATGACATTAACACACTTTACACTACCCGGGGTCTTTCCCTGCCAATCCATTGGCCAACTTACTCTATGGGTTCTAAAAACCAATTCCCATTGACCAAACTGTGGTGCTTCTCAATTTGGGGTCTCACTCCCCCGATTCATCTCCCGGTGCCCTCGCACAATTTCTGGGCTGTGACGTGTAGCTCTCCCAGCAGGTCTACCCACCTGCACACCTCCACCACTGTAGTTGCCACCCGAGCTTACCTGCTCCTTAACCTAACCTATCTACTGGGGAAGGCCCCTCCTGGCTCTGTCACCCCACTCGATGCCCTCTGGCACTGGGCTACCCGGGTCCGTCCTCCGGATCCTCGGGCCCCATCCACAACTACCGGCTCCCAGAGCCCACCTGCGGCCTCACCTGGCCGACATCCTCACAGTGGTGGAGTGCCCAAACCAACTACACACACTAACAGGCTACACGCCCAGCCATTTCCACAACACTAATGCACCCATCCAAATACCATTCTGTCACCCGCACCACAGATGCCAATATCCAACCACAATTTACCTATACCCTCTACCTAACACTTACACTACCCGCCCCGGGTATTCGTGATGGGGGTCCACTCTTCCCCCATTCACACCTTCGCACCACCCACTCCACTCCATCGTTTCCACCATACTCACTCCACGACCATCCATTCCAATACTCCACTTATTCCACACTCCATGTCTTCCACACAACCATTTATTCCATTCACCTGTTGGTGCACACCTGTGCACTCACACTTGGTGCCACCTGCACCCTTCTCTCCCCCAAGCGCATTTGCGCTGATCCACAACACTCACTACTCCCTCACTGCTCCACACACCTGTCCAGTTCTCACACAGCATCATCTCATCTAACTACTCCCCTCTGAAACTTGCGCTTCCCAGTCGCCCCTTTAAACTATTGCGCTCCCTCATCATTATCATCCATACTAATCTACCTGCGTCCCCACTACAGGTATCAGTCACTAACTAAACCTTAACGTTACCTAATGTCAATCTCTTCTAGATCCCTACACACAATATCCTAACCCACCCGGGCTAGTTTTCACTGCCATCAACCCCATAAGCTAGTGCTCCTTTGCCCCCCCCTCGCCGTGAGGGATGGTGGATTGCCCATCCCACCACATCGGGGAGGTCCCACTATCAATTTTGCTCGTCCAAATTCCAACCAGTTCAAAAATTTTCCATTTACTGCCAATTCTACCCACTATTATAAATTTCGTATCAAATCACGACCATCATCATCACAGTCCGCTATATCCTAGCCTCGGTGCGTCATGACATCATTAAACTCGGTTCGTAAAGCCGAGCAATGAATTCGGGTGGTTTGGTCGCCTGCAGGTTGAATCCATCCGGCTTTCGGTTCAAGGGAGGTGGTTTGGTTGGACCGAGGTTCCACGCACCATCTCGGCGCGGCACCTTGCGGTCCCGGGCCCGATGGCTCAATCTCCCCCGGTCGGAACCCCGTCCCCACGAGGAGGCACCGTGCCGCTTCCTCCCACTCGCCCTTGAACCGGACCGGTCGCCTCGCCCGCCAAGGCCCGGACTCGACCGTGCGGGGCGGGGCCAAG
Source organism: Myxine glutinosa (assembly GCF_964187855.1). Taxonomy (NCBI): domain Eukaryota; kingdom Metazoa; phylum Chordata; class Myxini; order Myxiniformes; family Myxinidae; genus Myxine; species Myxine glutinosa. The sequence goes on from NC_136269.1 coordinate 136,035,652, forward strand.
CCCGATTCGGCAACGACGCTTCGAAGAGAAACGACGCAGCTTCGATCCGCGCCGGGCCCTGCATCCAACAAAGCACGCCGCGCCCCGAGCGCTCGCATCGGCTATCCGTCGCCCTAACCGCTAACCCGGTTACCGTCGATGCTTCACTTGCATGCTCACACGCATACACTACCCCTTTCACCCTCACAAAACCCGGCGTTCCAACGCCGTCCGTACATTCCACCAACGCACTCCCTGTTACAAACCACACCTCTCGCGCACACTCGCCGCTCGCACACCTCGGTCCACACCTCTCCTCTGTTACGTCCTCTGTAACACTCACCATGGGCGTGCACTCTGGCATCCACCCACTAACGCATTCACATGGGCTCTCCCACACTCGCGCTACCACCAATTCAGGTGTGCTTTCTCGCACACGTTCCACCACCACCTTACTCTCCGTGTCACACTCACCCTCGCACGTACACTCCGTATTGCTCTCACTCCCTGTGTCACACCCCGTACACACCGACGTGCATTCTCGCTCGCACTCGGTTTCACTCCCACACTTTATAACACACCCACTCGCCGACGCACACTTTTTCCTCACACGCGTGCCATTTTTACTCACACGGGACCCTTCACCAACGCCCGGGTGCCATATCGATCCCAATCGCGCGACAATTCTTTTGTCGCTAAACATCCATTTACAAAATCTCCCAGCACAATACACAGCACGTCTCACCTTCGGGGTTCTTCTTCCTCCCTGCACCAAAACCTGCAAACTTCCATTCGGGTTAAGCACAGCATCGTGATGTGAGCAGGGACTTTGCACATTTTCCATTTCTCCCTGCAATTCCCGGGCTACCTCCGTCATCTCTTCAATTTTAATTCCCAGCACTGCTTTGTCTTTGTTCCCCTCGACGACCGTTGGCTTTAAATTTAATAAAACACCCTCTACCTCATCGGTCGCCGGCTTTTCCAAACCCCGTGTCGCGATTTCTACCCCCGTCATTGTACCCGTGCTTTCCTCCGCTTCGCTCAACCGGCGCTTCTCGACCCGCGTTACCTCCTTGTGCACCCCTGGGACCCTTTCGCCCAACTTGCGGTCTCTGTCCCTCTGCTCCCTTGCCTCTCTATCAGCCCTCATTCCGTTCGTTGTTGCTTCAATTTGGTTTCTCAATTTCTCCCCCTCTATTCTCAGCATCTCGGTGAATTGCGCCATGAAGTCCCCCACATCAAAGCCCGCTGCTACGGTCACGGGCGCGGCAAAATTTGGTGCCGCTGTAACCACGTGCACGAGAGCGCCATTTTGTGCACCTGATACCCCCTCAACCACACCTTCTTTACTCTCCTCCACCATTTTCCCCACTTCTTCCCTGGGGTCCTGGGTCGATTCTACCCCACTCTCCTCTACCGGAACCCAGCCGTCTTGATCTGCCATAGCGCGACTTTCAAAATTCGGGTTTTTTTTGTAAAACAAAATCAAATTTCGGTGTCTTTATAATTTTGACCAAATTTTTTCCTAGATGTTTTTTTTTTTAATTCGGTTCGGGCCTCGAATCTCACTCCTCGACACCAATTGTTACAGATCGCGATTAGATGTTATTATGGGCCGAGCGGATGGTCCACCGCGACCTAACAGTTCCCCCGATTCTTCCCCAACTCACCCGATTCCACTCGAACGTTGGCCAAATCGCGCTACGCTAAATCAATGATGGAAAGGACACAACGACTGGGATAGATGAAACGACGCAAGGGGTACAGTTCTCAAGACCTCCGGAGGAGGATATAATTAGTGGTGGAGAAAAGGGGTAGATTACAAGGTAGAGTGAGGTAAAAGACAGAAGAGATGGGCACTTAGTTACAGTCTTATCTTATCCCCGACAGACCACAGACAAACGGAACAAGGCTGACTTACACAGGGATTGATGGCAGGAAGGGACAGGCAGTCGATAGCACAAGGTGCACCTTGGCTCGGGGACAGGATCAAGCACGGTCCAAGAGATGCAGGGAGGCCTCACAGCGCTCGGAGGTGGCGTCTTTCTTTCTCCAAGCTCCGCGCGCATCTGACGTCACCTCCCTCTCGGCTGCGCATCTGACGTCACCTCCCTCTTCCTGCGCCTGCTCAGCGGGGAGTGACACGCCCTCGGCTGGTTGGCTCCGCCCCAGATGGGACCGGTCCGCCGCTTCTATTGGGTGCGGGGGTTACCGGGCTCTGCCCTTGACGAGGAGCTGACAGGGAGCCCCTATTTGGTAACCCCGTCGAGCACATGTTCGATGGCGGCTCGTTGGAAAGGCCTGGTGCCCTCCCAACACCCCCTACCAACCAAGCCGGAGTGAGGACGCGCACTCCCCGCGCCCGCCGCTGCTGTTGTTGTTGTTGTTGTTGCTGAACCGTGAGGAAGAGCTGCGGGGAGGTATTGGGAGGTCCTAAACTTCCTAACGGTGCCATACAATCACATTCTGGTGCAACGAAGAGTCAGAATTAATGGAAACGAGTCCTTAACTGACATAGACTAAGAATAACTAGCAAGATGTCCTATAGTTGTCTTACATGAGATGCGGTGAACCTGGGTGCGACATTTAATGGGGGAAATAGGGGGAGGTCGGGTCTACAGAGTGTTGTTTACAGAAAATGGGACTAGGGAATGGGGGATTGGGGATAGTTGGGAAGTATTGAGGAAATAGGGGAATATTTACAAGCGGATATGGATGGCTGCAAATCCCATATCCGCAACAATACATTATTTTCTCCCTAACATAAACACAACCTCAAAAACCATTACTTGTAGGATACCGTGTTTCCTTCCTTTTTCCCCTCTACTCTTTTCCTGTTCCTGTCCTTGTTGGCTGGCAGGAGATCTTACAGGTATGCACACTCCACTTTGAGCTGTCTAGACCGGTTTTGAATCCTTATGGAGCAGTTGTCCTGATGTTTTGTAGGTAGAGCGATGCATGGAATATGTGTCCCACCCCTCAGATCACTGGGGGACTTCAAATATTCCATGGTGTCGTTCACAAAGAAGGGGCGAGTTATCGCCAACACCCTGGACGAATTACAGATTCCTGCCATAACGTACGTTGGGAAATGCATCAGCGGCACACCTGTACCCGCAGCAGTCATACAAACCAGCAACCATATGGCTGCACATCAAACGATGATTTCCTTGCTCATTGTGTCTAACTCTTGTCCCACAGTCTGTTCGTTGCCTTTTTACCCTCTGTGACCTCATCCTTCCATGAGCCTCGATCTTAGATCGGAAGAAGAAAAAAACAAATAGACAGCTCCATCCTCACATACCTCCTTGCCTAACCCTAACCTTCATACTCATTTAGACTTGATACTAAATTTCAGTTCCATGTTCAATTACACCATCAAACCCAATTAGGTACACTCTCATACTCAGATTATAATATGATTTCCTTTTCAAGGAACTTCGATGCAGGAGGAGGTCATTAGGCCTATCAAAGCCTACGCAATTGTTGAACAACGTATGGTTTGTCGGTCTACTATCTTTTTAAATGCTGAGCTTTGGTATGACTCGATCGGGGTTCAAACTCCAACCTCAGAAATGACGCTCTGGAAGTTGTCTAACCATCACGCCACTGAGTCTGGTTCATAGGGTACACCTCTAACCTCATCATCTCAATCCTCACACCTATCCAGCCTCAAATTCATACTCTCAATTGCTGTCTAGCACCTCAAATCAACAGCCCACTCTTTCTCCCATAAGAGCTTCCAAAATGTCACAGCACAACGCTGTTGGTCGTCCCAAAAGTACTAATGATACCTGAATCTTTAACAAGGATACACCTGCATACATTCAGAAAAAGTCACATTACATACCCTGTTCTGCCGCAGTGCCTCTCCTCGTCTTCCTGTAGTACCTGCTGGGTCGTGTTCCTTTCTTCTGGATCCTCCCCGAGTCTGTGCTACATGCTACGCCATGATATTCAAGGCCAATCGCAACGAACCGAACTGCGCATCCTTGTCTACTCCCTTCGGCAGCGGACGGAGCCTGTTGCTAGGCTCCCACCTCCAGCCTGTCCTCCCTCTCTGCATGGCTCCCACCCATCGTCGCTCCTCTCGATCATTCCCACCCAAACACCAAATTGCACTCACCCTTATCGATCCTTCCCCATTGTGCCCATCCTATCGTCCGCCTCGCTCCCAACAATCCGCACTCCTCCCCATCGCTCCAAACCATCTTCGCTCCTCCCATTCTCGTTACACCAAATGCCACTCACCCTTTACCGTTCCTTATCATCGCTCCATTCCCTTGTAGTTTCACCCATCACCCCCTCTCAATGATCCTCACTTCTCCCCATCACCCCCTCTCAATGATCCTCACTTCTCCCCATCACCCTCGCTCCTGCATCTCCCTCTATCGTGTCCTCGCATCGATTTCCCTTGTCTTCACCAATTTAAGAAAATTGATGTTTTGCTCGTTTCGCTTTAGACTTTTAATTTGCAGAAGGGACCTAATTGATTGGACCTTTCGTCAAACACTGTCTTGTGAGCTAGTAGTTTTCAGATGTGGCTTTGTAGAAAATTGTGGCTTTGAAAGGAGGTTTCAGTGAGTTTGTGCGACGAGCTGCCAGTTCAACTGTACCAGATATTATCCAGCATCAATGATGTACTTTTTGTGGTTCTGCAGACGGCCAAGTCACATGGGAATTCTGGATGGATGCTCACGAAGGATTACCCTGAACCACGACTCAAGATGGATGGTGCCCAGCGGTCACATTTTCAAACATAGATGGTCCCTTGTGGGATGTTGAACTAAAGATCAAGTGAGTGAGAAGGATGTAGAGACTTGACGGGCATATAGCTCGTGCTGGACCCTTTTTTGGCCCATCTGCCCTCGGGACGACTATATCAGGCCACCTGGGGCTCTTGGAGGAGCCTGTACGTAAAACATGTACATGCTAGGCCAGATTAACGACACCATTGAAGCGCAAGCCAAGGGCTCTTGAAGATCATTCGAGATCAATATTGATAACTACATGGTATTCATAGAATACTTACCCTGCGCAGTCAACTTGTTGTGAGCCAACTCTTCTATTTTTGAACATTGTTTTTCTTTAATCCAATATGGCTGCCAGACCACGTGAGCGATGACATCATCAATTTATATTCTCCAATATAATTGTTGCATAGATCACGCTCAATACATTTCAAACTGATCAGACTAAGCGTTGTCCCTGTCGAATTATGACATCATAATTATGGCACCAATGATGTCATCGTTAACGACACCTATTCCCCATATGGAGTTCTTTACAATGAGCCATGTTTCCATGCAGCGGTTTTGGAGATATAGAGGTGCATCATTTTTCGGTTTTTCCAAGATGGCGCCTGTAGCACATACCCGATGATGTCATGATTATCATTAAAATATTTTACAGGAGGAGGCGTTCCTTTGGTGAAAATTCCGTGCCCATCAGACCAACAGTTGCTGAGAAAAAAAAATCATAATGATCGGATAAGTATACTTGCCGAATGATGACGTCATAACGAAGGCATAGATGACATCATCATTATCATATATTATTCCCCAAAATGAGTACTTGACAATGAGCCATGTTTCAATTTTTTCCATGAGCGGTTTCGGAGATATAGAGGTGCAACATTTTTCCATTTTTTCCCAAGATGGCGTCTGTACCACGTGATCTATGACGTTATAATTATCATTAAAAAATTATACAGGAGCCGCTCATGTTCTGAAAATTTCGTGTCCATCGGACTAACAGTTGCAGAGGAATTTTTGTTTTATTCATACTGATCAGACCAAGCGTTGTACTTGTCGAATTATGACGTCATAATTAAGGCACCGATGACATCACCATCAACATATCTTATTCCCCATGGTGAGTACTTGACAATGAGCCACGTTTCAATTTTTATCCATAGAGCAGTTTGGGAGATTATAAAGGTGTAACTTTCTTCCAAAATGGCGTCCGTACCACGTGACCTATGACGTCATAATTATGATGGCAAAATTCTACAGGCAGAGGCGCTTCTATGGTAAAGTTTCGTGTCAATCGGACCAACGATTGCCGAGTAAATTTTTTTTTTTAATGCAGACACGTACGGCACACGGCACACGTACGTAACTGAATGCTTAACCCCGCTTTTCCCTTCGTGAGCGCAGGGTGAATATTGTGGATGATCGTATGACAATACCTGTAACCTGTCAGGACGTCCCAATGGCACGCAAAAGTAGATCAAGGATGGCAACGCGAATTTGGTTGGGATCCGGATCAACGTTCCTTTCCTGGAGGAAGCAATGGACCCCTTTTCCCTCCTCAACATAATGTATGATTTTGCTCCTGAGGCCTGCAATGATGGGCTGTTCACCAGGTGATAACACATCAATCCTCAAACTGAAGACGTTGCCAACACCTGATCGTCCGGTCACATGAAGGTGGCAAAAGTTTTGTCGAACAAGTTGAAAGAACTTGCTGATGCACAAGACCAATCACCACAAGACCAAGCAAAGGCCATGCACTCTTGTGAATGGTCTTGAAAAATATTTGAGAATAACATTCACGGTACACTCTGGACTTCTGTTTTAGGTCAGGTGTTGGCTTACTGGTTAAGGTAGCTCAAGATCTTAGGGTCTTGAGTTCGAGCCCCGGGATCATGCCGATAAATAACACCAGGTGCGTTGACTCGGCAGGTCATTCTTCCGAGGTGGGCAAAATGAGCACCAGCTTCCTGAAAACAGGAGCACTGCATCAGCGGCACAACTGCGCTTCCAGAAATGATGCAACCAGCAGCCACAGGCTGCATACAAAACGACAACAATTTCGGTCTTCCCTAGGCTTTCATCACCATATATCTTGTAAAAGCTGAAAAATAAAATCGCTCACTCGGGTCATTGAAATCAAAGGGAGGAGCAAAGAGCTCCTACCTTTATATACAGTCACTTGAAAAAGTAAGTACACCCCATGTAAAGTTTTGACTTTTTCAACATATTTCAACATACAGCTATTTGATCTTCATTTCAACAATATTGATAGATAAAGGTGATATAATATAATAAATATCATGAAACATTTACATTTTGTCGTCCATTGTATAATTTAAATAAACATAAATGCAAATTTCGCATGTGGAAAAAGTAAGTACACCCTTGGCTCTAATAGGTGGTATTGCCCCCTTTGGCAGAAACAACCTCAAGTAGGCGTTTCTTATAACTGTCTACCAGTCTCTGACATCGACTGGGAGAAATTTTTGCCCACTCCTACATGCAGAATTCTTTCAGCTGTGTGATGTTTGAGGGGTTTCTTGCATGCACAGCTCGTTTCAAATCCCCCCCAACATCTCGATGGGATTTAGATCCGGGCTTTCACTTGGCCATTCCAGAACCCTCCATTTCTTTCTTTTCAGCCATTCCTTGGTGGATTTACTAGTATAGTTTAGGGTCATTGTCATGTTGCAAGGTCCACCTTCGGTTGAGCTTCAACTTTCCGACAGATGGCCTCACATTATCCTCAAGCACCCTCTGGTACAAAGAAGAAATCATCGTGGATTCTATGCTGGTGAGCTGCACAGGCCCTGATGCAGCGAAGCTGCCCCAACCCATAATATTTCCACCACCATGCTTTACAGTTGGTATCAGGTTCTTGTGGTCAAATGCTGTCTTTGGTTTTCGCCAAACATGTCTTCTGGTACTGTGGCCAAATAGCTCTAACTTTGACTCATCTGTCCAGAGCACATTGTTCCAGAAGTGCTGGTCCTTGCCTCGGTGTTCATTGGCAATCTTTAGTCTTGCCCTGATGTTCTTTCTGGACAGCAAAGGTTTCCTCCTGGCACACCTCCCATGTAGATCAAATTTGTGCAGCCTCTTTCTAATGGTAGACTCGTGCACTTTGACATCAACAGTGGCAAGAGCTACCTGTAGGTCCCGTGATGTCATTCTGGGGTTCTTAGAGACTTCTTTCAGCATCTTGCGGTCTGCTCTCGGGCTGAACTTGCTGGGGCGGCCTGGCCTGAACAAGTTGGCTGTTGTTTGTAATCTTCTCCACTTGTAGATGATCTTCCGGACAGTCGAATGATTGATTTCAAATTGTTTGGAGATCTTTTTAAATCCATTCCCAGACTCGTAGGCATCTATAACCTTCTTTCTGAAGGCCTCAGAGAGCTCTTTTGATCTAGGCATGGTGACGCTGCACACTTCAACAACAAAGAGCAAACCAAACTAAATGTCTGAGGTTTAAATAAGACAGGTTCCTCCAAGATCCTCTCTGACGATGTTCTCATCATTTGCACCTGAGCTGGTGCACCTGATTCTAATTTTAGGTGTTTGAAGTAGTGATAAATGTAGGGGTGTACTTACTTTTTCCACATGCGAAATTTGCATTTATGTTTATTTAAATTATACAATGGACTACAAAATGTAAATGTTTCATATTTGTTATATTATATCACCTTTATCTATCAATATTGTTGAAATGAAGATCAAATAGCTGTATGTTGAAATATGTTGAAAAAGTCAAAACTTTACATGGGGTGTACTTACTTTTTCACGTGACTGTAAGGGATCATGTCTCTGTTTGCAGCTTTAACCTGGCGACTGAAAATACATTTCCCAGCTTCTACTGGACGAAATCCGCTGAAAATTTCAGAAGTAAATGCTTTGTACATTGAGGTAATATGTTCCAAATTTCAGCAACGTCCGTTTATGCATTTCTGAGTTATATTTAGCAAACCCTCGAAATCACGTTGGTGTCCGTCCATCCGTCCACCAAAAATGTGTTGGCGCTCATATCTCAAGGACTGTACATTGAAACTAGCTGAAACTTAGAATATACATCGGCCAATAGGTCTAGTTAATGGCTTTCGAAACAAATTCCACCGAGGTTTTTGCTTCACATTTAAATATATATAAATATATTAACATAAATAAATATATAAAAATATTGTTGCGGATATGAGGACTGTATATTTTTTTGATTGTGTGAATTATTATTATTGTTTATTCTGCGCCCCCTGCCTCCGGAGCTGTGTAAAGGTAAAAGGGCATCCCATAATTAGTCCACAAGCATACACGTCAGCCAATAATAGAATACCCCTGTTCGATAGTTATATCTTATTCTGTGTTTTAGGGTAAAGCTGTGTCTCCCATTAATTGAAGTACTCCATTGCACCAGTGAAAGAGATAGATTCCCTTCATTCCCATTCCCAAAACCTCCATTCCCCCTTTTCGTCGTTTGGCAATTACCTCCCCTCCAATAACCGCCATTGACCACGAGGCAGGGTCAGAGAAGAAAGGCGTGTCTCCACCTCGTCATAGAGGGGAGGAGTGAGCCAGCCCCACTCGACCAACCATGAGCCAGGGGTTTGGCTAGAGAGGGCGGAGGAAGAGCGATCGGGGAGGTTCGCAAAGGTTGAGGGGCGGGGCCTATATAACCCACAGCGCGACGCTCCCCAAGCAGTCGAGCTTTGAAGAAGAAAGAGAGGCGCTGAGAGGAGGGAATGAGCAGGCGTGACCACAGCTAAAATCCGCAGCGCGACGCTCCCAAAAGAGAAGCTGAGACGAGCTTTGAGAGATGAGCTTTGACCGGCAGACAAAAGGGAGCCCAAGCCGTTGAGAAGAGAGAGGGTCCAAGAAGCAGAGCTGAGTTGTGTGGTTTTGGTCGTCAGTGGTTGCGTTGTGGTGGTCAGTGGTTGCGTTGGTTGCGTTGAGTTGTCGGTGGTGAGGAGTGATTGGACCAAGAGAACATAGAGAACATCCAAGGAGAGGACATCCCAGAAAGCACAAAGCCTGTTGTAATCCTGGAAAAGCAGCGGCGGCCACAGCAGCAACAACACCCAACAGCCGCTTGGGGCCTGGACGGCAGTTTTGAGCAGGGCCGCGAAGGAACGGCGGCTGCTAAAAGCGCCGATCGTGCTGCACAATACAACTCCACGCCATCCTCTCCTTCCAGCCAACTCCTGTCATCATTCCCCGTGTGAGTCTGTCTTTTGTTTGTTCTGTCCCTGGGTTAATTAAGACTGTAGGTAAGCTAGCGTTGCACTGTGTCACCTGCGTCTTATGTGTTGTAAATAAACGTGACTGCTTTCTTTTTGCTTATGTGTGTAAATAGTAAATAAATTTAGTAGTATTTCCAAACCTTTCTTTGCCTTCGTCTTCCTCTTTGCATTCGTCGTTTTAGTCTTTTCCAGATTGGGCAGCTGCGGTGCGATACGGCCAAAGTTTGGGGTGAATCGGGTGAGTTGGGGAAGAATCGGGGGAACTGTTAGGTCGCGGTAATACACCACCGCTCGGTCAATATAACATCTTAACCGCGATCCGTAACAATTGGTGTCGAGGAGTGGGATACGAGGCCCGAAGCGCGCTTAACGCGCTCAAAATTACGAGCTGCTGAAAAATTGTGTTTTACAGAAATAAAACCCGAATTTTGAAATCGCGCCATGGCTGGTCAAGGCGATCGGATGCCGGTGGGTGAGCTAGAGATAGACGGGGTGGAATCGACCCAGGACCTCGGGGAAATGTATGTGGAGGAAGGGGAGGAGGAGAGCAATGGCAATGTGGTTGAGGGAGTATCAGGCGCACAAAATGGCGCTCTCGCGCATGAGGTATCAGGCGCGCAAAATGGTGCCTTTGCGCACGCGGTTACAGCGGCACCAAATCTAGCCGCGCCCGTGACCGTAGCAGCGCCGCTGGGGAATTCGGACCTTTTTATGTTACAAATGGGGGCCCTTATGGACAGGCTAGAAGCAAAAATGGATGCTCAGGGTGAGCGAATGGGACAAATGGGGAACCGGATGGATGCTCAGAGTGAGCAATTGGGAGTAATGAGGGACGAAGCGAGGGGTACCGGTGAGGGATTAGAAAAAAAATTTGAGGGGTTAGACAACGGGATAAAAGAGGTGAAAAATGGGTTAATGGGGTTAGAAAATAGGATGGAGGACAAATTGCGGGAAATAGGGGAACAATCTGCCAGGGAAATCAAACGAATGGGGAACCAGATAGAGGAGGTGCAAATCGGGTTAGAAAGTAAACTGGATGCTCAGAGGGATGAATTGGGACAGATGAGGGTGGCATCTACAAAACAGATGGAGGAGATGAAAGAGGGGATACGACGAGGTGTAGGTGAGGAAGTTTCGGGGCTACGCGAGGAGGTAAAGCGAGGTGAGAAGCGTATGGAGAAAGAGGTGAGAAATGGGACGGCAAACTTACAAGGGGGAATAGAAGATCTGACGGAGGAGGTGGAACAGCTGACAGAGGGACAGACGGAGTTAGTGGAGCAGGTTCAAAAGAACACTGCGGTACTAGGAGGGTTAAAGGCGACACAAAAAGAAATTAAAAATGACTTAATAGCGACACAGAGGCAATGTCAGATGGTACGTGAGGGACTGACAATGAGGTTGGATGAGGTGACAGAAGTAATGGAGACAAAGGACCGGCAGGTAAGGACGCACATAGAGATGGTCAAGGTAGCCTTAGAGGACGAACTTGAGGAGACGCACCGGGAAATAAAAGAGGTGAAGCAAAAATTAGAGGAAGTGGAAGAAGAGGTGAGTGAAATTAAGAAGGGACGGACAGAAACTAAGAGGGAGATAAAGGAGGAAGTAATGGAATTGGTACAAGGTCTGTGCTCGAATCGTGATGTGCTGCTCACTAACCAAATAAAGAGTTTGCAGGTGGCAAAGGAGGTGCGACGACAAGGTACAGAGGTGAGTGGCAATGTATATGATGTGAGGAAAGCTTCAGTCGGCTTGGGGATTGGTTTGGATCCGGGTGTTCGTGAAAGGCCGTTGGTGAAGTGTGCGACAGGTCTGGTGTGCGAAAAAAGAGGTGTGTGAGAATGTCCTACCATGGGGTGTGTGAGGAAAAAGCGCGCGCCGACTAGTGAGTGTGCTGTCGAGAGTGAGTCGGTAGTAGCGCGTGTGCGAGGGAGCACATGGAAGCGCGGTGTGGGGAGTGTTATGGAGGAAGTAACGAAAAAGTGTGCGCAAGAGGATGCGCGAGAAAGGTGTGTAACGGATGGGTGCATGGGGAAAGCGCATGCTGTCAAGAGTAAGGGAGAATGCACGCCTGTGGTGAGTGTTACAGAGGATGTAACGGGAGAGTGTGCGCAAGAGTGTGCGCGAGAAAGGTGTGTAACGGACAGGTGCATGGGGAAAGAGTGCGCTGTCGAGAGTAAGGGTGAGTGCGCGACCGAGAGTGGAGGTGAGAGTAGTGAGAGTGACACGGAGCGTGAGTTGGTTGTGACAGGTGAGCGAGGATGTACACCTGGAATGGAAGGATGCACACCTGGAATGGTAGAGCGTATGTGGGAATGCACACTTGAGTTGGTCGTGAGGCACGTGGTTGGGTGTGCGAGTGAAAGCACACCTGTGATGGTCACAGAGGAGGTGACCGAGGAAGGGGCGCGAAGAGGTGTGTTGGTGAGGTGTGCGAGCGACGAATGTGTGCCAAGGTGTTCGGTGGTCAGGTGTGTGACCAAGTCTGTGAGCGGAATGAGTGTACCGAGGTGTGTAAGGAAAGGTACGAGGAGCATGGGAACAGCTGGAGGTATGAGCAAGAAAGGGGTAGCGTATGCGTGTCAGCCTGCAGGTGAGGCATCGACGGTAACCGGGTTAGCGGTTAGAGCGACTTTTAGCCGAATCGGGCCCTCGGTGCGTGCCGGGCTTCGCGTGCCGCGAGAACCAGCGGGGATCCGAGCCACGGCGGGTTCGAAAGGACCGCCGTACGCGATCCATGCTGGGCCTCGCTTGGAACGGCCGCGTCTGTGCTCCACTAGGCGGAGCGGGCAGCTCGATAGGAAGGGTCGTCATGGCGACCACTTTTTGTTGAGACGTGCCGGCAAGTCGAGATCGGGACATTGGATGGCTCCACGCCGAGGTGGTGCGTGGGATCTCGGCCCGGGTAAGCCCCCGTCCCTGCCCCGAATGTGGGACGTATCCAGCCGCTGGCACAAAACAACCCGCATTCATTGCTCGGCTGTACGAAGCCGAGCTTTAGACGTGAATTGGCGCACCGAGAGGATCTAGTAAGTAGACGGGTGATGAGGTTAGTGTTTTGGACCCAAAATTAGAAAAAGGCAAAATTTGATGATTGGTACGGTGATTAGCAGTAAATGGCAAATTTTTGATTTGTTGGATTTGGACGAGCGAAATTGATAGTAGGACCTCCCCGATGTGGTGGGATGGCAAATCCACCATCCCTCACAGACGGGGGGGGCAAAGGAGCACTAGTTTATGGGGTGTATGGCAGTGAAAACTAGCCCGGGTGGGTTAGGATTTTGTGTGTAGGGATCTAGAAGAGATTGACATTAGGTAACGTTAAAGTTTAGTTAGTGACTGATACCTGTAGTGGGGACGTAGTAGCTTAGTGGATGATAATGACGAGGGAGCGCAATAGTTTAAAGGGACGACTGGGAAGCGCAAGTTTCAGAGGGGAGTAGTTAGATGAGATGATGCCGTGTGTTTGAGGATTGAACAGGTGTGATTGCACAGGTGTGCAACTGAACAGGTGTGTGGAGCAGTGTATGAGTGAGTGATGGTGATGTGTGTTGTGTTGACCAACTGGTCCAGGAAGAGGAGGAGGGTGCAGGTGGCACCAGGTATGATTGCACAGGTGTGCAACGACAGGTGAATGGAGGACAGGTGTATGGAATAAATGGTATGGAGTATTGGAATGGATGGTCGTGGAGTGAGTATGGTGGAAATTGTGGAGTGGAGTGGATGGTGCGAAGGTGTGAATGGGGGAAGAGTGGACCCCCATCATGGATACCCGGGGCGGGTAGTGTAAGTGTTAGGTAGAGGGTACAGGTAAATTGTGGTTGGATATTGGCATCTGTGGTGCGGGTGAAAGAATGGTCTTTGGATGGGTGCATTAGTGTTGTGGAAATGGCTGGGCGTGTAGCCTGTTAGTGTGTGTAGTTGGTTTGGGCACTCCGCCACTGTAAGGATGTCGGCCAGGTGAGGCCGCAGGTGGGCTCTGGGAGCCGGTAGTAGTTGTTGTGGATGGGGCCCGAGGATCCGGAGGACGGACCCGGGTAGCCCAGTGCCAGAGGGCACCGAGTGGGGTGACAGAGCCAGGAGGGGTCTTCCCCAGTTAGTTAGGTTAGGGTGAGGAGCTAGGTAAGCTCGGGTGGCAACTGCAGTGGTGGAGGTGTGCAGGTGGGTAGACCTGCTGGGAGAGCTACACGTCGCAGCCCAGAAATTGTGCGAGGGCACCGGGAGATGAATCGGGGGAGTGAGACCCCAAATTGAGAAGCACCACAGTTTGGGCAATGGGAATTGGTTTTTAGAACCCATAGTGTAAGTTGGCCAATGGATTGGCAGGGAGAGACCCCGGGTAGTGTAAAGTGTGTTAAGGTCATTTAGAGGATAGTTAGGATTGGAGTCTCCTCGCCCCATCTGCACCCACTCACCTGAGGTGACAGGTACTCCACACCATGCCATGTTTTGATTATTTTTTACTGTGCAAATGTTTGGATTGTGAGACGCATCATGACGTGGGTGTGACATTGTGCGTAATTCCATCTCTCCCTCCTTATGAGGATTGATGACGAATTGGGTGATGGCAAATTTTGGATAGTGGGGGAGTGAAGACGAATTTGGTATAAGGGAAATAAGGGGAAGACGTGACGGTAGCGACGGATTGGTAATGCGTAGATTTTTGTACATATGGGGTAAGGGCAGGGGTAGTGTAGGTGACAGGGGGGTGACGTACGGTAGGGACGAGCTTTCTCATTTCGCTCTCCGTGCGCATTTCGCCTTGCATTGCCTTATTGACGTGTACCCTTGTGACCTTACCCCTTGCTCATTTCTCTTGTCCCCCTTTTGTCTCCCACATGACCTGTGCGCCATTGGGCGCCAAGGGGAGCGTGCGTGAGTCGGCCATTGTGCGCCCGGCACTCTCAGAACCAGCTGTCTGCATCGATGCACCACATTATGGACCACATGTCTGTGGCCGAGCACCACTTATGGACCCCATGGGTTGGGGCATGGCCCCTCTGCTGGAACCGGCCATGAGGGCCCGAAATCTTGCTGGCGGACCTTGGCCACAGGGCACCGATGCCCCACAGGTGAACCACACGTAGTCGGCCCTGTGGGCCATAAATAAAGAAAATAAAATGGATACGTTGGGCACACTTTATTGCAAATAGGCCACCAGTAAGAAAATGAAAGAAAGACAACATCTGGAAGAACAAATAATAATAACCAGCAGAGGGAGCCGAAGAGCAAGAGATCACCTGCAGGGTTAGGGGTTGTTGATTTATTTTTTATTATTGAACACTGATGAACTGTGGTGACTGCACCGATTGGTGCTTGGGGGTGTATTGGTGCATTTTTGGGTGCTTTAATGCAGAGCAGACTGTCTCCCCCCCCCAGAAAGAACAATCACAGGTCCTGGGTTAGTCTTGTAAATAAAAATAGCGTCATTGTAAATAATGCTCCCCATCGTCAGTGTGTAGTTTGAAGACCATTCCGCAATTCGGTTAACTGTGGGCGTAAGTCTGTTAGGCAGGGTGCAATGGAGCAGCGGGACACATTTATTTATGTTTTAAAACTGTCGCACTCAGGGTCAGGTTAAAAGTAGAGGGAACTACACCTACGTGTCACACTAAATAAAAAGTTGTAGGCCCGGGACGTGCCTAAGAGGAGGAGGGTGCAGTGTTGCGGATATGAGAACTGTATATTTTTTTGATTGTGTGAATTATTATTATTGTTTATTCTGCGCCCCCTGCCTCCGGAGCTGTGTAAAGGTAAAAGGGCATCCCATAATTAGTCCACAAGCATACACGTCAGCCAATAATAGAATACCCCTGTTCGATAGTTATATCTTATTCTTTGTTTTAGAGTAAGGCTGTGTCTCCCATTAATTGAAGTACTCCATTGCACCTTTGAAAGAGATAGATTCCCTTCATTCCCATTCCCAAAACCTCCATTCCCCCTTTTCGTCGTTTGGCAATTACCTCCCCTCCAATAACCGCCATTGACCACGAGGCAGGGTCAGAGAAGAAAGGCGTGTCTCCACCTCGTCATAGAGGGGAGGAGTGAGCCAGCCCCACTCGACCAACCATGAGCCAGGGGTTTGGCTAGAGAGGGCGGAGGAAGAGCGATCGGGGAGGTTCGCAAAGGTTGAGGGGCGGGGCCTATATAACCCACAGCACGACGCTCCCCAAGCAGTCGAGCTTTGAAGAAGAAAGAGAGGCGCTGAGAGGAGGGAATGAGCAGGCGTGACCGCAGCTAAAATCCGCAGCGCGACGCTCCCAAAAGAGAAGCTGAGACGAGCTTTGAGAGATGAGCTTTGACCGGCAGACAAAAGGGAGCCCAAGCCGTTGAGAAGAGAGAGGGTCCAAGAAGCAGAGCTGAGTTGTGTGGTTTTGGTCGTCAGTGGTTGCGTTGTGGTGGTCAGTGGTTGCGTTGGTTGCGTTGAGTTGTCGGTGGTGAGGAGTGATTGGACCAAGAGAACATAGAGAACATCCAAGGAGAGGACATCCCAGAAAGCACAAAGCCTGTTGTAATCCTGGAAAAGCAGCGGCGGCCACAGCAGCAACAACACCCAACAGCCGCTTGGGGCCTGGACGGCGGTTTTGAGCAGGGCCGCGAAGGAACGGCGGCTGCTAAACGCGCCGATCGTGCTGCACAATACAACTCCATGCCATCCTCTCCTTCCAGCCAACTCCTGTCATCATTCCCCGTGTGAGTCTGTCTTTTGTTTGTTCTGTCCCTGGGTTAATTAAGACTGTAGGTAAGCTAGCGTTGCACTGTGTCACCTGCGTCTTATGTGTTGTAAATAAACGTGACTGCTTTCTTTTTGCTTATGTGTGTAAATAGTAAATAAATTTAGTAGTATTTCCAAACCTTTCTTTGCCTTCGTCTTCCTCTTTGCATTCGTCGTTTTAGTCTTTTCCAGATTGGGCAGCTGCGGTGCGATACGGCCAAAGTTTGGGGTGAATCGGGTGAGTTGGGGAAGAATCGGGGGAACTGTTAGGTCGCGGTAATACACCACCGCTCGGTCAATATAACATCTTAACCGCGATCCGTAACAATATATACACACTTTATAACTCTTCAAAATATTATTATCCAAATCTAATGTGCTGGCCCAATGGCCTAACGAATAAAGGATCAACTCCTTTATTCAAACAAAGGACTAGTTGTCATACCCTTCCTCCCGTCCATGGTACACGGAATCTTGTGGTGAGGCTGTTGCCCAGAAACAACTTGCCTTCCCCTCCTGGAAAGCAAATCCAACGGAAGGAAATCTCATTTCCTTTCACAAAGCCCGAAGCAAGTGTGTGTCCACCCTCAGGAGAGCCAGGAAACAATATCTCTCCGTTCTCAAGACCGAACTCTCTTATCTGTCTCCCTCTTCCAAATCCTGGTGGCGTCTGGTCAAATCTGTTTCTGGTGTTTGTTCCCCCTCCATCCCCTCCCTTACCTCAAACGGCGACACAGCTGACTCTGCACGTGAAAAAGCTGAATGCCTCAACTCTGTGTTTGCCTCTAAATCTTGTGTCCCAAACCCATCCCTCTCTGTACCCACCGTACCCAGTCGTACCCAGCTGCTCCTGGACTCCGTGTCCTTTCCTCCTGACAAGGTGGAAAAGTTTCTGTCAACCCTCGACTCTGATTCTGCAACTGGACCTGACGGCATCAGCCCACGGGTCCTAAAATCCTGTTCTTCCACTCTTTCACTCCCTCTCTCTGTTCTCTTCACCCTCTCTTTTGCTCAAGGTCAACTGCCATCTGCTTGGAAATCAGCCAACATCACCGCTTTGCACAAAAAAGGTGCAAAAACAGATCCTAGCAACTACAGACCAATCAGCCTTCTCCCAATTATCAGCAAAGTCATGGAATCCATCATTGCTTCGGATATGAAATCTTTCCTCTTCTCCAATGGCTTGATCTCTGATCATCAATTTGGTTTCAGACCAGGTCACTCTACTCTGGACATGCTGCTTCTGCTGTCTCAACAATGGATGGAGGTCCTCAATGCCAAACAGGAAATTAGAGCTGTCTCCCTCGACATATCACGTGCCTTCGATACGGTCTGGCACCCCGCTCTGCTCACCAAACCCTCCTCCTTTGGTATCCATGGAAATCTCCACGCATGGCCGGCGGACTTCCTCTCTCGTCATAGTCAACGTGTGGCCCTGAATGGGTTTCTCTCATCTCCTCTTCCTGTTCAGGCTGGAGTTCCCCAAGGCAGTGTTCTGGGCCCTGTGCTTTTTCTGGTCTTCATCAATGATCTCTCTGACTCTCTTGAAAATCCTCTCTATCTCTTTGCTGATGACTCCACTCTCTGCCGCTCCATTCCTCATCCCTCAGATCGGCAGTCTGCAGCCTCCTCACTCTCTGCAGACCTGGAAAAAATCACAGACTGGGCAAACAAGCGGAACATGTCTTTCAATCCTGACAAATCTCACACTCTTACGATGTATCTCCGAAAAGACCGACTGGACAACCCTCCCATCTACTTTCTGAATAATCCTCTCCAAGAAGTTCTGTCACTCAAGCTTTTGGGTCTCACTATCTGCCATGATCTTTCCTGGGAAAACCACATTTCCAAGCTGGCCTACAAAGCCAGTCGCCGACTGGGCATCCTCCGTCGTGCGAAGTCCTTCCTTGGCACACCTGAGCTCCTCACCACATACAAGGCTTTCAACCACAGCTCAATGGAATACTGCTCTCCCCTCTGGGCTGGTGCTCCTGCCTCACACCTAGCTCGTCTTCACGCTGTTGAAACCAAAGCGTTCAGAATCATTGGAATCTCCCGCGATGACGCTATCTCCGAGGGCCTTTCACTTACTCACCGCAGGCAGGTTGGTGGTCTTTCCGTCTTCTACCGACTCCTCTCCGGCCTTGCTCCCCCAGCTCTGTCTGGGCTCTGTCCCCCAAATATTCCTGCAGGTCGCACAAGATCTGCCTGCAACCCTCTTATGGTTAAACTGCCAAAATCAAGACTCTCTGCTCACCTTCACTCCTTCATTCCTCTTTTCTCCCGCCTCTGGAACAAACTCCCTCACTCTCTTCAATCCCACTCCTCCCTCCAGGTCTTTAAAACGGCTGTTCACCACCATCTCTTATCTTCCCCAATCCAAAACCTTGATCTTTTCTACCCCCGCTAATTTCACCCCAATTCCACTTTTTTGAGGTGACTTTTGTCTTCTTTCCTGGAAGTCCTTGGTGTCCTTGCGTTTTATACCTATCCTGCCTCCCCCCAGGCCCTCTGCCTCCCACACATCTCCCGATGTCCCTGCCCTCAAATGTTGTGTTTGTGTGCTTCCTCCCCTTCTCTCCCCATCTTGTCGACCGCTCCCCTTTTTATATACTTTGTTTGCTTGTTTGTTTGATTTGTTTGTTTGATAAATGTGAGCTCTTTCACGAGCCTCGACTCTGTATACAAAAAAAAAAAAAAAAACTCCCAAGTTGGGGGTTGTGGGTTAAAATCCTGTCTGGGTTGAATATTTTTTTTCCCTTACTTTTTCAAGTCTTTTGTATCGTCTTGAATAAAGTCTTATATGGTGAACAAATGCATTTTGTTCGTATATAAAATGTATCTTGTGAAAAATGCCAGGGGCATAGAAACCCTTTATATGGTATGTGGCAAACTCTAGAAAAGAAGGGACATTCTTGGGTAAAATGCCAGGGACATAGAAAAGCCCCCTTTATATCAGGGCAAGTGCCATGTGGCAAAGTATATAAAAGAAGGGACATTCCATAGCTTATAGAAAATGCCAAACAATACAAAATAAGGGGCATTCAAAAATCTCGTGTGCATGCTGGACTACCCTTGTGTTCTGAAGAGGAACCAAGTAATGCTCTAGAAAAGTTCATTGAAGCGGCACCCTACATCTGGCGAATAAAATACTGTTATGTTTGTGGGTGGTAGGCAATGAAATACTTTAGGGCCAGATAGGATTGTATAGGGTAGTGTGCTCCAACTGTCGTGAAGAAGAAGAAACCTGTAACTTAAGTCAGCTCTGTGTGTTATTGTAACTTACGTCAGTGCCACCATTATTGATCCAGGTTTGCTAGACGAAAGTGTTGGAAGCTGGGACAAAAATTGATAAAGTTGCAGGACACAGCCTTCAACTGGCTGCGGGGGCGACGGTGCCAATATTGGGATGCGGAGTTGTAGGATGGAGTTGGGCAGTCTGGAGGTCAACGTGGTGTTATGGGTGGCCGAGGTGTGCGGCCACGTCTTCTGGGATAGAGTCTCCTGGTGGAGTATGGCTGTTGGCTAGACCTTGGGCATGGTCATATGTGGGTGGGCACTTGTGGCTGCATGTGGGTGGACTGGGGGATGTGAGAGGTGCAGGGGATGTGATGGGGATGCCACGCACTGCGACCATGCCCCCCAGGTCTGAGGTTTTGGGAATGGCGGAGTTGGCAGCAGGTGTTCACCACATTGGCCAGCTAGGGGCTCGTGGAGCCGTGGTCCTCGCAGGGGGACGAAGGATGGATGGTGGGTAGCACCCTTATGGACACTCGTGGGCCGTGTTGCTCGTTTCGGCTCAACTTACCCAATGGCTCTCGTACGGTAGAGGGGCGGAGCTTCCGTAGCCAAGGGTAGTAGTGGAGTAAATGTCATGGGAGAAGGCGGATCCATATGCTTGCCAGTACAGCGGATAAAAGGAAATTTGGGGAAATTGGTTGGCCCCATGGGATAAATTTGGAATTCGGCCGGGTGAATGGCACTCTTGGACCCGACCAACCTGCAACTACCTGCACCTTAGGTGAGGCCTTGACGTTTATTGTCCCAGGGTTCAGTACTTGCTCATAAATTGGGACATGAGTAATTTGGAATGGGGGCGGGTGAGAGTGATGACATGGTCGGTGAGGGGATTGGTTTGGTGTGCCACAAGTGTCTTGTGGGTGGCGTTTATGTGTGAAGGTTTTGTGTTTTTGTGTGGTCGTGAGAATGGAAATTGAGTTATGATTGAGATGTGGGTGAATGTGAATATGGGAAATTCACATGTAAGCAGGCCATGGCAGCATCTTTTTATTGAAATATGTGTTGAGAATTGAATGTCAGCAGGGGAGGAAATGTTATTGGGGATTTTGTGGGTGGGGAAGGTGAGTGTGTCCGCAGGTACGGATCAAGCTCTGGAGGAGCGGTGACTGCGCCCCCCTCACCCCCCCCCCAAGGTAATTTGCCCCTGGCAACCAGTGGTGTCTGGGATTTGGAAACCCGTCGGTCGGGGGGTTGGAGGGCACCTTGAGGTATGGAGACCCCTGACGACCCGGCGGCTATGTGAGCCTGAGGAAAAGGAGCCTGGTGTGGAGACCTTCCTGGCGAGACGACAGCTCAGGAGCTGTTAGGCTGTCACAGGGCCGATAGTTGAAGGGGGGGGGGGGGGGAGAGGGTGAAGAAGTCGCAAGTCGGGCACTTGATTTTGGGACTGCGGGCACCACAGCCTGAAGTACACCCACCATCTTGCTTGTACGGTACCTCCCCACTGCCTAGTTGAGGAACACATCTGTGTTTTATGACATCTAAGCCATGGTCTTGCAGGGGGGTTGAAATGAGTGTTGATTATTGAAATGTGTATGGCTGATTATTGGGTTTGTGTGACCGAATGGGGGAAGATCCACCAAGCCAGGCCACTCACCTGTAACACCAGGACAGGGCCACATAAATTTGGGTCGAATGATTGATAATCAAAAATAATAATCAAGAAACAATCCTGAGTTTCCAACTTATTGCTAAATTGATAGCTCAGATGGATGCACATAATATGCACCCATAATATAAACCACGGTGCCAATGAAAAAAAATATGCGATAAAAAGTTTCTCCAAACTGTCCCTATTTCTTGATTATTATTTTTTTGTATTAGTGACTGTCCCTATTCACCCGTAAAACGGGGTGAATAGGGACAGCCATAAAAATCCTATTTATTCCTATTTAACCCATATATGGGGTTAATAGGGACTATAAGTTGCTTTTTTTTAAAACAAGAGAACACTTTCAACCCAAATATCAACAAATCAGGATGGTCATCAATTTTCAGCAAAAAAAGTTTCCGAACTTTTTTTCAGTTTGTGTCCCTATTCACCTTGCTGTCCCTATTCACCCCATTTTACGGTACCCTTTTAAAACACATGATCCAACACAGGGAATACCCAGACAGCTCCCCAAGAATCATGTCATTCTCATGAGTCCACAACACATTCACACTCAGTCAGACGTCTACCTCCAAATCCTCAAGGTGCAGCTACTGCTTGTTACACAAAGAAATGCATTATTTGTGACATGAAGTCACACAAAGGAGACGATGCTAAGTATCATATATTCGAGTCAAATCGTGCTAACTTATTCCTCGCAGTAACAGATTCCTTTTCGAGGATGGCATCTTCACACTAACATGTGTCCTTCACGACGAGCACGCTCTTTTCGGCACCGATTTTCAAAGTTTTCAAAATGCCTCAAGTTCATCTTGTGTGATGTCTAATGAGTTGACCCAGAAACAACATGCATGGGATGAGATTGTGCCAGAGCTGGAACAGGGGCTGAACAATGGCAGAGGCTGCATGAACTCATTGCTATCGGAGATCACTTGAATAGTTCTCTTGTTGATGATGAGAATCAATTTGGCAATGGAGATGTGAAGATATTCTTGTCAAAGCACTTTGGCAGTGCGATTGATTTCACTTATCCAGGTGAGTTAGGTAAATCAATGATGGTGTTTGGAGAGCCAAATAATAGTGCAGATGGGTTGGCTGGGAGTATTCGTTCTGTTGATCCTGTAACAAGTATGTGCTGGTGTGCATGGGAAGTCTCTTGATGATTTTAATTTTGCTGATTGATTTTATGATGCTCAAGACGTTAAACGTGCATGTTCCAATATTCCTGAACATTCCTGAACCTGTACGTGGCTTTCTGGGGTATTTGTGCAATTTCAAACCTGAGACGTGTCCAAAAGCAGCTGCTGCGGTCATGATGGAGGAGAAGCTCACAGCTGGACAAGGAGACGGCGATGATGATGTCGACGTAGGAGATGAAGATTGGCAGGATACCGGTAAAGATGAACAGACTGTTGATGTCAGCCTCTCCACACAACGTTGTAGAGACATGCAAGCTCTGTTTCGGGTCATGTTCTACGTGCACCATTGCGGCAGGAAACGAACTTTGGAGCTTTCGAGGTAGACGTCTGACTGAGTGTGGACGTGTTGTAGACTCACGAGAATGACCGAGAAATTAGTGCAGCTGTGTGTCCCATAGGGGACAAAGAAGCGTGAGGGTAAATGTCCGTATGAGTGGCATTGGGACAAGGAGACTCGTTATGAGATGAGTACAGTCCATACGAGCTTCATAGATGCACTGTACGCACGCTAATAGCCGGCGAAGCCGGTGTCAATCAACGAGTACGTATTATGTTGAAAACCTGATTATGCCTTGGCTCGAGAATCTGAAGCGCAGTGGACGCAGCCATCTTGCGGAGGCGGAAGTATGCATAACAAATTTAAAACGTTCATTAGGAGTTTCTTTCACCCGTCGTCGTTTGATTCACAATCTTATGCACCTCCAATGTATTAATAAAATAATTTAAGACCAACATCGGCCCGCACGGGCCTGGTTATCTTCAACAAAACGCGTCACCAAACACCGGACCCAATGAGAGTCGAGCATTTGCAAAAATATTTCTAAAATGAAATCACTCAATGGTGGCCGCCATCGACCGGATGCGGAAGTTTGCATAAAACAATTGCGAAAAAGTTCAATAGGAGTTTGTTTCACCCGTCGTTCTTTGATTCATAATCTAATGAAACCTCTCATTAGTAATTAAAATACGTTAAGACCAACCTCGTTATCTTCAATGAAAATCGTCATCAAACACCAGAACCAATGAGATTCGAGCATTTGAAAAAATATTTTTATGCGTTTCGGACGGTGAAAACGGCGTCAAATATTCTAACATTGACGAAGAATTATTTTTTAGAAATCTCACGGCCGTATGGGATAGTTTTTCACGGCCAGAAATATGGTATAAGCGGTTTACATATTTAGTTTAGAAATACGGATAGTTTTTCACGGCCGGAAATATCCGAAGTTGAGACGGAATTCACCGAATTAATCACTGCAAGCTAACGTCTTCTGGTGGAGGAAGCCGCCGTGCCCGGAGAGTCAGAGAACCAGCCCTGGCGCCTGACAGCGACTGAAGTTAGAAGACTACACACTTACTGTGAAAACGCATGTTAAGCCCAGTTAAAAATAGGCCTTAAGCTAGCACATCGTATAGTTACTTCCTTAAGCTTCTTGTGACATTTATTGAATGCAGGTATTGCCATTGGGGAGGACTGTCTGCTCTTCTCTTTTACCAAGTCTTACCAGGTACGGTACCTACTACACCTACCTACTACCAACTACCTACCTACCTACTAGCAACTACCTACCTACCTACTACCAACTACCTAACCTACTGATGCCATGGTGATGGGTAAAATAGTGGCAAGAGGTTTTGGCTTCACCGGCTCATTGCGGCTTTGCAGTCGGTACTAGTAGCCGGCGAAGCCGGTGTTGTCAATAGACGAGTACGTATTATGTTGAAAACCTGATTATGCCTTGGCTCGAGAATCCAAAGCGCAGTGGACGCAGCCATCTTGCGGAGGCGGAAGTATGCATAACAAATTTAAAACGTTCATTAGGAGTTTCTTTCACCCGTCGTCGTTTGATTCACAATCTTATGCACCTCCGATGTATTAATAAAATAATTTAAGACCAACATCGGCCCGCACGGGCCTGGTTATCTTCAACAAAACGCGTCACCAAACACCGGACCCAATGAGATTCGAGCATTTGAAAAAATATTTCTAAAATGAATTCACTCACTGGATGGAGTGCTGGAGACAGCCATCGACCGGATGCGGAAGTTTGCATAAAACAATTGCGAAAACGTTCAATAGGAGTTTGTTTCACCCGTCGTTCTTTGATTCACAATCTCATGAAACCTCTAATTAGTAATTAAAATACGTTAAGACCAACCTCGTTATCTTCAACGAAAATCGTCATCAAACACCAGAACCAATGAGATTCGAGCATTTGAAAAAATATTATTACGCGTTTTGGACGGTGAAAACGGCGTCAAATATTCTAACATTGACGAAGAATTATTTTTTAGAAATCTCGCGGCCTTGATTCACAATCTTATGCACCTCCGATGTATTAATAAAATAATTTAAGACCAACATCGGCCCGCACGGGCCTGGTTATCTTCAACAAAATGCGTCACCAAACACCGGACCCAATGAGAGTCGAGCATTTGCAAAAATATTTCTAAAATGAAAGCGCTCAATGGTGGCCGGTGGGTGCCATCGACCGGATGCGGAAGTTTGCATAAAACAATTGCGAAAAAGTTAAATAGGAGTTTGTTTCATCCGTCGTTCTTTGATTCACAATCTAATGAAACCTCTCATTAGTAATTAAAATACTGTTGCGAATATGGAATTTGGCCTCCATATCCGCTTGTAAATATTCCCCTATTTTCTCCAATACTCCCCAACTTTCCCCGATCCCCCATTCCCTAGTCCCATTGCATGTAAATAACAATCAGTAGAGCCGACCTTCCCCTTATTCCCCCATTAAATGTCGTGCCCAGGTCCACCGCACCACACGTAGACAACTTTCGGACATCTTCCTAGTTATTCTTATTCTATGTCAGTTAAGGCCTCGTCTCCATTAATTATGACTCTTCGTTGCACCAGAATGTGATTATATGGCATCAGTAGTGAGTTTAGGACCTTTCCCATACCTCCTTCCATCTTCTTCCCCAACAATTACAACAACAACAGAGGAGATGGCGGCGGAGCGGGGGAGGATGCGTCCTCCCACCGGCTCGATTAGCTCCAGACCATGCGCTCCACGGGGTTACCACGAAGGGGCTCCTTGTCAGCTCCTCGTCAAGGGCGGAGCCTGGTAAACCCCCCCGCACGCACCCAATGAGAAGCAACGTGCCGATTCCATCTGGGGCGGAGCTAACGAGCCGAGGGCGTGTCACTCCCCGCCGGATATACGCGGCCCCGCGCCGGATGTGACGAGAGATGCGCACCCAGCTTGGAGAAGGAAAGCCACCTGCGAGCGCTGAGTCAGATGCGCACCCAGCTTGGAGAAGGAAAGCCACCTGCGAGCGCTGAGTCAGATGCGCCCCCAGCTTGAGCAGACAAGACGCCATCCGAGCGCTGCGACCTCCCCGCATCTCTGGACCGGACCGAGTCGATTCTGACCTTTGAGCCCAGGTGCACCTGGAGCCATCGCTACCCGCCTGTCCTTTCCATCAATCCCCGTGTGAGTCAGCTTTGTCCCGTTTATCTGTCGTCTGTTGGGAATAATATAAGATTGTGTCTAAGTGCTTGTCTTTCTATGCTGTCCCTCTTGTAGTTGTAATCTAACCTTCCGCCTTAATATAACCTCCTCCGGAGGTCTTGAGAACTGAACCCCTGGTGTCGTATTGTGTTATTGTAATCCAGCCGGGTGTCTTCTTTTTCTTATTGAGCCAGCATCGCGCGACTTCGTCAACGTCGAGTATAGTCGGGTAATTTGTGCGGACACGACGGCCATTCCGCTCGGCCCACTTTAACATCAAAGTCGTGTCTGTAACAATTGGTGTCAGGAGTGGGATTCGAACCCGGGACTAAATTAGTTAGGCCCAAATTTTGGGAGGGAAAATCGAGCCGGAGCGCGTACGGCGCTCGACCGAATCGATTCGGAGCGCGTTTCCCGCGCGAAATTATAACGGCGAAATTTGAATTTGTTTTACGAAAATAAAAAAATAAAAAACCGAATTTTGAAAGTCGCGCTATGGCGGATCAAGACAGCTGGGGTCCGGTAAAGGAGAGTGAGGTAGGGTCGATCCAGGACCAAAATGAGGGAAAGGAGGAGAGCGAAGCAGTGAGGGCGGCAGGTTCGCAAAATAGCGCCGTCACGCACGAAGAAGCGGGCGCGCAAAATGGCGCCTCGCTGGTCACCGTGCCCGCGACCGAAGTAGCGCCGCTGGGAAGATTGGAACTTTTTTTTATACAAATGACGGCCCTTATGGAAAAGAATAGTGAGCGATTGGAAAACCAAATGGGGGTAATGGGAAACCAAATGGGGGTAATGAGGGACGAAGCGAGGGGTACCAGTGAGAAGTTAGACAATAATTTTGAGGAGTTAGACAAGAAAATTGGGAAGTTAGACAATAATTTTGAGGAGTTAGACAACGGGATAAAAGAAGTAAAGAATGGGTTAACGGGGGTAGAAAACAGAATGGCCGCTCAAGAGAATCAAATGGAAGGGATGCAAAAAGGGTTAGAGGGGTTAGAAAACAGTATGGAAGGCAAATTGAGGGACATGAGGGACCAAGCGGAAAGGGAAGTTAACCAAATGGGGCAGCAGATAGAGGGGGTCAGAATGGGGGTAGAAACCAAATTGGATGCTCACAGGGAGGAAATGGAGCAGATGAGGGTGGCATCTGGGCAGGAGATGCAAGTGATGGGAGAGGAGATCAGAAGAGGAGTGAGTGAGGAGGTCGGAGGAGTGCGCGAGGAGGTGAGGCACTGTGAGGAGCACATGGAAAAGGAGGTGAGAAAGGGGACTGTAAAGTTACAAGGGGGCATAGAGGACCTGACGCAGGAGGTGGAACAGCTGACGGAGGGACAAAAAGGACTAACGGAGCAGGTTCAAAGGAACACTGCAGTATTAGGAGGTTTAAAAGCGACACAAAACGACATAAAAAACGACTTAATAGCGACAAAGAGGGAATGTCAGATAGTACGTGAGGGACTGACAACGAGGTTGGACGGGGTGATAGAGGTAATGGAGACGAAGGACCGGCAGGTGAGGACGCACATGGAAACGGTCAAGGTAGCCTTAGAGGATGAGCTTGAGGAGACGTACCGGGGAATAAAGGAGATGAAGCAGAAATTAGAGGAAGTGGAAGAAGGGGTGAGCGAAATTAAGAAGCGACGGAGAGAGGATAAGAAAGAGATAAAGGAGGAGGTAAAAGAATTGGTCCAAAGTCTGTGTTTGGATCGTGATGATGTGCTCATTAACCGGATGAGGGATTCGCAGGTGATGGAGGAGAAGCGAAGAGGAAGAGGACCCGGTGTAAGTGGTGACCAATATGGTCGTGCGTATGATGCGCCAGGGGATTTAAGGAGCTTGGGGGTCGAGATAGACCCGGGTGTTCGTGAGAGGCCGTTGGTGAAGTGTGCGACAGGTCTGGTGTGCGAAAAAGGAGGTGTGCAAGAAAGTCCGACTCTAGGGTGTGTGAGGAAAAAGTGCGTGCCAAGGAGTGAGTGTGCTGGCGAGAGTGAGTCGGTCGTAGCGCGTGTGCGAGGGAGCACGTGGAAGCGCGGTGTGGTGAGTGTTACAGAGGGTGTGACCGGAGAGTGTGCGCAAGAGTGTGCGCGAGAAAGGTGTGTGACGGACAGGTGCATGAGGAAAGAGTGCGCTGTCAGAAGTAAGGAAGAATGTCCACCTGTGGTGAGTGTTACAGAGGGTGTAACGGGAGAGTGTGCGCGAGAAAGGTGTGTGATGGACAGGTGCATGAGGAAAGAGTGCGCTGTCAGAAGTAAGGAAGAGTGTCCACCTGTGGTGAGTGTTACAGAGGGTGTAACGGGAGAGTGTGCGCGAGAAAGGTGTGTGACGGACAGGTGCATGAGGAAAGAGTGTGCTGTCAAGAGTAAGGGTGAGTGCGTTGTCAGGAATGGAGGTGAAAGTAGTGAGAGTGACAAGGAGAGTGAGTTAGTTGTGACAGGTGAGCGAGGATGTACACCTGGGATGGAAGGATGCACACCTGGAATGGTAGAGCGTGAGTGGGAATGCACGCTGGAGTTGGTGGTGAGGCACGTGGTTGGGTGTGCGAATGAGGGCACACCTGTGATTGTCACAGAGGAGGTGACCGAGGAGGGGGCGCGAAGCGGTGTATTGGTGAGGTGTGCGAGCAACGAATGTGTGCCAAAGTGTTCGGTGGTCAGGTGTGTGACCAAGGCTGTGAGTGGAATGAGGGTACCTGGGTGTGTAAGGAAGGGTACGAGGAGCATGGGCACAGCTGGATGTGTGAGCAAGGAACGGGCTGCGGGGTGTAAGCATGCAGGTGAAGCACCGACATTAAACGGGTTAGAGGTTAGGTCGACTTTTAGCCGAATCGGGCCCTCGGTGCGTGCTGGGCCTCGCTTTGAACGGCCGCGTCCGTGCTCCACTAGGCGGAGCGGGCAGCCCGATAGGAAGGGTCGTTATGGCGACCACGTTTTGGTGAGGCATTCCGGCAGGCCGAGATCGAGCCATGGGATGGCTCCGTGCCGAGATGGTGCGTGGTATCTCGGCCCGGGTAAACCTCCTTCCCTGCACCGAATGCGGGATGTATCCAGCCGCTGGCACAAAACAACCAGCATCCATTGCTTGGCTTTACGAAGCCGGGCTTTGGACAGGGATTGGCGCACCGAGAGGTATTAGTGAGTAGACTGGGTGATGAGGTTAGTGTTTTGGCCCCAAAATTAGAGAAAAATAAAATTTGATGATTGGCAAGGGATTGGCAGTAGTGATTGGCAGATGATGGGCAGTGATTGGCAAATTTTTAATTTGTTGAAATTTGATGTGCAAAATTGGTAGTGAGAGACCCCCGATGTGGTGGGGTGGCAAATCCACCATCCCTCACAGGTGTGGGGCAAAGGAGCACTAGATTATGGGGTGTATGGCAGTGAAAACTAGCCCGGGTGGGTTAGGATATGGTGTGTAGGGATCTAGCGAAGATGACAGTAGGTAACGTTAAGGTTAGTTAGTGACTGATACCTGTAGTGGGGACGCAGGTAGATTAGTAGGGATGATAATGACGTGGGAGCGCAATAGTTTAAAGGGACGACTGGGAAGCGCAAGTTTCAGAAGGGAGTAGTTAGCTGAGATGATGCCGTGTGTGTGAGAATTGAACAGGTGTGATTGCACAGGTGTGCAACTGGACAGGTGTGTGGAGCAGTGTATGAGTAGTGAGTGTGTGGATCAGCGCGAATGCGCTTGGGGAGAGAAGGGTGCAGGTGGCACCAAGTGTGAGAGCACAGGTGTGCAAGTACAGGTGTGTGGAGAGAGTTGGAGTAAGTGGTACGGAGTGGTGTGCATGGTGCGAAGATGTGGATGGGGGAAGAGTGGACCCCTTTCACGAATACCCGGGGCGGGTAGTGTAAGTGTTAGGTAGAGGGTATAGGTAAGTTGTGGTTGGATATTGGCATTTGTGGTGCGGTTGCAGAATGGTGTTGTGAATGGGTGCATTAGTGTTGTGGAAATGGCGGGGCGTGTAGCCTGTTAGTGTGTGTAGTTGGTTGGGCACTCCACCACTGTGAGGATGTCGGCCAGGTGAGGCCGCAGGTGGGCTCTGGGAGCCGGTAGAGTTGTGGATGGGGCCCGAGGATCCGGAGGATGGACCCGGGTAGCCCAGTGCCAGAGAGGGCACCGAGTGGGGAGAGTGCCAGAGGGCCTTCCCCAGGTAGTTAGGTTAGGGTAAGGAGCAGGTAAGCTCGGAGGCAACTGCAGTGGTGGAGGTGTGCAGGTGGGTAGACCCACTGGGAGAGGTACACGCCACAGCCCAGAAATTGTACGAGGGCACCGGGAGATGAATCGGGGGAGTGAGACCCCAAATTGAAGAGCACCACAGTTTGGCCAATGGGAATTGGTTTTTAGAACCCATAGTGTAAGAGGGCCAATGGTTTGGCCGGAGAAAGACCCCGGGTAGTGTAAAGTTGTTAAAGTCATTTAGGAAATAGTTAGGATTAATGAACCTGTCGCACCATACGCAGCCACTTACCTGTGGTGATGATGATGACTCCACACCTGTGTTTTCTTTGTTTGTGTTGCAGAAATGAGAATTGCTGTTGGATTTGTGAGACGCATCACGACGTGGAGGAGACATTGGGGTGATTCCATCTCTCCCTCCCTAGGAGGGACTGATGATGAATTGGTGATGGCAAATTTTGATGTTGAGTTGGAGATGGCAAATTTTGATGAGAGTTGAAAATGGCAAATTTGATTGGTTAGGAGGGAGAGAAGACGAATTTGGTATATGGGAGGAACGGGGAAGACAGTAGGGATGTTTGTTGATTTGTAAAGTAGATGTTTATGGGTAGTGTTGTGTTTTGTGGATACAGTAAGGGGTAAGGGAGGGGCCATGTAGGTTACCTGGTGGGGGGGGCGTACGATAGGAACGTACCTGTCTCACCTGGTTCCCATGTGCCCCCAGTGTGCATCACCTTACATTGCGTGCACTTTTGCGCCCTTACCACCTTACTCACTTGTTTCTTCTTTTGTCTCCCACCTCCGAGGATCTGGCTTTGGGGTAGAGAGAGAGGAGAGAGAGGTGCTGGCTGCGCAGTTGTGGGCCTGCACTTTCGCTGTTTGCTGCCGGGATCGATACACCATATGGACCGCAATGTTTGTGGCCACCCACAATGGACCGCAGTTCGTTTGCGGCCAAGCACCACCCGGGGATGGACCTATGGGTCAACGTGGCACCTATGCCATAAAGGTGAACCACTGTTAGTTAACACCAAGTGCACCACAAGAAGAGCAAGAGACACCTGCAGGGTTAGGGGTTGTCGAATTTATTTTTATTCCAATGAACAATGGTGACTGCACCGATTGGTGGTGGGGTGGTGCTTTTGATGCTGGGAAAGGGTGCTCTGCACGTTATTAAAGGCCGTCGGCCACAGAGCACTCGTGGGTTGGTGTATCGATGTTGGCAAGCGCTCTCTCTCTATGCATAACATCTGCATGTGTCCCTCCAAAAACAGGTCCTGGATCGTAGTGTAAATAGCAGCGTAGTCTTGTAAATAATGCTCCCTACCGGCTGTATGTTTAGTTTGAGAATTCTTTCCGGATTCGGTTATCCTGTGGGTGTGTTTCTGTGAGGAGAAGGGTGCAACGTCGCAGGGGGACATATTTACTCATTTGTGAATATCTGTAAAACTGTCGCACTCAGGGTAGAGTTAATAGTAGAGGGAACTACATTGCGTGCCACACTAAAGTAGGTAAAAATTTATCGGGTCGGGACGCCCCGAGGGTAGAGAAGGGTGCAATGTTGCGAATATGGAATTTGGCCTCCATATCCGCTTGTAAATATTCCCCTATTTTCTCCAATACTCCCCAACTTTCCCCGATCCCCCATTCCCTAGTCCCATTGCATGTAAATAACAATCAGTAGAGCCGACCTTCCCCTTATTCCCCCATTAAATGTCGTGCCCAGGTCCACCGCACCACACGTAGACAACTTTCGGACATCTTCCTAGTTATTCTTATTCTATGTCAGTTAAGGCCTCGTCTCCATTAATTATGACTCTTCGTTGCACCAGAATGTGATTATATGGCATCAGTAGTGAGTTTAGGACCTTTCCCATACCTCCTTCCATCTTCTTCCCCAACAATTACAACAACAACAGAGGAGATGGCGGCGGAGCGGGGGAGGATGCGTCCTCCCACCGGCTCGATTAGCTCCAGACCATGCGCTCCACGGGGTTACCACGAAGGGGCTCCTTGTCAGCTCCTCGTCAAGGGCGGAGCCTGGTAAACCCCCCCGCACGCACCCAATGAGAAGCAACGTGCCGATTCCATCTGGGGCGGAGCTAACGAGCCGAGGGCGTGTCACTCCCCGCCGGATATACGCGGCCCCGCGCCGGATGTGACGAGAGATGCGCACCCAGCTTGGAGAAGGAAAGCCACCTGCGAGCGCTGAGTCAGATGCGCACCCAGCTTGGAGAAGGAAAGCCACCTGCGAGCGCTGAGTCAGATGCGCCCCCAGCTTGAGCAGACAAGACGCCATCCGAGCGCTGCGACCTCCCCGCATCTCTGGACCGGACCGAGTCGATTCTGACCTTTGAGCCCAGGTGCACCTGGAGCCATCGCTACCCGCCTGTCCTTTCCATCAATCCCCGTGTGAGTCAGCTTTGTCCCGTTTATCTGTCGTCTGTTGGGAATAATATAAGATTGTGTCTAAGTGCTTGTCTTTCTATGCTGTCCCTCTTGTAGTTGTAATCTAACCTTCCGCCTTAATATAACCTCCTCCGGAGGTCTTGAGAACTGAACCCCTGGTGTCGTATTGTGTTATTGTAATCCAGCCGGGTGTCTTCTTTTTCTTATTGAGCCAGCATCGCGCGACTTCGTCAACGTCGAGTATAGTCGGGTAATTTGTGCGGACACGACGGCCATTCCGCTCGGCCCACTTTAACATCAAAGTCGTGTCTGTAACAATACGTTAAGACCAACCTCGTTATCTTCAACGAAAATCGTCATCAAACACCAGAACCAATGAGATTCGAGCATTTGAAAAAATATTATTACGCTTTTCGGACGGTGAAAACGGCGTCAAATATTCTAACATTGACGAAGAATTATTTTTTAGAAATCTCGCGGCCGTATGGGATAGTTTTTCACGGCCAGAAATATGGTAAAAGCGGTTTACATATTTAGTTTAGAAATACGGATAGTTTTTCACGGACGGAAATATCCGAAGTTGAGACGGAATTCACCGAATTAATCACTGCAAGTTAACTTCTTCTGGTGGACGAAGCCGCCATGCCCGGAGAGTCAGAGAACCAGCCCTGGCGCCTGACAGCGACTGATGTTAGAAGACTACACACTTACTGTGAAAACGTATGTTAAGCCCAGTTAAAAATAGGCCTTAAGCTAGCACATCGTATAGTTACTTCCTTAAGCTTCTTGTGACATTTATTGTGTGCAGGTATTGCCATTGGGGAGGACTGTCTGCTCTTCTCTTTTACCAAGTCTTACCAGGTACGGTACCTACTACACCTACCTACTACCAACTACCTACCTACTACCAACTACCTAACCTACTGATGCCATGGTGATGGGTAAAATAGTGGCAAGAGGTATGCAGGTATTGGGGAGGACTGTCTGCTCTTCTCTTTTACCAAGTCTTACCAGGTACGGTACCTACTACACCTACCTACTACCAACTACCTAACCTACTGATACCATAGTGATGGGTAAAATAGTGGCAAGAGGCTTTGGCTTCGCCGGCTCATTGCGGCTTTGCAGTCGGTACTAGTAGCCGGCGAAGCCGGTGTTGTCAATAAACGAGTACGTATTATGTTGAAAACCTGATTATGCCTTGGCTTGAGAATCCGAAGCGCAGTGGAGGCCGCCATCTTGCTGATGCGGAAGTATGCATAACAAATTTAAAACGTTCATTAGGAGTTTCTTTCACCCGTCATCGTTTGATTCACAATCTTATGCACCTCCAATGTATTAATAAAATAATTTAAGACCAACATCGGCCCGCATGGGCCTGGTTATCTTCAACAAAACGCGTCACCAAACACCGGACCCAATGAGAGTCGAGCATTTGCAAAAATATTTCTAAAATGAAATCACTCAATGGTGGCCACCATCGACCGGATGCGGAAGTTTGCATAAAACAATTGCGAAAAAGTTCAATAGGAGTTTGTTTCACCCGTCGTTCTTTGATTCACAATCTAATGAAACCTCTAATTAGTAATTAAAATACGTTAAGACTAACCTCGTTATCTTCAACGAAAATCGTCATCAAACACCAGAACCAATGAGATTCGAGCATTTGAAAAAATATTATTACGCGTTTCGGAGGGTGAAAACGGCGTCAAATATTCTAACATTGACGAAGAATTATTTTTTAGAAATCTCGCGGCCGTATGGGATAGTTTTTCATGGCCAGAAATATGGTATAAGCGGTTTACATATTTAGTTTAGAAATACGGATAGTTTTTCACGGCCGGAAATATCCGAAGTTGAGACGGAATTCACCGAATTAATCACTGCGAGCTAACGTCTTCTGGTGGAGGAAGCTGCCGTGCCCAGAGAGAACCAGTCCTGCCAGCGACTGAAGTTAGAAGACTACACACATACTGTGAAAATGTATGTTAAGCCCAGTTAAAATTTCTTAAAATAGGCCTTAAGCTAGCACATCGTATCGTTACTTCCTTAAGCTTCTTGTGACATTTATTGTATGCAGCTATTGGGGATGACTGTCTGCTCTTCTCTTTTACCAAGTCTTACCAGGTACGGTACCTACTACACCTACCTACTACCAACTACCTACCTACCTACTACCAACTACCTAACCTACTGATGCCATGGTGATGGGTAAAATAGTGGCAAGAGGTATGCAGGTATTGGGGAGGACTGTCTGCTCTTCTCTTTTACCAAGTCTTACCAGGTACGGTACCTACTACACCTACCTACTACTAACTACCTAACCTACTGATGCCATGGTGATGGGTAAAATAGTGGCAAGAGGCTTTGGCTTCGCCGGCTCATTGCGGCTTTGCAGTCGGTACTAGTAGCCGCCAAGCCGGTGTTGTGAATAAACGCGTACGTATTATGTCGAAAACCAGATTATGCCTTGGCTTGAGAATTCCGAAGCTCAATGGAGGCCGCCATCTTGCGGATGCGGAAGTATGCATAACAAATTGAAAAACGTTCAATAGGAGTTTCTTTCACCCGTCTTTGTTTGATTCACAATCTTATGCACCTCTAATTGATAATTAAAATACTTTAAGACCAACCTCGGCCCGCACGGGCCTGGTTATCTTCAACGAAAAGCGTCACCAAACACCGGAACCAATGAGATTCGAGCATTTGAAAAAATATTTCTAAAACCAAATCCACTGATCTCTACAACCACTGGATAGCGCATCGCCCACTGAACGTAACACACACAACTGACGCTGCCGCACACACAGGTCGGCCATCTTAACCACTCGCATCGTATGCGGACGCGTCAGGAGTCGGGGAGTGAACAACACGTAATTTGTATGCAATTCCCAACTAAGCTCGCGACGTTCCTTCAGATCTGGACTTTATATCAAATCCCTTATACTATAGTTTCAAATTGTATTCTCGTAATAGAGGCCTACATCAACATCAACTTGTTTAATCATCAAAAAAATGTCCTCCACTACACCAAGTCCCAATCATTTGCTTCCGTCTTCAAAACAAAACAATGCTGTTAATGTTGCAGCATTTTGCAACCGAGATCAGCAATGGCGTCCACTAACAGTTCTTATTGAATGGTAATTTGTTTTCTTTGCTGAATAAAAGTAATTTTAAAAAGGTAATTACTTTCTAGTGATTTATTTCCATTCTTATTTCTTTTCAGAAGTAAACTCTTTTCAGTAGTAAATGGGGGGGGGGGGGGGGCATGAAGGAATCTTAAAAATCATTTAAGGAATACATGTACTGTTATGGCAATAAAAGGCAATTTGTAAGGCAAAAAGTACAGTTGTGGCAATAAAAGGCAATTTGTAAGGCAAAAAGTACAGTTGTGGCAATAAAAGGCAATTTGTAAGGCAAAAAGTACAGTTATGGCAATAAAAGGCAATTTGTAAGGCAAAAAGTACTGTTCTGGCAATAAAAGGCAATTTGTAAGGCAAAAAGTACAGTTGTGGCAATGAAAGGCAATTTGTAAGGCAAAAAGTACAGTTGTGGCAATGAAAGGCAATATGTAAGGCAAAAAGTACAGTTGTGGCAATGAAAGGCAATTTGTAAGGCAAAAAGTACAGTTGTGGCAAT
Organism: Myxine glutinosa; assembly: GCF_964187855.1. NCBI lineage: Eukaryota > Metazoa > Chordata > Myxini > Myxiniformes > Myxinidae > Myxine > Myxine glutinosa. The sequence continues at coordinate 136,072,142 of NC_136269.1, forward strand.
GAAAGGCAATTTGTAAGGCAAAAAGTACAGTTATGGCAATGAAAGGCAATTTGTAAGGCAAAAAGTACAGTTGTGGCAATAAAAGGCAATTTGTAAGGCAAAAAGTACAGTTGTGGCAATAAAAGGCAATTTGTAAGGCAAAAAGTACAGTTATGGCAATAAAAGGCAATTTGTAAGGCAAAAAGTACTGTTCTGGCAATAAAAGGCAATTTGTAAGGCAAAAAGTACAGTTGTGGCAATGAAAGGCAATTTGTAAGGCAAAAAGTACAGTTGTGGCAATGAAAGGCAATATGTAAGGCAAAAAGTACAGTTGTGGCAATGAAAGGCAATTTGTAAGGCAAAAAGTACAGTTGTGGCAATGAAAGGCAATTTGTAAGGCAAAAAGTACAGTTGTGGCAATGAAAGGCAATTTGTAAGGCAAAAAGTACAGTTGTGGCAATAAAAGGCAATTTGTAAGGCAAAAAGTACAGTTGTGGCAATAAAAGGCAATTTGTAAGGCAAAAAGTACAGTTATGGCAATAAAAGGCAATTTGTAAGGCAAAAAGTACTGTTCTGGCAATAAAAGGCAATTTGTAAGGCAAAAAGTACAGTTGTGGCAATGAAAGGCAATTTGTAAGGCAAAAAGTACAGTTGTGGCAATGAAAGGCAATATGTAAGGCAAAAAGTACAGTTGTGGCAATGAAAGGCAATTTGTAAGGCAAAAAGTACAGTTGTGGCAATGAAAGGCAATATGTAAGGCAAAAAGTACAGTTGTGGCAATGAAAGGCAATTTGTAAGGCAAAAAGTACAGTTGTGGCAATAAAAGGCAATATGTAAGGCAAAAAGTACAGTTGTGGCAATGAAAGGCAATTTGTAAGGCAAAAAGTACAGTTGTGGCAATGAAAGGCAATATGTAAGGCAAAAAGTACAGTTGTGGCAATGAAAGGCAATTTGTAAGGCAAAAAGTACAGTTGTGGCAATGAAAGGCAATTTGTAAGGCAAAAAGTACAGTTGTGGCAATGAAAGGCAATTTGTAAGGCAAAAAGTACAGTTGTGGCAATAAAAGGCAATTTGTAAGGCAAAAAGTACAGTTGTGGCAATAAAAGGCAATTTGTAAGGCAAAAAGTACAGTTATGGCAATAAAAGGCAATTTGTAAGGCAAAAAGTACTGTTCTGGCAATAAAAGGCAATATGTAAGGCAAAAAGTATAGTTATGGCAATAAAAGGCAATATGTAAGGCAAAAAGTATAGTTGTGGCAATGAAAGGCAATTTGTAATTGATTGTCCTTTGGCAACGTTGGTATTTAAAGGAGTACAATTGTACTGGTACAATGAGCTATCAACTGAGGCTATTCTCATTACAGCGACTTGCCACAGGGGGACTCAAGTTGCATTTAATATGCCGACATTTGCTGTGGGTCTTTGACTTGCAAGCTTTTGGTTTGCATTGACAAAGTCAATAGATGTAGTGATTTAGATAAAATATCTAAAAAGTTATCCTGTACGTCCATCCATGGTAATGGGATGCGGGTAGTTTCCTTGTTCATGGAAGCTGCTAATAGTTCGAACTACTCATGCCGAAATAAGATGAGCTTTGACAATTGTTTGCGTAGTTTGGGTCCTGTTATCTTCTCAGTGAAGCACTTGGCAAGGTGATGCATCCGGATCTTGATGTAACATGCTGCAATGCACTTGATAAGCACAAACACGTGATTGTGGTCTGGCGGACAGTCGAACATGTGATCGTTCAGCTGTGCAAACAAACATTGAGATCCGACATCATGCAGAACAGCCGTCGATAGGGCAGATGCAATCCCTTCGGACCGAGGTAGAGCACCGTCTGTTGTACGGAGCAGTCTCTGGAGGCATCGCTCAGTAGATCTGCACACCTTCGCCACATCATCAGAAGATTTGATAAGGCCACCCCGATTCTTTCTCTTCAAGAGGCGTCCACCAGCATCCATCCCATTTGAAGTCAGAACCTGTTGACATTCAAGGCAAGGTGTGCGTCTCTTTACCATACGTACAACGTAGCCTGCTATGTATCCTATAGCATCATGTAGCACTGGAGACAAGGGAGGGGGCAGTAGTTTACAGTCATGTAGTGGCAGTATTGCTTGAGCTACGAGTCCAGACTCTTCAATGACAATGTGACTAGATCTAGAGTCGAGACTCTAGATCTAGTCACATTGTCATTTGTGTAAAACTGTAATCAGATCTAGATCTGATTACAGTTTTACACCGTAATTTTGTGCATTTTTTTTTTACAGATTTTTATACTTCACTTACACAACACACACACACAACATGCATTTTAAAGGCCATTTTCCCTGCTAGAGCGGGGGTTAGCCTTGCGGTCCCCATGACAATCTTCTCCATTTTGCCCTATTTTCTGCATCTCTCCTTGTTAACCCCCTTGCCCACATTTCTTCTTCCACCATCTTTAGCCAAGTCTTTTTCGGTCTTCCCCGTCCTCTGCTTCCTTCTACATTCATTTCCATCACTCTTCTCAACCAGTCACTTTCATCCTTCCTCAACACATGACCAAACCATCTCAAACTGTTCCTCTTCACAGCATCAATCACAGGCTCTATTCCCATCATCTTTCGCAATTCATCATTTGTCTTCCTCTCTCTCAACGATACTCCGCACATCCACCGAACTATTCACATGTCCACCCTTTCCAACCTTCGTTGCTGCTCTACGTTCATTACCCATGTCTCGCTCCCATAAATCATAACACTTCTCACACATGCAGCAGACACCTTTCCCTTCAGCTTCAACGACACTCCCCTCATTATCAGCACGCCACCCAGTTCCCGAAACTTCTTCCATGCACATCTCACTCGAGCAACTGTTGCCGAGTCTGATCCACCTTCTCCATTCAGCATGTCTCCGAGGTAGCAAAATGTTTTCACACCTTCCAGCTTCACGCCGTCTCCAAGATCCAACTCAACATTTCCTCCATCTGCAGCTCCCTCTGTGCACACCTTACATTTGAATGTAGCTGCCACACTGGTTAATGACCCTCTCAGACCACTACATTTTTGATGAACCCACTCAGCGCACATTGTACATTGAATGGAGTTCACTCCGACACCCTTCCTACACACAGCACAGGGCCACTTCCCAGTTCTTTCCACCTCACCACATGCTTTACCACTTGCCATCACCTTCGTCTTTCCGATATTCACCTTCAGACCTTTTGTCTCCAGAAATTCCTTCCACTTGTTCATCTTTTCCTTCAGTCCATCCATACTTTCCGCAATCAACACCAGATCATCTGCATACAACAACTCCCACGGTAAACCCTCCTTTACGTTCTGAGCCAGCACCTCCATCACAGCTACAAATAGTAGTGGACTTAGTACCGACCCCTGATGCACTCCCACCTTCACCTCAAACTCACCACTGTTCCCGTCCTTCGTCCTTACAGCTGTGCGCGCTCTTTTGTACATTGCCATCACTACTCTGATCAACCATTCCTCCACTCCTAACTTCCTCAATGCCCATGTCAATACTTTGCGTGGTACCCTATCGAATGCTTTCTCCAGATCAACAAACCCAAGAAACAACTTCTTCCTCTTCTCCATGTACTTCTCCTGCAACTGCCTCACAATGACAAGTGCGTCTGTCGTTCCTCTTCCTGGCATGAATCCAAACTGCATTTCGTCGATCTTCACTTTCTTCCTTATCCTCCTCTCCAACACCCTTTCCAATACCTTCATTCCATGCTCCAATAACTTTATCGCTCGATACGAGCCACACTCCAGAGGGTCGCCTTTCCCCTTGTATAGAGGGACGAAGGTACTCAGTTCTCAAACCACTGGAATGCGGCCTTCTTTCACCACCAGATTACAGATCTCTGTCATTCTCTTCACACCCCAACTTCCTGCTGCCTTCAACATATCTCCCACAACTCCCGTCGGCCCGCCCGCTTTTCTACCCTTCATTGCTTTTATCGCTTCCTCAACTTCCTTCTCAGTTATCTTCTCTGCCGGTCCTAAAACAAGGTTACTCTCTATGTTGCCATCCCATTCATTCTCTGTATTCAACAGCATTTCCATATATCTTTTCCATCTTCCTTTAATTCCATCTGGGTCGACAACGATTTGTCCCACTTCATCCTTCAAGCAACTCACCCCCATCACATCACACCTCTCTTTCGCTATCTGCTTTGCAATCCTGAATACTGCTTTCTGACCCTCTTTCGAATCCAAGCGTTCTCCGAACATTTTCCTACATGCCTCCTGCGCCTTTGTTACCTCTTTCTTTGCAGCCTTCCTGGCTGCCTTATAACTTTCATGCTCTGCTGTTTCTGCTCCCGTACCCTTCGCCTTCTGCCACTCCTTGAACGTCTTCCTCTTCTCGTCAATCCTCTTTCCAACTTCATCATCCCACCACCATGTTTCCGAGTGCCTCGGTGGTCCTTTTGTCCATCCACATACCTCAGCAACAGCTCCCAACAGACAAGCTTTCATTGACATCCAACCACTTTCAAGCTCAACCACATCATCCTCGACCCTACTCAGCCTCTCTTTTAATGCCTCCCTTACTGTCACCTCTTTCAACCTCCACACCTTCATTCTCGGTTGGTACTTCACCCGCCGAGCTCTCCTCGCACCTTTCACCCTTACGTCGCAGACAACCAAGTGGTGCTGTGAAACAGCCTCCTCCCCCGGGATCACCTTTGTGTCCCGGAGGTGCCCCCTATCTCGCCTACGCACCATCAGGTAGTCAACGGTTGTCGTCGACCCACCTGACGTGTATGTAACAAGCTTATTATCCTCTTTCTGGAACTGAGTATTACAAATCAACAAATCAGCTCCATCAGCAAACTCCAAAATCCTTTCACCTTCTCCATTTCTCACACCATATCCGTAACCCCCATGAACTCCGTCAAAACCATCCATACTCCTTCCCACATGTCCATTTAGGTCTCCTCCTACCACAACAACTTCCTCATCTTTCACGTTTTCCATCAGCTTCTCTATCGCACACCAGAACTTGTCCTTTTCTTCATCGCTTCGACCAACCTGCGGTGCATATCCCGAGATGACATTCACCAAGAGCTTTCCAATCATCATTTTCACCATCATCAACCTATCACTCACTCTAGTCACACTCACCACACTGTCTACAAACTCCTCAGAAAACAGGACACCAACACCATTCACGCCCTCCAGGCACCCTTGCCACATAAACTTGTATTTCTGTCCCTGCCTACCCTTCACCATTCTCACACCACTTCCCTTCCATCTCGTCTCTTGCACACAACATATGTCCACTCTTCTTCTGACCAATACTTCCACCACTTCTCCTGATCTCCCTGTCATTGTCCCTACATTCCATGTCCCAAACCTCAGAAATCGATCTCCACTTCGGGCTGTACCCTGCCCATATGTAGTTGTAATTGTCATGGTTCCCTTTTTGAGGCAATGTTTTTATGGCCGGGTGCCCTTCCTGACGCCAACCCTCTTAGTCGTCTCTTACGACACGCAGGGATACGGTGTACCTATTCTTATCCAGGGTACACACTTCACTTACAATTAAGTAATAATTCATACTTAGCTCCACACAAATCTGTGGTTTTGCAAGCTATTTGTTTTAAAGTAGCCTAACTAAAAGTTAGATTGTAATGTAAATCTAAAATATAGAACTTTTTTACACAGCAACTAACAAGGGAATCTACACATGGGTCTGTACAAACATCTAACTCGTTCATGTGTTGCACGCTATTAACTCTAAACAGTCTCATTTACAGTAACTTTATTATACTTACAGATGAAATGTTGGATTGCAACCCTCGAACTGCCTATTTGTGCAGTTGACCGCAGCACATGAAGGCATCTTGAGTCCATTTATAGTAACTAGGGCATGCCCGTACTATATATATATCTAAAAGTATATCCCCCCCCTCTATTTACATGAAATGGTTTGGTCCAAAGCGAACGGCTTGCGAGTACGGTGACAATCCCCCCCCTCTATTTACATGAAATGGTTTGGTCCAAAGCTAACGGCTTGGCGCTTGCGGAGTTTGGTAAAGAAATCGCCATCGCGTGCACAAATGCGCAGGAAAGCGAATGAATCGCAAATTAGTTTTAATTAGTTTTAAAACATAGTTTAACGCCCGAGCGAGTTTAACGCAATCGCATATCGCAGGAAAGCGAAAGAATCGCAAATTAGTTTTAATTAGTTTTAAAACATCGTTTAACGCCAACATAGCGCCAACATAGTTTGCCGACGGGAAATAAATGAATACGCTCTCAAATGTGCCATCCGAGGCAGAGTGTGTTCGCCACGTTCGGCACACGTGATAGCTCGCTGCTCTGATTGGTTGAATCGTTTTTTGGACATAGCTCGGTAACTACTTCTGCGATTAATTTAAAACCTTGAAAAGGCACATCCTCGGGTCCCCAGCAATATACCTGGCAAGTTTAAAGTATATCGGACCCGTGGTTGTCGAGAAACAGCGGTCACAGACAAACACACACACAGACACACACACACACAGACACACACACACACACACAGAGATTACTGGAATTATAGATAGATAACGAATCAAAATTATATATGTATTGGCAGGAGTGTTAACGCGAGCTTTCTTGGAGAATCAATGCGAGTGGTTAAGATGGCGGCCGGTTCGTACGTTTGGCGTCAGATCGATCAGCCAATGCGCCATCCAGTGGTTGTAGAGATCAGTGACCAAATCACTCAATGGAGGCCGCCATCGACCGGATGCGGAAGTTTGCATAAAACTATTGCGTCACCAAACCAATGAGATTCGAGCATTTGAAAAAATATTTCAAAAAAGCTTATTACGCGTTTCGGAGGGTGAAAACGGCGTCAAACATTCTAAAATTGACGAAGAATTATTTTTTAGAAATCTCGCGGCCGCAGGGGATAGTTTTTCACGGCCGGAAATATCCGAAGTTGAGACGGAATTCACCGAATTAATCAAGAAGTAAATTTTATCAATTTTAATCTCATCCAGAATGCAAATGGTACCGACTACACCTACTACACCGACGGTACCTACTACACCTACCTACTACCAACTACCTAACCTACTGATGCCATAGTGATGGGTAAAATAGTAGCAAGAGGCTTTGGCTTCGCCGGCTCATTGCGGCTTTGCAGTCGGGTACTAGTAGCCGGCGAAGCCGGTGTGGTCAAAGAACGCGTACGTATTATGTTGAAAAGCCCGATTTTGCTGGATCCTTTGAGAATTTCGAAGCTTTGACGCACCAAATCGCTCCATGGAGGCCGCCATCTTGCGGATGCGGCAGTATGCATAAACAATTGCGAAAAGGTTCAATAGAGGCTTTGGCTTCGCTGGCTCATTGCGGCTTTGCAGTGGGGTCATATTATAAACATGGCGCCATTTCTTTATTCCCGAGTATAGTTTCCTTGCATGACCCATAAATACAACCTTAAATTCATACACTTTTTATTTTCACTTGGTTTTATTTTCCCATTGAAGTAGCATGCATTTTCATGACACACGACGTCGATTCAACACCTGGTTGGCTCGCTCAAAAGCGACGGCCATTGTTGCAGGCATTAATTAGCCATTAGCGACCTGTCTGGACGCTCCGTTCATCCTGAAAGCCATCGGGAGGCAGCGGGATTCGCTCCGTGCTTGTGATGTGGACGGCGGACGTACCAGTAGTGATTGAGGAGGGGGCCGTTTGGTTCGCCGGCCGGCAGGACCGAATGACGGCATCCGGCTAAGAAGGGGCGGGGCAGCCGACCAATCATCACCGACAATCCGCCGACGGACCTTCGAGAAGCCACAGGCCAACAACAGGGCCTGAGGAACTTTCTCGCACCTTCTGGGGGGCTCGTGGAGGCAGGGAAATGCGACGGCCCACCAATCAGCAGGCCGAATAAATTTCTAGAGTGGCCCTCACCCTCGCCAGGGCCTTATTTAAAGGCCTCCGCCTCTCTCTATCTAGGTCTCTCTCGCCCTGACTGCATGACTGACTTTGTCTGATTGCTGCATGGTGATCGTGCCTTTGCAGGCCCGTGCTCGTGTTGGTGCCAGCCTTTGCCTGCCCGTGCTCGTGTTGGTGCCAGCCTTTGCCTGCCCGTGCTCGTGTTGGTGCCAGCCTTTGCCTGCCTGTGCTCGTGTTGCTGCCTGCCTTTGCCTGCCCGTGCTCGTGTTGGTGTTGGTGTTGGTGCCAGCCTTTGCCTGCCCATGCTCGTGTTGCTGCCAGCCTTTCCCTGCCCGTGCTCGTGTTGCTGCCAGCCTTTGCCTGCCCGTGCTTGTGTTGGTGCTAGCCTTTGCCTGCCCGTGCTCGTGTTGCTGCCTGCCTTTGCCTGCCCGTGCTCGTGTTGCTGCCAGCCTTTGCCTGCCCGTGCTCGTGTTTCTGCCTGCCTTTGCCTGCCCGTGCTCATGTTGATGCCAGCCTTTGCCTGCCCATGCTAGTGTTGGTGCCAGCATTTGCCTGCCCGTGCTCGTGTTGCTGCCAGCCTTTGCCTGCCCGTGCTCGTGTTGGTGCCAGCCTTTGCCTGCCCGTGCTCGTGTTGCTGCCTGCCTTTGCCTGCCCGTGCTCGTGTTGGTGTTGGTGCCAGCCTTTGCCTGCCCATGCTTGTGTTGCTGCCAGCCTTTCCCTGCCCGTGCTCGTGTTGGTGCCTGCCTTTTCCTGCCTGTGCTTGTGTTGGTGCCAGCTTTTGCCTGCATGTGCTCGTGTTGGTGCCTGCCTTTTCCTGCCTGTGCTTTTGTTGCTGCCTGCCTTTGCCTGCACGTGCTCGTGTTGGTGACTGCCTCTGCCTGCCCGTGCTCGTGTTGGTAACTGCCTCCGCCTGCCCGTGCTCGTGTTGGTGCCTGCCTTTGCCTGCCCGTGCTCGTGTTGGTAACTGCCTCCGCCTGCCCGTGCTCGTGTTGGTGCCTGCCTTTGCCTGCCCGTGCTCGTGTTGGTGACTGCCTCTGCCTGCCCGTGCTCGTGTTGGTGCCTGCCGTTGCCTGCCCGTGCTCATGTTGCTGCCTGCCCTTGCCTGCCCATGCTCGTGTTGGTGCCTGCCTTTGCCTGCCCATGCTCGTGTTGGTGACTGCCTCTGCCTGCCCGTGCTCGTGTTGGTGCCTGCCTTTGCCTGCCCGTGCTCATGTTGCTGCCTGCCCTTGCCTGCCCATGCTCGTGTTGGTGCCTGCCTTTGCCTGCCCGTGCTCGTGTTGGTGACTGCCTCTGCCTGCCCGTGCTCGTGTTGGTGCCTGCCTTTGCCTGCCCGTGCTCATGTTGCTGCCTGCCTTTGCCTGCACGTGCTCGTGTTGGTGACTGCCTCTGCCTGCCCGTGCTCGTGTTGGTGCCTGCCTTTGCCTGCCCGTGCTCATGTTGCTGCCTGCCCTTGCCTGCCCATGCCCATGTTGCTGCCAGCCTTTGCCTGCCCGTGCTCATGTTGGTGCCAGCCTTTGCCTGCCCGTGCTTGCGTTGGTGCCTGCCTTTGCCTGCCCATGCTCGTGTTGGTGCCAGCCTTTGCCTGCCCATGCTCATGTTGGTGCCTGCCTTTGCCTGCCCATGCTCGTGTTGCTGCCTGCCTTTGCCTGCCCGTGCTCGTGTTGCTGCCTGCCTATAGCCTGCCCGTGCTCGTGTTGCTGCCAGCCTTTGCCTTCCCGTGCTCGTGTTGGTGCCAGCCTTTGCCTGCCCGTGCTCATGTTGGTGCCAGCCTTTGCCTGCCCGTGCTTGCATTGGTGCCTGCCTTTGCCTGCCCATGCTCGTGTTGGTGCCTGCCTTTGCCTGCCCGTGCTCGTGTTGGTGCCAACCTTTGCCTGCCCGTGCTTGCGTTGGTGCCTGCCTTTGCCTGCCCATGCTCGTGTTGGTGCCTGCCTTTGCCTGCCCGTGCTCGTGTTGGTGCCAACCTTTGCCTGCCTGTGCTCGTGTTGGTGCCAGCCTTTTGACCGCATGTTGCTTGCGTTGGTGACTCGAGCTGTGAGCCTTGGGGTAGAGGAGCACCGACCAAATTAAGGGCCAAACCGCATACACTACACGGCTACACCCTTACACCCCACCAGTTTTTCTCCCCTTCACTCCCCCTCCCTTACCGTTGGGTTACGGAACCACGACTGGTCCCGTCCGGTGAGCGAGAAGCCGTGCCCCCCCCCCCACCCCCCACACGTCGTTCACTCCTGACGTTCGTCCTCCCACCCCCTCCCCCCCCCCTCCCCCCTCCATGAATGTCTGATGTGGCGCCCTGTTTTGTTTAATCGCAGTTATCATCATAAGGCATATAATAGGTTAAGTTAAGTTTCTGCTACTCATCCATTTTGCTTTGCTATTTGTAGCTCACCTAGAACGAAGTTCAGGGGAGCTTATGAGATGGCGTGTCGTTAGTCCATCCGTCCGTTCGTCCGTCCATCCGTCAGTCAGTCCGTCTGTCCGCCAGTCCATCAGTCCATCCATCCGTCCGTCGGTCCGTTGGTCCATCAGTCCGTCCGTCCATCAGTCTATCAGTCCATCCATCCGTCCGTCGGTCGGTCCGTTGGTCCATCAGTCCGTCCGTCAGTCCGTCCATCAGTCCATCCGTCCGTCGGTCCGTTGGTCCATCCGTCAGTCTGTAAACACTTGCAAGTTCTTCTCTGAAATCGCTGATGGGATTGTGACCAAACTTGGCACAAATTATATTTGTTGTGTTGTGACTAAAGTTTGTTCATGGCATTAAAAACATCGGGGTCTAAGGGGGTTTACCGGGGTCAAAGTGGATCCAGGGTTGACCCCCAAAATAGGAACCTGCTTTTCCTTCTGAAACTACGAACACTATTTCGATGAAACTTGATGACAACCTTCACCACCCGTGATGTACCAAAGTTTGTTCACGGCATTAAAAAAAAAATCGAGCCCTGAGTGCGTATACACGGATTGGGATTGGTACACCGCCGGAAGGTACGCTCCCCAATTGGACAAGTCACGTGATGCAGGTAAACGGTGACATCAGACGGTAGGACCCTGATATCACGCGACGGACCCATTGGCGTTCGTCGTTGCTCAGCAACCTGCCAAGGTACAAAGGTATTCGTGCGAGGCAGCCTCAGGTCCGGTAAGTTCGGGAGGGAATGGAGGCTAACCCCCACGTCGTTGCCCCGAAACCCGCCGCAGTAACAATATTTTTCAAGATCAAGAGAAGAATCCTCATATGACTCGAATAGTGAAACAGACTCCATCGTTGATGCTGCCAGCAGTCAGGATTTGTGCGGCTGGCTCGTTGTTTGCCGTTACACCTCAACAAATCAGCACTCAACACACCTGGAAATTAAAAAAAATACTGTGTTCAACAAGCAAGCAGAAGACAGCAACATCATCATTATATGTATTATATTATATTATATTATATATGAGGAGAGCTGAAAATAGTTAAAATCTCTATTTTGCGGTAATTTTGGCAGCCATCTTATCTATGTTAATTAGATGACGTCCAATCACCTAGGCAATACCGTCAATGCCCCATGGTCAAAAACCATTTATTAGACACCAAGATCATGTCTCTAGCAATATTACTTGAGGAGATATGTATATTTCAATATTTTAATCACCGAGCAGAGTACCACCTGCCCTACGGACGATCTTGCTCCAAGCATGCAACAAACACAATGCAACACGTTCCTCCGGTTGCCGAGAAAAGGATTTTTTCAAATGCAGACAGGTAAGGTCAGGTACAACACACATCAACGTCTGACATGGTACACGGCACACGTACGGCACACGGCACACTTACGCACGTGAATGCTTAACCCCACTTTTCGCTTCGCAAGCGCAGGGTAATAAGCCAGGTTACATGCATGAAGCAAAAACATGCCAACTGCTTGCAATTCAAAATACCTTATTGGACTGAAAAATGCGGGGACAGGAACACTATATGGACTGGAAAGGGTGCGACCAGTAATACCCTTTCCCACCTGCAGGGGCGTACACAATACACATTTACATCGAGAATTTGCATCTGCATCATTTGTAATACACAATCAACACACGGTATAACCAACACAAGGTATAATCAACACACGGTATAACCAACACAAGGTATAATCAACGCACGGTATAACCAACACAAGGTATAACCAACACACGGTATAATCAACACAAGGTATAATCAACACAAGGTATAATCAACACACGGTATAATCAACACACGGTATAACCAACACAAGGTATAATCAACACACGGTATAATCAACACACGGTATAATCAACACACTGTATAATCAACACACGGTATAATCAACACACGGTATAATCACCACACGGTATAATCAACACACGGTATAATCAACACACCATGTCATCAACACATGGTATAATCAACACACTGTATAATCAACACAATGTATAATAAACACACGGTATAATCACCACACGGTATAATCAACACACTGTATAATCAACACACTGTATAATCAACAAACGGTATAATCAAAAAACGGTATAATCAACACACTGTATAATCAACACATGGTATAATCAACACACGGTATAATCAACACACGGTATAAGCAACGCAAGGTATAATCAACACACGGTATAAGCAACGCAAGGTATAATCAACACACGGTATAATCAACAAACGGTGTAATCAACACACGGTATAATCAACACACGGTATAATCAACACACCATACCATCAGCACATGGTATAATCAACACATGGTATAATCAACACACGGTATAATCAACACACGGTATAATCAACACACGGTATAATTAACACATGGTATAATCAACACACGTTTAAATTAACACATGGTATAATCAACACATGGTATAATCAACACACGGTATAATCAACACACCATGTCATCAACACATGGTATAATCAACACATGGTATAATCAACACACGGTATAATCAACACACGGTATAATCAACACACGGTATAACCAACGCAAGGTATAATCAACACACGGTATAATCAACACACGGTATAATCAACACACGGTATAATCAACACACGATATAATCAACACACGGTATAATCAACACACGGTATAATCAACACATGGTATAATCAACACACGGTATAATCAACACACGGTATAATCAACACACGGTATAATCAACACACGGTATAATCAACACACTGTATAATCAACACACTGTATAATCAACACACGGTATAATCAACACATGGTATAATCAACACATGGTATAATCAACACACGGTATAATCAACATGCTGTATAATCAACACACGGTATAATCAACACACGGTATAACCAACACACGGTATAATCAACACACGGTATAACCAACACAAGGTATAATCAACACACGGTATAATCAACACATGGTATAACCAACACAAGGTATAATCAACACACGGTATAATCAACACACGGTATAACCAACACAAGGTATAATCAACACACGGTATAATCAACACACGGTATAATCAACACAAGGTATAATCAACAAACGGTATAATCAACACACGGTATAATCAACACACGGTATAACCAACACAAGGTATAATCAACACACTGTATAATCAACACACGGTATAATCAACACACGGTATAATCACCACACGGTATAATCAACACACTGTATAATCAACACAATGTATAATCACCACACTGTATAATCAACACACGGTATAATCAACACATGGTATAATCAACACACTGTATAATCAACACATGGTATAATCAACAAACGGTATAATCAACACATGGTATAATCAACACACTGTATAACCAACACACGGTATAACCAACGCAAGGTATAATCAACACACGGTATAATCAACACACGGTATAATCAACACACTGTATAATCAACACATGGTATAATCAACAAACGGTATAATCAACACACAGTATAATCAACACACGGTATAATCAACACACAGTATAATCAACACACGGTATAATCAACACATGGTATAATTAACACACGGTATAATCAACACACGTTTAAATTAACACATGGTATAATCAACACACGGTATAATCAACACATGGTATAATCAACACATGGTATAATCAACACACGGTATAATCAACACACGGTATAATCAACACATGGTATAATCAACAC